>NW_023425524.1:2430000-3075941 GCF_014108245.1 Pipistrellus kuhlii
GGGTCTAAAAGCAATTTTGAGGTCAAACTGCATTGAATTGGTGTTTCATTTGGTAAGAAAGCAAATGTGTGCTCCTGGGTGGGATCTGGCCAATGGGTTCTTGGTTGGCCTCTTCAGTTGTTTTTGCTTTTAGGGCAGAAGTGAAAGGAGGGGAAAATGGATCTTCCCGAGCTTGTCTGAAAGAAAGTGAGAAATGCATCACTGTCTCTCAGAGCCCCAGTGTGATGGAGGCTCGGGGAGAAGGGCTGGCTGACAGCATGGGAAATGGATGTGGGGCCCTTTGCAGTGGGCGGTGCAGGGGCTTGGGCTCCACAGCTGGGCCTAAGGACAGAGGACATCACTGCAGCCCCCCTCCCTTCTGGTGCTGGCTGGGGGCTTTCGGGGGGCCGGGAGCTAGGAGGACGCACTTGTGCTTGGGGCACCTCTGTGCCCAGCACTTGGTAACACAAGGAAGTGGCAAAGGATGGGGCCAGCAGAACAAGGAAGAGGTAGCACTTTGCTACCCAGGAAGGAGAGCGGCCTTGAGGTACTCCTTTACCAGGTAGAACATCAGCGGCTACACACCTCCTTCTCCTCATAGTTCAATAAACATTTGTATTTTTAGATTTTATTTATTTTTCAAATATCTGTATTGATTTCAGAGAGGAAGGGAGGGGAAGAGAGAGATAGAAGCATCAATGATGAGAGCGAATCATTGACCCGCTGCCTTCTGCACGCCCCCCATTGGGGATCGAGCCCACAACCTGGGTATGTGCCCTGACTGGAATCGAACGTGACCTCCCGGTTCATAGGTTCACACTCAAGCACTGAGCCATGCTAGCTGGGCCACATTTGTATTTTTAAAGAAAAACTATGAATATATGACTCCATTTAGTATCACCCTCTGTCAGTGCCATAGGATCTTTCACAAATACCGAATGCCAAGCGAAACAGGATGATGCCACAAGGCGATGACGTATGACACGCACTGATTCATGTTTCATCATGTTGTAGAATCAAGGCAAGATTGCTTATGAGAGCTGCTCTGCCAAGATTAAATGCAAGACAGGCTTAGGCCATCTTCTCTGAACTGTTCAAAGATATGAGTGTGAGATATGTTAGCACATTTGGTCACGTTGCTTTGAGGTTCCCACGGTCTTTTCTTGCTAATAATCACATACACACAAGCTTAGTCACCCAATTACTTATTGTTGTTGTTTTTTTATAGAGAGGGAGAAGGATAGAGAGTTTGAAACATCAATGAGAGAGAAACATTGATCCAGCTGCCTCCTGCACACCTCCTACTGGGGATGTGCCCGCAACCAAGGTACATGCCCTTGACCGGAATTGAACCCGGGACCCTTTCAGTCTGCAGGCTGACCGAGCCAAACAGGTTAGAGCGCCACTCAATTATTGATAGTTAAGCCATACTGATCAAATACCATTTGCATATATGCTAATGCCTTTGGAGTTGCCGGGTATATCCTAGGCAGGGAAACAAGGGTACATGTGAGACAGATGGACAGGAGGGAAAATCAATCGCCCCTTCCCCACCTATGCAGTGCTCCTCGCTTAGAAGTGACAGGGTTTGTTTCCATCACCAGCATTAAAGAAGCCATATTGTTTCTAACGGCCTCATCTCCAGTAATGGAGACTCCAGCAGGTTATGGGGTCTCACCAATCCGCTGCTATCTGTGCTCACAAAGGAAAAACACGCGCTGCAATGATGGCGAGTGATGGATGAGTACCACAAAGCAATCATGGGACTGTCATCCCACAGTGTAGGAACATTTGTGACGGGAAATTTCTAGATCAGAAAAATGCAGTTGTTAACAGGAAACATTCTGGGTTGCCCAGCACCTGGCCACTTACTACAAATGGGAAGTCTGTATTCTTTATTTCACGGCCAGTTTTCTTCTTCTGGGCACTTAATTATTTCATGCACACTGCTCCTGGCAGAGGCAAGAGACATACACAGCAGTCTATTAGATTTCCCTCCTGCACTCCCCGCAAGGTACAGAAGCAAATTCCAATTTAGCAATCAAGCCTGAGTCATCGAATAAATAACTCAATTTCTCATCCTTGCTCACTGAGCCAGCGGTATGAACAAACACAATGTTTTTATGCCAAGTGTGCGAATGGGCTTATCGGGACATTGCATTCAGAAATTGCAAAGAGAGACTGAACATCATTCAGAGTGTAAGAGCAGGCAGAGTGGTGAATAGCCAGAAACATATCTCTAAAGATGGATTTCCTCCCCCCACCCCATGCAGATATAGCTGATTTGTTCTTAAAGGACTAGGACCTGTTAACTAACAGATAAGCCAACCTTCAAGGTCTAGGCGAGTACATAGGAGACAAGGATGGAAACTGTTTTGTTTTAGGAAGATAATATATATTGGGTAGAAATACTTGAACCCTTCATTCATTCATTCATTCATTCATTGAATTAAACATTTTGAGTGCTTAGGATGTTCTAGCCAGTGGTCGGCAAACTCATTAGTCAACAGAGCCAAATATCAACAGCACAACGATTGAAATTTCTTTTGAGAGCCAAATTTTTTAAATTTAAACTTCTTCTAACGCCACTTCTTCAAAATAGACTCGCCCAGGCCATGGTGTTTTGTGGAAGAGCCACACTCAAGGGGCCAAAGAGCCGCATGTGTCTCTTGAGCTGCAGTTTTGCCGACCACTGTTCTAGCCAAACTGCTAATAATAATAGAGATATAAAGATCAATACCTCATAGTCCTTGCCCTAATCTGCTCATATAAACAGTTATAAATAGTCCAGTTAGGTAATGATGCAACTTGACTTGATCATGGGGTGTCCAGATACTTGGTTACACATTACTCTGGATGTGTTCATGTGGGTGTTTCTGGATGAGATTAACATTTGCATCGAAAGGCTGAGTAGAGCAGATTGCCCTCCCCTTTGTGGGTGGGCCTCATCCAATCAGTTGAAGGCCTACAAAGGACCAAAACGCTGGGAAGGGAGAAGTCCTTCTCTCTACTTGACTTCCTTCGAGCTGGGACATCAGTCTTCCCTGCCTTTAGCCTCAGACCCAGACTGGAACTTACAGCCCCTGATCTCCAACTGGCCAGCTACACATTTTGGACTTCTCAGCATCCATATAGCATAAGCCAATTCCTTATAATAAACTAGAGGTCTGGTGCACGAAATTCATGCACGGGTAAGATTCTTAGGCCTGGCTGGCGACCAGGGCCAGTCGCAACCTTCCTTCCCCTGGCTGCCAGCTGCCAGCAGGGGCCTTCCTTCGTTCTGCACCATCCCCTGGTGGTCAGTGCACATCATAGCAAGCAGTCAAACTCCTGGTTGGTCAAATTCCCGAGGGGACAATTTGCATGTTAGCCTTTTATTATATAGGATATATATCTTTATATATCCATCTCTATCTATCCATCTATCTACCTACCCTCCTATATCTCCCATTTGTTTTCTGGAAAGTCTGAAAATATAATACTTGTGCTGAGCTATAGAAAATGAGGGATGAAGACAGGCATAACAAGAACAGAAAAAAAAGTAATTCAAATCGAAAGAACAAAAGCCTGAGGCTGAAAAGAGCCCAAAGAAGGCCGATGTCATGAGATTATATCGGTGAGAGAAGCAGGGACCAGATCGCTTGGTCCTGATGGGTAGGAAAGGGCTTTGAATTTTTTCCTACAAGCATTAAAAAGCTGAATTACCGGCCTTTAATAAATACTTGTGTGACAAATGAATTCATGGATAAGTAAGTAGTTATTTCCCAAAGAGTGAAAGCAGCTTAAAAACTCTTAAAAAAAAAAAAAAAAAAGACACTGTTTTTATCCTTATTTCTTGACAATTTCCATTTTGAGGACCTGGCAGATGGGGTCAGAGGGGAGGGTGCAGATAAAAGTTGGCCATGTCCTATCAGAGCAGCAGAGGCGATGGATGTGCAGCCTGGACACAAATGAGTTTCCTGGCGTTTCTGCAGCCTGGGGCTTTGTCTGTGGCTGCCGACTACATGTGCAGGAACGCAGGCTGCATTTCCCCAGTACCATAAGCAATGAATCACGTTCGGCAAGGAGTAAGGAGGCTACGCTTCCTCGCAGGAAGCCGGCCACAGCTTTGCACAAGAGCGCCCTCTTCTGTGCGTTCCCAGCCCAGACCTCTGGGAGCCAGAGCCATGGCCTGCAAGCCCAGCGGGAGGGAGCCACAGCTAAGGGACAGCGAATGGCCAGAGGATGCAGCATTCGTTCAGAATGACTGCCCACAAGGGGGGAAGACAGGGAGCCGCGTTCGAAGTACTCTTTGAAAAGAGGAATCGGCCCTGGCTGGTTTGGCTCAGTGGATAGTGTTGACCCGCGGACTAAAGGGTGGCGGGTTCTATTCCCGCCAAGGGGATGGTCAAGGGCATGGACTCTGGTTGCAAGCTCGATCCCAGGCTCCGATTGGGGCATGTGTGGAAGACAACCAATCCATATCTCTTCCTCACATTGACGTATCTCTCTCTGTGTCTCTTCCCTTCACTTCTACTCTCTAAAACAAAAATCAATGGAAAAATATCCCTAGGTTAGGGTTAAAAAAAAGGGGGCGGGGAGAATAGCTTTCCACCTAATAAAATTCCAATTCATCACCCAAAATGTGGGAGCTTTTCCAGGATGCTCCTGGAAACGAAGGGAACAAGGCAGAGGGATGTAAAGAGATCAAAGGAGAGGAACCAGCACAACAGCTCGCATAGCAGATCGTGCTGTGCTCTGGGGGTAATGACTTAAAGACGCGGAATTGGGCTCCAGTATAATTTTCTGCTGCTTTAAGGAGCTTTTTCAGAGAAGAGTCCCCCGTACAAGGGAAGAGTAACTACTGTCAGGCACCTGGCACACGCACTCACTTAAATATTTATTGAACAAATAAAAGCACTGGCTCCCCGTGTCTTTCGGAGGAGGGAAACATGAAACCATGTCAGCGTTTATGGATCAGTTTACTGCTTGTTTCTGATAGCTATGGCCACAATCATACCACACATAAAACAGCCACCAACAACCTGGAAATGCACAAAGAAAGCTTTTCTGTATCTCACCAGGTGCTGGTTGGCAGGGCAGTGCTACAGGTTTCACTCATGTATCTGCAGCTGTGGGGTGTTGGCTGAGACCTGCTGATCTGGGCTGGCCTCAGTTGGCGTGATTCCCCTGTGCTCCCATGACTCTCCTCCTCCTCCTCCTCCTCCTCCTCCTCCTCCTCCTCCTCCTCCTCCTCCTCCTCCAGGGATGATCCGTGTGTCCTGGGCATGTTGTCCTCATGGGAATGGCAGAGGCTCAAAGAGTATCATCTCTTAGAAGACACTCTTCAAGACTCTACTGCTTTCTGGTTGCTGACACCCCATTGGCCGAAACAACTCGCGGGGCCAAGTTCGCCATCGTTGGGGGTGGGGATGAAATTCTTCCCATGGAGGTTAAGAGGAGGAAGTGAATATTTCTGAGCATGAATCTAATCTACTCATCTTCCATGTAGTACCTTTCTGGAAACATAAGGAGAGGCAGGATAAGTTATCACACGGAGAGGAAATACCCTAGGACTCAAAGTCCCCACCTAGGACTGGCCACTTGAGGGTGTCCCAAGGGCCAACCCTCAGAACCAGGCAAGGCCCTCTGGAAAGGGCTACCATGTCGGGAAAGGAGCTGAGGTTAAAAAAGACAGAGCTAGTACTCAAGGGTAGAAGTTAACGAGTTCTATTCCACTTGATAATCAGAGCATAAAAGAGTAGCGCTGTCCATATGTGACCCCAATTTCCTTGGAGCACAGTCAATCTTCCTGAAGTTTCGGGGAAAAGGTGGACAATTATTTCATAAAGAAATGCTCAAAAAGATTGGACTTGGAGGACAAACGGGACTAGGTGAAATTTAGGATCTCTTCCAAATTTGGAAAGTCCATAAAATTCAAAGACATAGCTTTTTATTACAACAACAACAGCGATGATTCACTGGTCTACTGTGCTTTGCAGTTTGGAACCTATCACCATCCCTCAGAACAATTCTGTGAGGCGGGAGAATCGGTATTTGTTTCCATCGTATACAAGAAAGCAAGGCTCAAAATGTTGAGTGATTTCCCTACAGACACTCAGTAAATAGGAGAATAAAGATTCTTCTAAGAGGCGCCTGGTTTCTGCCAAATCTGATCATGAGGAGAAAGTCACTGATCAGTCTGGACAATTGGTGGAGAAAGGAGGGGCTGCTTCCAGAAAGTTCTACCAGGAGGTAGGGCCATTTCCCCTTCATCATCTAGCCGGGATACAACAGGCGGCTCCCTTAACAAGCCAGCAAGCGTGCTATGCAGCAGATTCTCTCCCAAATCATTGCAAGCAACAGACTTCCCTGTGACACAGCAAGAGTCCAGGCAGGGAAATCAGTCAACATTTTCCTGGCCGAACTTAGAGCTTTGATTTGCTTTACTCAGTTTCCCCTGTTCTCACTTTAGAGGGTGGGGATCCCCAAGTCTTTTGCATCTTTTATTTCTGCATCCTCACGTGAGCCCAGATGGAAGCTTCCACAGAGATTTACCTCCTCGTTTCTCTTCTCCCCCTCCCCCCCCCCCCCCCCCCCCGTCCTACCTTCCCAAGGCTCCCACATGTCTTGGTGAGGGGCAAGGGGGAAAGGACTCATTCAGCTCCCCCCACACTCTCCTGACAGCCTTGGGACCAACCAGAATCCTCCTTTTCTGAGGCCAGCCCTCCGCACCCCCAGTGACCCCCACTTTCAAGCCGGGGACCCTGAGCCTCATTCTGGTCAATTGTTCTCGGGTAATTTTTCAACCCCCTATCAGCACTTAACAAGCTTGACTTTTCCACCGAGAGAAGACTAATTAAAGTGACAAACCTCGCATTGATTTATTATTACATGGTGAAAACAATAAACAACCCTGACATGGCTTAGGTGTTTGGTTCTCTCTCCCGTCCCTACCCCCCATCCCCATACCTGTTCCGAGGCAATGAAAAAATAACCCCATGTTAGTAATCCAATTGCTGTCTGGAAGGTGGCAATGACTCGCTAAGTCTTCCCCACGCTTCCTACCCACCCAGGTCCCTTCACTTCTCCCCAACCCTATTCACACACCCCTGCACCCCCAGAATTTGGGACCCCTCGCAAGGGTGCAACAGGTAGGCTTTCTCACCTCTTCTCTCATCTAGTTCCAAAGCCAACACGGGGCCACACTTGCTATCGTCTGCATTTCTCAGAGAGAAAATCGAGGTCCCAAGAGGTTAAGTGATTAGCTCGAGCTCACGTAGCTGCTAGACAGATTATTAATTAGTCTCCGACACTTGAAAGGACCGAGGATTCTTTGTTCTTCTGAAAGCGCCTGCTTTTCAATAATTAAAACACTTGAGCTACAGCAATTGAGCAAACATTTATTGGACATTAGCTACATGCAAAGTGCTGCTCTCGGGGCTGGGAGAGAAGTGGAATGACAGAAGTGGGTCCCTCCTTCGAGAAAGGAGCTAGGCCACTCAGAGGGCAATCCTTGGGTGTAGCTGTAGATTCCAGCCACACAACAGATGGAAAGAGGCCAGTGTGGCTGGGAAGGCCACCCAGGTTTTTGGAGGGGGGAGATGGGGAGTGATGTCACTGGACTATTATCCAAAAGACCCAAACCTTTCTCCCTATCTAAGCTATGTCATGTGCTATGCTTGCTTCTGGGAACTGAAAAGGATTCCCACAGCAACATGAAGAGTGCCCTGTGCAAAAACCAAGGTGCCGAGTGCAAAGACCAAGGTGCCCAGTGCAAAGGCCAAAGTGCCTAGTGCAAAGACCAATGTGCCGAGTGCAAAGACCAAGGTGCCCAGTGCAAAGACCAAGGTGCTGAGTGCAAAGACCAAGATGGCAGTGAGGTATCGTGTGCAAAAAGGGCCAAGTGCAACAGAATGACTCAGCACGCCTGAAGCATTAAGTCATCATCCATCACCGCAGCCTGTGAATACAGGAGGCTCCTCCCACTGGGGAGGTGTCCCTGGAGCATGAGCTCACCCTTCCCCATTCCTTGGTCAAATAATAACGTTTCTGCTCTGCTTGGCCAAACTCAGCCTCATTCTATTGGTGTGAACGACACTGGGCAGAAGGACCTTGGTTTGGGTCGCTAGCAGTGACTTTTAACAGTGACAAGAATGATAATGAGTTAGTCCTCAAAGAAACAACAATTAAACTGAACTTGGCCCTGGCCAGGTAAGTCAGTTGGTGAGAGCATCATCCTGACACCCCAAGGCTTCGGATTCAATCCTGGGTCCAGGCACATAAACCAATCAACTGATGAATGCATCAACAGTGGAACAATCTTACCTAATAATAGATAAATATGTAAATAGACCATACCTCTGCTATGCCACCAGCCAATCAGGAATGATATGCAAATCAACCTAACAAATATGGTGGTTAATTTGCATATACAAGCACTGAGTGATGGGGGTGGGGCACTTGTATCATTGCCATGGTGACGACACAGGCATTCTGCCCCACCCCAGGTTTCTCAGGGCCTCTGGGCAGCATGGGAAGGCGGGGCTGGGTCTGAAAGAGGTGGCTCTGGGGCCTGAGCAGAAAGGGGTGGTGCCAGCAGCCAGGGAAAGGAAAGCCCATTCTAGCACGAATCTTCCTGCATCGGGCTTCTAATAAATCAGTGCTTCTCTCTCTCTCCCTCTCTCCTTCCGTTCCCAGCAAGTCCTGCATTTCATTCCGGGCGCACAGAGCCCGGCGGGTCCCAGCAAGTCCTGCATTTCATTCCGGGCGCACAGAGCCCGGTGCCCTTAAAAGCTTCGTCGCATGAGGGAGGCAGTAAGCCTCTCCCTGTTTAGCTTCTTCCCAGAAGTCGCTGAAGCTCCTTCTCACCTTTACGTGAGCCCAATGGCCCAGTGTCTCCCGGCTTCTGTGTGTGGACCAGTCACTCCACGCCCCTCCTGGCAATGGCTCCATAGAGACAGACACTACTCCTCCCTCCGTTTACAGAAAAGACTAGCTTTCTAAACGGGCATCCTTCTAAGTCTGGGCTTGTTTGTGTAAGAAAAACCTAATAGCTCATTTGCTTTCTCAGAAGCTTACATGGGGTTATTTTCTCATTGGCCTTTGAACAAATGCAGTCTGAACCACAGATTACTTGGAAACGTTTTCTCTCCCAGTACACTGGAAGTGAAATTTGTTGGATGGATTTAACGTAAAATTATTTAGCACTGTTTATAAATAAGTAATCAAAAACCACAGTTTCAAAAAAAGAGCAAAATGAATGATATGAAACATATTTTCATATTAATACTTCCTATCACAAAAAAAACAAAACAAAAATCCCCACCAAAACGATTACATATCGGCTCTTTTTTTTTCTCTCCCCTTTTCCTTTTTTTTAAAATACTATTTTTTAAATCCTCACCTGAGGACACGTCACTGATTTATAGACAGAGGGGAAGGGAGGGAAAGAGAGAGACAGAGAGAAACATCGATTTGTTGACGCACTAATTGACGCATTCATTGGTTGCTTCTTGTATGTGCCCTGACTGGAGATTGAACCTACAACCTTGAGGCATTGTGACGATGTTCTAACCCAGTGGTCGGCAAACTGCGTCTCGCGAGCCACATGCCACTCTTTGGCCCCTTGAGTGTGGCTCTTCCACAAAATACCACGGCCTGGGCGAGTCTATTTAGAAGAAGTGGCGTTAGAAGAAGTTGAAGTTTTAAAAATTTGGCTCTCAAAAGATATTTCAATAATTGTATTGTTGATATTTGGCTCTGTTGAGCTAATGAGTTTGATGACCACTGCTCTAAACAACTGAGCCACCAGGACCTCACATCAATGTTTCTCTCTGTCTCTCCCTCTCCCTTCCTCTCTCTCTAAAAATCCATGGGAAAATATCCTTGGTTGAGGAGGAGGAGGAAAAGGAAGAGGAATAGAATAAGGAGGAGGAGAAGAAGAGGAGGAGAAAGAGGAGGGGGGGGGAAGGAAGGAGAATTGCTTCTGAAATTAGACCATAAACAATTTTGGGCCGAAAGATTTGCTCAGTGAGAATCGGATTTACTGTCACTGTGTTATAAAAGGAGGTACTTGCCGAAACTGGTTTGGCTCAATGGATAGACCGTCGGCTTGGGGACTGAAAGGGCCCGGGTTCGATTCCGGTCAAGGGCATGTATCTTGGTTGCGGGCATATCCCCAGTAGGGGGTGTGCAAGAGGCAGCTGATCGATGACTCTCTCTCATCGATGTCTCTAACTCTCTATCTCTCTCCCTTCCTCTCTGTACAAAATCAATAAAATATATTTTTTTAAAAAAGGAGGTGCCTCCGGAAGTCCTTCCCTTTTGTAACCGTATCTGTCGCCTCTCCACAAACAACTGCTGGGAGCCGGGTCCCAGGAAAAGCAACGCTATATTCCCAGCTTGTGTAGTGGGATTGGTTGCCTAGCATTGCAGTAAATTCTGCAAACACAGTTGGCAGAAGACTCAGACTCGCCGGGCGAAGTGAATTAAGCAATCACACAAGACTGCGGGGCATATTAAAGAGGAATGTCCAAATGAGAGCACATGATACTCCCTTTTCCCGGCCCCCAGTCCTCCCGGTAGAGTGCCTTGGCTGCCCAGGCTGTAATTCAATATGGAACAAGGCTCTTATTAAGTAGATACAATGAAATAGGGCCGCGTTTTGGGTTGCATTAGCGGAGTTAAATGCGTTTTATTAGCACTCATTAGGAGGAAGGGGAACTTGGCGTGAAGGATTCATTAGCCAGAAGTGGCCCCCGTGCAGCAGGGTGGTTAAAGGGCCAGGGGCCCGAGGACGGATTCCGGGCCACACACAGCAGACTGGGAAAGCGCGGCCCCCGTCTCCCGCGTGGTGAGAGTGTCTGAGAACAGCTCCGGGGGAGAAATGCGAGGTCCAAGTGCAGGTCAGCTGGAAATATGTGCTTCTTTCGAAAGCTGTTAATTTGACAGAAGGCAGAAGCCCCGGAGAGAAAGCACAAATTGTGATTTATGCTTTGGATGGGAGAGGAAGTCATTTGCTCTCAGGATTTTCAAAACAAAACAAGAAATGCTGCCCGCTATCCAATTTGGAAGGATGCATCATGAAAACTGCTTTTGTTCTGTTTTGTTGTTAGAGAAAACCACACACACACACACACACACACACACACACACACACACCATTGCTCTGAAATAAAAGTTCTCCCACCCAAAGTAAAAATGAGCATCTTGAACAGCTATTCCTGCGTCATTCATCTTCACCAAACACAATTTTGAGCGAAAGGGCTGAATGATAATAAATTTTAAATAACCCCGAGCTACACAGTTTGGGAGTCTCTTTGTCCTGTTCTGGCTCTCTGCAGTAGCCGGTCTGGTGAAACGTGTCAGCTACCGGCCTATTATTAACTCTTATGACATCTCGGCTTTCAAGTGTCTGTGTCTTGGATCTCGGCCTCCCCTTTCCCATCATCAGCAGTGGCTCTGCAGCCGGCTGTCCTATGAGCCCAGCAGGTTCCAAACCAAATCCATCACCAAGGCCCTCCCTTCGCCCACACCCCCTTCCCGTCAGTGGCATCACCGTCCTCAGTGCCATTCAGGGTGCAAACCTTAGCATCATTTTTTTTTTTCCTTGCCTTTCACATGCAATCTCTAGCTCCTGAGCCCTGCCACACACCCTCCTTCATCCTCTCTCCTCCAGGCCAGGTCCTTCATCCCTTGTCCCTTGGACTATGGCCATGGCCTTGACAATGGGGAGAGTCTCCAGTTGCCATGACGACGCCATACCTTACACACAGATATTCAATGGATCTTCCAGGAGCCAGCTCTGAAGGAGCAGCTTTTCTTGCCCACAATCCTCAGGGTTTCATCATCTCAATCTGTGCAATGAGCACCATATACTCTGTCTCAGAGCCATGGAGTTCAAACAAGACAATGGATCAAGCCAGCATATTTGCCACCCATAATGCACTTCTCTTTTGCTGTTCTCATTCAATCCTCTTGGCCACAAGTACACTGCCCTCATGTACACTAATTCAAATTCGACTCATCCTCTGAGACCCAGCTCCACTTGAGCCTCCCAGATGCAAGAGACTCCTCTCTGCTCTTAGTGAAGAGATATTTCGTTATTCTTATAAATTTAGCAAATGCTAAAATTTAAAGACAGGGTTTATATCTAGTTGACTCTTAAAAAGTATGTTTTTATTGATTTCAGAGAGAGCAAGATAGAGGGAGGGAGAGAGAGAGAGAGAGAGAGAGACATCAATGATGAGAGAGAATCATTGATCGGCTGCCCCCTAATGGCGATGGAGCCCAAAACCTAGGCCTGTTCTCTGACTGGGAATCCAACCAGCAAGTTCCTGGTGCATGAGTGGACGCTCCACCAACTGAGCCACACTGGCTGGGCTAAAAGATCTTTATGAAGTCCCCTATTTTTGTATTCTAGAATTATCCACTACTACGAAGACAGCACTGCAGTGTTCTTGCCAACGATAAAAAGAGCAAAAACGATTCTTTAATTTAAAAAATGTGAGCCATGTCAACTTTCCTTGGACTCAGAATGTTAAACCTGATTTGGGACTAGAGTTCTGAACAGAATGCATGCATTGGACACCGAACAGTACCTTCCTTCTCCGAGACTCTTCTTGGAAGCCGAGAGCTCTGTGTGTCCTCGGGAGGTTTCTGAGTCCTCAGGAGTTTGCAACGGACTCCGTGGGCTCGCCAACCTCTGTGGTAGACTCTTTTGCGTCATATCCTTGGAGCCTTATAGGGAGGAAATAACGTACAATCATTCAAAACTCCCGAGATTCTTACTTGAAACCCATGGGTGAAAATTAATTCCCAAGAATGAGAGCACTTTATGATATTTTTTTTTTTCAATCTTAAGCTTTCCCCCCACCCCTCTCTTTTCTGGTGATAAAACCAAACAAGTAACATAACCATGTGGGTGGCTCTTTGCCACAGGCTGTGTGGAGTGTATTCAGAGCTGCTGAAGGGAACACACAGGAACTGGCAGCGTGACCCAAGGCCTGAGCTGCCCCAGAGATGGGCTTGAAGACACACTGCCAGTCCATGATAGACTTGGGACTAAGGGATATTTATTATTTGGCTTAAAATGGCAGTTATTTAGAGTTTGGTTCAGATAAAAATGCCCTGATGAAAATTCTGATTCCGATTTTAATGGAGAACTTATTTTAATTGTTATCACGTTTTAGAACACTGTGTCTTTTTTGCTTTCTGACTATAGGTAGCACATTTATTCACTCACTTATTCATCCTGTTACTAGGCATGGGTCCATTCTTGGGAAAACTAATGCAAATGACCTCCTGTTATGGTTTAATTTACATTTCACTAATGACTAATGACACAGAACATCTTTCATGTGGTTAATTGGTATTTATATATGCTCTTTAATGAAGTGTCTGTTAAAATATTCAGCCTGATTTTTAATTTCTTTTTTTTTAAAATATATTTTATTGATTTTTTTACAGAGAGGAAGGAAGAGAGAGCTAGAAACATTGATGAGAGAGAAACTCTGACCAGCTGCCTCCTGCACGCTCCTACTGGGGATGTGCCCACAACCAATGTACATGCCCTTGACAGGAATCGAACCTGGGACCCTTCATTCCGCAGATTGACGCTTTATCCATTGAGCCACACCAGTTTCGGCTTGGTTTCTTATTAACTTGTAAAAATTCCTTATATTCTGAAAACAATTTTTTTCACTGAACATGTGCTTTGCCAATATATTTTCTCCCAAACTGTGGCTTGCCTTTTCACTTTCTTTCTTCTTCTTCTTCTTCTTCTTGCCTTTTCACTTTCTTTCTTCTTCTTCTTCTTCTTCTTCTTTTTTTTTTTTTTTTTTTTTTAATATTTTTATTGACTCATTTAGAGAAAGAGGAAGAGAGAAGGAGAGAGAGTGAAACACTGATTGGCTGCCTTAGGGATTGAACCTACAACCTGGGTGTGAGTCCTGATGGGGAATCGAACCAGCGACCTTCCAGTACACGGCACAATGCTCAACCGACTCAGCCACACCGGCCAGGCCGATTCACTCCTCAGAGTTTCTAATTGCCCTTTTGCTTTGCAGCCTCCTACGCTTTTCCTTCTGCTGCTCGGCACACCTGCCCTGTCCTACTGTGTGTGCAATCCCGCTCATTCTGCAAACCTCCACTGCCTGCACCCAATGCCTTGCGCACAGTAGGCGCTCAGTCAATAATGAGTTAATGTTTGCTCTATCTCTGCTTAAATACCGTATCTTAGGATAGTAGGCGGCAGCAATGACGTCTGATCACCATACAGCTAAGAAAGTAAAGAGAAACACACAAAGCTCCATGGACCTCACGGGGCGTCCGAGACCCCGTGTCAGAAATGCATGTTTAGGCAGCGGGAACACGTGGGAGGCCTGAGCAGAGGAAAGCACACTGGGAAGTTGGGCCAGTTGGGTCCAGTCCAATTTGGCACCAACAGCCCCGCTCTCTCTCTCTCTCCGGGGTCCTTTCTCTCAGCATCACTTATTAATGCTAATTAGGCGAGGGTGTGCTGTGATGCAGAACACTTGCGACCCGAAAGAATTCAAGAGGGAGACTGTCCTTTCTCAGAAGGCCCGGAGGGTCAGCAAGAATAAGCCATGGGGAGGGAGGAGGGAAGAGGGAGGGACGGAGAGAGGGAGAAAGGGAGGGACTTCTCTCCCCAAAATTGCACTGAATTAAGTGCAAGTAAAAATAAATCCACATATAAAACAACTGTGCAAACGTGGCCCGTATTTTCACAGCTGGGTTTCTTTGCCTAAAATACTTAGCACTTACTTTAGGAAAATATCCTCTAAACAGAAATGGTCTGACCGGGATCGCGGGAACTGAGGTCCGCTGTGGGGGACCTTGGCTTTGAACTTCCCTTTCGCCCAGATAAGTAATCACAACAATGACTTTTCTTTTTCAACAAGCAAGAAGCTTCGGCTTCGTCCTCGAGGATTCGCCTCGGGCTGTGGTTGCAGTCCTTCAGGTCACCGGATAAGGACCCCGACGTCAGGCTGACTTTGGGAAACCGGGTTCATACCATTCGGCACGGTTAAATCTGGATCCGGACGCTGGATTTAGAACGCAGGAAAACACCACGTTTGTCTGTTTCCATGGCAGTGCAAACACCCCGCTTGAATAGCTGCCTGGCCACTTATCGGAGCAGGATTAGTGGTTTTCTAAAAAGGATCCGCGCTCGCATTCCTGGTGTCCATTTCCTGCAGATATGGAGAGGGTGCACATCGTGGGCTTTGGTTTCCAACACGGATGCCACGGGACACGGCTAGTCATTCTGACTCACTTGTAGGGACTCTGCCTGCGGACGTGCCCCCGGACACAGGAGCATGGGCAGGGCACATTGATGGAAATACAGCCTTCATCTCCCAATGACTAGGAGAGGGGCTCTTCTGATGACTATGCTAGGCTATCCTATCTAATAAAGAGGGAATGACAAAGATGGCGGCGCCCAGGCCCCACCCCTGAGAGTGGACAGCGGGGAATGGGGGCTTCATTGCTGCCTCAGCGGTGAAGCAGCCAGGCCCTGGAGAGAGCAGAGAACTGTGGGAAATGGGCCTAAGCCATCAGTAGGACATCCCCTGATGGCTCCTGGATTGGAGAGGGTGCAGGTGGAGCTCAGGATCTCTCCCACCCCTGTGCATGAATTTCATGCACAGAGCCTCTAGTCTTCATAGAAAATAACACTGTACAGGTGTGTGACGCTTAACATGCCATGTTGGTGTCATCTTCCATTCCTTTACTTACTAGCTGTGTCATGAGTGGTGGGATTCCTATGTGTCAGAGTATTAGTTATTAGAATACTTGAGGCCCGATGCATGAAATTTGTGCCAGGGGCTCGGCCTTCACAGTCCTGGCTTCCTCAGGAAGGTCGTCTGGCTGTCCGGTCTAATTAGCATATTATGCTTTTATTATTATAGATACAAGTGGAATAGACATGTTTCAATAAGCTGGCCATCTAGCACACACCGTGCCTATCACTAATGGGATTTTTTTCCAATTGCTATATATTTAGGTCAAAGCAAGGGAGTCTTCAAAATTATCCCCTAAAGTATACGTGGCAAGAAACCAGTAAGCACAAATAGTTATTCCTTCTTGGTCAGAGTAAGAAAACATTCTTGGGGCTTAAATTCCTGGTGATCATGACCTTGGATTTGTACAGAATAACTCATTGCCACCTCTGCACCTCTGGGTCTTAGTTCCCTGCCCAGGTTGTAAGCTCTGAGCATGGGGGCCTCTGCCTGACTCACCTGTGCCCGCGTGCCAACCCCCTGCCTCCCACCTCCTGGTCCTGTGGGCGGTGTTGGCTGAAGGAGGATGCTAAGAAAAGGCGAGCATGACAATCAACGGTGAACACAGAAGTCAAATGGGAATGTGTTGGCTTTTATTAAGGTTCTTATTTTTTAAAATTATCATATGCTAACATGGACCTCTTTTCTTCGGTGTATGGTCCTATGAATTTTAACATCTTTCTAGATTCGTATAACCACCACGACAATAAGGATACAGAATGGATGTGTGTCAGGGAGCTAGCCCAGCATATGGGGGATTCTCTCGTGGGGTAGCCTGAGGGAAAATCAGGGAGTCCCAGCTCTGGGACTTTATTACTGATCCTTCTAGAAGCACACTGTGTCCGATGCAAATCTCCCCTCCTCCTGTCCAGCTGCAAACGTTACGATGAGGACCTGTGGTTTGATTTCACTCTGTCCCACACCCAGCATGCCCCAAGAAGACTGGGGGACCAGTCTGCTCTGTCGGCTTCCAGAAACTTATCCCCAGACTTAAACATAGAAAGCCGACAACACTAGGCACCAGGGGCAGTCAGAAAGAGGGCTTTGCTTTCTTTCTTTTTTTTCCTTTTCTTTCCAGTTTTGTATTTTTGTCTTGCAGAGTTGGATTCGGAGCAAAGCAAGGTCGGTTTGGGGGCAAGGCAGTATTTAGAAGCGCAGAATGCTTGCTTCTGTGGTGCCAGAGGGGCATCGAGACCCTTCTCTCTTTCTCGGCAGGAGAAAACAGAAGCTGTCAGCCGGCCAGCCGAGGAAGTCCAGGAGGCTTGAGGTGGAGATTAAACCTGACTCCCAAACGCCAAAGCTCCTGTTCGGCTTCCCCGCTGAAAAGAGTTGAGTCGCTGTTAAAAATGGTTAGCACGCCACACGGGCTGGCTTTGTAAATAATTTAGAGAACTGGTGACCTGGAGCTTTCATGGCGTTGATGTAACTGTTCTGGAAATCTTTTGACTTGAACTTGAGACTCCCTTTCGTACAGCTGCAGCCTGTCTACCATCAACAGCAGGCTGTACCCAGAAAGCAGGAGGGGAGGGGGTCAGGGGTGGGGGTGACACTCTCTAAAGCATTTTGTTGGGATGCAGTTCCCCATCTTGACCACCAGGTGGCCGTCTTCACACAAGCAGTCCTGCTTGTGCAATGTCCTACTGGACTGCAGGATTCCTTTTCGAAGCCAAAGCAATGTTTCCCCCAGTATCACTGTGCGAATGCGAAGTAAATTCTCAAAGCCAAACTGAACAGTTTTCAATTCCCCGTCTAAGTAGGAGTGACCAGTTGGACCTTGTGTTTAACTTCTAATGTTGTCGAGAAGAACTCATTGAGGGCAGTAAGTGGCCAATGGATTTGGAAAATGGGGGGGGGGGCGGGGAGGGCACACACCAAAAAAACGTGTCCTCTTCCAAAACCTCATCCTCTGGTGTTCGTAACATTCACGGTTCCCAGCGTGCAAACAGGTTTCTGATCCCAGGACGTTCTTTTGGGTAAAAACAGACGCATGACCTTCTGAGCTGGTGGCTGCTCTCTGTAGTGGCTTTCGGGTGCTCCCCTTCCTACCTGAGTGCGTTCTTCCATCTCTAGCCGTGGCCCTGACATCGCTGAAACATGTCTCTCCCAGGAAGTGCAAGAATGGCAGTTGATTTCTTTCTTCCCAGAACTGGGAATGACATTGTGACAGTGGCCTCGTCAGAATGTACAGTGGAGACAGCCTGGTCCGCCCTTGGGGAGAATTGCTGTGTCTGTGGTCGGCAAAGCAACGTCTCCGGAGTTAGCAGGTGCATGGATGCCCTTTCTTTCTCCTCACTCCTTTTACTTCTTCACTTACTTACGTGTGTGTGTGTGTGTGTGTGTGTGTGTGTGTGTTACTCCAAACTGACAGTTGCCATCAGTTTGGGAGTCTCTTCCTTTCCCCATTTGCTTGTCGAAGCGTAGACGTTTCTGAGAGTTCTAGCTGTTCCTTTTTTTTTGCCTTAATGTGAATTTTATAAAAATCACCCAGTACAGAGGATGCGCTGAATGAGAAAGCACAATGCTATCCTGTATAGCCGTGTTGGTGGAGCAGTGGCAGGGAGGAGAGAGACTCCTGAACAGCACCATGTTGAACCCTAAGACTTCTGTTGTTGTGAATTTTTGTTTTGTTTTGTTTAGGGCCTTAGACCACGTTTCTCCAGCAGCTCGGACGGACGTGGAGCTGTTCGTAGCGGGAACAGAACACACCCTCAGGCTGCTGTTCTCACCAGGGCTGTTGGCCTGACATTTTTGTCCCCACGAGTATTTATTAAAGCTCAGTGTCCTCCTGACTTTATGGTTTCTTAACTCCATTTCTGACGTCATTTGTTGATGAATTTGACCAATGTTTACTACTTACCGGGAGCTTCACGCTGTGGATACAATGAAAATGCCTCAGAACCAGCGAAAAACATTCTACAAACTATTTTGCAACTACCCTTCTGGTTCAGATGGAATACAGTGGAAATATTTAGGGCCGCTGGTGTTTGTGGTATAGAACAATTTTCTGGTTTTGGGTTGGTTATGTAACATTTTAAAATATATAGTTATGTTTAGAGAGCACTGTTATTCAAAGACGGGAAATAATGAGTCATATTGCAGTGGAGGTAGAAGGCATTCAGATGCTCTTTCCAATATTGTTTAAATCTTTTTTAAAAATTATTTTGAGAGAGAGAGGAGGGAGAGGGAGAGAGAAACATCTATGTGAGAGTGAAACTTCGATTGGTTGCCTCCTGCACGCCCCCTACTGGGGACCCACCCACAGCCCAGCATGCTCCCTGATTGGGAATCGAACCAGCAACCTTTTGGTGCATAGGACGATGCCCAAGCACTGAGCCATATTGGCCAGGACCCTCCAATATTATTTAATTCACCTGATGGGTGCAGGCAGAGAGGCAGGAATTGCTATATCAGGTCTATAAACAGGAAAGTTGAAATTCACAGTGTGGTCTTTTTTTAAATATACATATTTTTATTGATTTTTTACAGAGAGGAAGGGAGAGGGATAAAGAGTTAGAAACACTGATGAGAGAGAAACATTGATCAGCTGCCTCCTGCACATTCCCTACTGGGGATGTGCCCGCAACCAAGGTACAAACGATTTTCACTTGGCCTCGGTAGCCGGGATGTGATTATATTTTACTTTTATTCTTATATTTAAGTCGCTGCATCTGTTTCTAAAATGTTCTGGGATGGAAGGATGAACAGGAAGCAATTTCTGCAACTGAATCCCCTTTCTCTCCAAGAATGGACCGAGGGGAAGAAATAAAAGCGGCCCCGAACTGAAAGGAGAAACCGCCGGCCTGGCTGGGTGGACCTTGGCTAGCAAGAGACGGAGAGAAGCCATCCCTGTGTTCCTCTGAAAACCGTTCTTGAAAATCCCAGCCCATGGTCAAAGGCCCAATGAATGTGTGTGTGTGTGTGTGTGTGTGTGTGTGTGTGTGTGTGTGTGTGTGTTCTTTGACGAGGCAAGATGAAATGGTGGCAAGAAATTTGCATTTTTTTGAGGATGTCACCTTGGGGCCAGTTCTTCTGATTTAAGAAAGGAACCAAGTCAGGCTGTGAAAACATGTTTGTGGGAGCAAAAGGGGCCCCTGTGAAGTGGGTGCGAGACCCATTCCGTGCCACGCAAGTTTCCTCCAGACTCTGCCGTCTACTGGCTAAGCCCTGACTGGTTTGCCAACGATAAACTAGTTCTGCAATCATCTTGCTGCTCTCCAATGGAGGAGGTGAGTCATGAACTCGCCAATGCTTGCGGAAGGTCAACCAGCACTCTGTCGCGGGCATGGGAATAAGCCGGCTTGAGTCTCACCATCAGGTGGCTCCCAGTCTAATGGGATAGCAGATGGATCCCTCATCTCACCAAAAAGACCACATTGTGCCCTGACCAGTTTGGCTCAGCGGATAGAGCGTCGGCCTGCGGACTGAAAGGTCCCAGGTTCAATTCTGGTCAAGGGCATGTACCTTGGTTGCAGGCACATCTCCAGTGGGGAGTGTGCAGGAGGCAGCTGGTCGATATTTCTCTCTCATCAATGTTTCTAACTCTTTATCCCTCTCCCTTCCTCTCTGTAAAAAAAATCAATAAAAATATATATATTTTAAAAAAGACCACACTGTGAATTTCAAATGATACAAATGATCCCAGCAGCTCTCACAGGGGATCCAACCACACACCAGGATGTATTTGAGCACGGCCTTAGAACGTAACCAGCGTTTGGTCTGCAGATCCCCTAGTGCCCACAGTCCCATCGCCGGGACCTGTCTGCATTAATTCTCTCTAACGAGGGCCTCTTGGTGAGGACAAAATGCTGGCTTTGCAGTAGAGCTCACTGAAGTTTCTTGAAGCCCGGCTTGCTTTGTTTGGTTTAAGACTGTAACTGTTTTTCTCTTGTTCGTCATGATATTAATATTTCTTTTTAAAGAATGGGACCCTTCTACCAACTGTCTCCTTCATCCAGAAGAAGGGACACACACACACACACACACACACACACACACACATACAGTACATATGTATGATCTATTACACATATCATGAATCTATTTACATTGGTTATACACTTTAAATTCCATTGAAAGTCTGTGTTTGTGGGAGAAGGAATCAGAGCACAGACCGCCCCACCCTCCAGAATGTCAGAGGCAGGCCCGTCGGGGATCTGAAAGCTGGAGAACTCAGAAGGCACCTGTAACCATTGCCAAGGTTACCACGGCCAGGGCGCATGCCCAAGCCTCTCAGGAATGAGACTCCGTGTGTGCGGTATGGATCCCATTACCGGGTTTTCCGTTATTAATAAGCAGACCTGGCTGAACACAATTTTTTTAAAAATATATATTTTATTGATTTTTTACAGAGAGGAAGGGAGAGGGACAGTTAGAAACATTGATGAGAGAGAAACATCAATCAACTGCCTCCTGCACTCCCCCTACTGGGGATGTGCCCACAACCAAGGTACATGCCCTTGACAAGAATCGAACCTGGGACCCTTGAGTCCACAGGCCGACGCTCTATCCACTGAGCCAAACCGCTTAGGGCTCCTGGCTGAACACAATCTGTCCACAAACCCGTGCCGAGTCCAATGCCCGCCATAACTCAACCTCGCAGCCCCATCTTTCTGGGGCCCTAAGACCGATAAAGTCTGACTTTTCACATCTTCATCTTAAACGTGACTTTCACCGGAAGTGACAGCGTGGACCCTGCCGTGTGGCCTGGGGGAGGAGTGGTGGTGGCAGAGCTGCCATAGTTGGAGTCACGGCGTCTGGGCCCGGGGAGGCCGCCTGTTGGCTTTGATTATAGGAGCGAGGCCGGGGATCCAAGCCAAGCCCCCTGGCAGGGAGAGCTCACCTTTATGAGAACCGGGGGGCATTGGCACCATAAATCTCCGTGCCTGCGAGACGGGCCGCCCGCGGGCCCCGTTAGCTGGCACTTTGCACAGACCTCGCCGAACACGGGTCTCCTTTCCAATTACCGTGGCAGGTGGGCAGGCGGTTCAGCGGGACGTAGGGAGGGGCACCAGGGGAACAGGGACCAGGCTTGCCCTTCCTGGCACGATTCAGTGTGCCCTGGGCTATAAACCACCGAGGGAGGGCTGGGGAGTCGGGGTGTGGGGGGGAACCAGGGAGAAAGAACCTCAGGATTGTCCCGGAGAGCTGCCCTAAAGCTTAACTTGTCATGACAGCTCCCCATATGTTCATAACGGTTATGGATATCCAGGTTTTTCTGGAACAATTCCTGGCTGGAGGTAGCCCATCCTAGCATTCCTGAGAGAGAATGTTTTTCCTTAGGAGGCCACGTGCTCCAGGTCTGGGGCTGGAAACTCTTTTCAGAAGATCCTCCTGCTGCCATGGGCTCAACAAAGCATCTCCACCCCCTTTGTCCCCATCCGGGTGGAAACTGGAGACAATGCAGAGTCCAACGGGGACACACGCTTGCCCTCTAGCACCTGAGGCCTCCTATTCCTGGAAAGACTCTCAGAGACACCTTTGGGTTGTGAGCCTGCCCCTTACAGGGACCAACCAAGTCAGAAACAAACGAGATGGGTCCCTTGCCCAGCTGGTGTGGCTCAGTGGTTGAGCATCGACCTGTGAACCAGAAGGTCGTGGTTCGATTCCTGGTCAGGGCACATGCTCAGGTTGCCAGCTCAATACCCAATGGGGAGCATGCTGGAGACAACAGATCCATGATTCTCTCTCATCGTTGATGTTTCTCTCACTCTCTCCTTCTCCCTTCCTCTTTGAAAACGATAAAGAATTTTTTTTTTTTAAAGAGATGGGTCCCCCATCTGTGAATTAGGTTTTTCTCACCCAGCGCACCGTCCCTGGCCATTGGACATGACCCTCCTGTGCTGGGCAAGGTCACCCGGCTTCAAGCATAGCATCCCTGCCAGGGGACTTGCTCCATCCAGACTCATGCTCGCCCTGCCTCCCTCCTGATTCTAACTGAGTTGCTAAGCTGAAATGGGAGCAGCAGTGGGAAGGGGAGGAAAGAAGGATGGGGGAGGACAGGGTGGTGAACAAACTGGAAAAACTGTGTTCAAGACACCATCCAAGAAGGAGAACGATCTGTCTGAAAATAAATGAAGCCACATGATGACTCTTCCTCTGAATGTCTTACGTCATGGTCAGATTCACCTTTCGTGTGTCTCCACAGGATGCCACAGGGCAGGGACAACTAGGGTGTGACGAGACAGAGAGCTTAGCCTGACACTTAGCCACTTGGTGACGCGTACCACCCCTCAGGCCCCAGCAGGATCTTGGCGATAAGCAAGGTAAAGCAGCTCCTCATGTGTGACCTAACCCAGGTTTCTCCATGGCCCCACCGTTGCCGTGTTGTCACGATAATTAATCCCTCATTGTGCGTTCCCCCGTGTGATGTAGAATGTTAGCTCTTCCTACCAGAAGCCAGCAGCACCCTGCCCAGTGGTGACACCAAAAAATGTCCCCAGACTTACCAAATGGCCCTTAAGGGAAGCAAAGTCCCTCCATTTTTTTTTGTTTTGTTTGTTTGTCTTTAATATTTTTATTGATTTCAGAGAGGATGGGAGAGGGAGAGAGAGAGAGAAACATCAATGATGAGAGAGAATCACTGCTCAGCTGCCTCTTGCATGCCCCATTCTAGGGATCAAGCCTGTAACCGGGAACTGAACTGTGACCTCCTGGTTCATAGGTCAATGCTCAACCACTGCGCCACGCCCGCCAGGCCTAAGTCCCTCGGCTTTGAACGACTCATCTAATATGTGCGATTATGATATCCTCTTTCCTGAAACGTGTTTTTCTGGGACAAGAGGACACTTGGAAATGATTCCTTAGAAAAGCAACCACTTCAAATGAGTCCAGTCCCTTTGTTTTGATTAAGTGTGTGTCTCCTTATCGCATGAGGAGAGATACGATCTTGTGTTCCTCTCGGATCGCACAAACAAGACACAATGACTCATTCACTGTGGGCACCAAGGCCTCTGCGGGCAGGTGTTCCGCGATGTGCATATAAATCATAATTCTGGGAGGTGCTGGGAGATGCTGTTACAGGGCTAGGGAACAATGACTTCGGGGAAAACATTTTAATGAGGGAAGTTCCTTTCTACTTATTTGCTTGTTTCCTCCAGCCATCACGCATACACAGGAACTGCTCTATGCTTTATTGCACGCTTTGATCTTAGCGTTCCGGGCTTTTACCAAAGTGATGGTAAAAGCCATCACAAAGTGATCAGTCGAGACAAAGAAATCAGTCAGGAATGTCAAGACCATTGGGGCTTTGATGGGACAGTCCAGAGAGCGCCGGGATCCTGCACAGTCCCCTGTTACAACCTGAAGGAAAGTCTCCACAAATGTCATGTATCAATGAAGAATTTCCAGTCGGGAATACTGTTGTTTAGTCTTGGGGTACCTTCCAAGCAGTTTCCTGACACAATCAAGAAGCACAGAGAGCTGTAAAGCCCTGACATGTCAGAGAGCTGGTTTTAGCCCGATCCCGCAGGCCAGGCTGAGGGACTCCACTAGTGCACAAATTCATGCACCAGGCCTCTAGTACAGTGTATATGAACAATACTGCTAACCAAGTTTACCTATTTGACATCCATAGAACACTTCACCCAGCAACAGAATAAACATATTCTTCAAGTACATATGAAATAAAGACTAAGCTAGACCATATTTTGTGCCATAAAGCAAGCCTTAATAAATTAAAGGATTTAAGTCATACAAAGAATGTTCTCTAATCCCAGTGGAATTAAGTTATAAACAAATAACAGAAAGTTATGTGGAAAATCTCCAAATATTTGGAAATTACATAACAGACTCAAAATAACCTGTGAGTCAAAGAAATAATCAAGAGGAGAAATAAAAAGCAGCCTGAACGGAATGAAAATGAAAGCATAACACGCCAAAATGTGTGGGATGCAGAGGGCAATTTAGAGCACTTAACATCTTTATTAGAAAAGAAGTGTCTCACACTAGTGACCTTGGCCTCAATAATAACCAGAAAAATGAGCAAGTTAAGCCCAAGGTCAGCAGAAGAAAAAGAAGAAAGACTAGAGCAGAAATCCATGAAATGCAGTTTTCCATGTCACAAAAGACTGGCAGTCAAAATCAGCCTAATGCTGTGGGGATATTTCTTGGGAGCTCAACCATGGTCTACGATTCTCACCATCGATTTACAGGGGACATAGAAATGGAAATCTAAGCCATTTGGCCAGGAGAGCAGGGTGCAAGTTGCAGGGAAGAGGGGACTGGATGTACTTGCTGGACATCAGCTTTGTCTGGGGTCCTCAAGAGGGGATGGAGTGATCTGCAGGAAGGAAGTGCATCGGGAAGATGTAAAGAAGTGGGTGGATCCAGAAACACAAGGAGATTGAGTCAGTATGGCCATCCACCACCGGGAAGGGGACTCCATCGAAGGAGCAGCTAGTTTGAGGATGAAAACGACTTGCATTTTGAAGTGAATTTTGTGAAACCGGATGTGTCCAGAATAAATAGCATCAACAGGTCTCAGCCTGGGTGAGAGAGAAAGGACTTGGGTGTTAAAATCAAACTTGGGGCTCACCTACAAGCACGCACTGAGGATATGAAAATGCATGAGGTCATCCGAGGTGAGTGCAAAGAGAAAGGCAGGGAAGGTTTGAGCTTAGACCCTGGGGGGGAAGGAGGGAGAGGAGGGTATGGTAGCAATACTGGAGGATTCCATTGGCACAGGGAGTTGTTTGGGAAGGACCTGAAGAAAACAGACTATTCAGTGTCCCCCAAAAGTCTCTTGTGCCTGGTGACTGTGTAGGGAATGCCAGTCCAATGGATGAAGGTCTGTTTGCCTCCCAAAGTAAAAATATCAAAAATTATATCTATTGGCCCTTGCTGTTTTGGCTCAGTGGATGGAGTTTCAGCCCATGAACTAAAGGGCCCCGGGTTCAATTCCCAGTCAGGGCACATGCCTGGGTTGAGGGCTTGATCCCCAGTGAGGGTTGTGCAGGAGGCAGAAGATCAATGATCCTCTCTCATCATTGATGCTTCTCTCTCTCTCTCTCTCTCCCTTTCCTTTCCTTTCTGAAATCAACAAATTGTTCCAGCCATTTCTCAAGTGAAAACACTTCCCTCAAGATACTGGCCAGACCTGACCAGCATGGCTCAGTGGTTGAGCATCAACCAATGAACCAGGAGGTCATGGTTCGATTCCCGGTCAGGGCACACGCCCAGGTTGCGGGCTCCATCCCCTGTGTGGGGCCTCCCAGGAGGAGGAGGCAGCCGACCAA
The DNA here is from genome assembly GCF_014108245.1 of Pipistrellus kuhlii. NCBI lineage: Eukaryota > Metazoa > Chordata > Mammalia > Chiroptera > Vespertilionidae > Pipistrellus > Pipistrellus kuhlii. Next base: position 2,455,994 of record NW_023425524.1, read on the forward strand.
TGATTCTCTCTCATCATTGATGTTCCTCGCTCTCTCCTTCTCCCTCTTCCTACCTCTCTGAAATCAATAAAAAAAATTTTTTTTTTTTTTAAAGAAAGGGTCCCACCGAGGAAAAGCTACACCAGCAGCTCCTATTGTTCTCTCTAAATGTCCTCACTGTCTTTACGGGACCATAGTGGCTGCCAGCCAGGATGGATGGGGGGGGGGGGGGGCGGGAGCTGGTGAGGTGGGGGGGGGGTGCATTCCCTGCCACATTGTGCTTCACTGGACATAACAAAGGACCTAGCCAGCTGCGTGTGTCGGGGAACTGGATGCTCAGAGAGCCCTCTCTTGGCCCATTATGCGATTCTGAGAAAGGAAGCTCAGGCCAGATCAATACATCCTCCACACAGACGTCAAATAGCTCGTGACGTGGGTCGTGCAGGGGCTGTTTTTAGTGAGGATATTCCAGTCTTGTGAATTTGACATGAGTTTGGCTCGGCGCCCCTACAGAATGCAATGTAGGCATAATCCGATCTTCCTGTAATTGTCCATTAAACTTGGCAATCTGGACTGATTTTTTCCTGTGGAGGGAGCGCAGGACGTCACCGGGACAGTGATCGGGCTAATTAATGAGGCATATTAATGTGCATAATAAAAGCTGATGAGCGCAGTGTTCTTTCCACTGTTCTCCTCGGCCCTTCCCAGACAGAGCTGCCGGGCGCACCGGAATCTGTGAATCACGTTCTGTTAAACACATCTCTTCTTGTAAACAACATCAAGGGGAAAATAATAACTGGACAACCATCTGTTTGATGGAGTCCTTGGCTTTTTTTCTTTTTCTTTTTTTTCCCCACTTCCCCCTATTGCATGTTGGAGGAAGTAAATAGGGGGGAAAATTCTAATTATATTGCTGTTTACTGATTTCAGGATAAGTTTTATTGTATTTATTTTAAATACCACTCCGAGCCACACCCAAAGCCTTGCCCCATACTTCTGTGCCTCCCCGCTTGCTCTTCTTTTTCTCTTTAGCTTGTAGCTCAGTACATTTGAGTCTAGTCTCAAGACTGTTCAAACCTTTCCATCTCAGTGATTCCAGCAACAGCTTTTATGCCTTGGGATTGACAATCAATTAGGGGAAATCAGGCTCTCATTGGGCACAGTGGGTAAGATGGGCTGAGTTTAGGGAAATCGTTCAACACTCTTACATAAAAAATGTGGCTTCCACAATATAGAGGTGTCCCCCAAAATGTACACACGTACTTTGCTTAATTATAATGGCAGTGTTCATTAAAATACATTTTATTTTCAAAATTGAGCTGTCAGCTGTTAAAGTGTGTACACATTTTGGGGGGACAAACTAAAGTTAGTAAGTACTAACTATGTAGGAAGTAGGCACCGAGTCAGACCTGGATATAAGAATATCAGCCTTGCCCAGCTGGTGTGGCTCAATGGTTAAGCATTGACCCAAGAACCAAGAGGTCAGTGGTTCGATTCCTGGTCAGGGCACATGCCCAGGTTTCCGGCTCGATACCCAGTAGGGAGCATGCAGGAGGCAGCTGATTGGTGATGTTTCTCTCCCATTGATGTTTCTCTCTCTCTCTCTCTCTCTCCCTTCCTCTTTCTCTCTCTCAAAATCAATAAAAACATACTTAAAAAATATAAAAAAGAATATCAGCCTTTCCCATAACAAGGGGTCACTATTAGGATGAAGTGAGATAAGACACTTGGAGGTTCTCTGTTTGTAAAGTTTGGCCTGCCTGAGATTTATGGGGATTAGTATCACAGCAAGGCATCTGATAGTTGAACTTGGCTCCTCCAGTGACCCAAAGGTCATGGTTACCTAACTGTTCAGGGCTGGGCAAGGAAATAACAGTGCACTAGGCAACTCCATTTTTTTTTTTCTTCTATAATATAGCACCGTTCTGGTTTAAGGTCAAAATTCGTCTGAAGCCACTTTCATGAAAAAGAGGGCGTGTACAGAGCGACGCCTGGTACATGGTGTACGTGCCTGTGTGCGGCTCTCCTCACTGCCAAGCGTTTGGAAGGGGACATTTTACTGAAACAAAAGGTTTGGACAGAAAGGTTGCATTCCACATGAGTCACAGGCAATGAAGTCATATTCCAACGGCCCAGCTCCTGGAAGGCCAGACACATCACGAAACAACAGAATTCATCACAGGAGCCATCTAGCCCGGCCTAGTCCCAAAACTCATTAAGTCACTTCCACACACATAGGTTGCAAGACTGATGGCTCTGCAAACCTCCCATTCATCCACTTCTCACCTGTGGGGCATGGTGACAAATGTCTGTGTTTTCCCAACAATCCCTTAAGAAGTGCTTTCTGGCACGAATCATGTTCATTGAAATTTATTCTAAGAACAGAGTCACCAGAAAAGGAACAGCGGGTATCACTGAAAATGCCTCCAGGATATTGCAAAATTGGGGCTTAGTATCACGGTGCTAGCTCAAAGACAGAGACACACCAACGAGATGCAGCGTCAATCCTCTGAGAGTTAATGATTTTAGACAACAGCAATCTACATAAACAGATGGAAAAACCCAAGATTAAGATAACAAACGTGGCTTTAAAATTTGCGACATAAACAGTAATGGTGTGTGACAGAGAGAAAGAAAGAGAGAGAGAGAGTTGGAACTGAGAACTGTTTGGGGAAATCACAGTTTGGGGCCCAGAAGGAGTCACGAATAGATCAACTTACCATTTATTCGCAAACGCTTTGCAAATGGCATGATTTAATCTGTCTACCTTCTCTTGCGTGGGATTGGTCTTACAGAATTGGGAAACACCATCCTGTTAGAGGCAAGTTCAGCTTACATCCAGTAGTCGGGTGAGTACTAAACACAGATTATTCCAAACACAACTGGAAAAAGCTGGCTGGGGTGATTGGGGAAATTCAAAGCAAGAAGTATTTGACAGGGCACTGGGAATCCTGTTCCTAGGGCTATTCCATTTTTCTGCTCTTTCAAATTCTATTACTCCTTAATCCATTTCTACAACCCAAGTCCTGGCCATGCTTGCAGTCGATAACTCTGTCCTTGCAATAGATCTGGCCTGTCTGCTCATGACGTTGTTGGGCATCCAGGAAAGCCAGCCATCCCCTCCACGACGAACCCAGACTCCCTCATCTTCTGCATTAAAGCCACAGCCCCTGCTTTTGTTCCCTTGGCTCTTGGATGCTCCAGCTTCTCTAGCTCAAGACGATACTCCAATCCCACATGGCGACCTTCCTCCCATGTACTCTCAGCAGACTCTCAGCAAGGTTCCCCCTGGTTTTATGGACCCCTCTCTCTTGCCACTAGCATATTCCTAGTGAATCCCAGGCAAATGGGCGGGCCTCAGCCAAGCCCTTACAGCCAGGGACGAGGCTTGATCCCTATCAGAAGCCTGCATGATTATCCTGTCATCAAATACTAAGTATTTACTGAGCACACAACATTTATCAGGCTCCATTTTAACAAGTTATTAACAGGACAGATAAGGCTTCTGATTTCGTGAAAATCATAGTATATGAGTGTGGGAAACATAAACAAGTGAACTAATGATACATGAGATAATTTCAAGTTTTACAGCTAATATAAAACAACCATTAGGAATAGAGAGTAGCTAATAATAAATCCTATATTTGTTGGATGTTTTTATGTGCGCTGTTCTAAACACTTTATGTAGATTTAATCTTTAGACCAACCCTATGAAATAGGGATGATGGTTAACCCCATTTTACTAGTGAAGGAACTGAAGCTCAGGATTGCTAAGGGTTGAGACCAGGATTTAAAAACAGAAAGCTCTCAGGAAAGTTTCCCCTCGTTTGTCATTTCCTCTAGGCTGGTGGTCTGTAAACTGCGGCTCAAGAGCTACATGCGTCTCTTCGGCTCCTTGAGTGTGGCTCTTCCACAAAATACCAAGGCCTGGGCAAGTCTATTTTGAAGAAGAGGCATTAGAAGAAGTTTAAGTTTAAAAAAATGTGGCTCTCCAAAGAAATTTTCAATCTTTGTACTGTTGACATTTGGCTCTGTGGACTAATGAGTTTTCTGACCACTGCTCTAGGCCTACCATAGACGTTACATCTTGAGATCTTAGAGTTGAATAAGAGAAGGTGGTTCAACAGCAAGGGGGAGACTCCCGAGAGTGGGCTTGTCGGTCCCCGTGCAAGAAGAGCATGGAGCTCTGGGATTTGCAGGAATATGTATGCCCTAAAAACAAACAAACAGCAAGCCAAAAATAAACAACGAATCACCAATACAACCACTGAAAGTAAGTCCCTGAATTATAGCTATTTCCTCCCTAATAATGTGCTGTTACTTGGGGATGGTTTGACTCATTCAGTCAACTTGTCTTCAGTTGTTTTCCATCTATATAAATCCTTTCCCAAATATGCTCCTCCTTTGAGCCCTGGCCCCAAGGAGCAGTGATTAAAGTAGAATGAGGATGATCTTCGAAGATGCTCTTTAATGTGCTAATGCCCCACAGATCCAAGCGAGGTTTAGAAAAGGCTAGAAATATGGTTATCTCCATGGAAAGCAAACATCTTTTATTTGTTTTGTGCTTGGCAGCAAGACAAGTCTATTTAATGACTACCTAATTTATTATTAACCTTGAGATTAAAGAACACCTGAAAATATCTCCTTGGCTTGTTCTGTGAATTAGCTAAGGGCAAATCGGGGATTTTGCCAAACAAGGCAATGGGAGGAAAAAACAAAACGAATGTCTACTGGAAAATAATAAGGTTGTAGGTGAGTCAAATGAGAACCATGCCACTGTGCTCAGAAATAATTTTTGAAAATGAAATGAAATCATTCCCGCTGCGTTCAGCCATGACGAGCTCTCAGAAAATTCAGAAGGAAAAATGCCAGAACCCGACTCAGTCATGAGGGAAAGCCTGGTGTGCTGGGGAGACAGCAAGAACCAGTCGATGCTGAAGAGAAGCAGAGAAGCACACACGGGGAGGTAAAGAAGAATTCAAGGTCTTCGGACGACCCCCTTTGCCTCCAGGAAGAACCTAGTTTGAATCAATGGATAGAGTGTTGGCCTGTGAACTGAAGGGTCCATGGTTCAATTCCTGGTCAGGACACATGCCTGGGCTCAGTCCCCAGTAGGGGCATGTAGGAGGCAGCTGATCAGTGATTCTCTCTTATCATTGATGTTTCTATCTCTCTCTCCCTTCCTCTCTGAAGTCAATAAAAAACATATTAAAAAAAAAAACAACAACAAAATTCCCAACTAAGACTGCCTGGAACATCATCACCCACTCTAGCAAAGGTCCACCATGGTCAGAGAGCCCTTTACCAAGACAGTGAAGGGGGCTTTGTGATGGGGGACCGTAGTCCTGTTGTCACCAGGCTGGCCTTCTGCCTTGGGTTGAACTGCAGACTAATATTTTAACTTCTGGTCTAGTAAAAACATGAAAATAGGGCATGTCAATATTCTTTTTTAATACAGTTCTTTGAAGGTCCCCATTTCATAGGCTCTATGAGGGTAGACCTCAATATTTCTACAACGTTGATGACCGAGGAAGGGGAAGACAAAAGGGTTATTCAAAAACTGCCAGGAACACACAGCCCACCTTTGGCTGTGAAGGTGGACACGGGGATTCTTGGTAGGGCAGCCTCTTTTGTTGCTTTAGTGAGCTTTCTTGATCAGTGAAGGTCTCATTAATCTTGATATCACCAATGGGTTTCAATAAAGTGGTCCAGAGGCAAGCTTTCCTCTGACGAAGCTGTGCTTTGTTTAATAACAACACGAGGAACTGTATTAAAGGGTCGCGGCATTAGGAAGGCTGAGAACCACCAGTCATAGGAGGACTGACTCGTGGGACAGAGGAAGGCTGGGTCAGCGCTGCCCTGGCCATCCATTCACTGAAGGACAGAAATAACAGTAGGTCCATCTCACCTAGGGGTTCTTCATGGGAAAATCCACATACAAAATGCTATGGGGAGGTAGGTGTCTATTATTACTTTCGCACAATACCCTTCTCGATGAACCATAGCAGCCTTCTGCTAGTTCTGTTGTATAATAATAATAATGTAATTATGCAATAATAGGTTCCATACTTAGCTAATTATATGTCGGACTCGGAAATCTGTTTGTCACATGTGTCCACCGTCAGTTATCCCCGTGTGCCAATGCTGTCCCCTTGATTCCGTTCCTGTTCACCACATGTGGACCAGCTGCTCTCGATGCTGTAATGCACATGGTTCTCTCCCCAGACCCTCACCACGAGGCACCACGCGGTGCTGGAGGCCACAATGCTGCTTCCTGCTATACTTGGTTTGGTCTTCTTTCTGGGGACCACCTCTCCCAGTTCTTGGCTCTCATTTCCATGGCTCGGCACACTGGTGTTTCAAGTACTCTTTCCAGTTCCCTGATAGAGCGAGTGAGTTGATTCCATGTTGAAGAGGAGCTCTATGCCTGACTTCTCAAGGTCAAACAGGAAACCCTCGAGTTCAGCTCAACCCTCGGGTTGCAACACATGTGAACTTGTTTATATCCATTCATTTGCATTCTTCAGCATCTTTTCCCAGGGGTGTGACTGATGCTCCTCATTAGATTGTATGTGGGTCGCCCAACACAGAGAAGGACCCATGTCCACGGAAAAACTGGACCCCTTTCTTATCAGAAAACACAGGGATAATTGGTCAGGGGAAATTGTGAGAGGCTTTTCAAGGGACCAGAAAGATTGCTGAGCGGCTTTTCAGTGGAGAACTAGGCTTTGTCTAGTCTACTGTTCAGGATTCTATGATTCTATGAGGCCTGCAGTATTCGTGGTCTTTGAGCTATTTTTCAGTTCTCTGCGTTTCAGAAAACTGGCATCAATGCAAATGATTCCTACTCGTAGACAGTCAAGTGAGTTTTGTCCCGTGGAGATGAAATTGATACAATCTTGTGCCCGGGTCATAAGCCAATTTTGTATCTATTATACAATCTCATCTCAGTCTCCCTGGCTGCCTATATATGCATCTGCTCTTTAAATTTTCCTTTAGAACAAGTTTTCAATGCCTTACTAGTTCCCTCGTTTATTAATGAGTTAAATAATAAGACCTTTGATGCTTGTTCATTTTATGTTTGTGTGACAGGCAGGAGTTACCTTCTTTCAAAAATAAATGATCATTTAGTAGCTATATTTAGCTTTTATTTCCCCACGGGTGCCCATGCTCTTCTTCTGGGGGCATGCTCTAGCCTCAGTAGTTTCTTTATGTGGCTCCTGAGGTTTATACTCAGCTGGTTTATCTCTAAATCTGCAAAACCACCACCGGATGAACTTGACTCTGCCCCTTTGCATTCATCTACAAATAGCTAAATTCTTGAGTTGTCATCTTCACATTTCCACTTTGATCAGCCTGCAATCTCCATTCTGTTAGGATCAGCATTTGTACTTTAACCAGTGGATACGTCTAGAAAGGCACAGGGTATCTGATTATATGGGAAGGAGTCAGAACGGAGGCAAATTTCAGGGAGCGAATTCCAGGGAGACTGGCTGTTGGGGAAAGGACTATTAGGCACTTACAGACCCTCCCTCCCAAATATGGACTAAGGACTTAGAAGGCCAGGACTAGCTTCCATCTCTGTTCCTTGAAGTGCTGAGCGAGACCCTCTTCATTTACTCAGGAAACTGCTTTGAGTTCACGAGGGAGCACACCAGTGCCTGGACATCTCCATCCCATTTGTTGCTGCTGTGATCCCCCCGCCAGATGTGGAGGAGCCAATTTAGACCGTTACTAGGTTTTCACAGATTGCTACGAACTTCAAAGTCCTTCTCGGAGAAAATTTATGCTCCAGACCTAGACACGCTTGTTCCTGGCAGTTTCGCCATCCAGCCCCTTTCAAACATTTCCTTGCTCTCTGGTCTGCTGCTACTAAACATGCAACTCTTCAAAGCCTACGGTCTTGGGAGACATGCTGCTGAAAAGAGGATGCTCCCTTGATTGACCTCTGGCAGCATGCAGGTCTGCTGTGCAGAGAATGTTCTGGAGACATCACACGCTCTGCTAACACCCTCCCCACGTGCTCGGCACTGATGGGCGGTGGTTTATAAAATGCTGTGAAGAGTTTCAGAGCAATCCCATTGGACCATTAAAGATGAGCCTGTTTCTCAGGCCACCTGAGGAAGGAGTGGGCTTGTTCACAGTCAGGTTATTTATTTTCGCCAAGGTTCTTTTAAAGGATAAGATTCCAAATGAAGGGCACAAGCTCTTTGCTTTCCCCTCTCAGAATGCAATGCTTCACGGTGGAAAGGAGTCACGTTTGTTTCAGCCATAGTTGTGATTGGATAGTGGGAAAGGAGTGTGTATGCACCTAGCGGTCCTACACCTGTGGCTCAGCATGATCACCCCAGGCCAACACACCTGTGAACAGCATGACACCTTGGGCAGTCCCAGACTGACACACCTGTGGACAGTTGACAACACAGGCTGACACACCTGTGGCTCAGCATGATCACCCTAGGCTGACACACCTGTGGACAGCATGACCTGGGGTTGACACACCTGTGGACAGCATGACAAGCTGGGGTTGACACACCTGTGGACAGCATGATCACCCTAGGCTGACACGCCTGTGGACAGCATGACAACCTGGGGCTGACACACCTGTGGACAGCATGACCTGGGGTTGACACACCTGTGGACAGCATGACAAGCTGGGGTTGACACACCTGTGGACAGCATGATCACCCTAGGCTGACACACCTGTGGACAGCATGACAACCTGGGGCTGACACACCTGTGGACAGCATGACCTGGGGTTGACACACCTGTGGACAGCATGACCTGGGGTTGACACACCTGTGGACAGCATGACAAGCTGGGGTGGACACACCTGTGGACAGCATGATCACCCTAGGCTGACACGCCTGTGGACAGCATGACAACCTGGGGCTGACACACCTGTGGACAGCATGACCTGGGGTTGACACACCTGTGGACAGCATGACAAGCTGGGGTTGACACACCTGTGGACAACTGACAACCCGAGCTGACAAAGTGGAGATGCCCTCTCATCACTGCAGCAAACCAGGGCTCCCACTGCAGTGGGACCTCGATTTCCGTTTTATTAGAGCATCTTTGTTTGCACCGCAAGGGAATGGCTTGCTGGTAGGTTTCCTTGGTCTACTTTGAGCACCAGCCAGACCCGCACTATCTCATGAGCTATGTATTTGTCAGACCTTAGAATATGTCACAAAGAAGCCTGGACATGCAGGGGACATCAATGACGGCCAAAACCCACTTGGAAAAGCCATCCTCCTTCCTCGGCAGGATCGGACCTCCATGGCAGCCCTCCTCGCAAGCTCTCCCTTCCTTGTTCCAAACCCAACCGGGGCAAACGTATTGGCCCTCTGGCCTTTTGGTAATCCAGACCAGGCAAGAAATACCCAACGTGGGGGCTGCTGCAAGCCGTCTTCCTGGTTTAGAAGACTCAGGGGAGAAACAAAAACCACCTATAAAGGCCTTTTAATTTTTAGCATAAGCTTCGGCTTGGGCTGTAAAGTGTATTCTCATCGGTCATCTTGATCTGAAGTCCATTGGGCTCGCGAGATTGGTCAGCGTGTAACTGCCACAGCTGCCGGCCTTGGGCACCTGCAGGGAAAACCCCAAGAGGGGCTCTGAACAGACGGCTTTACAGGCAGCGAGCCCGATGGCAAAAACGTCAGGGTGTGCTTTTCAAATAAGTGTATGTTCGGTGGAGGGAGGTGGGAGTCGATGAGCCAGAGAAAGTTTCATTGGTTCAAAGGAGCCTTCTGAGAAACCTGCCACCTCTGACTTAGGAAGGTAAAGAGAAACAGACTGGCCTAGATCTAAATAAGAGCAGAAATGCAAGGCAGGCCACGGTCCTTAATGGGGTGTCCTACCACGTTCAAACCAAGGACCCCTTCCAGCCGTCATTTCATTTCTAACGAAGAGGCACTTCTTCATTTAGACGCGAATCCTCAGAAGTTGCTGGAGAAGTTGCAGGTGTAGGTGGTGTGTCTGCTGACTTTGCTTTAAATCTCAGCGGGCCTTCCAAGCCAGGAAAGGAGGGGCTGGATGAGAAGTCAGCAGAGGTGAGCTCGGAGCTACATTCTGCCCAGTCGTGGCACTGGGGTCCTGAATTGACTTCTACTTCGAGCACAGCGGTCACGTGGGTTGGTGGTAGGACCACAGGTTGGTGGCCAGCTGAGCAGATCCGAGATGGGCGCTGGGCAGAGAGGGGCATCCCAACCACGACTGTCACCACAGAGAAGGGGCTGTAGCTACCTTGTGGCCCCCCCCTCCCCCCGCCCCACAGTCCCTTAGAACTCAAGGGCGTCTTTTCTAAGAATTAATTCTCAAAAGTTTACCTCTCCTTGGGGGACTTGAAGTTCAGTAACAACATTTAATGGCTCCATTTTAGAAAATGATAGTTCAGCGGGGGAGGAAAGTCCACATACGTCCTCCAACCGCTGGGCCCCATCCCTGGGCAGCTGAGCTCTGGGACTGGTCTAGCCACCTTCTTGGGGGAGACCAACCAGCAGCTGTCCATCTTTTCCTGGCTGGGGCAGATGTGCTGGCCCTCTGGTCTTTCTGGAATCCAGGCCATGCAGGAAATACTCAATGTGGGGGCATTCATCTCTGAAACGTGGCTGTCCACAGACAGACGTCTCTGGCCAGCCCTGCTTGCAGGAGAGGTTGCTACGTGGAACCCCAGCTTTGCACACGAATTCCTCTGCCCCCCAGGTAGAGTCTGTAGACTTCCCAGGGTGCAAAGTGCTCGTGGCTCCATCCCACCCAGTGCTGGATGGAGCCGTGCTAAAGCAGCCCAACATCTAACCGATGAGCAGTCACGTGTGGTCCCCTCACATCCACGCAGCGACCCACGTGCCAAGACAAGGCAGCCCCTCTCCCACGGAGGCGCTGCAGCCTGTGTCTGTCTGCACAACCCACCTCCAGGGCGTGCAGGGGGAAGGCGGGCAGCACGGATAATGTGAACCATAAAACGCACAGCTGAGGCTCGGTGCTGCAATTGCAGAGGGCCCTTAACCAGCACCAGGCCGCATCTGCTGCTGGTGTTTGAAGTCTGCAGAAGAGGTCTGAGCCGGTCCCCTCTTGTTTCTTTCCCATGCCGGGCTCATCAGGAGTGGAATGCAGGAGACGGAGCCCCGGTTGGGGGCTGCTGTCGGGAGCCAGAGCCTGGCCCACGGGATGGGACGCGCCCCGGACGCCCCAGCTGGCTCCCAGGAGCCTGTCCACTCAGGGGAGGGCTGTGAGCGGTCTGGTGCCAGGTAACAAATGCAAGTCAGGTTGAGAAGAGGATCCAGAGCAGTGACTTTTCAGCGATGTCCCCAGAGCTGGGCCCTCAGAAGGGAAGGGAGTTATTTGGGTTCATGGAGAGAAGCTGGAAGCTTGGAGTTCAAGGGTACATTCTCCCTTTCCTCCAGTCCTCTCTCTTGTGGAGACTGGGGGGGTCAGTCTGAACACTGCCCTCTGCTGATCAGATGAAACCACCACCTTGGCTTTTCTGCATTTCCAGGAGCCCCATTGCTGAAGGCGCCTTAACAACTAAAATCTCAGATTCGGGTCCCAGGAAATGACTGGTAACCGACATGATGGTTTGACTCGAGTCCCTGACGTGGACCAGTCCACCAAACCACAAATATCGCTCAATCTCTTCTGCATGAACTCTGCATATGCCCTTTTTCATTCACTTTTCAAGAACATTTTGGCCCTTAGAACAATGACAAGTCACATATAGATGTTCATCTTGCTGTGTTATTTATAGATATATAGGGGGCCCCTTCCATGCCCAGAATCAGGAAAAATTGCTGGGCAAACCCAGCAAAATTGTACGTCATGTTCATCCGAAAACACCCAGCCCTTACTGGACCATCTGAATTACCATGTGAAGTTGGGAGAGAGATGCTTTCATTTTCATCTACTACAATATTTCACTCATCTAATAATTATGCATCGAGACCTACTATGTGTCAGTTCCGTTCTCACTCCAGATCAATGCCTGCAGAAAAGCAGATTTGGGGGAAGTGGTGTGTTTTTCAAAAACCAGATAGGGAACAAAGGGAGCCCTGATGAAAACACTGAATGGCATTACCATTTTGTAAAAACAGTTCCACAATATTTCACTAAGGCAAACATAGAATGATCCCCTCCTTGGTTTTTACTGAAGAGAAGTAAAAGCATGTCCACACAAGGACTTTGAAGGGAATTTTTATAACAGTATTATTCATAACAACCCAAAATGAAGACAACTGATAGGATATATACTAGTATGTCCATTTGATGGGATACCACACAACAGTAAAAGGGAACAAAGGATTGATCCATGCTATGACATGGAGAATCTCAAAATCATTGTGCTAAGTGAAAGAAAAATGTATATATCCTCTGTGGTTCCATTTACATGTCATTCTTAAAACAGGCCAACCTCAGTATTTCAGAGAAATACTGGAAGCAGGGAAATCCATGCAGGTCAGCAAGGCGTTTGGCTGCTAGGACTGGGAATCAGGGTGGGTACCAAAGGGGGCAGAAAGAGGGACAGAGACAGTGAGACACCTGCCAAGATCTGGGGAGAGAGAGCATGCAAGCCAGGTTCAGTTGCTCCTGGCAACCTGTGTTACTACCTGAACTTGCCGATTCTCTAACCACTGTTCTATATATTGATTGTAGGGGTAGCTACACAACTACACAACACTCCTGAAGTTCCCTCAACTGAATACTTTTTAAAAACCAACCAACAAACAAACAAACAAAACCAGTCCCCTTCTGTGCCATAGGAAGAACCCTGCATGCCAGAAGGCCATGGCTGCCATTCCCATGGGACAGAGTGTGGACTTCTCCGCTCACTCTGCTCAAACTTGCTGGCCTACATGGATTTCCCTGCTTCCAGTATTTCTCTGAAATACTAGGGGATTTATAGTGTTTGTTTTGAAGGAAAGGCCTTCCACTTGCAAACAAAGATAGCAATCAAAAACAAATCCACTTAGTTTTGGCTCCGGCCTCCGATTCGGTCCACCCTCTCACCCCAGACGCCACTCCTGCTTCTCCAAACACCCTTAGAGCAAGGGAAACCGCCCGGCCCACAGCCCACGCTCAGCTCCGCGGCCTTTATGTAATTTCTGTCACCAGGCAGTGTTTAACTGAGTTATGAACACATTCCTCGGTCATGCTTAACAACAAAAGGCAAATGGCTTTCAATTCTTTTGCATCCAGCGTGTCCATCAAAGAGCAAGTTGGGGGCCAAGGCCGGGGGTGGGGTGGGGGGATGCAAAATTATATGAAGCAACACATTCTCTAGCGTAGCAGGCGTCCTGATATTTCGTTAGAGGATAGCCATAATAAACAACACTCTCCCTGAAGGGCAGCAACACCTGCTACTGATTTTTCCTCCCCTCCGACTGGAGCCCACTGGTGAAATTCCACAAACCAAGAGGCTCTTGCGTTTAGGCAGCCGGCACATGTGCTTCCAAGCTGCCCACCAGCACCAGATGGGGAGCCTGGACTCGGAGATGGAGGGGGGAGGAAGACCAGGGCAGACAGGCACAAATAGTACAGAAAGAGGGACAGAGACAGACAGAGACCTGCCAGGACTGGGAGGTGGGGGGGTGGAGGGAGCATACAAGTCAGGTTCAGTTGCTCTTGGCAACCTGTGCCCCTACCTGAACTTGCTGATTCTCTAACCACTGCTCTTCCATTTTGGATTTTATAAAGCCCCCGTAAGCCTTTCTCTCCAAGCACCCTTTTGTGCTTAATTGTGAGACTCATACACCATTAGGAGGAAATATAATCCATATGTTTCTGCTCGTTTACGCTTAAATCATTCAAATATGGTGTTTTAACCCCAATTTGTCATCCACAGAAACTTTAGGGACTTTAAATAAATCTCGGGAGGCCTGTTCTGACCCCTCCCCCACTCCTTTGTGGCTCTCAAGTAAATACATACACTTTGCATTTAAGAGTTGCAGGGGAAGTCAGGGGATTTGCAGGAAGTTTCAAGACAAAGTTTTCCTCCCTTTGTTGGTTCCACTCTAACATTTAGTCAACAGTCTTCCTTTCCATACAAACTTTTTAAAAATATATATTTTATTGATTTTTTATAGAGAGGAAGAGAAAGGGATAGAGAGTTAGTAACGTCAATGAGAGAGAATCATCGATCAGCTGCCTCCTGCACATCCCCAACTGGGGATGTGCCTGCAACCAAGGTCCATGCCCTTGACTGGAATCGAACCTGTGACTTTTCAGTCCGCAGGCCGACACTCTATCAACTGAGTCAAACCAGTTTCGGCTCCATGCAAACTCTTTAATACTGATGCTCCAGGCCTTGGTCTCGCCTTCTCTCTCCTTCAGCTTCTCTCTCTCCTGGGCTGTCAAGACCATTCATGCAAATATCAAACTCTTATCTCTTGTGCTGGCCTCCCCTCTAAACTTCCGTCTTGTACATCCTAGTTTCTGTTAGGTATCTGCCCTCAGAAGTCATCTAAGCAGTCAAATGTCACCTCCCGGAATGACACAAAGATGAAAAGGTGGTTGACATCACTCATCTACCCGGGAAATGCAAATCAAAACCACCCCGAGATATCACCTCACACCAGTGAGAATGGCTGTCCCGAGAAAGACAAGAGATAGTAAGTGTTGGTGGGGAGGTGGAGGGAAAAGGAACCCTTGTGCATTGTTGGGGAGAATGCAAATTGGTGCAGCCACTATGGAAAGCAACAAAAATGTTCCTAAAAAATTAAGACTAGAGCTACCATAGCCAAACGAAGTGAAATCAGGATCTCAAAGAAATATATACACTCCCATGTTCACTGCAGCATTAATCATGATAGAATAATTAAAGCATTAATATACATATAATAGCTTCTTTATCCATTCATCCATGGCAAGAAATGAAGGAGCTACATGGTCTCGCTAAAAATCTACATTAACACAACGAGTGGTCTCAGACACCCATGTCTCCCTGGATTCCATTTTGGAAGTCAGACACCGACTCACCTCTAATTCTGAAGAAACTAGTTAGCTTTGGGGTCAGGGAATTACCAGGGAAAACTGAGATATGGTTTTCAAAATATAAGAGACCTGAGTTATTAATATTTTTGCAACGAGAAGGTAATGAAAATTGCAAAGGTCAGCCAGAATCTGGTAATAAGAGAAAGACCCAAAGAACAATATACTAATGTCCAACCTTAAGGAAGAATCCTGACCATGATGCTAACTTTCACCAAAGATGGTTAGAAAACAGACTTTGAAGGAATCCTGGAATCCACTAGACATTTTATAATTTCAAAAACAAAGACTGAGACTTGATCAAAAACACAAATGATGAACAAAGATAGAAGAGAATCAACAAGTGTTCGAGGACTTTCCACCAAAGCTGCTCAAAAGACATGTAATTCAGAATAAGATCATAATACTTTGGAAGGGATGAATATATTTTATTGTGCTAGTATACCGGGACCTCTTGTCTTTCCATGGTGGGATTGGCCAATGCCCATCTATACTAATAAAAGGGTAATATGCTAATTAGATCAGACATCTTTTGGACATCCAACTGGACATCCTTCCGCACAAAGCTACAGTGGTGGGGTCCGAGCAGAGGCCGTTAGGGGCAATCAGGCTGGCAGGGGAGGGCACTTAGGGGCAACCAGGCTGTCAGAGGAGGACACTTATGGGCAACCAGGTCGGCAGGGGAGGGCATTTAGATGTCGATCAGGCTGGCAGAAGAATAATTAGGGGGTGATCAGGCTCGCAAATAGGCAAGCTGTTAGGAGCTAGCAGTCCCGGACTGTGAGAGGAACCCCAGATTAGAGAGGGTTCAGGTTGGGCTGAGGGACACCCCCCCCATGCACGAATTTCATGCACTGGGCCTCTAGTGAAGATATAACATCCTCACTGAGCTTCTATTACATAGAAAGCTGCTCCTTACGATACCTGGTCCTAAATGGACCTAAACTCTCAGAATAGAATGGGCTCAGAGGACCCCGCATCCCAAACAGCACCTGTGCTCATGGTGCCTGGCCACAGCCAACACTGTCAATCATTCATTCTGAGGAGCCTAACCTCGCCACCAACTTGGAAAAAGAATTAACGTTGTGATGTTGCCACTGATGAAAATACGCTGGCGCGATTGAACGATTTCGTCTGAATTTGCCTCTATTAAAGTCACATGTGCGGCAAGGCAGCTGGCGCCGCATATCAGTTACAACAGATGGACTTTGGAAAGTGAGAGCGTAGAAACAAAGGGGGGCGGGGCTTAATTGTAAATGTTCTTTGTAAGCAGCCCTAAATCATCAAGGAGAATTATTACTCCGCTGGGAACGTGTACATGGGTGCAAATTCTCTTTTCTTCCCCCAACTCTCAAAAACATGTCTTTTACCTCTATCCTCAGAAAAAGTATATAAAAGCAATATTTCCCACCAACAATACATATATACATATATATATATATATATGTGTGTGTATATATTTATATACACACACACATACATACACACTAGAGGCCCGATGCATGAAATTTGTGCAAGGGTCTTGGCCCTCGCAGTCCTGGCTTTGTCTGAAAGGCCATCTGGAAGAACGTCCAGAAGGACATCCAGAAGGTCATTTGGCTGTTTGGTCTAATTAGCATATTATACTTTTATTGTTATAATTTATTTTTTCCTGAGGATAGAGGTAGTTCAAAGTTCCAAAGTATTATCATGGGGCAGGGAGGGCACCTAGGCACAAAATGAAAGATCATGTTTTCTCCTGGTGGCATACCCTCTACGCTAAAGCTTAGAAGCTTAAGTAACCATCCACTCTTTCACTGTGGACTTTTATTATGCCTTTTCCCTACACCCGTGGTCAACAAACTGAGGCTTGCTAGCCACATGCGGCTCTTTGGCCCCTTGAGTGTGGCTCTTCCACAAAATACGATGGCCTGGGTGAGTCTATTTTGAAGAAGAGGTGTTAGAAGAAGTTTAAGTTTAAAAAATGTGGCTCTCAAAAGAAATTTCAATCTTTGTACTGTTGATATTTGGCTCTGTTGACTAATGAGTTTGCCTATCACTGCCCTAGACCATTGTCATCAGAAAACTATTCTGGGTTACTGGTAATATTCCCATCAAGGCTAGAAACATCTATTTGTCTCACAGTAAAGGAGAGGACTGGATTTAATATTTATCAGTAAGAATAACTTATTGCCTCTACTCAACAGGCCAAATGGTTCCCAGGTTATCATTGAATAAGAATTAAGTTCGTTGAGGAAAATCCTAGTGACCTGGGTGGAATCACATCCATGTAGCTGAAAGGGAACCGAAATGACTGGATTTGTGGATTTGGTTATCACTATTGTTGTGCTTCCTAGATTCTCCATCTCAGACACTATCTTCTGGGCCAGAACACCCTCTCGCTCAGTGTCTCTCTTTCTGCAAAGTTAACCTTTCACACCATCATAAAAATCAATATTCTTTTTTTAAATATATTTGTACTGATTTCAGAGAGGAAGGAAGAGATAGAAACATCAATGATGACACAGAATCATCGATCAGCTGTCTCTTGCACGCCCCTTCTGAGGATCGAGCCTGAAATCCTGGCATGTGTCCTTGACCAAAATGGAACCTGGGACCCTTCAGTCTGCCAGCCGGCATTCTATCCATTAAGCCAAACTAGCTAGGGCAAAATATCACTATTCTTAATAACAAATGCACTTCTACGTTGAAGGCTTAATATATGCATAGCTGTCACTTTGCATACATCATCTCTGAATCTTCACAATAACCCCATAAAGTAGATTTAATTATCAACATCTTGGAAATGAGAGACACAAGGCTCAGATCAGCAACTCTCCAGTGACCACACAGCTAGCCAACAGCAGAGACAATATTGGAATGCACAAATTTCCAACATCAAAGCCTGCGCTATTAAGACCTGGACAATTCTACCTATAGATACATTTGGTTGATCATATGTAACATATTAATGGTGAAAATTTTTAAAGTGAGGCAGCCCACGTTATGCTTGTGGTGAGGGTACCATGACCCTTGGCTCTGTGATTCCAAGATGGCAGCCAGCAGGCAACTCCTCAGAAAGGAGAGTTTCTCACTCCTAGTGTGTGAGCATGAGACCCTGGGAAGGCCATTGGCCAGGGGACCAAAAGACAGCAATTCCAATGAACCATGCACTTCATTTTTTGAGTTTTTTAAAAACACTGTTATTGATTTTAAAGATAGAGGAAGGGAGATGGAGAGTGAGAGAAACATTGACGTGAGAGAAAAACATCTATCAGCTCTCACCTGCACACCACCTACTGGGGATCGAGTCCACCACCCAGGCCTATGTCCTGACCTGGAATTGGCCCGGTGACCTTTTGGTGTATGGGATGATGTTCAACCAACTGAGCCACACCCGCCAGGGCCATGCACTTCATGTTGAGTTAGTCATTTCTCCTAGAGGAATATCGCCTGGTTTGTGGTTACTTCCTCTGATGATGCATATTCCAGATGCCCAATAGCCCCTATCTGCTCCCATGCATTGACCCCCGAAAGTTGGTTACCCAAGGAATAAACGTTTTGACCTCACCAACACTCCTCCGAAGGCAATGACTGAAATCGGAGGCATTTCATAACGAGGCAAAGACCAAGGAGTGATGGGTGAAGATAGAAGCTGACCACAAACACTAATATTTAAATGCCCAGAGCCCGCATTTATAACAAAGGTGCTACCAGCACATGTGTTGTGTGTATATGTTTTAGGCGGGGTCAGGAGGTCAGTGTCGTTCCTTGGTAGGGCAGGACTGGAGTAGTACCATCCTTCTACTGTTCCCGGAGGCAATTAGTATTCATGGGAGACATATTACCACACAGGCACAGGGAGAGGCCGAGGAGAGAAATGTGTATAACCAGTTGGTGCCAACCCCCGGGTCCTCACCTTGTTGATGGAAAATTCTGCCAAATGACTCCCTGTTGACCTAGTATTTGAGAGGGAGGTATTAGGTGGCAGTGCTTCCTAAAAGGGGCCAGTCACTCTTCAAGGCTACGGAAGGCAGCTGGTGGGGCCATTAGCCACCGTGGTTTCAAAGCCTGGGTATTAATATAAAGCCCGGAGCTCTCTCAGATGTAACCCAGAAAAGACTAAACAGTCTCTGTGGGAGGAAGGGGGTCCTGGCTGAAGAGATACGTGATCACAGAGACAGGGGGATAGTTCCTGCCTATCACAGCCGTCAGCCGAGAAGCTCACCAGACACGCTTCTAATTCATTTTCTGTAAGCACATCAGCCATTGGTGGCAGGCATGGCTGATGACTACTCTGTGGCAGAGAGGGAAAGGGAAGACCAGAACTCTACAATATCTGTCCCTGCATCTCCCGGAGACTAAAGGATGCTTCTAGAATGGCTGCAGAATGTCACACAGGGCCTGTGGTGTCTACAAGAAGCAATCTTGATTTTGGATATGAATTAATTTTTTTTTAAATTGCCAAAATATGAAATAAGCTTTAAATGCATCTTATATGTTGGACATCCCCAAGAGGTAGCACCAGTAGAGAAACTGAACACGATGGGGGGGGGGGGGGAGGAAGGGAAGGAGAGCTGTCATTCTTTGATAGGTCACCAGTTCTCCATCAACAAGGTGGGGAACTGGGGGGCAGGTTAGGTACTAGATCTCAGCGTATTTCTGGATCCTGATGTCAGAAAAACAAAAAGGAGTGTCATGGAAGGGGGTCAGAGATCAAACTGAGTAAATGAGAAGGAAAATAACCAGAAACCTTTGGATCTAGAAAGAATATCCTAATGTTAGGAGAAGGAAGAGAGACCAAAAGAACGGAGCCATCTGTCCACATTGTGAATTAGTGGCAGGAACGGTGGCCTTGTGAGCAGATGTCCTCGGTCCTCAGTCCCACAGATTCCAATTCCCATTCCCTGTTTGCTTTGGAAGCTCCTCTAGAGAAAGCAGTTCATGAGGAGACCCAGAATTCACTCTGCCTGCACAATAGGACAATTATTCCCACCATGCCCCACCTCGGGTCTCAGCTCACGGAGGACAATTTTTGTTTCTCTCTCCAGCCCATCCCAAACAACCAAAGTGGGTTTGGGGGACAAGGGAGACCTCTCACTGAGAGCAGAGGGCCTCACAGAAACCCCTCCAGCCCTCCCAGGGACTGGTCAACCCAGAAGGCAAGTCACCCGGGAGCCCTGTGCACTCCAGGGCTCAGTTTATAACTTGTTGGTTTGGGATTGGTGCTGTTTTTCAAGGCCCTAACCCTTGGGCCACGGCCAAAGTGATTTCTCCTCCTGGGCAGTGCTGGTCAGAGGACAGACCCTACAGCCAGAAAGGGGCTGCAGCCAACTGCCATGTCCAGGCTTTGAACATCTCTTCCCCTTCCTCTTCCTCTTCCTCCTTCTTCCTTCTTCCTTCTTCCTTCTTCCTTCTTCCTTCTTCCTTCTTCCTTCCTCCTCCTCCTCCTCCTCCTCCTTCTTCTTCTCTTTCTCTCTCTCTCTCTCTCTCTCTCTCTCTCTCTCTCTCTCTCTCTCTCTCTCTTTTTCTCTCTCTCTCTCCTCTCACTTTCTAAATCATTGCTACAAGCCTGCAGCACACAAGTCTGACCAAGAATGACAGAACCTCCCTCCCACCCCCACCCCCAGGAGAGCTGGTCCTCGGATCTTAGCTGTCGGTCTAAATACTTGACATCAGCTTCCTGTCGGAACGGACTCTGTCTCAAAGAGAAGGAAAAAATAAACCAAGCAGTTGGTTGCTTATAAGTTGGTAGGAAAAGGCCTTCACATGATAAGCCCGGGCTTCTATTTTAAGGCTTTATTTTTCCAAATAAATCCCTATAAACAAGGGTTTGGAAATCTAAACCGGTGGCTGAAAAGCTGGCTGAAGCCAAGGCTGGGGTTCCCTGAGCGGGGCTCTGATGAGATAATATAAAAACAAACAAACCGTCTCCCTGTCCCCATGGCCTCGCTCTGGCCTCCTCCCTGCAGCTGGGAGAGGAGGCCGAACGAACGGGACTAGAGGCATCCACATCTTTTCTGTTTTGTTTTGTTTTTTAATATATTTTTATTGATTTTTTACAGAGAGAAAGATAGTTAGAAACATCGATGAGAGAATCATCGATCAGCTGCCTCTTGCACACCCCCTACTGTGGATGTGTCCGCAACCAAGGTACGTGCCCTTGACCGGAATCGAACCCGGGACCTTTCAGTCCGCAGACGGACGCTCTACCACTGAGCCAAACCGGTTTCGGCCACATCTTTTCTTATGGGCGATGGGTCTGCAGGAAACAGTGTGTGTGTGTGTGTGTGTGTGTGTGTGTGTGTGGAGGGGGGAGAGAGGGCAGGGGTGCTGTCCCGTAGGACAGAAGGGCGATGGGAAAGGACAAAATGTGGGCTTTCACAATGCCTTGGTGAAGCATCCTGCAAGATCTCTGCAGAACGGGAACATAGGCCTAGCTGGTGTGGCTCAGTGGATAGAGCGTCAGCCTGTGAACTGAAGGGTCCCGAGTTCAATTCAGGTCAAGGGCACATGCCCTGGTTGTGGGCACATCCCCAGTGGGGGGCGTGCAGGAGTCAGCTGAGCAGTGATTCTCATCATTGATGTTTCTATTTATTATTTATTTATTTATGTAGGGGTTTTTGTTGTTGTTGTTGTTTTTTCTCATCATTGATGATTCTTTCTCTCCCTCTCCCATCCTCTCTAAAAGAATGGGACCAATCTGTGGTTTGGTTTTCGTAGGCTGGTGGTACCCAGAAGTAAGCTCTAGGGTCTTAAGCACCATGAGGAAGAGAAACCTTATGAAAACCATCGCTGGCCATGCCAGAGCCCTGAATAGAAAGACATAGACATGAGTGGTTGCAGTCCCACTACTGGTGCTTCTTGAACTTGGACAAGCTGCTCAGACTGAGGCTGAGCTGCCATTTAGAGTCTGAGATGGTGCTCTGGTTGGGGTCTCATAGCTATTCTGAAAGGCCTGGGTTGTACTTTATATTGCTTTTAACTGTTCCATTCCCCAGATGTTTGGTGCTGGGTCCTTTCCCACAAAGGCGGGGGGTGGGGAAGAGGGACGGACTCCTTGAGAAAACCTGGATGGCTCCGATCCCTGCGGGCCTGAGGTTTTAGACTAAACTAAACAGACCTGGGCGGGGAAAGGTGCTTGCAATGTGTTTGAAGATTCCGGAGAAATCCTCCATGCAAACAACAGAGGCGAGGCCAGGAAACCGAGTATTCATTTCACGTCCCCCCACGAGCCTGCCACCTGCTCCTCTGGCCGTTACTCATCGGCGAAGCGAGGGGAAAAGGCTAATCTCTAGCACATTCCCATCAACAAACCCGGGCAGAACTCCGCCTCATTATCCCCTCGAACCTGTGTCCTCTCGGTGGAAGGCAGTTTCCCCAGCTGGCCTGGCGCCAGCGGCCACAAGCTGGTGTCCATAAGCGTGGCTAACGACAGCCCGCACGCCAGGAGCGCCGTGATTGCCCGGGGCGGCTCGTTTCAGAGGGAGGGCCGGAGGCTGGCAGAGTGAGAGTTCCAGTGCAGCCTGTGTATTGCACCAGTTTCACTTTGGACCCCAGATCACTTCCTGGTGAAGCCCTCATAGGCTTCTATATTCCTAATAGCTGCTTTCCTGACTCAGATCTACCCAGGAACCCTGGGAAGGGGAGAGAAGGGGATGGAAGGAGCACTGGACAAGGAGTCAGAACCCCCTTTTCACCCATCACCACCAGCCCCAGACATCCTGAGCCAGCCTCAGGACCACAGGACTCTGAGGCTCATAGATGACTCTTATTGAGTAGACATGCAACAAGCATTTCTTGGGAAACCCATTATGTGCAAAGATCTCAACAGCAAGAGGACAATTTAAAAAATATATATATGTTTTTGTTGATTTGAGAGAGAGAGGAAGGGAGAGGAAGAGGAAGAAGCATCCATCGGCTGCCTCCTGCATGCCCTCTTCTGGGGATCGAACTGTGCACTGACCAGGAATCGAACCATCAACCTTTCGGCGCATGGGATCACACTCAACCAACGGAGCCACACGGACTAGGGCAAGACTACAACTTAAAATAAAACAGAGTAAGTCCCTGGCATACAATCTCAATAGACCATCAATAAACATATATCGATATATGATGCCAAGCATTATAGTACTATAGCTAGTGATGTAAAAAATAATAATAAAGGAGGCGCAGGGGAATAACTCAACGAAACCATATCTTATTGTATAAAATATCACAGTCATACTTTACATACATGCAAACGTCTAAGAAGGGTCTTTGGAATGCGGCACGTCTCAACAAACACTAGCTATTGTGCTCATGAAGTGAGAGGTTTTTCTCCACAAAGTCCGACTCCACAAAGTACATGTCATCTTAGAGAGATGCAAAGGAGCAAGCCCAGTAAGTAATCCTTCTGCATATGTCCCCACTGTTGAATGCGATACGCCAAATACAGCACACCGAAGTCTTGATTTCCCCTCGTTCCCCAGCTTCCAAAGAGCACTCTCGAGAGTAACAGCAAGCAATATGACAGCCAACTGTCTTTATTTTATTTTTTTAATGTCTAAATCACATCAGACATTCAATGCCCAAATCACAAGCTCAACTAGACCGTGGAGCGTAGGAAAGTCTGAAAAATGCATCAAGATCCCGAGATAGTCTCTCTCCTTCCTGGTATTTTTAGCCAGTGTTTCCACAAGAAGTTTGAGGTAGGGTGAGGGTGTCATTTTTCCCGACAGCCCGTCTTCCCCTGAGGTTTCATTTCACACGGATTCTGGTGAAATTAGAACAGTTTTACCCATAAAATGCTGCAATGTTTCAAGGATCCGGGTAGGTCTATACCGGATAAGACACCACCTTAAGGAACTGAGAAGTGAACTGTTATTTTCAACGGTGATATATTCCTTCCCCCCCCAAAAAAAAGTCAGATTGCTTAGTGAAAATAAGTGTTTTCAACAAACCTGCTTTGAGCTCTTTGTATTTCAGAATATCCACCCCTGAAATAATCTCTTTTGTCTCTCTCTCAACTGTGCTGGGATTCTAGTAACTGTCGTAAAACTCCAGGAGTTATGTACTGTACATAATAAAACTGATAGTTTATTAAGTCCAATAATAAAGCTATGTACAAAACAAAGGCTAACGTATTATTAAGGAGGTAAGCCCCGCCGACCCAGGCTACACCTTTATAGATTTTTAGCATCTGCAGGTAGTTACGTGGGGTTTTACTATCTCCAGTTCAATATAGTCTTCTGATGAAAAACCTACTCACTGCTTATCTGGTTATTCTTTTATTGGCTTGCGGTCGGCGTGTGTCATAGAATGTAATTTAGTCAGACACCTTGTCCAGCAGCAGACGGGGAGAGAGCTTTGAAACAATGAACAGTCCGTCATTAAAAAATATACAACAGAAAGTTGAGAAGCCACAGGGAGCAGTGATCCTCCGAGAACTTTGGCTCGAGGAGAAATCTACAGCCGGAGTGGGGGTCTGTCCTTCGCAGGCTGAGCAAGCCCTTCAGGGTCCCACTGGCACCAGAAAGGGGGATTGGCTGGTGCCAAGTGGGGACAGAGCCCAAGACCTGAGTGTTGGCTGCTGGTCTGGGACCAGGTGAGCCCTGTGTCTCCCCACCTGTCCTTTTCCACCAGTGTCCCCTGACGAAAATGAGGGACACTCTGAGATCTAGAGGAAATGTCTCCGAACGAAGAGTGTCCACGTGGGGAATAGAGCAATGAGGGTCTATGTCAAGGTAGCCTTTAATGACAAGAGCAAAGAGACTGGTTAGTTCAAAGTTTCTCTGTAATGGGCCCACGATTGTTATTTTACGTGGATGACAGGGAAGAGGAGAAGCAGCTGGAGTGACATGAGCCTGTGTCCCTTGTCACACTCGGTGCTCTATCAAAGGAAACACCTCAGAAATAAACATGCTATTGAAAGGGACCCCCAGAGGGCAATATTATCTCCAAAAATTGGGGAGCCCTGGCAGCTATGAGATAGCAAGAGAGCGTCGAAGAACCATGAGTGTTTGGCATTTGGTATTTTGGGGTGAGTTGTTTACACATCGCTGTTACATGAATATACTTAAAAAAAAACACACACACACACACACACCAAGAATCCATTGTACCATTGTGTTTAGGTGACACTGTGTAAGTCTTTCGAGGGTGAGCAAATACTGAGCCAAGTTTTTAGTCATTTTCACTGAAATCTTTCCGTCTGTGTGTGACAGAGCTGAGAGAGTCCGTGACCACTGAATCACCCCAGCAGGCACTACGCATCTGCTCTCGCAGGAGAAAAGGGAGAGGCATTTTAGGTGTGCACATGGTTCCTACTTATTTGTAGAGGACCTGCATTAGAGTCCGCCACAGAAACAGAATCAATAGGATATACGTGTATTACTATATCTGTGTGTGTGTGTGTGTGTGTGTGTGTGTGTGTGTGTGTAGAGATACCATACTATCATGAGAGAATAAGAGTGCAAAAGGTTAATAGCACTTTTGTATAATTGTAGATACCTTTGACCTCATGGACCCCCTGGGAAGAGCCTGAGGGACCCCCAGTGGCCCACTTTGGAAATCACTACATTATTGATATATAATAGAACATATGTAACATGCATGAGTTCCAAATACATATTGAGCAGAAGACACCAGACACAGGAAAGACATGCTCTGTGACTCCATTTGTGTGGCATTTTAGGCCGGGCAGAGTCATTCAGAGAGAGAACAATCACAATTGAAAAGAACATGGGTGACTTCGTTTCTTCTGGTATATTTCTTAGTGACTCTGGAGGGCAGAAATGGGCTGGGAGAGGAATAAGGTGGCCAGTTTGCATCGAACAAGCACCACTCCGTATGGGAAGGACAGTCAGAAAGGCTGCCAGATGCACGTTCATTTGACTCATAGGGAGGGAAAGGCAGGGAAGGCGTGGGAAATTCAGGAAGATATTATCCAACGTGAGCGTGGCCCAGGGACAGTGCCTGAAAGGGAGGGGGTGGGGGAGAGACAGAAACCCAGCACAGAGATGTAATTACAATGAAGAAATTAAATAAATAAATCTGCAAATAATTTTTAACTCAATTAAGACGATTGAAAGAAATAAAATTATTTAATTCACATTAATCAATCAGAGAATTCACCTCAATGTATAGCTCCAGAGATTGCTGGTTTAAGCAAGACCTTCAGTAAGGGGGAAATCCACCCTCTTTGAGGTTGGAATGAAGGGGTGGGAGCTGGGGGCGTGGCCCTGGGCTCTCTGCCCCGAGACCCCGCCCTCTAGGAGCTGGCCCCACCCCCAGGTGGCACAGCGGGGACCCCCACACCTGGACTACAGTCCTGGGCCTGCAGCCGCACCTTGGGGGCAGCCCGGCCTCTGAGCGCAGGCCTTTAGGGGTCCCCCGGGGCCTCTCAATCAATAACCCCCCGGGGTTTCTTTTATGAGGGTTGGATCATGAGGATTTGGAAAGGGGACGAGTAAGTGGCGCTTCAAAGACCAGCCGGCTGCACCTGCAGCCTTTATGGAGGTCTATTAATAGAAAGCACACGATGTCGCTCTAATCCCCAATTCATAGAAAATCGATGATTTATGCCTGCGGGCCCAGAGGGACTGAGGACCTTGGCTCAGGGGCTGCCGGGGGATGGCCCGCTAGTCCCACATCTGGCCTGGGCTGTGGCCATTCCAGTCCTCCCAGTAAATAAATGGAGCACAATTCTGCAGACTGGCCCTCCATCCTCAGGATCCCAGCTCTTTCTTGCTATCCCAGGATGTCAGCCTCTGGTGCGGACTCCCAGTAAGTAACTGGTTATAGCAGTTATGAGGCCAGGTGGCTGGGGGCTCATCTAATCAGAGGCAGATGAGACAGATAGAGGTACGAAAGTCTTTGTTGTTGCCCTAACTGGTTTGGCTCAGTGGATAGAGCGTCAGCCTGCGGACTCAAGGGTCCCAGGTTTGATTCCAGTCAAGGGCATGTACCTTGGCAGCTGATTGGTGTTTCTCTCGCATCGATGTTTCTAACTCTCTGTCCCTCTCCCTTCCTCTCTGTAAAAAATCAATAAAAATATATTTTTTAAAAGTCTTTGTTTAGCAAAGTAGTGTCACACTATGCTCTTTGACATTGTGCTTTTTCTTCCGATGCCATCTCATAGAGACTTTCCTTTGCTACTGAAAATGAGTTTAAAATGTAAAACTTCCCGCCTCTAAAACTTGGGTTGAACATTCCTTTATTTAACCATGTCCCCATTTGGTTGAGAGCGTGTGACTGTATGTACTTCCCACTATCGCAGCGAACAGAAACACGAGCATCCTTGTTTAGCCTGGAGATGTCATGGAATGCAGTGTGGAGACCCCACACCCAGGAGCCAGATTTCCCGAGTTCGAATCCCGATCCTACCCTTCGCTGTGTGTCTTCGGGCAAAGTGACACGACTTATCTTCGCCTCAGTTTTCTCACCTGTATAATGGAACTATGAGAGTCCACACCTGAGGAGTTAGGATTGGGTATGTATGAGTTGATATACGTCAAGCACTTAGGATGGTAAGATAACAGCCAATACACCCTGAGAGCGATGCGGCTGAGGGGTGTTGCTATTACAATGAGTCAGGCTCGCTCAGCTTTTCTCCATCATTCATCCAGAGTTCACCCCAGCTGCACTCACACTGGCATCTCAGAGTATTAGTCACTGCTCATTCCTCCGCGCTGGGTGTGGCTGTGGATACCGGAAAGGTACAATGGGGGGCTCCATCACCTGGACTCCCCTTTCCATGACAGTGTCATCCTCCTGGTGTTTAGCGGCCTCCTCGTCCAAAATAACATCATTGGAGACAGAAACCCACCCTCAACCCTCCCTCCCTTCCCTCTCCCCATCCTCAGTCTCTCACAGCCACACCTCCCACCTTCCCACACAGGCCTTCCCCTCCCACCACACACCAAGCTAAACCCTCAGGCCCCATCAGACCAATAGGACAGGAGTGGAGCTGGGTCCATAAGACCTGTCTTTTTAAAATATATTTTATTTATGTTTTTACAGAGAGGAAGGGAGAGGGAGAGAGTGCCAGAAACATCGATGAGAGAGAAACACTGATCAGCCACTTCCTGCACACCCACCACTGGGGATGTGCCCTCAACTAAGGTACATGCCCTTGACCAGAATCAAACCTGGGACCTTTCAGTCCGCAGGCCGACGCTCTATCCACTGAGCCAAAATAAACGGTTAGGGCTTTAGAGCAACTTTTAACCACAATGTCCAATAATTTTGTCTGTGTTTCTTTCGTTCTCCTCTGGACTATGATTTATGCTTTAGGGTGAACTCTATTAGGAGGACATCATTCCTCCTTATATTGAAGAGATCACAGAGAGAAAAGGGAGGAAATTCCCGCCCTCTCCTGCAAGCCACAGTTTGGCAAGTACCTCACCTCGGCCTTTCTGACACTAATGAGGTAGCAAGGAGTGGGAATTGCCTGCTGAGAGACAAACCTCAGGAGGACTGCTCAGAGCAACTTGCACAGCAGAACTGATAAGATTAAGCCAACCGTAACCAGTAAACAAACCACACAGGAGAGACCGAACTATCTGATGGTCCCACTCCAAGAAATGCAAGGTTAGCTGCGTTATTGGGGGTGGGGGTGGGAGGAGAGGACTGGGTCAGAAAACAAACCAAGGACCTATTTTCCTGTTTAAAAACCTGCAGCCTCGGTTAGCTTTTATAATCTCATGGACACAACTCGCAGGAAAGGAGTCTCTGAAAACAGCCCTTGCTGAGATATCTCTCTCTCTCTCTCTCTCTCTCTCTCTCCCCCTCCCCTCTTTCCTTCCTCCCCTTCCACTGAGTTCTTTCCAACTCTCTAGACCTAAAGCTAATATCAAATCTGGCAGATATTTTTTGGGGGTAATTCTACACTCTCCCTGGGTTTTCCTCGCTGCCCACATGAGTCAGCAAGCCTTCACCAATTGTGTGTTTGCTTGCTTCTGATAAGGGAGGTCATGTTCTCACACAGTCAGTGTGCGGCTGTCTGTGGGGCTGCCGAAAGGTCAGTGTTTAAGGACTGCTCGTGCCCTGTGCCAGCAATGTGGTATGGGGAAGCCACCAAGCCTTGACTTACTCATCTGTAAAATGGGACTCCTGCCAGCTTGGCTTCCTGCAGAGGACCACTGGAAGGATTCAAGGAGATAATGTGTGCACGCAGTGCCTCATACATCAGAAGGGCCTCTACCACGTACCATAGCAACTGTTCCCGAACCCAGCTGAGTCTTCTAGGCTGAGATAGTCCTAGGGAAGAATGTAACTGCCATGCCATTCCTGGCCAGATGAAATGTCCCAGTCACCTGCCCAGTCTCAGTTTGTTTGTTTGTTTGTTTGTTTTTGGTTGGTTGGTTTTTGTTTGTTTTTTTAATTGATTTCAGAGAAGAAGGAAGAGAGAGAGAGAGAGAGAGAGAGAGAGAGAGAGAGAGAGAGAGAGAGAGGGAGGGAGAGAGAGGGAGGGAGAGGGAGGGAGGGAGGGAGGGAGAGAGAGAGAGAGAGAGAGAGAGAGGAATAGAAACATCAATGATCATTGATCGGCTGTCTCCTGCACACTCCCCACTGTTCGTTGAGCTCCCAACCTGGGCATGTGCCCTGATTGGAAACCAACCGTGACCTCCTGGTTCATAGGCTGATGCTCAGCCACTGAGCCATGCTGGCAGGACTCCCAGTCTCAGTTTTAACTGGCTGGCTCTGTGTGTTAGGCTTGCTCCTGCTGTTCCTGAAGTTGTTTGTCCTTGTCCCTTTTCATAGATTTCTTCCCTTGCTTCTGGCCAAAGTAAGAAGCCTTCCGAAACCAGTTAGGTCTGTATTAGCTCTGAATGTCCAGTGTGTTAGTTAATTGACTGCGGGAGACAACCATCTACATCCTAGGGAAGGACGCTTAGAAGAAAAGGTGGCTAGCTGGGAGAGGCCACATTTTAGAGGGATTGTAAATTCCCTCTCGTGGCGATAACCATTAGCCATCCCAGGCCGGATCCCTTGTCAAGGTTCTGTCAGAAGTATAACATCTCTCTGGGGTGGTAAACTGATAAAGAACAGGAGTTGCCTAACCGTCAACCTCTTTCCCACCTGACACACCCTCATATATATATATTTTTCCAACCAGAAGGATAAACTTGAACAGATCTAATGGAAACCGGTTAAATGAAAGTAATTTAACAATGCTTCAATTTAGGTTAAAAAAAAAAAAATTCTTCAGTGTCTCAAAGCTTGTGCAACTTCCTCTTAGAGACTTTGGCTTGTTTTGAACTTTCCACCGTAGTGTGTTGATTCCCAGGATGAGTACGTTAGACTCGGGGCCCCAAGGTCACTGTCAATGGCGTGGCCTCCATGGAGCATAAGAGTCCAAAGAAACATCCCATGATGCACTTGAGATGCTTTCCTGTAATAAGATAGGCACTTGAAGCCAACTATTAATTTATTCAGTCAGCATCGCTCCAGCCCATAGGAATGTGCCATAAATTACAATTATGAAAAAAATAAATAAAAACACATTGCCTAAAAATAGCTTTTCTTCCATAGAAGGCAGCATTTAAATTTACCAACGTCACAAAAAAACAGGTGATTGTTTTGGCTAAAAAAGAATGCACAGGTCTCATTTGGAAGTTATGCCTAGGATAAGAATGCGTGAGGGGAGTATTGGCTGGCTCAGTGCCTTTTCTTTCTCTAATTAACAAGTTGTTCCTTCACAAGTGTCACTGGGGTGGCCTGCCGGGCATTGTCCTGGTCTCACTTCGGAAGTTTCCCTATGCGGGTTGGTGTTTGCAGTAGTTTCCTGGTAAACATCATCTATCAAACAAAAGTTGGTCTCTTTCCATTCTTATCTTGATAAGCATTGGGTTGTCTTGTCAGACATTGCATTGATGGATTTCCGGTGTTGAGCTATGCCTGCACAATGGAGAACCCTGTTTTAAGTAGCTAGATATACTAGTTTTTATCTATGATTTTTACATCTATGGCCACGAGTGAGATTTATCCATAGCTTTGTGATATTCTCCTGATCAATTATTGTGTCAGAATTCTGCTAGTCTTGAAAAAATGAGTTGGAAAACGTTCCATATTTTTCTACGCTCTGAAAGGAATTAAATAACAGAGGAGTGACATGTTTCTTGAAGCTTGATGGAATGTGCTGGAAAATCACTTCTAACTTTTCTATAAAGATAGGCAGGTCTTTAATAGTGACTTCAACTTATTGCATGACTATTATTCTTTTCAGAGTCTTCTGGAGTCTGTCTTGATACTTTTTCTACAAAGTCATCAAGTTGATCTATATTCCAAATTTAGTGTAAGTATATTCTCTAAAAATATTATTTGTGACTGCTTATTTTCCCCTAATTGAGTTATTATGATTTATTTTTAAATTTTAAATAGCTAAATATTTATCTACTTTATTGCCCTTTTTCAAAAAAAAAAAAAAAAGCTTTCTATTTAATTAAAGGCTGTGTTACTTTTTGTTACTTTTATAGTTTCATATTCCATTAATTTCTGATTTACCTTATTAAATCCCTTGAGTGTATTTGGATTATCTCACGTTAGTCCCAATTCCACTCTACGAAGCTGGTACTTTTAATTGCCCCTGTTTTACAGACAACGAGGCTAAGTCTCAGGCTGGTGATAATGAAACCAGGTGAAGATTCAATACCTCATCCAGAGCTATAGACATCCTTACATAAACGATGGAGCCAGAATGTGGATCCAGATGAGGTGACTTCCACACAGGTCTACACTGCCTCTCTCTGACAGGCTGCCACTTTTCTCAAATGATGTGGAATTCTCTTTATTTTTTTAAAGAGTAACTATTTTTTTAAGTATATTTTATTGATTTTTTATAGAGAGTTATCGATAGAAACATTGGTCAGCTGCCTTCTGCACACCCCCTACTGGAGATGTGCCCGAAACCAAGTACATGCCCTTGACCGGAATCCAACCTGGGACCCTTCAGTCCACAGGCCAACTCTCTATCCACTGAGCCAAACCGGTTAGAGCAGGTGGAATCCCCTTTAACCCTTGATCGGGTCATGATGCTTGGAAGAGAATTCCAGAATGAAACAGGCTGGATGAGACAAAGGGATAGATTATGGGGAGGTATGCCTTGTATGCAGAGGCTCAGAATTCTTCCATCCGAGAAGGCGGGCTTCTCATAATGGCTTACCCAGGCCACACGTCGGAGATTTGAGGGCCTGTGAGAGCTGTTTCAGGCTGTTGCTGCTATGATTGATAGCCAGGATCCAGCCCTGCACGATGCAGCCATGGGCTCAGACTCCAGCGCTCCAGGCTTGTCATTCCAATTCTGGTTTTAAGAGGGAACTCAAGCCACCCTTGAGATGGCAGCCTATCTCTGAGCATCTACTGGTTGGACGTCCAACGGGGCTCTGCAGAAGCGGAGCTTTCTATTTTTAGAGCTTGATCTGGCTGAAGTCACGCTGGGTGAGCTTTGTGCAAGGCCTCCTGCCAGATCCGCCTTGCCCCCCGAACCAGCTGAAGGGGCAACACAGCAGGCCAATTAGCCAGCAGCTGTCTGTCCGCTGAATAAACGAGGTGAGCGGACAGCAAGGGGCTTTCCTTGCCGCAGACAGTAAGCAGAACACGGGGATTAATTTTCCTGGCCCCAAGGCTCCTCGGGGAACCTGCCATTTATCCTGTCTGTACGTCCACATCCCTGGATTTTCATTAGAGGGACTTGACCAAGCAAAGGGGTCTCGTCTGAAGTGCCATGGAGAACATCTGTTTTCTAGGTCATCCCAAGATCATGCTATCAAAACTCTGGCTGTGAGAAATTGTTTTTATCCAGAGATGTCTAAAGCTGTGCCGTATTATAGGACAGAATGCTTTCTGGACTCCACAGTCTGTCTGTCTGCGCTACTATCACGGCTCCCTCCCTCCTGGTTCTGAGGTTTTGGACAAATGACCTGACTTCTCTGGTCTCAGATTTTTTAGTTTGAAGTGGGAATAACAGTATCCACATAACAAACTTGCTCTGAGGATTATGTCAGATAATCAAAGCCAAGTGTTTAGAACAGTGCTTGGCATAGGCAAAGGATTTATTGGATGCTGGTCACTGTGAGTGAATATTGTAAATATCAACTGGCCAGGGGGACCAGTATGACCACATTTTTTTTTACAAATGATCAAACGAACAGAAGAGGAAATCAATGGATCGTGTCCTCATGCTTCATGTTTAAATGAACCAGGATTCAATCCTCAGCTGTTTGATTCTTGGAATTTTTCATGCATTTCCCTGAATTTTGCTCCTTGTAGAACAATTTTTACTGACTTGTTCTTTGATGCCAACTGCCCACAAGAAAGGACATGATGAGACAGACCCATTACATATGTAAGGGGCTCTTGAGGGATCACGTTAGGACCTTGTCTACCATATCACTCGGCCATTGCTGTGTTCATGGGAGAAATTCCTTGGGGATCAGTTTTCAATAAAACAGCGCTCCTTCTGCACAAGTGGTTTGTTCTATTTTCCTTAGGGAGAACTGTGACTGGTCACGGTCCTTCTTTGTTTTGGCTGTTAAGAAGTTTAGAGCCAAATGTGTTGCTTTTCTCGAGTACTTTCATGTACTGATCTATTCCCCAGATTTATGATATCCCTTTTCTTATTTACCCTTGATTCTCATTCCCTTGATAATATATTTTATCCCATTGAACAATGTATATTTTTTATGCACTTCTCCAGTACCTTTTTGGGATAAAACAAGAATGAATGTATTTTAAAAATCTAAAAATAAAGTTTAGTACAGGCTTGTCTCTTCTCTTGGGTTTGGCCTTTGCCAGTCCTATTGGGTTAGATATTAGTATTGTATTTTCTCAGGGTTCGATAAACCCCCCCCCCCCTAGGCCATATGACACAATTACTGAGAGCTTCATGAGATCTGGTATATCAATAACAGGTGGAGGCTGATTTAAACTACAGAAATTTATAAAAAATCAAAGATTTCATAACCAACCCGATGTTCATGTATTTCAGACACATATGATTGACTGC
This sequence comes from Pipistrellus kuhlii, assembly GCF_014108245.1. Classification (NCBI taxonomy): domain Eukaryota; kingdom Metazoa; phylum Chordata; class Mammalia; order Chiroptera; family Vespertilionidae; genus Pipistrellus; species Pipistrellus kuhlii. The sequence goes on from NW_023425524.1 coordinate 2,489,928, forward strand.
TCATTTCAGAGAAACTCAGGGGTAGGGGACCAGAATAGGAATCAATTATATCAACGTATGTACAGACCTCCTCAGGTCCTGTGCTCTCTGATATCTTTGCATTACATCACAATGTAATAAGGATTGTTTTTTATTTATTTATTATTACTTTCCTAATAATGTCCAGGAGAGTGGCAGGTAGAGAGATAGATAATACAGATTCAACACATAGCTCTTGAATGAATGAATCAATACACAACAGCGTAGGGTAGGCGGAAGACAGGGAGGATTTCTGGGGCAGTATCAGTGTAGAATATGTCTATTAAATAAGAGTAATAGACAAGACAAAGAAGAAGCGGGATAAAATGCTAAGTAAGCAGAAGAAACATTGTGTGTAAAGTCACAAAGCTGTAGAAAGCACAGCATGTTTGGGAAATTGCAAATATTTCAATATGCCTCCAGCCGGGGTTCCGTGGGAATAGAAGAGATGGAACTTGGAATGTGAATTTTATCTTGAGCCCCATAGAGAGTCATTGATGGATTTCGGGTAGGGGCAGGTTATGAGATGATCACGTATGGGTTTTAGAGAGATTACTTGGACTCCAGTGAGGACTGTGGATGGATGGCAGACATTTAGGAGGCTATGACATCAATCCAGCAGAGAAATGATGACACTTTTAATTAATCAGGTAGAGGGAGTTGCAGTGGAGAGGAGGGGTACACTTGAGAGGTTTTTAGGTGGTAGAATCAACAAACTTTGTGATCAATTACATGGGGAGGAGGTGGGGGAGGGAGGAGTCTACAACGCTTCCCACATTTCTATGTTAGCTAACAAGCTGAAAGTTGGTGTCATTTACCCAAACAAAAAAAAATAAAATAAGATTGGGGGGGCATATTATTAAATCAACTCTGGACACATTGCACTTCTGATGTCATGGGTAGAGCCAAATAAAGCAGGCTTTTCAATACAAGGATCTGGAGCCCCCAAGATTGACTTGTATGGACACTGCATAATCTGGGAGACACCAGTCTAGAGCTAATAGCTAAAGGCTTGAGCAGGATGGAGAGGGTGAAGAAGAGAACTCTCTGAGACATGACCTTGGAGAGATGAGTAGGATAAAGGATCCAACGAAGAAGCCCAAGGAAGATGGCTGGAGAGAGAGGACAAAATTGTGAGATGTCAAGCCACGGGAGAAAAAATATTGAGACGTCAGTAGAGTCTTGCATTTCCAACAGTTGGACTGACACCTGAACAAGCCTTCTTCTGAAAACAAATGGTGGATGAAATGTGAGCATATTTTCAAATGATTTGCTGAACTGGTAAGGAAGTAAGGAATCCTCAAAAGAAGAAAAAAATCATAATAAAAGCATGGATTCGGAGAGGAAAGCGGGCATCAAGGCCCACTTTCTCAGAAAAATAACTGTTGAACCCCGGAGACCTGGAGCTTTCATTTCGATAGCCTTGCAGGAGACACAAAGTCAGAGACAGTAAGGTAAAGAGTCTAACAGGATATGCTGTAGTAATGTGAGGATTCTGGTATAAAAGTGAAAATAAATCAATAAATCCAGCAGAGAAGAACCAAGAATCTTGCCTACCATGACTTGCCTTTCCCTTCAGTTAAAAAAAAAAATGTGTGTGTGTGTGTGTGTGTGTGTGTGTGTGTGTGTGAATCTTACCCTAAGAAAAAAACATTTCTTTTAAAAAGTTGAAAGAATTTTAACGCAGTTGTTAAAATGAATGTCTGTCTAGAAGAGGAGGCAATTGTTGATAAGGAAGAAAATAGTGAGTTTCAGTTTTCCTTTTAAAAATGTTGGCTACAGCCGGGACCGGTTTGGCTCAATGGATAGAGCGTCGGCTTGGGGACTGAAAGGTCCCGGGTTCGATTCTGGTCAAGGGCATGTACCTTGGTTGCGGGCATATCCCCGGTAGGGGGTGTGCAAGAGGCAGCTGATCGATGACTCTGTCTCATCGATGTTTCTAACTCTCTATCTCTCTCCCTTCCTCTCTGTACAAAATCAATAAAATATATTAAAAAAAAAAAAAAGAAAAATGTTGGCTACAAAGAAAAAATGAAATAGGAAAATGACTAGAGGTCGATGCAGGATCAATGAGGAATTTTAAGTTTAGAGAGGTTTATTTATTTATAGGCTAAAGGCAACAACCAATTGATTGGGAGTCGTTGAAGATGGAAAAAGAAACATAGAGAAGGATTTCTGTCTCCGGGCCAGATAACAGAGCACAGGTGGAAAGGACGGGTGAGAAAAGTGACACTTCCCCATTCATCAATGAACTCAAATAAATCAAATCAGAGCCCGGCCAGTGTGGCTTAGTGGTTGAGCATCGACCTATGAATCAGGAGGTCACGGTTTGATTTCCTGTGAAGGAACACCGCCGGGTTGCAGGCTAGATCCCTAGTAGGGGGCGTGCAGGAGGCAGTTAGTCAATGATTCTCTCTCATCATTGATGTTTCTATCTCTCTCCCTCTCCCTTCCTCTCTGAAATCAATAAAAGTAAAAAAAAAAAAAAAATCTTAATAAAATAAATCCAGAAATGAAAGAGGAGACGTTATAAATGATCCCATAGAAATACAAAAGATCATAAAAGATAACTGAACAAGTATACCCCATCAGATTGGACAACCTAGAAGAAGTGGATACATTCCTAGACACATACATGCCAATCGGCAACGGGGCACATCATTAAGCCCAAACCACCATGAATGGCCCATCCCTGGGTTAAGGCTGAGGGAGGGAGGGATCGCCCAGCCTCAGGAAACCTCTCGAAATCAGACTAGAACAGCAGCCTGTCATCCTCAAATGCCTAGGATGGGGCAGCAGCATCTGTATTTAGTTTCTAACTCCCATGAGGCATAAACAAAAGGGGTCTCCTGGGCTGGAGTCTACGGATGTTTGCCCCTGGGTGGCTCTCCATGTGTCTGGCCACCTCTGGAACAGGTGGGGCCAGCTTGCCAGGCAGTGATGGGCTGTGAGGGGCCACACACTGCAGAGAGCAGGGAGAGGGGAGGTCAGTCTGGCCGGGTGGGACCCCCGCACCCTCTGCAGCTGCCTGGGGATCGGGTTTCCCAGGCACCTGCTCGGGGCCAGGCTGCAGGAACTGAGCTGTCAGACAAAGGCTGGTAATTACCCCAGACTCATCCACACCTTCCTTGTCTATGTTCTAATTGAGATTTAATGGCTTTGGACACAGAAGGGGGGCTTTTCCTGCCTGCCGGCCTTCCACTCTTTCATCTGGGCATCCAACCAATTAGTTTAGCATCTGGGGTAACTGACAGAAGTCAGGCCTGGCTGCTGGGAATTCCCAGGCCAGGAAGGCCCTGTGTGGTTGGTGGTGGTGCTGATGTGTGTGTTTTCTATGTTACTGGGCTGCCATGTAGAAGCTGGGGATGGAGATAGAGACGGGGGAAGTTGGAGCTCAGGAGGCAATTATGATTCAAGTTGCACGTGACCTTCATTTACATCTCCTGTTTCTCATTGAAATGCTCCGTTTACCTGTAGGCAGCAGATTCACCACATAATATTGGTGAATCTGCTGCCCACAGGTAAACGGAGTCTTCTTGGATCTTAGATTGTATCTTTGAGATTTTAATCTATTTGAATCTTCTGAGGTCTTATCCTATTTTAGTCATCTTAGATTTTATCCTTCCAGCAGCATTTATAATCCATCTAGAGATGCAACTCAGAGACTTATCTCACTGTTGTTGTTTTCTTGCAATGAAATATCTTTGTTATTCCGACTTATTGTCTTTACTTTTTCACTCTCCCCTCTGCTGGCCAATCACCAACCCCAGCAAAAAGAGGTCAGCTAAACAGATTCATTGAAATGAGATGTACTGAACCAAGATTAGGAGGCTCTAAACTCTAACTGGAGACAGACAAGAACATTCGGCCTCCTAGATACACAGAGATGGCGTCTTAGTCATCGGCAAGCACATGTTAGGGCTCAGGCGCCTTCGATTGGGTTGTATGGACTCCACCCCCGAGGCAGACAGAGCTGGGGAGATGGATGATCGCTGGGGACAGAGTGCCCTGCAGCCAGAAGCTGATGGGACTGTTGCTCTTCTCTAGGCTCTGGAACACACCTCGGCTTTAAGTGGCCCCTGAAACCCTCTCACCAAGAGTGAGGTGATCATGAACATTAGAACTTGGCTGTGGAGCAACCGGTAGCTCAGTTCCTCCTGAACGTGAGAAACAGGATTATAACCTTCAAAAATTCTGTTCTGAGAAGGGGAGGCGTGCATGCTTATTGGATTATTGGCTGAGGGTTTAGAACTGGATGGAAAAGCTTTGCAAAGCCTGTGAATGAGCTTGCCCTCTGCTGATTCATAAATTTAGATTTTGAGGTCAAGGTGGCCATCTCCTAGGTCATATTCCAGGAGAAAAGTAGCAGGCATGTGCAGGATTCTTTTTAAATATCCGACATAAATGAGGGAATAACCATGGGATCATATATAGTTGACTCTTGATTCCAATCAACCAATCTACAAGTACCTCCTTATCTATGAGAATACGCTTGGGTGCCATAGAGAGTACGAAGATGCATAACACACAGCACTTGCTCTCGACATGCTTACAGCATCTTTGAGGAGAAAATAACGCAATAAAAAAACAGCAGACATTACAGAACTAGCCAATTCAATGTTGAGTTATGTAATTTACAGCCAAAATACTCTAGAGAATTCACCAGAGAGATGAAATTAATTCCTAACAGTTATTGAGTGCTTGCTATGTGCCGAACACTTTATAAAAGCCTGGCAAACATTAACATACATTATTAACCCTCACAACCCTCCACACAGTGGGTACTGTTAGCGTTTCCATTTTACGAAAGAGGGACGTAAAGAGGTTAACTTAGAGGAGGCGCACACTGAATGGAGGACTTATTCCTCTGAAGGAAATAATTCAGTTGTACAGAGAGATACAAAGAGCCATGTTAAAAATAATACTATTCCAAAGAGAGCAATGAGGTGCAATACTAACGTGGTGATTATGCTAAAGAGAGAAAAATCCCTCATCAATTAGCAATATACGCAGAATTCTTTACAGGAGAAAAAAAAATACATAAAATCCATGGTTGTTTTAAACTTCAGTGTGGAAAGAGGACGAGATCACATAAAACTGGTCGCATGCTGATCACTGTGAAAGTTAAAGCGTGGTTACATGGAGTGGGGACTTGAAATATCAATTGTTATTAAATATCTTGGTTAACGATATTTATGTGGTTGCAAGTTGTAAGTGAATCGCTGGGAAACGCACACAGTTATCCAACCACACCTGAAACTAACACAGAATCATGTCGAATGTAAACTGTAACTGAAAAATCATAGAGAGAATAGATTCACGGAGGTCCGTTACCCTATTGGCTCTCCTTTTGTGTACACGTGGAAATTTCCATAATAAAACATATAGCGTAAGTAGGCCCAGCCTTCAAGACTACCAGTTGACCCCTCACGTGTGTAGCCAAATTCCAGGGGGACCCAAGACGGCATGGACCGGACTCCCTGCTGACTTTGAACACTTTTCCCACGTGATCATCTGGTGCAACGCGCTCGTTACTTTTTCAAAAAGAAAAGGTCCTAGGCAACTGTTAGAAGCATCAAGACGTCATTCTATTCATCTCGAGCAACGTGCTCCCCCCAGCACAGCTTTTTTCCCTGAAAGAGGAGGAGGAGGGGTGAGAGAGAGGGGCCGGGGTGAGAGGTCGGGGAGGAGAAACGACCACTGAGTCTTTTACTTGCCTGAGAATGGCAAGGCCCTGGGGGAGACGGCAAATTGAAATTAAGGCTGTTCCAGGCAGCCTACAGGATGTGCCTGCAAATGTAGACATCCCCAAATGGTGAAAAGGTCTGTCTGTGCCCGCTCAGATGAAGGGAGCGCCTTGTAATGTGCTCCAGCCCCTGGGAGCGGCGGCTGGACGGAGGGGACGGAGGCCGGAAGAGAGGGATGGATTTGACATAAGTCGTTTAAGTGCTGTGAAGGCTGGGCTCCTCCCTGCAGTTTAATAGCGAGGTCCGCCGGGAGCCACAAGGAAGGAGCTGAGTGAATCCCTGCAGCTTTTCGTTTTAAGGATAACAAATCTTAAAACAGGTGTGAGCCCGGGGAGATCCCCTTACTCCTTGTTTTGAGCTGGCTGCGGCCGGGCCAGCTCTCTGCGCATTATCATTCCACAGCGAGGCCTGGGCTCGGGGAAGGGAGGAGAGGAAAGAGAAGCTGAATAAACAAGGCCGGCTCCGAGTGACTAATATTCATTAAGTCCGCTGGTCACGGGCTATGAAATTTATTAAACTGCGGTTTCCAAGAGAAAGATATTAGTGGAGCTAATGAACACAAATAAAAGAGGACGCGTCCAGGAAGTGGTTTCCTGGGCCCAGATGAGACTGCTGAGTAATGAGACAGGAGATTAGAAAGTGAGAAGCATCTATTATGGTCTGGGAGGCTGGTTCTTGGAATGGGTTGCCCTGGGTGGGGGAAGGGAGATAGGAGGGAGATTGAACGTCTGACTGGTCTGAAAAGGGGGCCTAAAGCTTTTCATTTATATTCATTAAGGGAGGAGGTGAGGCTGAAGGCCTCCCAACCCCAGTGCTGCCCTCTGGTGGAGAAGACACCCACCATCTTTAAGATGTCATGACTGGTGAAGGTGGGAGAGGGCGTAGAGGGGATCAATGGCAATGAGGGGAAAAATAAAATAAAACGGCTTAAAAACTCTTAGCCATTTGCAACAACATGGAGGGACCTGGAGAGCATTATGCTAAGTGACATGAGCCAGTCAGACAAAGGTTAAATATCACATGACCTCACTCATAGGTGGAATCTACTGAGCAAAATAAACTGAATTGTATTAGCTCCTATTTTAAATGTGACTCTATGCATAGTAATTGATCACAATTTATGTTATAGATCAATGCTAACAATTCTGGTAAAAATGAGACTTTAATATAGCCATATTAAATATACTCCTTATTTGTACCCTATGTGGCTAATGCTTAAAACCTAACCATACCATGTCCTATTTTTTCTGCTTCATGGAACCATATCACCATTATGGCGACTCCTGGCGAGCAGAGACGGAGGCCAGCTAGCTGCCAAAACAGTCCCCTCCACCATGCTCAGCACAGTCTGCCCATCTCTTTACCTCAAGCGACACCCCTTCAGCCGTGGTGGTGAAGCCCCGTGGCTGCTTGGCCTGCCCGACTCTGCCAGATCCTGCCTGCAGCCTGAGCTGGGGTCTGGGTGGGAGGGAATGGGCCCAGCCCAGGCAAGACCTTCGCCGACTCCCACCGTTCTTGACATTCAGCAGCGTTTCACGCGTGAAGGGTCTGCTGATGGTTGCCTGCTTGCAGGCGAGCGCCAGAAACAGCGTTTTTATTAAATGTTTTCAGTCTTATAGCTGCTTCTGGGGAGACAGTTTGCGGTACGCCTTACACGGCCGTGTACTGTATGAATTCTAGAACCCCGACTGAACTCAAAGCTCTAGGCGGCAACCTATTTCGCACTCAGTAAATAATGTAAATTGCTTTTCCCTATCACATCATGTCCTGAGACGGCAGGAGTTTAACACACTTTAGTAACATGGCAGAATCTATTGCTTGGACATACAGCAAGAAGAATTGCAAAAGCATCGTCAGTACCGTTATCTTCAGATAACGCTAAAGCGGTCAAGTCTTGGGCAAGAACAGGCAAGGATATCAACCCAGTATTCGCAATTTGCCTCCTTCAAAGATGGGGAGAAAAAAATAAATAAACTTAAATTCCTAGAGAATGGAATATTGTTAGTTTTATGGGCACTTCTGTAGAGGAGAAAACATAGGCGTATTTTTCTTAAGCCTGTTGAAGAAAATTTATCTAAGGCCGCAGTCAAGGAATGGAGTGATGGTTATGTACCTGTCATGTTTTATATTGAGATATGTCCCGAGGCTTGAGCATGGGTTAGAGGGCCGCTCAAAAGTCTCTTCTAAGAATCTTCCGATCTTGATTTATGGGTTCCTCAACCACGTCCATATCCACGGTGGTATTTTCCGAGTTAAAATACGGGAAGATTTACCAGTTTTCAGCATGCAAGAAGCTCACATATTTATCTTCAAGCGCTACAACAGTGAACTTTCACGGGGCCCCCGAGCTTGGCGCAGACCTCAGATGGTGTTTTTTATTTTTATATCTTTCCTATATTGAAAGACAAATAGTCGCGAGAAAATCCAACTCTGTAAAAAGAGGGAGTGAGGCTGATACCCGGGCTGGACCACCCAGAATGCACCAGGATTAATGACAACTGGGTCTGACAGCATCCTGACCACAAGAGATGAAGTCACCCTAGGAAGTGTTTTGCAGAAGAAAATAAAATCAGCAGAGTGAAAAAAGGAGAAGAAGAAGAAAAAAAAAAAGCCTAATGTCTGAAATATACATTGTCCAAGCATTTCTCCCCATTAATTCTGGAAGCCCTTGAGTGTTTCCAGGGAAATTTAATCTGCGTGTTTCTGAGCCATTTACACTTAACTCACCACACTGCCGTTTCGCAAGAGTCATTTGTTGTCCAAGGAGCCCTCTGAACCTTGTTCATAAAGGTTTTTTCTATGAAAGTGATTGTTTTTCTTTTTCCTTGAGATGAAATTATGCTTCTCTGGATTGAAAGGAACGTGGAAATGAACCCTGAATTTGGAGCTTCTGAGGCGCAAGACAGAAAGGGGATCCTCTTTCAGGCCTCCAACCCAAGGTGCTTTGGTTTTGGCAACATCACAGTCAAGGGTTCAGCTGGAAAGACACAGGTGTAGTCCTCCTTGGAGAGCTAAGTGAAGCGAGCCCTCTCGGGCCTTTTCAAAAGGCAAGGCTTGCCCTAGCCCAGCGATCGGCAAACCCATTAGTCCACAGAGCAAACTATCAACAGGACGATTGACATTTCTTTGGAGAGCCACATTTTTTAAACTTAAACTTCTTCTAACACCACTTCTTCAACATAGACTTGCCCAGGCCGTGGTGTTTTGTGGAAGAGCCATACTCTAGTAGGGGTGTCGAACTCAATCAGAGAAGGGGCCAAAATCTAAAATCCAGCCTAAATCGCGGGCCGAATGGTTTACTGAACAGTCATAAACTGTCAATGTGATGGAAACGCAGCAGAGTGCAGTGATGACAGCGCGGTGCGGGCCACATTGCAAGGCCTGGCGGGACGGATTTGGCCCGTGGGCCTTGTGTTTGACACATGTGCTCTAGGGGCCAAAGAGCTGCATGTGGCTTGAGAGCCACAGTTTGCCTACCATGATCCTAGCCAATTTGGCTCAGTGGATAGCGTGTCGGCGTGTGGACTGACGGGTCTTGGGTTCGATCCGGGTCAAGGGCACATACCTCGATTGCAGGCTCCACCAAGGCCTAGGTTGGGGTGTGTTTGGGAGGCAGCCAATCAATGTCTGTTTCTCACATCTCTCTCTCTCTCTCTCTCTCTTTTTCTCTCTCCCCCTCCCTTCCACTCTCTCTCTCTAAAAATCAATGGAAAAATATTGTCAGGTGAGGATTAACAACAATAACAAAAGGCTTTTAAGGAATGCAGCCAGCCTGCCAATCTACCAGACTTTAGCGTCCAGCCTGAATACAGCTCTGACCTTGAATGAGGGAGGAGAGACCCCGGAAGTCCTAGAGACATGTCATGGTCTGAAGGACTTGGGTAGTCCAAGGGACTGAACTGTGAAATGTGGGCAGAGATAGCTCCTACCTCAGAGGCCTGCAGTGAGAATTGAATGGGAAAATTGGGCGAGGTGCTCAGCACTACCTAGACTTCAATATATTTCCGCTAACACAATCATCATTATAATTTAATGACAATGAATGCACCCCTACAACAGGCACTTCAGACCAAAAACATTTGTTGAGATGGAAGACCACTCTATATAAAGGCTCATTCAAGTCTTCACCTGCCAGCTCCAGACCATCCTGTGAGAATGAATGACTTCAGGGGCTCAACGTATTTTGGGGCTGAATTTGAAAGTCCTGATTGAAGGCCTCACTAGACAGACACTCTGGGAAGAGCCGCTGTGTTTATGAGAATCGGGCTGAGTCTGGCCCATGCATTGGTGGCTGTGATGTGGACTCTACTGAAAGTGGGACATAGAATGTTTGATCCAGTGGATCCTGTTAGTAGATCGCAGAGGATGGGCCACATGGAAAAAGCTACAACCTATCCTTTCCAATCCTCTGGATTTCGGTGTAGATGGTTTCAGGGTACTCTCTTCCCACTGACTCCCCCAGAGGTGTCAACAGCAAGCAGGCCTCTTGATTTTGACCTCATGCTTCAAAGGAGCTGAGTTTCGTATCTGGAATTTTCAAAAGCTTTTGAGTCCAAGTAAAGACCATCGAGAGATTGGGGGCTGAAGGCTAAAATCTGAAGCAGAGAAAGGCCGTGGGGCATATTCCCGAAGCCAAACTTGAGTGAAGAAGCAGGAAATACACAGCTGGAAATTCTTTTTGAAGATAATACGTGATTATTTCAACAATAATTTATTTTATAGGCTGCGCTTGATAATGTTTATCTGCTCCAGTAGAAAGCCAACCGGTAAAAGGCCTAATCACCCACCCAGTTTCATTTGCTCACAAACACCAAGAGGGAGGTTTTCATTATCAAATAAACTTGGGCTTTAGCTCCACTTAGCATTTGTCTCCAATCAAACTTACTATCTATCTCGGAGTCTGGCATGGCGGCAGGAGCATTGCAAATATCTATATTGTCCCAGCACCCTATAACGGTATTACAATGACAATTTTATTAGACCCATAAAATTTTTGCAACTTCCCCACAGCACACTGTAATTTCACCAACAGTTATAAAAGGTATTAAATTATATTTGCGCAAAATTGAAATGAATGGGATTGAGCGTTAATGCATTTCTCATTGTGTAATAGGGACTTTTTCTCCCCTCTCTCTCTGCCAAGTGGAGAGCAAAAAGAAAGCTATCTCGTTCAACTATTTGTCAACTCCCATTAGAAACATTTAATACGAATAAAATTTATGGATTCAGTTTTCAAAGGATACTGCCAGGAGACTTCATGATTACCACATCAGTTCTTAAATGCAGCCATTGTTCACCTTATAAAAATCTATATCCAGCCTGACAGGTATAAAATGCAGCTCTGGGTGCTGAGTCAGCATCAGAGACTTTTCTGGTTGAAGTAGAGTTCATGAAATACAAGTAAATGTGTTCTCAAGGCCGTGAGGAAAGATTGATCGGAAAGCGTTCCCCCAGTAAAAATGGAACTGACAGATGATGATGCTCTACGCCTATCCTCAACAGAAAATACAATAAAGCATGATTTGGCTCAGCACTGGCCTGAGGACTGAAAGGTCCCAGGTTCGAGTCCGGTCAAGGGCATGGACCTTGGTTGTAGGCAAATCCTCAGTAGGGGGTGTGCAAGAGGCAGCTGATCGATGTTTCTCTCTCATCGATGTTTCTAACTCTCTATCCCTCTCCCTTCCTCTCTGTAAAAAAAAACCAAAAAACAATCAATAAAATATATATTTTAAAAATAATAAAATAAAGCATGATTCAATAAAACCCGTAGGTAGGAAATAGGTGAGTCCATTTTAAAGGTTTTATATGTACACGCTCAAGGGTGTAAGTGTGAGCAACTGAATTATGAATTTTAAAGAAGGTGCTGTCTTTCGCACAGCGAGATTACGCTGCCACATCCTTGGCATCTCATTTCTGGAAATCGAGATGGCTTCATATCTGTCTACATTCACTCGCACTATTGTTCTTGGGCCTGATTCTTTTAAGACACAGCAATTGTTCCCTCCTCTACACTCCCCCCATCTATAACCTATTCCTGTCTGACGAATACATAGTTATTTGTATAGGAGCCTGGAATCGAACCTGGGACCCTTGGGTCCGTAGGCCAACGCTCTATCCACTGAGCCAAACCGGCTAGGGCGGGAATGTGAATTTTTAAAAGGGCAGCATCTGATTAAGTCCCTGAACTAAGCTACAACCCAGCTTCCGCAGCCTGATTACTCATTTCGAGCACATTAACGAAAGCCCCAATCAATATAGACTTTACGGTCCCATATCTTTACCCACGGGCAACATTATGTTTTTAAGTAGAAATTAGTCACACGACTGGAATTCTTGAGAACCACGCCTGCTTCTTAAGCTGCGTGAGACGATACAGTAAGTTGTCTTGAAGATGATCAGTAATTGCACCAATATCCCTTTTCCTAAAAACCCTACGACTCACAGCAAGCCAAAAAATAAAACGTAAAAAAACTGCCCCTGTTTCACTCAAATCAAATGAGATTTGGAGCGCTGCCAGGCCTCGCTTTGTGTTAACGCTGTGTGGAGACAGCCTTCTCCCTCAATCCCTTGTCTTGTCAACATTTGTGGGAAGCAGATCGCTCATGAATATTATTCTCCCCACGCAGACGAAGCGAAAACAGTTTCTCCTTGCTCCAGTCATAGGAGAAATTGAAAACCGTGGTAGTAAGAAAACCCTACCCTATTCCCTTCCTAACAAAACAACAACAGCAATAAAAACAAATGGGGCATTGCCCTAACCAGTGTGGCTCAGTGGATAGAGCGTTGGCCTGCAGACCATAGGGTCCCGGGTTCCATTCCAATCAAGGGCATGTACCTTGGTTGCAGGCTTCTCCCCAACCTGGGCCCTGGTCGGGCTCTTGCAAGAGGCAATTGCCTGATGTGTTTCTCTCCCATCGATGTTTCTCTCTGTCTTTCCCTCTCTCTTCCACTCTCTCTAAGGAATCAGGGGGAAATATCCTTGGGTGAGGATTAACAAAAAAACAAAACAAACAAACGAAAACCCACAAATGGGGCATCATATGTTATGGCAGGAAGTGGCTTCGGAGAGAATCGATTCTTCTGAATCACAGCTGGGGAAACTGAGGCTGAGGGAAAGTAAATGACAATCTCCACGGGACCAGAGAGGCAGCAGCAGCATGGATGGTGTTTGTGAACCAGCCCCCGGGTGCCCAGTTCTGTGATTTAGTAACTCCAGCCTCCTGTGAATGGAAGGCATAAAACATGACACGTTCACCTCTCTCTCTTTAAAAAAAAAAAAAAAAAAAAAAAAAAAATATATATATATATATATATATATATATATATATATATATATATATATATTATTGATTTTTTACAGAGAGGAAGAGAGAGGGATAGAGAGTTAGAAACATGGATGAGAATCACTGATCAGCTGCCTCCTGCACACCTCCTACTGGTGATGTGCTCGCAACCAAGATACATGCCCTTGATCGGAATCGAACCTGGGACCTTTCAGTCCTAAGGCCGACGCGCTATCCACTGAGCCTCACCGGTTTCGGCAGGGCCTGTTCTCTTGATACGAGTACCTTGACCATCCGTGTGTCACGATGACTGGGAAAGAGGGTGGTGCATAGAATTAAACTGTGACTCCAATGAAAGGAGAGGGGGAAACGGGACAGAAAGGGTGTCCCCATACCTCCACAAACCTGCAGAAACTAGAAGAACCGTGGAGAAAACCCTAATTTCCAGAATACATTGGGGAAAGGGGAAGGGAAAAGGGTGTAGGCTTCCTACATGGCCTCCCAACCCGAATCCTACTTGGGAAATGGAGCAGTTATAAAAATAGAGACTTCAGGAGAACGGGACCTTGATCCTGAGGGACAGGACGGTAGGGCTGACCAAGCTCCGAAGTAATAAAGACTTCACAGTGAGGTTTTTCTCCGTCTTTTGATTATCAATGACTACCCTGGTATTTTTTCCTCCTCGATATTCGCTACAGTAAATCAGAAACCACATGCCCTCGCCTGCTCCTGCTGTAATTTACAGAGAAGCGTTTTAGCAAGAAAAACAAGTGATACTGAGTCAGATTCCAGGGGACCCAATAGGATCGTATTTCCAGACCATAGCTGTGAAGAGCATTTATCCAGCCACGTTTTCCACCCCCAGGGGTGTGAGAGTGTGTGTGTGTGTGTGTGTGTGTGTGTGTGTGTGTGTGGTATAAGCTTGGATCTAGCAAACAGACGGTGAAATAGGAGGGTAAGGGGAATTTTGATTTGAGAAGACTTTTTGATGCTATATACAAATGCTACAAATCCCAAGTTTAGTGGAGGGTTCTGGAAGGAGAAAAGGGGGAGAAAGGATGAAAAGAGGAAGGAAAGGAGGAGGGAGGGAGGGAGGGAGGAAGGGAAGGAGGGAGGGAGGGAGGGAGGGAAACAGGGAGCAAGGGATAGAGGGAGGGGGAAAATGGGAATAAAGGAAAGAGGTGGGGGGGAGATGAAAAAGCAACGAGACAAGGAAAAAGAAAAGAAGCAAAGGAAAAGACTCACACTTAGGTGCAAACCACTGCTTGAGAGAAAGAAGTGGAGGCCACACGTTGGGGAGTGAATACGTTTCCACATGTGAACACCAATATATTATGGACTTACCCTGAGTCATAAATATGACAATTTGCCTCATTTCAGAGTGAGGTCAGGCTCGGCCCAAACAAGCAGCCGTCCCGTGCTTACTTAATGTTCCCAAATATGAGCTTTCCCCAAAGCTCTGGGCGCGGGTAATGTAACGCCGTGTGCGTACGGGGCGGGGAGGAGGGACCGGGAGGTGACAGAGAGCAAGCTGTGAACACAGAGCTACTTTCAAGCGGAATGCTCGTACATGATATATTGAACAGAAGATCGTCCATCATGGTTATTGAAACTGTGACCAGCAAAGCTATAAACCTGACACGGAAGAGGAGAAAATATGACTTGTTAGGTTGAAAAAGCACCAAGGAGGGAGTTCTAAAAGGGAACACTTCATGACAAATTAGTTTGTATTTTTTGTTTTCATTGCCGACACATGGAAGGAAATGCTATATGTTTGCTTAAGGAAGTGCAAATTTCTCCACTTCATCCATTTAAAATCCTCACCCGTAGGCCCTTTGTGCCGACGCATAAAATTTGGAGACCTTAAATAGTCATAATGTTTCCCCGAAGAATTTGGCCTCAGGAACACATTACACTTCAGAAGGGCTAAAAAGGAAAACCATGCTGCAGCCATCAGCGGTGTCTGCTTGAGGCGGCTTGCATGGAGCATCTATTCCTTCGCATGGTTTCTTTACCGGATTGGATGAAATATTAGATGCGATCGGAACACGGGGCCCAAGCAAGAAGGCCATAAACTTGGAGACGGGGTCGTAAAACCAAAGTGTGCTAACATGAAACCAGTTTGCCCGGTGGCTTGCTCACTGACTAGTCACACAACTGGGCCGCGAAGTCAGAGATGTTGAGGGCCAGCCTGGTGTTTCACACACACAGTCCCCTTTTGGGAAGTAGGATTTAGAGCGAATTAATAATAACTGCTCAGCTCCGGGAGCAGGTAGAGCAGGGTAAATAAAAGAAGGAAGCTCAAGTTCAAGAGAAAGTCCTGAAAATCCCCTTTTAAAATGCTTCTGCAGTGTGTGTGTGTGTGTGTGTGTGTGTGTGTGTGTTGGGGCCGGGAGGGGAGAGTGGGAGAGATAGGAGGTGAAGACAATACAGATAATATCAAGGAATTTCCCTCAAGTGCAACATACCAGTAGCTACAATAACAATAATACTGTATAATTAGTAAAATAATCATACTTTTCAGTTACAACTTTAATTTTTGAAGATGTCAATTCTCCCTAAATTGATCTGCAAAAAATTTATAGACTTCAACAATCCCAATCAAAATCTCAACAAAATGCTTTCCACTTGAAAAAAAAAAAAAGAGTCTAAAATTTAGCTGAAAGAATGAATGGAGAAAAATAATTAGGAAAATTCTGAAAAGGAAAAATAGTTGGGGGAGGGGGTACTTATCCTCACAGAGATAATAATTAACTATAAAATAATTGCCACTAAGTCTAATTTATGGCAGGAATGGAACTGAGTATAAAAACAGTAGCAAAAATATCTGCACATTCCATGTATCAGAGATGGGATTTCAAATCAGTGAAGAAAATATGGAGTTCACTGAAAATAATGTCGGAAAATCTGTTAGTAATTTATTAAATAAATAATCTGCATCCAAACCCACTCCTGATTCCAATATAAATTTTAAATGAATCAAGTGTTACATTTTTTAAAAAAATAGGAACAGAAAAGCAGTAGGAAAATATATGGGTGAATACTTTTATAATTTCCAACTGTAACAGAAAATTCAGAAACCATAAAATATTATGCCCTATTTGGGGGGAGGGGGATAATGGGGGAATAAGGACACATATGTAACACCTTCCTTCTCCCCTTCTTTTCCCTTCTCTCTTTCTCCTTCCTTTTTGCATTCCCGACATCCTGGCATTCCTTTCCAGGATGAGATGACTAGACTCTGTTCTCTGTGCCTTACCGCACAGCATATTAGTCTAGATGTCTTCTTACTACGCCAGACAAGCAAAAGCATTATCAACAACTTGGAGGCGTGTTTCACTTCTCCACTCGCCTCAACACTACTGGAGCAAGTCACGTGGACAAACGCCAGGTCGAGGAGTGGGAAGCAGTTGGGAGGAGTTGATGGGCGAGTTGCAAAGTCACAGTCACAAAGGGTGTGGGAAGGAGAAGGTTGAAGAATGCGGACCATGAATGCAATCAGTTACCACATGGATACTGTGTTCCTCAAGTTGGAAGGCCGGAGCTAGAGGATTTTGTCCAGAAGTTGAGATTGCACAGCAAAACATACTGTCTTTTCTAAGAAAAGTTAGTTATTTAGGAATTGCTGGGAGGCTAAGGATTATAACACCTCCCCAACCAACTGGTTAGATCCATGTCCATGTCTGCCCAGTGTTACTTATGCAATGAAATGAGATACATTTTAAAGTACTTTGAAATTTTATTCATTTTTTTTTAAAGACTTTTGATTTCAGAGAGGAAGGGAGAGGGAGAGAGAGAGAAAGAGATAGAAACATCAGTGATGAGAAAGAATCATTGAACAGCTGCCTCCTGCATGTTCCCTACTGGGGATCAGGCCTGCAACCCACACATTTGCCCTGGCTGGGAATCAAGCCCTGACCTCCTGGTTCATGCATGGATCAACGCTCAATCACTGAGCCACACCGGCCTGGTGAAAGTTTTAAAGCTGTGTACAAATGATGATTCCGTGTTGACTGTATAATTGCCAATACATGTCTTCTGGGCTTCCTTTCCTTTGCTTTGTGTATTCAGACAAGATAAAAAGTCAGTTCAATAATAGCGAAGCCGAACATGATTCGGTCGATAAATTTGTTGTTGCAAAACAAAGACAACATCACGCAATGTGCTCCACAGTCAAACATGAATCACTTTGGGGAATTACACAGCATTAGCGGGGATAATTGAAATGTAGCTAGATCATCACCATTCCTCCTCACCCTTGCATTTTATGCCTATCAAAGGGCCTGGTGATATTTAAATGTCAGATAAATTCCACCCAACTATTGCTTTCCTGAACATGAGTCTCTGCCCGCAGGAATTCTAACATGAGTCATTTTTCCTTGAAATGCATCCAGTTGCTGGAGCAGCTGTACCCTGTAAGAGTTGATGCTTTTTAATACTGAGGTGAAAGAGTCAGGGCACCCCACCCTTTGGAAACGACTTTGGCTGCAACACGCAGGCAGAGTTCAAGGCCCTCAAGAGGAGGCCCAAAGCCTTTAAATAATTATTTGCCTCTGCAGCTCTGTGGCCTCTGAGCACTCCACCACCGCATAGCAACAGCCCCTTCTATTTGCCCAGCCCCTCTCTCTACGCAACAGTACACAAGTTGTTGACATCTCACCCAAAACCCAGCTGTGGACAAACTCGACGTAGCAAAAAATCTCACCAGGGAGGTGCTTTGCCGCAGGATAGGCAAACATAGAGGTTCTACACAAAGCCCTTCTAAGATGTGAGAAGTAATCTCCCTCCCCGCCTCAAAGAGATGTCATCACCTCGCTCTCAGCTGCTTGTCTCTCTCTTCCTTTCATTCATTAACTCAACAAATATTTGTGGAGCACTGTCTCTGGGCTAAACAGGCACAGGCAATAAAATCCATGATGCAGTTGAAATGAAAGCCTAGGAAAACGTCTCAAAAAATTTTTAAAAAAAATCATCCATCCATTAGCCTTCAACTCAACAAAATCAGGTATATCCCCAGAATTAGTTAAGTAAAATAGGTTTGCTGATCAGACTCTACTCTGTGATGGCTACCCTTTGCTTCTTTGTTATGACAAGAATGTTCTTTATTTTTTATTTTTACTTTTAAATGTGTGGATGAATTAATCAAAGGTAATGCGGTGAATTCCACAAACCATATATAAAAATTAATATTACTCATTTGCCAATAGTCATCCCATCTGTGACAAATTCTTCCTGACAGCTCACTGAGCCATATCCTGCTGCTGCAAGGAGATACCAATATGGAGATCATACATTCAGTTTTGTTTTTTTAAATAATTACTGAGTATGTCCTGAAGATAAACTGCTTTACAAAGAACACCCTATCACTTAGAGTTGGGGATAAAAATTACCCACTAAGCCGAAGACATTAAAACAAGTTTTGTATACTTGAATCCCTGCTGGCTGGGACCCAAATAAATCAATTGATAGTCAAACAAATAAAATAAATATTTTAAGACCCATGTTGTCTTCACAGAATGTAGACCTATAACTTAGCCACTAAGCCAGCTACTGTTTACTAATCTCCGAAGCCTAAAAATAGGCCCCATGTTTCAAGCGGGGTGGCAA
The DNA here is from genome assembly GCF_014108245.1 of Pipistrellus kuhlii. Lineage (NCBI taxonomy): Eukaryota > Metazoa > Chordata > Mammalia > Chiroptera > Vespertilionidae > Pipistrellus > Pipistrellus kuhlii. Next base: position 2,508,583 of record NW_023425524.1, read on the forward strand.
GGGGAATGACCGATGATTTATTTCCCAGAGTTATGGCAACAGCCCAGCGTTTAGATCGCTGTTTCCTTCCCAACAGGAGGCGAGAGAGCATAAATTTACCACCAAACCTGGATGCCAGGGAAACAGGGCTACCTGCCAGGCAATGCCCTCAGTCAAGGGGGGGAATTTCATTCTTTTTTTTGGGGGGGGAGATTGAGGGGGTAAAAAAGGGGTCAACTAACAAGAGCTGGAGCAGTGAGGATATAGGCTGCTTTCGGTAGCTTGTTTAACAATTCTGAGATTCCATTGACTCACTTATTAGGATAATTTAATAAAGCCCATTCATCTCAACTTTATGTCCAAAGTCAAAAAGCATAAAATCTAGAATCAAGACAGCCTGAGCTGAGTGCTTGTGCTAATTAAATATCTGGGTGGACTTAGGCATTGGTTTTCCCTTCCATACAAGTCCAATCTCATCCTGGCCAGTTTGGCTTAGTGGATAGAGTAATTGGCCTGTGAACTGCAGGGTCCCAGGTTTGATTCCTGGTCAGGGCACATGCCTGGGTTGTAGGCTCGATTCCCAGAAGGGGGTGTGCAAGAGGCAGCTGATCAATGATTCTCTGTCATCATTGATGTTTCTATTGTATCTCTCTCTCCCTTTCCATTCTTCTCTAAAACCAATAAAAATATACTAAAAAATTAAGTCCTATCTCAAGGAATTGTCACGACAGAATTCTCAAGACAGTGAATAGAAAGCAATTAACACAGTCTCTGCCAGTAGTAAGAGCTCCACTATTTGCTATAACTATTCTATCAACAAGCATTTTTGAGTGCTCACTACGCAATTCTGTGCAAAATACTTTTGTGGCTATGAAGATAAACCAGACCTGTATTCTGTCTACCAGGAGATTAGATTCTAACAGGAGAGATGAGGTAAGATGAAGATATAAACTGCATGAGATGGAGAACTGCAAGAACTGAGTGTGTCTTATTCCCCCTGATGTCCCGGCTCTCAGAACAGTTTCTGGCAGATGGTGGGTAGCCAACCAGTGTTGGCTGCCATATACTAGTAAATTTAAGTAACTTGCTTACCTCCTAGAAAGTGTTAAGAGTGAAGGGGAGAAATGTTAAGAGAAAATCTAGGTAAGAATGAGGACCCTAAAGGCAAAGAAAAATGTTTCTACTACTTTCTCATGTGTCAAAGAACCCAAAGAAAATTACTGATATTTACCAAGACTCATGCGGCGCTTACTAGCTTACTCTGCACTAGAGCAAGCATGTCAAACTCATGGCCCTCGGGCTGTCTTCAGCCCACAAGGAATATTTTTGTGGCTCAGTCAATACAACGGTATGTAAGAAACATTTTAATAAAAATTTTGTAACTTAATTTTTACAATATCCTGTTATACATAATTATTAATAACCAACTGCCATGTTCACTAATGATTGATTACTATGATCACATTGCATTCATTTCCCTTATGCTCCTTACACGCAGGCGCACCATTTCTCTCTGCTAATACCAGCAGCGAATATTGTAGCAGCCGATGGCAACGGCATTAGCCTTGCACTGACCTGTTTGGTGTGCACAATGGGAAATATTTCCTTTTCGGAGAACAAGAAAAATAGGTTTATTTGCATTACACTTATTAATCTGTGCAGTTATTCAGTGTCTGGTAAGTTAATGTTCAAGAAAAAAACATTAATTTTTATTAAAATGTTCTATTATTTATATGAACGATGACTCATTTATTTCAGCCCTTTGCATTCTGCATGTCTCTACTGAAATAAACCTTCATTTCTATGAGAATTGAAGCTGTTGTTGTTTTTCGCCCCACATACTTGTTTATTTAGCCCGTGTCAGCCTTTGAGTTTGACACGCTTGCACTTGAGGCTGTCCTGAGCATTTCATGTGTGATCACTATCTTAGCTTTGCTACAACAGAGAGATTAGGGCTTATTATTACCATCCTCACGTTGCAAATAAAGGAAGCAGACACAGAGAAGTTAAGTAATATCTCCAACGTCACACAGCTGGCCAGTCACAAAAGCAGGATGGCTGCAGGCAGCCGGGGCCTCCAACCCTCCTCTGTGCCCTTGACTTGGAAAACGCTGGTGCTTCCCACTCAAGACTCTCCAAACTCTATACTCCGCTTCTCTCTCTCTGTCTCTCTAGGAACCTCCTCTGACGCTTTCTGCCACTGGCTCGGTTCCATTATCCGGCCTGCTTCCTGGGAGGAGGAGGAGGAAGGGGAAGCGTGAGCTATAAATATCCCTCCCTAAGTGCCCCCCAAAGTGGAACCACCTGCTGGACCCGCGAGGAGGTGGACGGAGCGGCACAGCCTACACTGTGGAGCGAGGTTTGCATCCCATCACTCAACACAGGTTTTTAGGGACCTCCTGCAGGGCCGGCTGCTGCAAGAGGAGAGGAAAGTAAACAGGCCGTAATGAATGAGGTTATTTCAGGCCTTTATCATCTACCTGCTTAATGATGTCAGGAAGGCCTCGGCAGCGAGTGCGGGGCAGAGACGGCATCCTGAGAAAGCAAAGCGATGGGTGCATGGGCCCCAGGCACAAGGCGCTTTCTGAGGTCCCGGGCCCTCCAGGAATATCCTGTTTTCTTTCACCAGATCTCTGGGTGGTGAGACACTTTGCAAACTGGAAACAGAACCATTCCTCTGACCAAGAACAGAAAGGAAAAGGGACTGGTGAGGCCGGCTTGCTTTTACATCAGACAAGCCAGTACATTTTCTTTTTTTTCTTTTTCCTTTTTAAATATATTTTATTGATTTTTTTACAGAGAGGAAGAGAGAGAGATAGAGAGTTAGAAACATCGATGAGAGAGAATCATTGATCAGCTGCCTCTTGCACACCCCCCCCCACTGGGGATGTGCCCGCAACCAAGGCACATGCCCTTGACCAGAATCCTACCTGGGACCATTGAGTCCGCAGGCCGATGCTCTATCCACTGAGCCACACCGGTTTCACAATGCCAGTACATTTTCTGCAGGTGCCTGGGTGTAGCCTGCAAAAGGCAACTGTCCCAAGGTCAGAGCGGAAGTCAGGGGTGCAGCTTGGTCTTCCAGCTTCATCTCACTGTCCCTTCCACTCCCCGCTACAAAAGGCGGGCGCAGGCATGAGCCAGCCAGTCCTCCTAAGGATCAGCTCGCCCTGGACCGACCAGGCGGGTCAAACCCGGGGCAGAACTGAGTTGGCACTTTTGCCAAAGAGCAGGATTTCGCCTGAAACACCCCCACACAATGGCAGCACGCACACGCACAGATGACCACAAGGAATTTTTATTTTCTCCAATCCCAATCCGGAGTCAGATGCCGCCGCCAAACGACTCCCTCCGAGGGCACCTCCTACACGGGGAGACGCCGGAGCCGCACACTGTGCTCCGCGGGCGTTTTAATTGTGAATCCAGATGCTCTGCCCTGTGGTTCTCGACACTGACCTTTCACTTGAGAGTCCATTTGTCAGTCTGCTCCGTGTGTCTGAAGAAATCATCAAAGCCGCCCCGCCGAGGAGCTCCCCGTAGGTTTCTCCGAATGCCACTGCAACCCAGCTACACTGTGTAAGGGGGAAACTGGAGGGGGGGTAGGAAGAACTGGCAGCCCCCCCCCCCTTAGGATTGGTTGGGTACATTCTGTCTCAGGGGTGCCACTGAGTCTTTTGGGGGAGGGAAGGAGGGAGCAGAGGCAAGTAGCAGCCTCCTCCCGTCCCCCATCACCTTGCCCAACAGGACCCTGAAGGGGGAGGGAGGGATGGGGAGGGAGAGAGACCCTCTAGGGGCTCCACAGCCCAGGCATGTCTGATTTCCAGTCTGCGTTTCAATTTTCTGCCACCACAGCCAAGGGGTCAAGCCTGGAAATAAATGCTCTTCTGCACAGAGGGCCAGGGAAATACGGGTATCAACAGAGATCATGAAGGTGTGGAAGCTCGGAGAGGCACAGGGGCTGAGTGAGGCCAACTCTTTCACCTTAAATTAAGAGACGCTCATGGGTCTACTGTCAGTTTCCAGAAAGAACTGGACAGGGCCAAGCCCAGTAGCATCCCTGTGCTGTCCTCAAATACTTAGAGCTCCTTTCCCATGTCCTGCCCACCCTGGATCTTGCTATAATCTAAAGACTAGGTCATCAGAGAGGAAGGAAACATTCAAAAGCCTGAGTGAAGAGACCTGGGAATCCTTGGTTGCAGGCTGGCACAGAGCAAGACTACTTGAGGCTCCCCAGAGTGGCTGCTATGGATGTGAGAGCAAAGCAAAGGAGAGGCATGAGCAGTACTTGGAGGAGGTTGTAATTCTGCTGCAGTCAGAGTAGAGAAACTTGTTAATGTCCCACTGATACCTCAGGCAAATAGCTGAGATGTCAGAAAGACTTTAGGAATAAGGACTATACTCTACAGTAATTCCTGCTCCCTATCTGCCTTTAAAAATGCTTTAAAATAAGCCCTAAAAAATAGCTTTAAGAAAGACAGAGTTTAAAAATTGCTTTCCCCACCCCAGTCCCAAATTAGAGTGGTTTGAGAAACACTTTGGGCCCTCCATAGATCTGCCACAATAATGCATAAACAAGGCCTTTACAAGTTCAATGTAGACAACTAGTCATTGAACTGCCTACTAGGACAAAACTCAACACCCTTCAGAAACTATAATATACCATTCATTAAGTTGAGCACAAAATCAGAAAAATCAAAGCATGTAAAGAAAAGGAAACTATGACCACAATCAACAATAAAGTTCTGAGATGGCCCAGATATTGGATATAGCAGACAAAAACTTAAAACCACTGTTATAAATATTGTTGAGGAAATAAAGAAAAAATATGTTCAAAGTTTTAAAGGAAAATGTGGCCTTAATGAATGAAAATATAGATAATATCTACAAAATGTAACTAAAATAATCAAATAAAATAATTAAACTACAATAAAAATTTAAACAAAAAATTCAATGGTGGTAGATATGGCAGAAAAATAGCAGCCTGAAAATGGCAGGAGAACAGAGAAGTAACAATTGAAGGAAAATAAAGAGGCTGATGTATTTATGGGCAATTAAAACTGTCTAATATATATGTATTTGGAGACCAGAATGAGAAGTTATCATTTAAAAACTTCCACATTGTTTAAAAAAAATACCACTTAAAGACCAAGAAGCTTAGCAAACCCTGAGAATAAATACAAAGAAAACCACATCTCGGTACATCATGGTTAAACTGCTTAAAAACAAAAATAAAGGGAAAAATCCGAAAAGCAGACAAAGGAAAAACATGTTATATACAGAGGAGCAATGATACAAATGACAGCTAACTTCTCATCAGAAACACTGGCAGTGAGAAGATAATGAAATGCCTTCTTTAAATTAAAAGGGGGGGAAACACTGCCAATACAGAATTCTATAACCAATTAAAATATCCTTCAAAAGGAAGGAAAAATAATGACATATTCAAATAAGTAAAACTTCAGATAATTTATTATCTTGAAATCCAAAGACTAAAGATAAATGATACCAGATAGAAGCTAGGTTGTACATGAAGAAATAAATAAGACCAGAAATAATAAAACAGTGGCTTATTATAAAATATATTCTTAAATAACTTCCTTAGAAGAAATTGGCCATTTAAAAATAAATTCATAGTTTTGTAATATGTATAGAAGTAAAAGATATGGTAAAATTCAGAAAGCCAACAACATCAAATTTTCCAGAGCCTATATAATAACCAGACTCTCTTATGTTGCTGATGGGAATATATAATAGTACAACCTCTTTGAAAAACTATTAGACAGTTCTTACAAGGTTAAAGTACATTTACCATGTTACCAGAAACTACACTTTATGTCTCACCAAAAATAAATTGGAACATATCCATATATGTTAAAAAAAAGGGGGGGGGTGGCAAGAATGTGTATAGCAGCTTTACTAGCAATGGTAAAAATAAACAAAGAAACAACAAAGAAAATCATCCAAACAACAATCAAAAGTAAAATGAATAAATAAATTGTGGCATGGTCATACAGTGGGAAATTACTATTCAGCAATGAAAATAATGAATAACTGATTTGTATTGTACAACAACATGAATGACTCCCCAAAACATTGTGAGGTGTAGAAGAAGGCAGCCATTTGAGAGTAGATACCATAAAATTCTATTTAAAAGAAATTATAGGACAAATATAACTAATTTCATAGGATATATGCATTTCATAGATTCAACTGAGAGAATACTTAATATATGTGATTTTGCTGTAAGTAAATTTTACCTATAATAGTTTTTTTTTTTTTTAATTCACTTGTCCTTGTGAAAAGATGTAAGTCAGATAATGTCATGCCTTGGTTCATACCTTCAAATGTCTTTCATTGAATCTTTACAATGGTCTCAGTGATCTCAAGTTCTTTCATGTTCTGGTCCCCACTACATCTAACATTTTCCTGTTACTTTCACTGGCCTTTTCACAGTGCCTTGAATGTATAAGCTTATTCCTATCACATCAGGAAGCTTTTGTCCTGCTCTATTTCTCTCAATAGTACTCACCACTGAAATAGATTCCTTTATTGTATGTTTACCACCTGTATCCCACAAATAAGTGTGAAATTCTTCATTTTGTTCATTTATAAATCTCCAGTGCATAATAGCTGCTCAACAAATATTTATTGAAAGAAAAGTTTAAATGATGAATTATCATTTTTGTCATTAAAATAATTTTGTGTTTACTTTATTCTTCATAGCCCCTTTCTTTCAAGAGGTCTAAGCTAAATTGTATTACTGAGTGAGTCTCTGTCTATCTAAAACTGTGTATCTTTGGCTAAGGCTCCCAAACCCCTTGCATTTTGATTGGGGGAGAATTTTAATATGGAAATAAAATATTGAATGTACTAAGGGGTTGTCTGGAAAGAGTACTGAAATGTATTGGAGTTCATTGTTATGTCCAAAAAGTGACTTTTCAGTATAAAAGGCAAATTAGCATACCTTTAGTCCGGTGGGAAAGAAACTCACCTTAAATCAAGATAGTCAGAGTTCATCTGGTCAATCCCCAAAAAATAGCTGGAATTAACTTCAAGGACAATTTTGCTTGCTTCTTGGAGATGCTTTCCTCATATTGTATCAAACCATTCCTAAAAAAAAAAAAAGAAAAAAGAAAAGAAAAGATAAGCTATGCTGTCAGAGAAAAGGGCTCTTTTACATTGAAAGATGAAGTACAGACAGCTGCTACACAGAAAGCCAGAGGAGACAAGCTGGTGAAAGGAGGAGTCTTGCATCAAGACAGGGACCATTCCCAAAGTGACCACAGTGGCTGCCAGTTTCACGAGAGAGGGCAGCAGTGAGGTCACCCAGGTAGAATGATGGCACCTTCAGCCATCACACCCCTGAACAATGAGCGAGAATTAACTCTGGCCACCATAAGCAGAAAGGAAATGTTCTGGAAGGATGTTGGACAACTTCCAAATCAACATGAAGGCTGGAGAACCTGACTCAGAAAATGGATGGGAATCAGGAAGGTTGGACAGCTGAAAACATAGCTGAGATCACAGAGCTGAAATAATCTGGTTAAAATGTCACCAGCTCATGACATGTGTTGTTGCTTTCATTGTAACCACATCCACCCCAGACACTAGCTGACCCCACCTTAAGTCTCTCCTCTCTAATGTCCTTATTGTCATAAATAGCTTTTTATCTGCCCTATGGTTTGTGCATCAGTCCCTCGGGTATCAAAGTTCTGGGTGGGATCCTAAATGTGATTGGCCAAGTCTTGGCCATGTGGACATACTGATGTCAGGCAATGGGGAGAGGACATATCTGCCTCCTTTGTTTTCCTAGTGGAAAGTGGGGTCCTAGTATCCTACCAATTTGGGGATTCCTCCATAATAGAGAGAATGTTCAGGTTATGGACAGTCAAGTCTATTATAATCTATCCCTTTGACAGCCTTTCATCTCCATAAACTCTTCCTCCCAAATGTATACTTCCAAAAAATATTTCTACATAATGTTACAACCCCATCTTGAATTTCTAAAAATGAAGATTAAATAGGAATGATAGCCACCACCAACACATGCCATCCTATTCAGGTTTGAGGGAAGTGCCTTTCCAGCCATTCCAACAGGTAATTAAGTATGTGACTCATCCCTGGTTGAGCCCCCAAAATTCATCAACCTTTTGATAAAACTCTTGTAATTATGACATCCTGGAATTGGCTCCCGGCACCTGGGTGTCATGCCACCATGCTGCTCAGGCCTAGAGAAAGTTGATTTGTTCTCCTGATCCCTGAAAGTCTCTCTACAATGGAGGCCTCTGGGCAGGCATGATGATTGGACATAAATAGTCTTATATTTTGGGTTCATTCTAAGAAGTTTGTTCAATTTTCCCCTACACTTCCCCATCACCAATTCTCCAGTATTTTTCTGCCTAAGCTTCTGATTATCTGACCAAACCATTAGCCACTGTCCAGGAATTGGATCTAGATTGTTTCCTCTGGCAAACTCTCCTGGATAATTAGATGGACCACTAAGCTTCTGATCCCAGGGGAATTTCCGTTCTCCGTGGTGCTTTGGGGACCACCCTTGAGTGGAGTGAACGCACCATAGCAATTTACAACCAAAAAAGTGACTGGCCCGTTGCCATGTGCTAGAGAGGAGCATTTGACTAGCCACAGGGAGAACACTGAAGCTCTCCACGACTCTGCAGGGATAGGTCTGGGATGGGACCTGGGTGGGGAATGGACCTAAGACCCCCTCCCCCCAAAGATGTATTTGAAGGACCTTGGAGCAAGGCCACTGATATGTTGCCTCCTACTCCCTTTGGTTCTGCCCTACATTCTGGTGTCATTAAAAAAAAAAAAAAAAAAAAAAAAAAAAAAAAAAAAAACCCACTGAACAACTCAACACACTTGGGAGGTGTACCCACCCGACCTAATCCCAGGTCTACACTCCAACACAAACAGAGCTGTCCTAATACATCCTGCCTCTGTGGTGGGCAGAAATCTGGAGCAAATCGGGGCAGGGAGGGTGAGGGTGGAGTGGGGGAGGGGCAAGGCTTTGGAAAAAGTTTTCTTCCTGAGAACGTTCATTTCCAACATTTCCGCCAATAACCGCACGCTCTTGGAGTTTGAGATCAGAGGTAGACTACCCCGGTGGCCTTTTAACCCTAATTAACCCACAAGCCCACTTGGTGCCCCCGCCTCACTGAACTACGTGATGGAGCTTATAAAACTCGGTGTGCCTCCAGTCTGTCAAGCAGTGCACATTTCACAGTCCTTGCTCAGGCCCCTTCCTTCCCCATGGAGCCGCGCTGCCTGACTTTTCCAAAGCTGATATTAATATCGCAGACCATTATAATATAGTTATTTTCATGGAAGGCCGGGAGGAAGTCACGTGGCATTAATTGGTCCCGTGGGGTTCTGAAAGTCTCCATTTAGCCTGTTGTTTTAACTCCCATAAGCAGCGGTGAAGTGGAAACAGTGAGGAACTCAGTGCGATCGCACTAAATGAGTTTTTTCCTCGGCCTTGTTTGGTTAATGAGTCATTATTCCTTTTTTAATTGGAGGAACATATGTAGGAGGTCAAAGGTACATGCACTTCCTGAAATGTGCACGCGCGTACACACACACACATACACACACACGCATGCACACACACCTAGGCCACTGTCTGTTGCCTTACTTTAACCATTGCTGTGATGTCAGCTTGATAGGCTGAGATACGGGAAAGCAAACTAAAGTCAATGAGTCTTTAGATTTTTATTTTTTTTTTTGCGGGGGTGGGGGGGGGGGGAGGGAGATAAACTCAAAAGCTCCCAAGCCAAAAAAAAAAAAAAAAAAATCTATTTCATTCTCTTTACGTTGCTGAACTAGAGGGTTTCATATCCAAATGTTTATATCACTGCAATCCTCTGCTTTGTGTTTGTAGGGTAAATTTTACTTTTCTGGAAGCCCGTCACATATACTGAGTGGCCAGATTATGATGATCTCTTAACACATAATAATCTGGCCACTCAGTGGATAGCCTATATAATAAAAGGCTAATATGCAAATTGTCCCCTCTCCCTGGCCAGGCTGGCAGGACCCCACCAATGCACAAATTCAAGTACCAGGCCTCTAATATATATATATATACACACACACACACACACACACACACACACACAGAGTGGTCAGATTATTATGAGTTCAGAGGTCATAATAATCTGGCCACTCAGTGTATAGCATCCTTTTTTACCTTTATCGTGAGTCTGGGAATTTGGTAGGACCAGAATTGCTCCTCCATTTTCCAGACCGGGAACTGATGCCATGGATATTTTTCCACTGATTTTTAGAGTGAGTTGAAGAGAGAGGGAAAGACAGAGAGAAACATTGATGTGAGAGAAACATATAGATTGATTGCCTCCTGCTCACGCCCTGACCAGGGCCCAAGCTGGGGAGGGGCTTGCAACTGAAGTACATGTCCTTGATTGGAATCGAACCCGGGGCCCTTCAGTCTGCAGTCCAATTCTCTATCCACTGAGCCAATCAATCAGCTTCTCCTCAACCCTTGGGAAAATCAGGAAGGGCATAATAAAAGTCCTGTGGACTGAAGAAAGGCCAAACAATCTGTAATGATGGCTTGCCCTACACAGTCACAAGACGTAACCACTGGAGAAAATGACAGGACCCGCGGGATGGCGAAGGGAACTGATTTACCCATCATGCCTTTCGTCTTCTCTCGTGGGCACAGAAACACAGACGTGTCTCAGCAATGCGACTGGCCAGGTACACTCCTCTCGCTTCACCTTTGATATGTGCGACACCCAATATTTTCTGTTCGTTAAGCCTCCTAGCATAACTCTGCGGGAAGAGTGCTTGTCTGGTATTTCAGACATTCCTAGGATTCAAGGGGGAAAGATTCGACAACCCAGCAACTTTCCAAGCGACTAATTACCTAGAAGAATTCACCAAACTGGGCTTGCTTACACCTGGAAGCTGAGATCTTCAATGTTTCAAAATTACAGCTAAATCAAGTTGCTCCATCTTTCAGAAACGCCTGGATCCCCTGCTGCTGCTGTTTTCCCTTCCTTCTCTTCACCCCAGTTTGCTTTGCGGCAAATTATGGAAAGGAAGGGGAGAGTCATCAAAGAGAATGTGAACACCGAGGGAGAGGACGGAGGAGGGAAGAAGGCAGTGAACTTGAAAAGGGTCTGGGAGGGGCAGGCCCAGCACCCCCTGGGAAATGTCTGCAATCCCACATTCACTGTTTATCACATCCAGGAAAAGTGCTCATAAGAAAGAACAAATAACGGTTCTTAATATAGAAGGCCCCCAAAGGTCCAGAACAATTTTAGAACGAGAGCAGCAGGGCGGGGAGGAAGGAGTATTGTGCACCTCCGAGGAAATGAAGGGGAGGACAAACAATATTGTTTGAAAGCGTCTGGGACAAGCTCTGAGGGCTCCCAGCTCTGATCAACCGCATCCTTCTGACCCTGAGACATTTATTGTTAGATTTTCTAAAGGAAAAAAAAAAAAAAATCTGCTCTGGGCAGGACTCCCCGAGTCACCCTATTTCACAAGAAACTATCCGAGGCTAAGCGATTAGTGCGTTGACACTTCTGTGTCATGTAGGGGAACGGATAGACAAAATGACGTCTCATTTCCCTTCTCTCTGAGTCTCTGTGTCATCCAAGTGACTGTAGAAAGACCATCTGATTTAACGCTATAGAAACAGAAGTTTTGTAATGCTCAGAAAAATACAATTCTGGATTTGTTGTCAGAAATTGATTCAAGAAACACTTCAGCTCTAGCTGTCTGGCTCAGTGGACTGAAGGGTCCTGGGTTCGATTATGGTCAAAGGCACATGCCTGGGTTTAGGGCTCAATCCCCAGTGGGGGGCATGCAGGAGGCAGTCAATCAATGACTTTCTCATCATTGATATTTCTCTCTCTCTCTCTCTCTCCCCTCTTCCTCTCTGAAATCAATATGTGCGTGTGTATGTATATGTATGTGTGTGTGTATATATCGAGATATATATATATATATATATATAACAAAAAATACTTCAGATATATTTTCCTTACACTTATAAGTCAGTCATCTTCCCTTTCTTTATATGATTTGAGGATGACCCTAAACCTATGTAAGAAGGTTTGTATATGTGTAAATATATTCATTAACTCTGGAACCAAACAGCCCCAGCCTTTATTCTATTGGATAGAGGGTCCTGCCTTACAATGCCTGCCAAAAAATATTAATCGTTTTATTCAATATTTGAACACTGGTTATGCTTAGGCATAGTTCCTCTGTGATATTTACCATCAGTACAGGTAGAAGTATGTATTACTTATCAATTGCTATGTAACAAATTACCCTCAGATTTAGCAGTTTTGATCAATAAATCATCACTATCCCACAATTTCTGTGGGACAGGAATCTGGGTGTGGCTTAGCGGGGTGCATTCTGGCTCAGGGTCTCTCACAAAACTGGCATGAAAGTGTGAGCTAGGGCTGTAGCCACCCAGAAGGTTGGCAGGCTATATGTAGTTGTTCTTTGGTTCTTTGCCATGTGGGTCTCTCCATAGGATTGTACTCCAAATGGGCAGCTGAGTTCCCCCAACATGAGGGATCCACAAGAGAGAGAGAGCTCAAGAGAAGGCACCCAAGATGGAAGCCACAGTCTTTTTATAACCCAACCTGGGTAGAGTCATCCTCACACTTCCGCCATGTTCCATTCATTGGAACTGAGTCAGGAAGTTCAACCCATACTGAACGGGAAGCCAAATGCACAAAGACATTCGTACCACAGGAGTGATCGCAGGTGGACATGTCAGAGGCTGCCTAACCATACAGAACATGACCCAAGACAGCAGCCTGAGGCAGCCAAGCTTCATAGAATTAACGTCTAAAACCAAGTAACTTCTATTAACACAGAAAAAAATAATAACCAGCTGGACTGAATTTGGGGGTGATTTATAACCAGGTAACCTGTGAAGGCTGTAATCTGGATGATCTGCCAAAAATTAGAAACAAAGTATGACAAATTCCTTGTCATCGTCCCTATCAAATTAAGATACTAAAGAGACGTGGCCTATTCGTTCTGATGCATTGGTTACGCTGCATTGGTTACGGTTACACTTCAGTCATTTGGTGATTGTAGCAACGTGACATATGAACTGCCTTTGAGGGAAAGCTGGTTTCGAAGCCTCAAGACTTCATCTCAGAACAATTTATCACGGGACCGACTTAGCACAACTGTAACCAATCCTACCTCAAGTCACGTGTATGTGTGTGTGTGTGTGTGTGTGTGTGTGTGTGTGTCTGAGAAAAAGATGAAAAGGTTAACTGTGTTGTGTTTATGAGGCTGAAGATCTTTTCAGGGTATTGCAGCCAAAGGCTCTATATTACAATAAACACGTATCTACCAAAATTTAGATCACATGTGTCAAACACAAGGCCCGCGGGCCAAATCCGTCCCGCCAGGCCTTGCAATGTGGCCCGCACCGCGCTGTCATCACTGCACTCCGCTGCGTTTCCATCACAATGACAGTTTATGACTGTTCAGTAAACCATTCGGCCCGCGATTTAGGCTGGATTTTAGATTTTGGCCCCTTCTCTGATTGAGTTCGACACCCCTAATTTAGATAATTGTCCTCCGAGCTGATGGGAATTGTAAAGCCCAAACAGAATTCAGAAGTAGCTAAAATGTGATTCCATAGAGAAAAAGAAGTACTAAGAATGAAGCAGCCTATCAGAATTTGATGTCCTAACCTATGAAGGAAATGTACCCTCTCTGATGGGATTTTCTATTCTGAGTTTGTGACGCAGAATCCATCTTCTCATTCTCTAGAATGTTTTTAGGGCAAGACACAAGTGGAATACCCTCTCCTATAGATGCAATGATGTCATGCACCTATAACGGGTAATATATTGGGGACCCATCGTGTTATCATTGAGAATCTAAATGCCCAGTGACTATCTGGCTGCCTGTCCTACTCTAACCCACATCTCACATTTTCCTTAACCAGGATACGTGTGGCCCCTACTTCTCTAAGCGTGGCATGCTCACCACTCAGAGAAGGCTTTTGTTTCCCCAGCATTTGAAATCCTTAAAACTGTGCGAAACTGCTCAGTTAGGAAAACTGCTGGGACTATAGGAAGCATTTGGCTTTCTTCTCCTTGATCCAGAAGGAACCATGTGTTCTTTGGACCGCAGACAACTTCTCGGGCAGTTCCAGATAAGGTATCCAATAACCTCACTCCCTGTCCCCATTTTTCTTGCCCTCATTCCAGAAAAAGTTGGAGAGCTGCCTCCCAAATAATTTCATTGTGAGGGAAGTTATTATGAAAGCGCTCTCCGCTGGTTTTCACTGACCTCCAAAACACACTCTCTAATTAAGTGCAAATGGGAAGCTGCCTCGGAGCAGGTCGTCTCTGACTTTGGACTTGGGAGAAAGACCAGAGTTTATGAACTCGATACGCGAGCTCCGTCTGCCAAATGAGGAATTTCTGATTTCATTTGGTAACTGCGCTGAGATTATATAATGCGCCTCGGTAAGCGCTGAGTGCTGAAGATGGGTAAACCAGCTGTCTGTGCTGAAAAGTCAACAAATACAGCCCCCATACCCCATCCCTGCACCCCCTCCAAAAAAGTGTCTCAGGCCATAACATTACTTATCCGAAGCAATTTCATCATAGAGTATTTTTTTGTTCTTCAAAACATCGTTTCTACATCACCATAACATTTTACAAGTACTAAAGAGGCAATAGTTGCATTCATGCTCTGAGTTTCATAGGGAGCTAGAGTTATGCAGCTTCTAAAGAAATGTGAAGATCTGGTAGAGAGAAGAGAAAGGGAATGGGTATCAGGGAGACAAATTAAGTTTATTTCCAACTCTTCCTCTTTCCCTCCCCAACCAGCAGGGGGCAGTAGTAACAGAGGAAGTGAAGCTTGCTATCTCCTCTGAATGGGAAAATACACAAACAAGGAGGAAGGGTGAAAATCCAATGAGCTTTCCCTGTTTTCCAACAGTTTCCTTTGGGCAGAGGTAAGCATCCAGGTGTAGCTCCGAATTCCAGCCTTGTCCAGTACTAGCTGAAGTGATAACGTATGTTTATGATAATACTGACAAATGTGTTGAGACCATACTCTGAGCCGGGAGGTGCATGAAGCATTTTACAGGTATTATTTTATCCCATCCTTGGACGAAGTAGAATGAAGCAGGTTGTGGTATTTATTTGGGTTTTCAAAATGAGGAAACTGAGGCTCATGAGATTAAGTAACTTGCTCAAGGTCACACAGTGAAAACTATAACCACTGACTAGGATCAAGAGCTGAGTATTCATCTCTAACCCAGGCGTGAATTCTGATCCCTGTTCGATGTGTCTCTGTGTACTCCCCCCCCCCCCCCCCCCCCCCCGTCCCCCATTTCCTTCATTCTTTAACTTGACAAAGGAGATGCAATTATTTTTAGGTGGGTTTTTTTGTTGTTGTTGTTCTTACCCAAAGTGTATCACATGGAATACTCACACTGACCAGGAGAATTGAACGTGTCTGTGTTGCCAATCAGAGTAATTCAGGAGAAAGACAATCTTCCTCAAAAGTCCTAAATTGCCCCAGAGCTCTGGCTCAGTGATTGAGCATCGACCTATGAATCAGGAAGTCACGATTTGATTCCTGATCAGGCACATGTCCAGGTAGTGCGCTCGATCCCCAGTGTGGGGCGTGCCAGAGGCAGCCAATCAATGACTCTCCCTCTCTCTGTCTCTCTCTGTCTCTCTCTGTCTCTCTCTCTCATCATTGATGTTTCTAACTGTCTCTCCCTTGTTTCTTCCTTATCCATTGATGTTTCTGACTGTCCCTTCCTCTCTGAAATCAATACAAATATATATTTATTTTTTAAAGTCCTAAATTGGCCCTAGCTGGTTTGGCTCAGTGGCTAGAGCGTCTGCCTATGGACTGAAAGGTCCAGGATCGATTCCGGTCAAGGGCACCTGCCTGGGTTTCAGGCTCTATCCCCAGTAGGGGATGTGCAGAAGGCAGCCGATCAATGATTCTCTCTCGTCATTGATGTTTCTCTCTCTCTCCCCCTCTCCCTTCCTCTCTGAAATCAATACAAATATACACACATATATATATATACACACACACATGTATATACACACACACACACACATATATATACACACACATGTATATATACACACACACATATATATATACACACACACATAAAATATATATATATATATTTTAAGTTCTAAATTGGCTAATAGCAGTGATATTTCTAAGTAATACTTTTAACTTAGATGTCACACCGTCTCTTTCTTTAGACAGCGTAGCCACAAGTTGGACGTGTACCCATGAGGCCCTGACCCTCTGCAGCTGTTCTGGCAAAAATGGAATGAACAGCTCAGAGCTGAGCACCAGGCCGATGGACTCCCCTCAGGGCTCCGCGCACCCCTGCCTGCGTCTCGGAACCCTCATCTGGAAGGCGAATGTATCCTTCCTTCAGGATGCGCTCAGTGGTCGCGAGGGCGAGGCCAGCCAGTGCAGGTAAAACATTTAGCCTGGCTCAGGGCACCCTGGCTATTATTATTCTCGCACGATGTCAGACTTGGAAAACAAGTGGAGAATTCAGACCGCCGTCCAGATGTTTGGGGTGTGGGTGCCAAACGCCCAGATGTTTGAGAAACCGCCGATCGTTAGTTGTTGGCGGCGTTCACCGGCATCGCTGGCATGATGCGATCACAGGTTGTGTTCGAGGGCAGATGGGGGTCAATGTCCTCCCTGTCCATGCACAGTCATCCTTTGTTAGCAACTGAAAATGCAAAGGCTTCCCCTTTCCGTGTCTGCCGAAAAGATTACCGACTGTCCAAAAGCAACTTCGTTTTTGTTTTGTTTTTCAGGTAATTCCTTTCAAAATACTGATTTTTTTTTTAAACATTAGTTTATTTCCTATACTTCACCCCCAGCTTTTAGATATCTCATAAAAGTCTACATTTAATCCAATATTACTAATTTCTTTACTCTGCTGTAACCCTGATCAGCCCAGCATTAAAAATAAAGATCCAAGACTTATCTGTCCCCCTCAGTGAGGCGTTATTCTGTGGTTGTTTGGACATGTACATATATTTTTTAAATTTTTTAATATATTTCATCGATTTTTTACAGAGAGGGAGAGAGAGGGGTAGAGAGTTAGAAACATTGATGAGAGAAACATCGATCAGCTGCCTCTTGCACGCCCCCTACTGGGGATGTGCCCACAACCAAGGTACATGCCCTTGACTGGAATCGAACCCGGGACCCTTCAGTCTGCAGGCCAACGCTCTATCCACTGAGCCAAACCAGTTTTGGCTAAATAACTTTTGGGAACTATAAATTCCTTTCCAGTAGAAATCTCCTTCCTAACACTCTGCCTCATCTAATAACAACTGACATATAAATATCACAAAATATACAACAAATACATTAAAAAGTGATTATTTGTATGATAAAAGAATTAGTCAAAGAGAATAATTATATAAATACCTTTCTCAGTCTAAAATCTGGCATTATTTCACACACCTACATTTCCACAGACATTTCTGTTTTATTAACCCTATTTCTATTTTTCTCAATCTTCTTATTCATTCCACATTGTCTGACCATCTTTCAGGACATCCATTAACTACACAAAATTTTTGTGTTTAAGTGAGACAAATCTGATCCCTTTTTTTTTTTTTTTTATAATGTCTTGGTGTTTAAGAAAAATAAATGGCTTCAAGTGACTAACATAAATGTTGGTTGATGTTTTTCTTTATGTTTTAAGTTATTATTGAGTAAAAGGAAAGCGAACCAATTGGGACATATCAGAACTTCACTCATTTGTCAATTACTTGAGTGACTTCTTTGCCTAATTTTCAAATCCTGAAATTATTATTGCATCTATTTTTGTGCTGTTCAAAATGTAATAGCTAAAGCACTACACACTCTTTTGAATGAATTTTCTGAATATTTATTTGATATGAATTATTAACATTTTCTCCATTACTTTCCTAAGACTGACAGTCAACAAATCAATGAATCAAATTCTTATTTGCTTCATTTCTGTTTCCATGGTGTAAATCAAGCATGTCAAACTCAGCCGGCCAGTGGGCAACCGCCAGCCACGAGTTTGACATACTTGGTGTAAACGCTCAAGCTGCCATCATAACAGCACTGAATGTGAAGGAGGAAAAAAGTACACAGTAACACACCATTTTGCAGTTATTTCCCCCGTAAAAGCTATAATAGACATAACTAATCTTCAGAGCTTACCTAGCAGTGAAATATGGTCAAATAATTAGGAAGTAAAGAGTTTGAGTACTTATTTGCTTATTTTACAGGTAATTTATTCCAGTGTACGCTTTTATAATTTACATGGTAATAATGGCTGTGTTTAACAACTGGCTCACAGATCTCTTCAACATTGGCCAATAGGCTCTACTGAGCGGCTCTGAACTGGCTCCAGCAGGCATCCGCCTCAGGCCACTGGGCACTGGGCTGGACCTGGCCCGCTGGATCTTTCCAGAAGTCCTACTCAAGGTAGCCTTTCCTACAACCTAACTGCTTGCCTCTTCTGGTGCCAAGAGCTTTGATGGACCATTCTTTCTTTACACATTATTCAGGCCTTCCTCAGAGACTGTCCTGAGTATGTCAGCATTTAATATATTTTTATTGATTAGAGGGAGAGAGAGAGAAAGGAAGAGAGAGAGAAACATCAAGGAAGAGAGAGAGAAACATCAAGGAAGAGAGAGAGAAACATCAAGGAAGAGAGAGAATCATGGATCGGCCACCTCCTGCATGTTCCCTACTGGGAATCGAGCTTGCAACCCGGGCAAGAGCCCTGACCAGGAATTGAACCATGACCTCCTGGTTCATAGGTCCATGGCTCAACCACTGAACCACACTGGCTGGGCTGAAAGTTTATTTAAAATAACAGTTGCCCAATAATCCTCTTTGCTATGATGCCTGGACCTCCATCAGTTTGGCTTCCTACTTCCATGTACATCCAATATTTTCCAGTACATAACTGGACTAAACAAGAAACTGTGTCATTCAAACCTGCTCATCGCTAGAAGCGGGTTACTTGGAATATAACCCGGGCAAAGCTTCTCTCTTACAATAACTTTAAGAGGCCTAACATCCCTATGGGGGCTCCCCTACCCCCCACTCTGAGTGGTAAGTTATCACTGGAGTAGGCTTATTTCCTAATTCAGGGTCCCCTGCCACGTTCACCCTTGACTTTGTCACCTCATAAATGTGTCACTTCCAGCATCACCTTCCTTTTTAAGAAAATGTTCTGCCCACCCTGACTCTGTGTCTTAGAAACCCGGAACCTGAGCCAAAATAAAGGAGTTCATTTACTCAACCAACTCCTAGGAAGTGGCTTCTGCACACCAGGCCCTGTGATTGGCCGGGAATGACCAGAAGCCCCGCCCTCTAAGAGGTTACAGGCTCAGGGGTGGTTCTCAATCCAAGGAGCATGTTCAAGCTTGAAAACCTACCAGAGCGTAGGCCCCATTCCAAACTACTGAGGTCAGAATCCCTCAAACGGGACGTAGGCAACAGAATTGTTGAAAGCTTCCCTCCGCATGGTTCTGATTTGAAGCCAGGCTTGTAATCCGCAGGAATAATAAATACTGAAGGGCCTTTCCCCTGCCTGTGTGTGTGGCTGGAAGACACCAGTCCTGTTGGATTAGGCTCTTCCTTAATAGCCACTCAACATGTTTTCCCCAGATTGCTGCCTGTATTGCTGGGAAAAGCCCGGTAGTTCTATGGGGTGTAGCACACCTCCTCCTGTTGTTCATTCTTTGTTGCATAAAGACCCGGTCTATTCCTTGGAACTGTCATAGGACATTGTGTTTTATGAATGAATGCAAAGAATGTTAAGATTTCACGACGGATGGGTTAATTCGCTTACTTCCAAGACCGTTCTTGTACATCTCTCATTCCACACATGTGCAAGTATAGGTTAGATATAAAAAAATTAAAAAAAGGGAGGGGCGGGAATTACTGGATATGTGCATTTTTTTATTTTATAGAGGCTTTTTTAATCTACTTATTTTTTATTAAAGTATAGTTGACATACATTATATTAGTTTCAGGTGCACAATGTAGTGATTCACTGTCTATATATCTTATGAAGTGCATTTTAAATTTTAATAAACATATGTTAAGTGGCCTTTCAAAAAGGAATACCAAGCCATACTCCCATCAGCGATGTATGAGAAGAATAGCTTTTCTTCACAATCTTCCTGTCATTTCGCATCTTTGCTTATTTTGTGCCAATTTGAAGAATAAAAATGGACCCTCTTTACATCTCACTTTTTATTACAAATCCCTATATATGCACGAATTTGTTTCTTTATTCTATTTTAGTCTGGTCTGTTTCTCTCCTACTGACCTATAATTATTAACTCATAACATGTTTTGATATCTGGTAGACCTATTCTCTTTCTTTGCTCTCTATACATTTTATCTTCACATTAAATTTCCTATACATGAACTTGAGAATCAGTTTATGATGGCCTATGAAAAGTCTGGCAATCACATTAATTATAAGCTAATTATGGAAGAATCAACATCTTTATAATATTGAGTCCAACTCCCCATAAGTGAATTACTGGAAATACACTCAATGACACCCATTCACTCTAAATAACATTTTCAGAACACCCACATATTTCTATTCTCATCAACTGAGCTGAAAACTTATACATCCTTTCATGATATCTGTCCTGGCTAATATTATCATGCAACTTGATGAAATGCTACAGTAACCAAAGGCATGAAAAACTGTTGCTCCTACAAAACCTAAATTGATGCTTTGGAAGCCTTGGCGAAGGGAAGTGGCTAAAATTAGATGTGAGTGAGCAATTGGTTAAATATTGTTTCATCAATACTTTTAACTAGTAGTTTCACTTCAAAGGAAATGAAACTGGACATCTGAGATGCTGCCTTTCCGGTATGACTTATGCAAAAAAGTCAATGAGGAACTCCCATCGATGACCTTGCTAAACATAAGAATTAAGCTCCGATCTGCAGAAAAATATGGGTGAATCAATGTAGACTATAGGTTGAAAGTTGCACTAAAATATCTTAGGAATAACTTTTTCTTTAATTATTCCATGTCTTAAGAAACTTTTTTTTGTTTTTACCAACAACTAGACTAATTCTCTGTCTCAATCATAACAGAACTGGGGCTTTCTACAATTTCTCTTCATTGACTCTCTAATTTCTGCTCTTCTCTTTACTATTCCTTATTCTTAATTGCTTTGTGTTCATTTTGTTGTTTGCTTGTTTGTTTTTTCTAACTTTATAAGTTTAAAAGCCTTATTCATTGGCTATTTTTTTGTTTTGTAAATGTATTTCAGAGTATAAAATTTCGCCTAACAATTACTTTGGCTTTTCCTCCCATAGATAATAGGACCTTTATTTGTTTTCTCATAGTTCTAAATGTTTTATAATTTCCATCTTCTTCTTTGCTGATGAATTTATTATTTTTTAAAGATGTATAGGTAAATGGTGTTTATCTTTCGTGTTCAACTAATCTCTTCTGGGAATTTTCGGTGAAATCCTTCCAAATTAATAGTACCAAAAAGGAACACTAAGGCCCGGATTTGGATAGTCAAAGGGCATGTGGGTAACCTAAAAGCAGAAATTATTATGTGGAAAATCGGTGTATTTGATTACAACAAAATTCAGAATTTCTGCTTAACAATAGATACCACTGACAGATTCAACACCTAAAGCAATATATATATTAAAACCAAAAGTATTCTAAATAATCCGTATGAAAAAGGTAGAAATTTTAGTAGGAAAATAGCAAAGGGTATGAACAATCAAAAAATGTGAAATTCTAATGGTTAACAAGGATATGCAGTGATATTAAAACCCTTGGGTGTTGAGAAAAATTACAGGTTGACAAAAGTAGAGAAGTTGTTTAATGCTAAGAGGCGGGAACTCTCACTTCTAGCTGGGAGGATAGCCAGGTAGAGCCTTTTTGGTGAGCAATATGATGCCATGTAGCAAAATGAGTCCACATACACCATGACTGAGCATTCAGTTCTGAGAAAGCTACCACAGAAAGCTGCTCACACAATGATAAGCAATAATATATCTGCTTATATTACTGATTTCAGAGATAATGGGAGGGGGAGGGAGAGACAGAAACATCAAAGATCAGAGAGAATCGCCGGTCCCCTGCCCCCTGCAAGCCCTTCACCGGGGACCCAGCTGGCAACCTGGGCAACCTAGACCTCCTGGTTCACAGGTTGATGCTCAATCACCGAGCCACACCGGCCAGGCTTCACTGTGATATCTTTCAGCTAGAATTCCTTTTGCAAGAGTCTACTTCTCTGTAGATAATTTCTAATGACTCTGGGCCGGGCAAATATTTCACACAAGATTTGGAAAGCAGAAGTGGGGCAACGCACACAACCTTTCACACTTAGAAAGTCATTGCTGGGCTTCAGGTGCAAGAGAGGGACAGAAAACTGGCTTCAGTTAGAGAGGAGTATTAGCCTTTTTCAGCATCCCTGGCCTTGTTCTAGGTCCGTGTCCATGCACAGACCAAACTAGGGGTTAATATACGTTAGTTCTGGGCTTGGCTGTTTGTAAAATTGCTGACCATGATGATAGCTGTGCTCTGTCTACCTCTCCCTCCATGCTTTCTTTTCTCTTCCTTTACCCTCTCTCCTCCCCTTGTTTTTTCTCCTCTCCTTCACAAGACTATGAAGACATCCTCTGATGAATTTTATTAATAACCCTAATGCTACAGGGACTAGAAGTTAATGCACTGAATAACTCTGTCCAGGAGATGGGCCACATTGTATGCAACAACCCTTTCTAGACACATAATTGGATGATTGCATATCACTTCCTTAATGGTCCTGGTAAAAAATTATAAATTAAATTGCTCTTTTTTTATTTTTTTTAATTGCTATTTCGCTAAAGCTGCTGTTAAACTGAGATTAATGTTCCTCTAAAGTAGAAATTACCTAATAATTCCTCCCACCACACAGCTCAGGAATTTGGAAATAGCATATCAGGATTTCCTCTGTAAATGTATGCCATGAATCTCAGCCTTCTTAGGACACATACCAAAATGGCTTTTAGAGTTGTGCAGTCTGACTCCTTCCATCTCTAATGACTCAGCCTCGATAAGACTCAGAGGTACTGCATATTAGAGCCCGTCCTCCCCATAAGCCTGGAGGAACTAAGCCCAACGCTCCAGCTCTCCATTCTTCCATTGTGCGTGGGTGTTTGGGGGAACTTGGTTACAAGAGGCTGTCAGCATTAAGCCTAAAACTTAGAGAAAAAAAAAGGAACTCCTGATTTATGACTCAAAGGGCTGAGTCTTATCTCAGAAATGTAAAGGTTATAAGCACACACATACATGCATGCATACACACATACACGTGTGGGCACACACACACTGCCTACTCACATGCATATTCATACACACACATGTGCAACCATACGCCACTCCACATACACTCAGAGACACACACCAGATATGCCACATATATGCATCTATAAACATACACACATACATGCACATGCTCAGAAAACATACTCTGATATTGATGTTCAAAAATAGACAATTAACAATGACAAGAATGCAGAACTTAGTCTCTTTTGTGATTTTAAGAGACATATAAGCATGAAAGCAATATCCTTTGGGGTGAAAAATAAAACAAGAGTTATTCTACATAACAAAAGGCTAATATGCAAATTGCCCCTCTGGAGCTCAACCAACCAGAGGGCAGCACAGAATGAAGGAAGGCTCCGTCCACAGCTGGAAGGCCTGATCAGTCCTGATCACTCCAGGCCTAACGACTGTACCCATGCACGAATTTCATGCACCGGGCCTCTAGTCATTTATATAACCACTTACTATAAGCCAGAAACCATTAAACTGAGCTCAGTTTGTTTATGGTTGTTTGGAGATTTGTGTTATGTGAGAAAGGGTGGCAAACAATTATTTTCATTGACTTGCTGAGATGACTGTCTTGTAGATCAAATAAAGGCAAAATTACTCTATTGCCTGATTCTGTGGGGTTTACAAAGACACTAACCATGTTGAGAATCACATCACTTACCAAAATCCAGGAAGAAGCTCCAGGCATGAGAAGCAATGTCATTTCTACCTTTTAGCAGGTTTCAGTTACATTATGATATCCTAAAACCCTAAATCTTTCTTGGTCACTTTTTATGGTTTCCTAGTTCCTGTAGTAGTAGGTTCAAACTTTTGGTTCAGCATTTAAACTTTTAAAGCATAGTTTTATAATCTATGCCTGATATAGTTGTTTTATAATCTATGTCTGTGCTGATCCATGTCTTCTATTATCTGTTATTTCTGCTCGTTCTTTTTCTCACTGCCTTGTTTCCTTCGGTGCCTAATTATTTTTGAGTTAATGCTGATCATTGCCCTTGAAAAATAATGTGCAACCCTGGGTGAATAGTTTCCTCCACCACAGAGGCTTAGTACTTACTTCTGTCAAATATCTGGGACTCTTCGAGCCAGGGACAACCTCAAGCTAAGGCTTGAGGATCTTGTGTTAACCCAGGTCATACGTGTCCAGGGTATAAATCTGTTACCAGCCTGTAGCTATTTCAGGGACCAGTTTTAATTATTTTCTTCCTTTTCATTCTCTTCTTCTCTATGCTCAGCACCAATGAAGTCTTTCCTATGTTCTCTCATATTAAGGGGAAGAGAGTGAGTTTAGCTCTGGCTCAGCTCCAAGTACCTACCTCTTTGCATTCTTGTTTAATCAGTGAGAGTATCCTATAAAACTCTAGTCTTCAGCACACCATGGGGCGTCACTTCTGTCTCTCTCATTCCAGTTAGCCACTAACCCAAAGTCCAAGTGTGCTGGATTGGCAAATACTTTAAAGCCATAAGCAGCCTGAGTGTTCCAATATCCTACCTACTGGTTTGGATACTGGCTTACAACCATAAATTGACCTGGAATTTTCTGTCTCTTTTCTGAGTACTTCAAAGATTTTAAGTTGATTTTTCAATGGAAATGTCTTATCTAGCACTTTTTCGTCTCTGACAAAAAGATAGATCTGAATAACCTAGACTACAAGATGCAGAAATAACTTATAAAAGGGCAAAGGGCATTTTCTATTTGGAAGTTATATGAAAATATGTTTGAATTCTTCCAAACTGTTTGTCTCCCACAATAGTCTGAGTCTCAGCAAAGAGCTTTGTGGTGTACTGCACATAAGTTTGTTCCTGTCAGTATCATACCTGAGATTCTTGACTACGTTGACTATAAGTGATTTATAGATAAATGGCTTGGAAAATGGTAAGTGTAACTTATTTAAAACAAATGCTGGAACAATATAATATTATATAATGAACAATATAATAACAAGAACATAATTAATACTTGATTTCATAAATATTTATGAAATCAAGTATTAATTATGTTCTTGTTATTATATTGTTATTATAATAATTATAATTATGTTCTATTATTATGTTCTTTTATGTTTTTAAAATGCATAGTGAAATAAATAAGGTATAAGAATCAACTATTCAAGTTTGAAAATAAATATAAAATAAAACCTTCATATATTTACCAAACATTAAAGCTGAAAAGAGCATTCTAGGTAACTTTATGTTTAAGGACAGATGTGAAGAACTTACACCATAAGTAATTAGGTATGTTAATGATATGCTTTTAATTATTACTACATGCATGTGGCTTTGCATTGTGGATCAAGCCCGATTAATTGGCATGTTGATGTCTTTGTGGAAATGATACATTCACAAATTTATATTTTAACATGGACATTTCTAAATCTTGTCCAGTTATCTTAATGGTTCTTAGCAGTTTTATCCCACAACAGAAACTTGAGTTGCTTTTAATAAATTTTGTAAGTCAATTGAAAAAAAAAAAGAGAAAAACAAAACAAAAATAGATTTCTGAAGGGCTCTTGCATTTGCTACATTTCAGACACTGTGTATCACCCATCAAGCAATATCTAGGCTTTTTGACAAAAACTCTCCATGTCATTTTCCATTATGGGAGAATTTTGAAAACACAGTGTGAGCCCTTTGCAAAATGGCCTTTTAAAGGCAACGCGTCTGCTCCCGACTATTCCCAGATTCCTCCCGGGTTCTATTTTCTCATATCACCCCACGGTCCACTTAGATTCAGTTGACTAGGAATTCATTGAGAAGGCAGACACTCCATTTTACCTTACAAGGCAACACCTCTCGAGTTGTCTGGTTCCTTTAAAAGGGAACTATTTTTGAGTATTTGTGTGTGTGTGTGTGTGTGTGTGTGTGTGTGTCCCCCCCCCCAGTTCTCATGTCAGAAACAATAGTCCCTGAATCAAGAAAATGCCAAGGAGGAAAAACGAGCCAATGCATTTAAATAGTAGAATTACATCTCACAAGTAAGACGGGACTGGACTGCAGTCCTATAAGCCAACCACATTTCCCTTCTACTTGCACAAGGTCACGGCACACAGGACTTGAGTTCTCCTTAGAGTTCTCCCATCTCTTCCTAGGAGTCTGAAGAATTTATGGACACAAAACAGGCAAGGCCATTTCTTAGAGAATATGCAATGCAGTTTATCCAGAATGACATCTCAGAGGTTATTTTGTCCTCCCTGGTCTCATATAAGTCATGCTGATGCAGTAAAATATTTGCAAAATTCATAACCCAAGTGCTCTGTTGTATAAAAAAAAAAATATTTAAGTACTTCCAGCCAGATTCCTAGTGAGACCCAGTCCCAGCTTCCCATTCTCCATGAATAATAACAACGCTCCTCTTGAGAAAAGAAGAGATTTTCATTTTATGAGTACTGATATGAGAGAAATCCCCTCATGGACTCGCCCTCTCTTTAAGGTACCTCTGTGATTATTATTAGATAGCTCAGGGCCCCCGCGTTGGAAAATACAGCGCTTCTCAGACCTTAAGCTCTTTATCCATCTCAGCTCTGCTTTCTAACTACGGCAGTCACAAAAAGATAGATCCTGTCAACCTGTCATATTAGAGAAAAAGAAACCGGTTTTCTCTTGATTTACCTGCTACCCCCTGAGCATTTCCAGGAGACTGGGCTTTCACACAGCACACCAGGCTCATAAACGTGTTAATGCACAAACCATCCCATTATTCTCGCTATCTCCTCCTGAGAAGCAAACGATGATAGAGAGAGATTAATGGACGGGCCCCAAAGCCATCCAGGAAATTAGTAACAGGTCTGGGATTAAGCCTCTGGGCTCCTGCCACCCACTAGTAAGGAGAAGCCACTGGTCCCTCCAGCCTCTCCAGGTTCCAGGTTAAGCTGTGGTGGAAATGTGGGCGGGGAGGGCACAGCGCCTCAGCCCTGGCAGCTAGGGTGCAAAGCATCCATGAAGACACAATTATGGGAACAGTCAAGGAACCTGTTTCCATCCTAATGTGTGCTTAGAAGCCTCCTGCTGTCACAAAGATGTCACCCAATGAAGGAATCTGAAGGCAGATCATGGGGAACCGCTGAGGCTATTTGAACAGCAAACCCCCAAACTTCAGTGTTATTTTGTGTGTGTGTGTGTGTGTGTGTGTGTGTGTGTGTGTGTGTTGTTATATATATATATTTTTTATTGATTTTCTTTTTCTTTTAGAGAGGAAGGGAGAGGGACAGAGAGCTAGAAACATTGGTGAGAGAGAAACATTGACCAGCTGCCTCCTGCACATCCCATACCGGGGATGTGCCACAACCAAGGGACATGCCCTTGACCGGAATTGAATCTGGGACCTTTCAGTCCATAGACCGACGCTCTATCCATTGAGCCAAATCGGTTTCAGCCAAACTAGTGTTTTATATGCATGCAGAACAATGCTATGGATTGT
Organism: Pipistrellus kuhlii; assembly: GCF_014108245.1. Lineage (NCBI taxonomy): Eukaryota > Metazoa > Chordata > Mammalia > Chiroptera > Vespertilionidae > Pipistrellus > Pipistrellus kuhlii. The sequence continues at coordinate 2,536,392 of NW_023425524.1, forward strand.
CTCCTGGAGGAGGGGATACCCTGAGAGTCACATTAAAGTCGTAAACAGGCTGCAGGATGGGAGGGCGGGCCTGGGATTGCCTCCATGCTTCTCCGTGACTTTTCTGTATGATGGCCACGAGAGCCCACAGCGGGCTCACATCAGCCTTCAGGCACACGAGCCAAGTGTCTTGCGCACACAGGGGGTTGTTTATGAAACAGTGAAGAGTGAGAAGACCTGAAAGAAGTTCCTAAGTCCGCCACTTTCCCGTGGGATGACCTTGGGCAGGTTACCATGAGTGTCTGGAATCCAGGTTACTTAAGCTTCATATACCCATAGGCTATTGTGAAGATAAAACGAGATGGAAAAGGGCATCGTTGTTTATAAACTTGAAAGCCCCATAAGTCCACTAAAGGAATTCTAATAGTTGTCTAGGAAAGCATCCAGAATCATTCTTTAAAACGGCCACTTCTTGCTCTAGCTGGTTTGGTTCAGTGGATCGAGTGTTGGCTGGCGGACTATACTTATACTTATAAGGCACAGCAGCCTACATTCCAGAAACACATTCCAGAAACTCATAATCTGGTTGGTAAAATAAGATGAACGCTCAGGAAATAACTATTATAAGTGACTGCCTTCTGCTGGCCTTGGCCAAGGTGAGACCAGGAAGACAACTGGAGCTCACACTTCTGTGGGTTAGATGTGGAGCTCAGGAAGGCACAGTTCATGTATATGCCACTCCTGGCCCATGGACCTAACTCTGGCTCCCTGAGAAAGTCAGCAGAGTCCAATGATATCACTCCACCACCGGTCACAAAGTTGCACAAAAGATTTCCAGCCTATCCGAAACCGGTGTGGCTCAGTGGATAGAGCGTCAGCCTGCAGACTCGAGGGTCCCACGTTCGATTCCAGTCAAGGGCATATACCTTGGTTGCAGGTACATCCCCAGTAGGGGGTGTGCAGGAGGCAGCTGATCAATGTTTCTAACCCTCTAACCCTCTTCCTCTCTATAAAAAATCAATAAAAATATATTAAAAAAGAAAAAGATTTCCATTCTAGGTCAATGCTCACCCAGGTGAAGAGGTACCGAGAAAGGTGAACGTCATTCCAAATCAGGTTAAAACACACCAACGCACACATGCGCATGCACACGCACGCACACACTTCCAGCTGCTTCTTAGAACATGACTCAGCATGCATTGGAACACAAGGGTTTTATCCCTCACAGTAAGTTCTGTTTTTCCATCACACAAACCAAACACATCTCCCTCTTTCAATGAACCAAAATGTTCAGCCTCAGAAGAAGCGGCCCCCTATATTTTCACTATGTATTGCTCATTTTCCATATCAATAGTGGAAACTTTACTGCAACGTCAGATCTTCCATTATTATTTTCCCACCCATTTGCTCAAATTCAATTTTCTTCACTAGTTGTTCTTGGCATCAAATTACTTGCCTTTATCAAATGCAAGATTAAAAAAAGGGGGGGGGGGGTGATGGGGATTGAAAGAACCAGAGCATTTAGGGAAGTGTAACAGTTTGCTAAGTCCTTACGTTTTAGAGTGATTAGCCAAGGTTTGAGAAATTTCTCAAAGTGACTGTAGCGTGGAACCAAATAAAAAACCACAGAGATATTTGTAGTTTAAATGTTCTTTAAGTAACTGCGTTATTACCACAGCACCTCCGAGGCTTCCCCTTTTGGAAGGCTGCACATTGTCACCACTTCCTAAATAGCTGGCCTTATTAAAACACTACAGCCTTGTATAAAAATATCTTCTGCTTTGAATAATTTAATAACTGCATTTAAAGGGGAAGACCTGGTTTTGTCCTAGACAATCCTATTTTGGGGTTTTACCACCCGAGAGAGAGATCGATTTAAAACATGTGCATGGCATATGGACTATGTCCCCAAGACCATGCTTGACAGAAAGGCAGATGGAGAAGAGCTTACCAAGGAGATGGCGGAGATCACCAACACCCTCGAAATGATATAATGAGAGTTTCAGGGATTGGGTCATGTTCAAAGGGTCAGACGAAGGAGAAACCATTGGGTGCCAGATTCTTCCCAAGATTTTGTTCACTGCTATTCCTTTTAGCGATTACACTTGACCGTGCTTATGAAACCAAGCGATCACAGTCTATCTCAGGGTAACGTTTTCCATCAGCTCAGTTGTGTTATTGTTCTCGTGTAAATATCCTCTTGGTATTGATTGGTTTCCCACTAAAAGATTGAAAGTAGTCATTGTGTCCCTGCTGCTGTTCTTGTTTTTTAAATTTTTAAAAATTTATATATTGGTTTTTAGAGAGAAAAAAGATGGGAGCAAGACAGAGAGAGAAACATCCATTTGTTGTTCCACTTATTAATGCATCTGTTGGTTGATTATTTTTTTAAAAATATATTTTATTGATTTTGTACAGAGAGGAAGGGAGAGAGATAGAGAGTTAGAAACATCGATGAGAGAGAGTCATCAATCAGCTACCTCTTGCACACCCCCTACTGGGGATATGCCCACAACCAAGGTACATGCCCTTGACCAGAATTGAACCCGGGGCCCTTCAGTCCCCAAGCTGACGCTCTACCCATTGAGCCAAACCAGTTTCGGCTGTAGGTTGATTCTTGTATGTGCCGGACTTGGGATCAAAGCTGCAATCTTTGAGATTGTTCTCAGTGGTTAGAACAATGAGATGATGTTCTAACCACTGAGTTTCCCTGCCATCTCTTGACCAGCAGCAGCAACGTGATTGAAGGGTAGAGTCCCACTGATATACAGGAAGAAATGTTGGTCCTTTCCCTGACAGCCTTGTGTCCAAGCTAATGATTCTATAATGAGGGTTGGGTTCCCTGAAGAAAGTGTCCCCTTAGAAGAGGGATGAGGGTGGGGATGGAGGTGGGGGTGTTGAGTATTTCCCATATTCCCAGCAGAGTATTTTACAGTAGGCTTTTTCCTTGCTAGTTCTTCCCCTCAGCAGGCAATTAGAAATGAGTCTCAGGTAAGTTCAACACTACTGTAAGCACTTCTCCCAGGGGCAACGCTATATAACAAGAGACCCAAGCAAAATGCTCCTGACCGAGTCTTGGCCTTGGTCTTGATTCCATAACACTCTGGTTAAAATTCTTATCGTCACCTGATGACAATCAGCCCCTGGGAATCTGGAATGGTTGCGAGCCCGCCATTTCCTGCCATTCATCAAAACCTGGGCTCTGAATGGTTTTGACTTTCTTCAGAAATATCATCATATATCACAGTCATGGGAGTCCCCTATGCTCCTCTTCCCCACCACAGCGGGGTCACCTTCCAGAGCACGGACTCTCCCTGGGAAAATGTAGGATGGGGTGACCTCTGATGAGACATGTCTAATCTAAGAGAGATGGTTGTTCGTGATCGAAATTGCAGATAAATTGAATGAGCTTATCTCCCAGAAGAGCTAGAACAGGACTCAACAAAACAAGCAAAAAAAAAAAAGAGTGTGTACTCAAACACCCTGTGGTTTAGGAGAAAAATCCTTAGAGTCAAGGGAAACAGAATAAAGATTAAGGCAAGCAGACAGTCCTTGGAGCAAAGTGGCAAAAAGAAAAACACAACAACAACAACAAACAAACCAAAAACACTGGACCGAGGAAATGCAAATATCAGTGTTCTTCCGACTTGTGGAGTTAACTTCTCTCTGGTCTCAGTTTCCTCGGATCCATGGCCTTACAGTACCCACATGCTGTGCTTCAAATGAAGAGATTTATCTCCCCAGAAGGCTCTATCATCTCTTTCCTCTCAGGCAAGGGAAGGAAATAAGACCGAAGCAGATCCTACACTGAACACCCTCCCAGGGACTCGGCCATTGCTTGCCTCCTGCCTGCCACCTTCTATCTCTTACCCATCTCTTGTTGAGACCTCTTCACAACCTACTTGGGTTTCCCTCCCATCCCCCAATATATTTTATTAATTTTTTTACAGAGAGGAAGGGAGAGGGAGAATTAGAAACATCGATGAGAGAGAAACATCAATCAGCTGCCTCCTGCACACTCCCTACTGGGGATGTGCTCACAACCAAGGTACATGCCCTTGACCAGAATCAAATCTGGGACCCTTGAGTCTGCAGGCTGACGCTCTATCCATTGAGCCAAACCAGTTAGAGCCTACTTGGGCTTTTATGAAAAAACAAACACATTTCAAATCCATGTCCCTCCAGAAAGGCCCAGAGCCTCCTCCATTTGGTTCCAAGGTGAGAGTAGCCTGTAGCCCCTTTATTGACTCTTTCCTTCTTTCATTCCAGATTTCTTAGACACCAGCTATGTTTCTCAGTCCCTCCTGGTCAGAGGTCAAATTTGAGATCTGCTGGAGAAGCGGTCCAGACCTCATAGGTAAGGGTCAGCCTGTTGGGCATGTCTTCTGGTCCAAATCAGAGTCACTGCCTCTGTTGCATGAACCCCTTCCCCTCCCACCCCACCCCCCGACCCCACACCGAATGCATTAGAAGGCTTGGAGTTCACTGCCATGAGGACATGGCCACCCAGTTGGAGGGAACAAAGCAGAGGGAGTGATGCCCTCTGTCCCAAATGGAACACATACCCAAGGTGCCAACCCAGAAGCGCAGAAAGCCACTGGAAGACGTGTGCCCTGTATTTATGCTTCTGTTTCCCTTCCCAAGTTATTAGACTCATCGAATTAGAAGGGGGCCCCAACCATCTAGTTATCACTTTTAATTTAACTAGGAATTCTTCCTTAATTATAGGATTTTTGTAAGTTTTTATGCAAATGCAACACATTTTCAAATATGCTTGAATTTAAAGCTTCTTCTTAAGAGTCAAGTTGGGTGATTATTTAATGTCCTAAACCATCATGCAATTAACCATAATGCAATTAACCATTTGTAATTAACCATAATTCACACCTCAGAGTCAAGTTGGGAGATTATTTAATGTCCTAAACCATCATGCAATTAACCATACTGCAATTAACCATATGTAATTAACCATAATTAATCAAACCAATGTTTCAGAATGGGAGTATAATTAGAAACACAAAACATATGCCAATTATTGCTTTCTAATGTAAGCTATACCGAATATTAGACAACAGAGAGAAATGATACTGCCTTGAACGACAATTTGTGAGCTCTGTGAAAATTAGATCTCTTAAGCTGGTTCCGATTTATTTTCGAATTGTCTGCGATTTTTAAAATATGCCTTCTTTCCCATTTCCTTAGCTATCCCTTACGCCTCACTGGTACAAATAGGTATGCCTTCTGATTAATAATTTCATAGCAGCGTTCAAAATTCCAGTGTCACGGAGGAGAGCTTTTAACATTTTAATTTATTTTTATGGAAAATAGCTTTTCTTGGCTTGACCTTTCCAAGTTCACATGTAATGCTACCCAAAACATGAGTCATATATCTAACGGGCTCCGCTGGGCCCCCCAGGTTCCCTCTCACTCGGTGTGGAAAATCCCTGGCCTACACAAGACCTTTACTGTTGTAATTTACTGGCTGATAAATTAGAAAGCCAAAGCTCTGACTTGCCTAGTCCCCAGCTCGGAAAGGGGAAGTTAGCTGCACTTGATTAAACCGGTTCTGGAAAAAAAGGAGTGACCTAAGCTAGACTGCAGTGAGGCCCTAAACCCAACTGGGGGACCCATCCACCACAGGCCTGCTTCAGGAACTCATGTCACACACCTCAGCAACACCAGGCCTGGGATTGGGTTGCTGCCCTCATTTAATAAGAACTTTCAATGAAGGCCACAGTCATTGGGGAGATAGAGATGAAGAAACCTTGACCCAGAATGCTCAATGTCTAGGTCGCCATCCTCTCCTGTATATCAGGGACACATGCCTGAATTCATCCCTTCAGAAATCACTTCTTTTTTTATTATTTTTTTTAAAGAATTTTTATTGATTCCAGAGAGGAAGGGAGAGGGAGAGAGGGATTGAAACATCCCTGATGAGAATCTTTGATTGGCTGACTTTCTGTACTCCCCACACTGGGGACTGGGCTAGGTACCTGGGCATGTGACCTGATCGGGAATCAAACTATGACCTCCTGGTTCATAGATTGATGCTCAGCCATCTAGCCACACCGGCTGGGCCAGAAATCAGTTCTTAAGCAAAGCTGGGCCTCATGGCCTCTTGGTTGACCAGAAGGGGGGAAAAAAATGATTTTGTGAATTGACTTGAGTTCAGTTAAGAAAAAACAAAGCTTCTTCACTAACTAAATAAATTTTATCACCACCTATTCCCATGATATCCCCCAGATATTGAAATCTAAAAACAAAATACAAAAAGCTTGTCTTTTCTACCTTTAGAAAATACAATCTCCCTTTCACTCATAATGGGTGAGAACATTTTTGCAAAAAATGAACCATGTAAGTCGAAGCCTGAACGTTTTTAATTCCCTTCTCAGTGTTTGCTGAGCCCTGCAGAGGCGTGGCTGGGCATTGGCCTTGCAGCTACTATTGTTTCCTTATTTGGCTCCTAAGTGAACAAAGGGCTCCTGGCACACATTCCCCAGCCTCAGTCAAACAGCGTCCTGCAGCAAGAGAACCAGCCCTCAAGGTCAACCAAATGCCCAACAGACATTGTGGTGTGCTACTTACAAATCTGACTTCGTATTTCCGAAAAAGTTACCTTTTGGCCCATTGTTTTCTTAGTTATTTCCTTCCTTCCTAAATCCCTCCTTATTTATACTGATCCTATCTAATAAAAGAGAAACATGCAAATTGACCATACCTCCACTATGGTCAGCAGCCACGCCCATCAGCCAATCAGGAGTATGCAAATTAACCAATCCAAGATGGCAGCTAAGTTGCATATCCAGGCAAGCATAGGAAGCCAAGCGCTGCAGAAGGGAGTGAAGCTGCAGAAAAGCAAGCAAGGTGGCGGATAAGAGAGGGAAGCCCTATTCTTGCAGGAATCTTCCTGCAACGGGCCTCTAGTTATAAATAACACTTATTGAGTGGTTCTGACGCTATTAATGCTCAGTATAATCCTTTTTTAAAAAAATATATTTTATTGATTTTTTACAGAGAGAAGGGAGAGAGATAGAGAGCTAGAAACATTGACCAGTTGCCTCTTGCACACCTACTACAGGGGATGTGCCCGCAACTAAGGTACATGCCCTTGACCGGAATTGAACCCGGGACCTTTCAGTCCGCAGACCGATGCTCTACCACTGAGCCAAACTGGTTTTGGCACAATAATCCTTTGAGGTAGGGATCTGGATGGTCTTCTTCCTTCCTTTTCTTCTTTTCTTTTCTTTTCTTTCTTTTTTTCTTTCTCTTCCTTCCTTCCTTTCCTTTTTCTTTCTTCCTTTCTTTATTTTCTTTACTTTTTTCTTTCTTTTGCACAAAGTAAACACAATCGTGCTGTTCTATTTGGACTCTGCCCCACATGAAAAGGAAGTACAAAATCCTGTAAGTATCCAAGGATTGGGCTCCAACAGATTTCACCAAATAGTTCGAAAATTTGCAGCGACAGAGCTCATTTTCCAAGGCCTCACCGTGAAGTCTGCTTCTCAACAGCAGAGCAACAGGTAAGCTCATGGCCAGGCAGCCAGGAGCACTAGGGCTTTCTGTGTTTTCAATTACTTAGGCCAAAATGAATCACTTTCTTTCTTTTCTTTTCTTTTTTTTCTTTTTTTTTTTCTTCTTTTGGAAAGAGTTTTACTTCCCATTTCCTCACTGGACACATAATTTTGATTTATAAACCCAACAGTCCTGAGTAAAAGGAAGTTTTAGACAAAGCTGATGCCCCTCGTTGGGTTGGTTTGTGTGTGTTTTTCCCCCTTTCCCAGCAATATTTTCAGAAAGCGCTTTTGACTGGCCTTCTTGGAGATGCAAATACAACTTGTGCTGAGCTAGCCTCCCGCGTCTGATTCCCCAAGGCCTCTGGATTCTCCTTATGCAAAAGCCTCGCCTTATAAATTCCACTGAGCTTGCTTCAACGGCAATGCGCCTTCAACTGGGATAAATCTGTCTTCCAATATTATGTCTTGTAAATCTCACTTTGCAGGGGTATTTACAACCCAGCTACTGCATGCTTACTTTATTGACGAGGAACGAATAAATCAGTTTTCCATTTCTCTCCACTTGCCATTGCTGATATTTTTATTTGCGGATTGTTCAGAAGCCTCCGATCAAAGTACATAATCATAAAAACATCCCTTGACCAGGTAATTATTTCAGAAGCGGACAGTGGAACGTACATCTCTTTTTGCTCTATTCTTAAAATGGATCTCTCCATTTGAAATGGAAGGATACAGATTGGAGGGGCCATTGGCCTTAACAGCCTAAAGACAACCAATCTATCCCTCCACACCCAGATGTTGCAATGGATACCGATTATAAATGACACTTACTGAGTGCTTTCGATATTTGCATGTGTTAACTCTATTAATGCTTACAATCATCTTTTGAGGTAGAGACCTGGATTGTCTTCATTTTACAGATGAGGAAACCAAGGCACAGGAAGGTTAAACACCCTGCCAAGAGGTCACGTGGTCAGTCAACAGAAGGACCTCAACATTAGGCTCCAGCACCCATGCTCTTAACGACAGTACAGAGTTGTGTCTGTAGCTTGAAGTGCTCAACTGTGCAACCTCGATTCTATGTCTTTGAACATTATCCTTGACAATCACATAATGATCAATCTCTAGACCATTTTCTCTTTTTCACCTTATAACCTAGGCGGCAATGCAATCTCCATTTTACAGATGAGCAAACTCAGGCTAAGAGAAGTTGAGTTGCTTGCTCAGGAACTGAATGGTAAAGCTCGTTGCCAAGCCCCAGTCTTCTATTTTCCAAGAGGGTAACCATCTTTGGGCCTCAGTTTCCTCCTCTATGTACAAAGAAGCCGAGGGATCCTCCAGTTCTCAAAGGCCTTGGATCTCTTTCCTGAGTATGTTTTCACTTATAGGTGAACCCCTTCACCCAACGTAACTCCATGAGAGCAGGGAAGGGACCTAAGTTGTTGCCCTCTTGAGCCCCACTGAATGCACCGTAGGTGCTTAGTAAGTGATTATTATAGATGGAAATGTGCCGGGCACAGGGCTAAGTGCTGGGTATGCAAACTTAAATGAGGCATGGCCCTCAATCACAGTGTGAGGCCCCCTGCAGATCCATGGGCCCTGCAAGCCCCTGTCGTTACCTGGACAATGTCTTCCACTGTGCTCAAGTCCACCCAGAGCTAATTGACCATGACCTGAGTTATGTGTCCCACGCTGAACAGTGTCAGGGTCGATTATTTTAGAGGCCATGGCAAAGAGGACCCTTCGCAATGTGGGGCTCACATCATTAAAACAACATTTAGGAATTTCATTATAATTCAAGTGACGGGTTTCTAGTGCTGTGTATCCATCAAAGTAAAATAACCTGTGTCCAAGCACACCTCCCTAAACTCTCAACAGGAACCTGGAGAACACCAGGGAATAGAGCTGTGATTGACAGGAACGCCACGCCTGATCTGTTTAGCTCAGTCCCAAGACAAACTTGACCAGCACTTCATCCACAACTGGACAAACCTATGGCAAGGTGTTGGGATTTTTCCCCCCCCTATGACCTCTATGAGATCGTTGAGTGATTTTTTTATGGTGTTGACATCCGGGTTTGAGGCTCAACTTACATAGGATTGCCAGATTAAATGCAGGAAGTCTACCTAAATTGGAATTTCAGATGAGCACCAAATAATTTTTCATATAAGTATGGGCCATGCAATATTTGGGTTATACTTTAGAAAAGTAGTAGTTATTTATCTGAAATTCCAATTTAGGTGGGCACCCTGTATTTTTATTTGCAACATGTGGAAACTCTAAGCTTATTGCAAAAATCAAGCAAATAAAAATTCTCCTTTATATTGCCCATGTGAAATCCAGCGAGATACAGAAACCAAAGAAAAAATTGGAGACTAGACTTGGGTTAGGGTCTGTCATTTGGAGAACGCAGACATATTGGCCCAGATGCTGTCCCTGTCATTCCTGGGAGCACCGTAGTAAAGGATCATTTGGAGTATTGAAGGGTAATCTTTAAGAGGTAGGCTCTGCACCCAGATTTCTGGGATTAAAATCCAGCCTACACCAGTGATGAGCTGTTTGATCTTGGACATGGTGATTTCATTTCACAAAATAGACATAAAAATAGTACCTATCTCTTAAGATTATGTGATGATTAAATAAGTTACTATAGTGACATTAGTGGTTATATATAAAAGCCTAAACAACCTTTACGATCAGTCGACCGAACAATTGGTCACTATGATGTGCACTGACCACCAGGGAGCAGAGGCTCAATGCAGGGGCTGGTTGGCCAACCTCCTACAGTCCCTCCCCTAGCCAGCCAGCCCCGAATCGGCCCTGATCACCAGCCAGGCTGAGGGATCCCACCTGTGCACGAATTCGTGCTCTGGGCCTCTAGTAACTTACTAAATGTCTATCATCACAGCCACCATCACCATCATCATTCTTCTACAGACAAGTTAGTCTTCAGTTAGCTTCAGCTTTTCCTTTGGATGTCTCTATGTTTTCTTATTTGAAACATCAAATTGGTGAGAAATAGCTGGCTCTCTATTGGCAGAGTTCACTCTAAAAGTGTTCACAGAAGGAGGTGGTGAGGGCTGGACCTTCACTGCACTAAAACAACCAGTTGAAAAATGAAAGCCCAGCTGAAAGATTTAGTGGAGACAGCTGTGCCGACCACGTCAGCCTTCCCGAAGATGGGTTGGTGAAGATTTAGCAGTTCATGAAACAGGGCTCAGAGGCAGCCCACAGGAGACTCAAGTGTCCATCCGTACGTGAGTAAAGACAACTAGTCCATTGCTGGCTTGTTCATGCCTTTAAACCCACACCTTCTGTTCAAATAAGTGGAGTCCAGCAGTAATTCTCACCGGAAGGCTGCAAACGTGTGGGAAGGAATGTCACTTTCAGGGACTCCACTCGGGATCTAAGAAGCCCTGGTGGCTGGTTGTTAATTTTATGTACTCGGAGGACTGCTGAAAAGCAAGGAGCACTTGGGGGAGCCTGAGAAAGGTCTCTGGAGATCGCTCCACTGGGTGATTGAGTGTCCCTGCCTGGCGCTTTTCAACAGTCATCACCAGTATGATATGCGAGCTGCACGCTGTGTACTACTGTGACCTTCTGAATCAACTGGGCAACTCCAGCCTTCCCAGAATTCTTTACCTTGCCTCGTGAACCACTTGTAGGATGCCAGAAGTTTTTAGCTAAAGATACTATATTTCCACACAATGGGATATCTTTAAGCTCTCTTCTGTGATTTATTTTGTAGCCTCAACACCATACAATTTTTTAAATGTATTTTTAATGATTTTAGAGAGAAAGGAAGACAGGAGAGAGATGGAGACATCAATGATGAGAGAGAACCATTGATGGCTGCCTCCTGCACACCCTCTACTGGGGATCCAACCTATAACCCAGACCTGTGCCTTGAGTGGGAAGCCAACCATGACCTCCTGGTTCATGGGCCAACACTCAATGACTGAGCCACACTGCCAAGGCCATAAGAACTTTTTAAAAATAAAATTAAGCCTGACAACATTCTGCTATATTCAGATTATATACAATCTGATACCTTGTGAAGAATATTTTGATTTCTTGTCAAAAACATCTTAAAATCACTTTCTAATCATTCATTCAGAACAGTCTCACAACCTACGTGGACTTCTTTCTCCACAGTGTGAAGGATTTTACGAATACAAAGGTGTGTGAAAATAAAATGTTCATGAATGAGCAGGTACAATAACAGGAAAGCTCTTTAAACAGTCTTTGCAGATAAGGGTCACTGAGGAAGTGCTCAGATGTTGCAGCATTCACTGATAGAAATTGGAAAGTGAGAAGAGTAGAATTTCCCCATACCACTTTCATATGTACTAAATATGCTTTGCATAACTTCAAATACACCTTCTAACATTTTATTTAAGATTTTTTTTTTTAAATCTCAACCTGAGAATATTTTTCCTTTGATTTTTAGAGAGACTGGACGAGAATGGGGAAGATAAAGAGAAATGTTGATGTGAGAGAAAGACATTGATTGGTTGCCTTCTGCACACGCCTTGACCAGGGCTTGGACCAGAGGAGCCTGAAATCGAAGTACAAACCCTTGACTGGAATCAAATCCGGGACCCTTCGGTCCACTTGCCGATGTTCTATCCACTGAGCCAAACCGGCTAGGGCTAAGATTGTATTTTTCTAATGCTCCTTAATACTGCCATAGACTTTAATCGTGTCAATGCCAGGAACGATAAAAGTCTGAAGTCATTAGATCCAATAGGACAGATCACAATACGGATGGCAATGCCCACACATACCGTGGCCTAGCTTTGCCCTGTGGGGACTTCACCTGTGAGAAGCTGGCTGTCTTGCTTTCTCCAGCTGTTGTCTGGATTGAGTTTGTTTTTGAGAAAGACCTGATCCTTTCAGCGAAGGCGCTATAAGCACCTTGTCCTACTGTTTAGAAAACTATCGAACTGTCTGATGACAATTCATGCATTGCACTTCTGTGAGGCTTTCTATTGCAAATTTGGTCATTTAGGGAATTCTTTTTTTTTTTTAATAGATTTTATTGATTTTTTACAGAGAGGAGGGGAGAGAGATAGAGAACTAGAAACATCGATGAGAGAGTAACATCGACTAGCTGCCTCTTGCACACCCCCTACCGGGGATGTGCCTGCAACCAAGGTACATGCTCTTGACCGGAATCGAACCTGGGACCTTTCAGTCCGCAGACTGACGCTCTATCCACTGAGCCACACCGGTTTCGGCCGTTTAGGGAATTCTTGACCAAAGCCAATGCTCAATTATGTCCTCAAGCTTTGCCATTCCTACCCGGGATCCAGGCTCGCTGCTGCGGTTACTGCCCATGGAGTGCTGGCCAACTCACTCTCAAGAGAAGCAAACAACCCTGGTGTGCAGCCTTCGCTGGTTTCCGTGGTGTCAAGAGTCCCAGCAAAGCCAATGTCAAGTTCCGAATGGCTTAACTACCGGCTTGTAACATTCCTGAATATTTAATCATCTGCTCTCTCACATCCATAAAACCGGCGCGGGCACCCCAACGGGAGCGCTCCTCAATAGCGTGTCTGTAACATTGTGAATTACTCCCTTACACTGGACATGAGTTGGCTTTTGGTCCTTCATCTTGGCACAGGCAGATTTATTTTTAATTTTCCTTAACATTAAAGAGTACCTGCTCCATATGAGGTGCTAGGTTGGTTCTGGGGGAAATGCAGAAACCTGAACGTGGTTCCTGATTTCCAGAACTCACAGGCCCTGAGAGAGGACAGGCAATATTTAAGAAATGCAAATCGAACCGTAAAGAGCACTGTCGTGAAAGCACAAAGTTAAACAGAAGAAGAGGAAAGAAAGAAAAACCATGTGAACACAGAAGAGGGAAATACTTCTACACTTTTTTATCAAGTTCAAGCTGGTCAGTGAACTTTATATATATGTGTGTGTATGTGTGTGTGTGTGTGTGTATACATATATGTATATACATATGTATATATGTATATACATATGTATGTATATATGTATATACATGTGTATATATGTATATACATATGTGTATATGTATATGTACATGTATGTATATGTGTATATGTATGTATATATGTGTGTATATATACACACACACACACATATGTAGAACGTTGGTGCATGCTTTTAGTTAAAAGTAATAAGAAGAAAGGAGGGATAAAACCAGGCATGAAGCTTTTACCAAATCTTCCAAAAGATGAGCCGGTGATTCTGCCCCAGAATGACTGATAATCATAGGGAGCAAAACATTCCTTTTTCTGCTTCTGACATCAAAGCCATATTTCTTTCTCTGTTCCTACAGTTGAGCTTGAACTATCATGCGACTAGATCAGCACAGTATTAAGTTTCAGTCTCCAGATGTTATAAGATATTCTCTACCCAACCTCCCCAAATAGCATTGCATAAGAAGCCTGAGCTGAGGAGCACTGACTATTAAACACTGAACACGAGGCGGCCACTTTAAGATGCTCCATGCAGGAATGTGCATTTCTACTCTTTGTGTGGCACTTCTCTCCCTTAATCTCCTCATTAAGTTCCTAAGGACTCCTCCTGGTGCTGTCAACCTGTGGTCCCAGAAAATGGAGGCGTTCCCCCTGCAATGGCTGTGAGCTGGAGGTGCCCTGCAGGAATGGGAAGGACATGGGGCTCATGGGATGGTGGCGGTGGAGAGCCAATGAGGGCAAAGGCTTCCTGGGAAGAAGCCAGAGTACATTGCGGAGGTGGCATCACGAGATGATGACTACGTTTAGCCCAGAGGTGAAGGAAAATTTTGGTGCAGTCAGAGGGACAATAAGAGGTGATGGAGTAAAGGCAGGGAAAAGGGAAAGGGTGGAGAAGGGAAAGGGGAAGGGAAAGGAAAAGGGAAAGGGAAAGGGAAAGGGAAAGGGAAAGGGAAGGAAAGGGAAAGAAAGGGAGGGGGAAAAGGAGAGGGGGAAGGGAGAAGAGGAAGGAGGAAGAGGAAAGGGGAAAGGAGAGGGAAAGGGGGAGGAGAGATGAGAGGAGGGATGAGAGGGGAGAGGAGAGGGAGGGGAGGGGAAGCGGAGGGAGAGAGGAAAAGGGGAAGGGGGAGGGGAAGGGAAACTATATCTAATACCCAAAGAGTCTCCATGGTACAAAGCTAGGAAATCCAAGATGGATGCAACAGATAAGACATTTGTCAAAGTCTCTACCCAAGCAACACACCTGAGATGAAAATAAATGAAAACAAAACAAGTGAAGAGCTAAATGGGGGGCAGGGGGGATATAGAAAAAAGGCAGGTAAGAGACTCCTAAAATGATCCATGAAAATTGCAAACAAACATAAGCAAGTGTGAAGACAGAATGACGCTGGAGAAACCACAGCGAAACAGCAATTGGACCAAAGCAGATAGGAGACCCTCATGAGGTGTCTTCCTCAGTTGGCAGACCCCAAGGGCGGCAGTGAGAACAAACAGCCAGTCCCTCACCCCTCCATCCTCCTCACTCTGTGAGCAAAGCTAGACTCCAGTAGAAAATAAGCAACACTCTTATTTTCTACATGGAAGAGAGAACTCATATACACGGAACTTCACTTACATTTGTCGGAGCCTCCTACCAGCTTTGCCATTCCTCCTACAGCTGTGAAGCCCATGTTCTTATGTCCATTACAGAAATGAGGGAACTAAAACTCAAATTGGTTATGCAATTTGACCCCAATCCTTTCCAGCTGGGGCTTGAACCTTGATCTTCCTAATCCAAAGACCATCATCTTTCCTCAATGGCACCCATTTCCCATCCTAGCAGCTGATGACTTTCAAGGTAATTTCCTGTTTATTGGCTTATTTTTACTCTCCTCAGCGCCTGGTGATGTCCAGGATGGGTACCAACATCCTTTTTGAATCAACAAGGAAACAGAATCTCAGAAAGTCCATGACCAGTTTGTTGATGAAGCTGGGAAGAACTGACCCCAGGATCTTCTCATTTCAGCTCTTATTTTTTTCTGGCATCACTCATGTCCCTTGTCATCATAAAGATCAGTATATGGCTATATCCAAAGAACCCACCAAAACACTGCCACACTGCTAGTTTTTTCCCTCAATTGAAATAATCTAGCTCTGCCTGAGTCACAGTCTCAATCTTAATTGGTCACCAGGACTGCCCAGTCTGCATTATTACCCATTGCTGTGGGTCCAGGGTAGGGGTGGGGTGGCTATAACAAACACGGCTCCTGACCACAAGAACCAGGTACAGCACAACTGGGGTGACTCAGTGGTTGAGCATCGAACTATGAACCAGGAGGTCATGGTTCAATCTTAGGGCACATGCCTGGGTTGTAAGCTTGATCCCCAATAGGGGGGTAGGTACAGGAGACAGCCAATTAATGGTTCTCATCATTTGATGTTTCTCTTGCTCTCTTTCCATCTCCCTTCCTCTCTCTGAAGTATGTGTGTGCATATATATTTTATTATTTTATTTTTATTATTTTATTTATTTATTTTTATTTTTATTTATTTTATTTATTTTATTTTATTTTTTTATTTATTTTATTTTATTTTATTTTTTATTTTTATTTTTATTTTTATTTTAAAGAACTAGGTACAATTGGGAAGTGGAATTTCCCTAAAGTGTAATAAACGTACTGAGCAGACTAAAAATAGAAAATATCCATTAAACTCAATAAACGTCTGAATCTTAAATCAATTCTTTAGGAGGGTATGCCCACATATGCATCGAAACCAGAGAGTGTGACCATGATGAAGACTGAATATCATTGTACGTTAGAACTTGACAATGAACCTCAAAAAGCTTTTAACTTGGGACAGTCCCACGGGAAGAGCTCTCCTGATGGGAAAATGCTTGTGGAGAACACTCCAAACACCAGCCTTTGTCAGCCAACACCACAACGACCTGGTCTCATACTTTCCAAACAGTGAGCTGGACCTGACTCTGACTGACAACATTGTGATCCAAGTCCTCCCCCACTTCAGCTGAGTCCCTGGGTTCCAACCAACACCCTCTCCTGTGTTAGAGATGATGTGTGGGGAGAGGCGACTAAGATTTGACTAAGCGACTCAAGTCTAATCCAAATGCCTATGAACGTTTAATTTCGGCTTCCAGGGAGGGAAAAGGCATTTAGAATGCAGAAATGATGGGGTTCGGAGGCTGAGTCTGGCAGCCTGCTCAGCCACCTCTGAATAGACCTTCCAGATGGGGGTGTATGGTCACAGAGTTCACAGAGGTGTTAAGTACAAAAGCATTCCTGGGGAAAAAAGATTTTTGGAATGAAGGTTTTAAAATTTTTACTTATGTGAAATTCGAGGGACACCTAAAAAGAGAGATGCCAGAGCTGTGTTCTGTGACAGATACAGCAACTTTGTCCTTGAAAGGACGCCATCCTGGCAGGGACGTCCCTGAGGAGCCCTATCTATATCTCAGTCTCATTCACCAGCGGCCGCCTCTGACCACCAAGAGAATAAAGGAAACTCAAAAAAGGGACAAATGACCATCTTCCCCGACTCTCTGGCCATGCCCTTCCCAGAAGCAGTCAGTTTATATCGTTGGAGAACAACCAGAGGCAAAGGATACTTCCATGAGAATCTCAAAACCCAGACACTTTGTAAAGATGATTTGCTCACGATAATCGATTTGGTCATATTGAAAGAAATTTTCCGGACTTTATTTTCTTAGACTATTTTTAATACCTTTATGTCCTCCATAAAGACTGACAATAAAGACTCTCCCTGAAAAAAAATCTGCTAAACCACTTCATTTTATCTGTTTCCTGAGTAAAATATAGATTGGTGCCTTCATTCAAGTCACTGCAGTTAAGAATGAATCCTTGGTTGATGGTAGACCAGATGTCAAATCCCAGTTCTGCCAAATGTGAGCTCTGATGCTTTGGACAAGTGACATAAACTTTATAAGCCTGGGTTGCTTCATTGATAAAGTGGGGGGTAATGAGTCTACTTCACAGGATTGTTGTGAATATCAAATTAGATAGCACATATGAAGTACCCAGCACAGTGTGTACCATAGACCATAACAACCAACCAGTGTTGTGTGTTATTGATTTCACTAAACGGTGCTAAGAGTTCCCCCACAAATAGTATTCAGACCATTTCAATTACTTTAACGGTTTGATCATGTGGTGGGAATCTGTACTTATGATTGTGATTTCATCCTACATACATATATGATAGTCACATTGCCTGTTGCTAAGAGTGTTTCTCCATCATGTGGTAGAAATAAATACACATGTTATCTGACACTATTCCACTCATCCTGCTTCCCTGTCAGAAGCTCTACTGGCCCCGTTCCTGACGGGATTTTGACAGGTTCTAGGATGTCAGACATGTTTATTAGCATTCGTTTTCAGCTTTAGCCTGTTAAGAATTTGCTAATTAAAGGGACGAATTCTATTTCCAATCGGTCACTGGCATAAAGTTGCCCGTTTTGTTTCTGATATGGCAATAACTTGCCTTTCAGACTCCTTCCAAACTGTCATTACCTCGGTCTCGGCCTCCTCAGCATTGGCCAAGCTCCCTGAATGCAAAATGGCCCTCTCAGTTCGAACCCCATTAACTGAATTCCTTCCCAGGCACACTTCCTTGCAATTAGCTTAGGAATTCTGTGTAGAGGAAACGTCTCTAAACTTCAGGGTCAGGTTGCAATCTGGGCTCTTCCAGAAACTAGATGCCTGACTGGAGTAAGACAACCTCATCGTACTCAGTTTTTTCGCCTACAAAATGGGGTTCACGTTGGAAAGGGTTGCCATAAACCATTACAAATGCTTCCATCTCTAAAATTCTATGATTTCGTTTAATGTTATTCAGACTCAAGTTCAACATATTTCTCTAGATTTAGGTTAAGTTCGCTTTCTACAGAATCCTTCCCAAGATGCCTTTCCTCCCCAATACAATTAATTGGGTCCCCCACATAGAAACATGGGGTGGCTGGACATCCCTGTACACAACTTATTTTCAGCAGCACAAAAATCGTATACTTAAAAAATTAATCAAAACGTTACCCATCCCCAAATTATATAATAAATTCAAGGTTAGAGTTTTTGTTATCATAATTTAGCAATCTACTACCTCTAACTCACACGCAGAATCCACCAATGAGAAAGAGCTGATAATGGCTAAGTTCCCAGCATTACCCACATCACCACCATCGCTGACCGGTTGGGAAATCTTAGGAAATAACATTTCTTAATGTCTTCATTTAGCCTTGACCAATGAATTAGAAATCTGAGTAGCCGGCTTGCTTGGCAAAGCTCTTGGAAATGCGTTGAATTCTTTGGAAACTTCTTAAGGAAGGTCTGGGTTCAGTGTAAATTTGGGGCAAAGGATGACATTGGTTTCTATTTTAGCAAAGGCAGGGAGATTTGGGCAAGGCTGGGACCAGCAGTTATGACTAAGCCAAATGAAGTTCAGTATGCCAGGTTGTTCGCACAAAGCAACTATTATTGTAAGTCATTCAGTTTTTCAGTGGCCTAAGGCTTGGAAGCTTCTAGAAGCTTCGGAGGGAATTTCCTAAACTCTCACCCATGATTAGATTGGTGAGAACACTGGTCCAGACTTTCCATCAGAGTGAAAAGGGAAAATCATAGCCAGGCAGCCCCAAAGCTCACTCAGTTTCTCTTTGGAGTCTTTCTCCCCAAATGGTCCTTCAGACCAACTCCTTGAATTCCAACACTATGACATTTTCAAATCCATGTTCCGATGTCATGATTCTTTGTTATGCTCTCTGGCTACACGCTCACAAAATTTAATAATTCTTTTGCGACTTTATTAAAGAAAATGTGCACGC
The DNA here is from genome assembly GCF_014108245.1 of Pipistrellus kuhlii. NCBI lineage: Eukaryota > Metazoa > Chordata > Mammalia > Chiroptera > Vespertilionidae > Pipistrellus > Pipistrellus kuhlii. The sequence goes on from NW_023425524.1 coordinate 2,555,666, forward strand.
TGTCTATAATATTTGGACTCCCATTTCTGATTACTGTAATTCATAAACTCCAGAATTTCCTTATCTTTGCTGAAACGGATCTTTGCTAAAACGGATCTTTCCTAAGAATGGCTATATATGGCTGTTTCATTATTTCATGCACATTTTTTAGTGTGGGCCAGGAGTCGGCAGATTTTTATAAAAGTCCCAATGGTAAATATTCTTAGCTTTGTAAGCCATAAGGTCCCTGGACTCTGTCAAGGTAGCTCAGAAGCAGCCCTTAAACATCATAAATAAGTATAGCTTTGCTCCGATAAAACTTTATTTAAAGAACATTTGGGCCGCGGGCTTTCATTTGCTGACCCCTTAGATGGGCACTCTTTCCATAAAACAACCAGATCAAACGACTTGGGATCTAATCTAAAAATGGGTTGGGTTTTTATTTATTTGTATTTTTATTCTGATACAGACAAGAAAGCGAAGATGTAGCTGGACTTAGATTTTCTCATAAGGATTGGAAATTTAAACACGGTTTTGTTAAGGTACAATAACCACTAACATTGATTTAAGGCTGTACAATATATATTTTTTAAAATATATTTTTATTGATTTCAGACAGGAAAGAAGAGGGAAAGACAGAAACATCAATGATGAGAAAGAGTCTGATCAGCTGCCTCCTGCCTGCCCCTATTGGGAATTGAGCCCATAATCTGGCATGTACCTTGACCGGGAATCAAACCATGACCTCCTGGTTCATAAGTCGACGCTCAACCACTGAGCCACGCCAGCTGGGCGGCTTTAGAATCTATGAAAGTTCTTTGACATACTTTATTGCACGGATTCATCAAAAGAACACCAGGAAATAACTTTTTGTTCCTCCTTATTTTGTAGAGGAGGGAACTAAGAGTTTCATGATTGACTTTGAAAGTGAACCCACGTCTGACACCAAAACGTCACTGGTCTCCGACTAAATCATAGCAAAAACAGCCATCCTGCTTTGAAACAGGAGCTTAAGGACATGATGAGGGACTTTAAGTCCACCAAGTGATGGTGCCTTTCAGCTGACATTTCTTCATTGAAGGCACAAATCTACAAACAAAACCGCAAGTCAACGCAAAGCTACAGGTCAACATTCGCTTGTATGTATAACAATATTCAGTATGCCATGCCCCGATTCACATTATATAATGCAGTCACAAGCTGAAAATAAGGCGGATCATAATAATTTGTCTCAGCAAACCTTCCTTGGTCCCTAGCAAGGACCAATTCTTTTTTCTAACTATCAACTTTCTGTATCCTAACGCTCCATTTTAGAATTCTGTCATCTAGAACAACATTCTGATGTATTTGTTCACCCTCTCTGTATTACAGATCCCCGTGTCAGAACTCCGGACCCTTCTCCAAACCTTCACGGTCAGAGGGTAATTATTGAAATGTTTTCTGTTATCATATCTTCCAGTGTTTGTAGCACTTGAACTTGACTGGTATCTAGGCCTGAGACAGGAATGCTTCGGGGCTGTTAAGTGACCTCCTCGTTGCTCCTCCCCAAATGTTAGTGTCAGTGTAATCTGAAGCAAGCGAATGCCAAATGTTATCATTTTTTTGAAGGCTGTTCTCCTCAAAGAAAAAATAAATAAAACAGAAACAAAAATTCCGATGGTTTTGCCTTCTTTTCTTTGATTAATGTCAGGACATTTTCCCGAGGCAGGAATGCCAGTCTTTTATTGTCCTTACTATGAAGATGATTGTTTTTAAATTTATGGTTGCAGATTTTAAAAAATTTTTAATACATTCTCCAGTCTTGCCTCTCAGATCTCATTTTTATTGGCTAGTCAACTTTTATCTATCCAGCCAAATATGTGTGCTTCTGCCCCTGTCTTTTCAAACTATGCTTAATAAATTTAAGGATAAAGGGGTTGGGGTTCTTTTATTTTCATTAATCACTTATGTTTTCCATAAAAATTAAAGTGTTGGGGGGTTCTGCATGTAATATTTTATTTCAGAGACAAGGCTTATAACCACTTCTGCCTCTTAAGGGGTATGTGACTGAGCATGAATCTCTAACCCTCTAAGAGCCTCAGTCTCTTATTTGGATTATCCTAAATGCAGATCTGAGACAATGACCTTGGGGCTTCCTGGAGGTGGTGGCAGCAGTAGGCGATCTGGGGAAGCACTATGAGTCAGTGGAGATGAGAGACAGGGCGGGGATCATCTGTGAGCTGTCCACTGCTCTGGGCAGCTGGGGCTCCGTCCACCATCCCACTCCAGCCAGAACTCTCTGAAAGACAACAGAACTCAACTGACAACTCTCCACCAAGAGGTGACAAGGTGGGGTATTCCCCCACCCACTCCTGTCCCTCATTCATTGGGGATCACTCTGGAACTGTTAGCTCTCCAGTACTTCTGGCCTGCCCCAAGGTCAAAGGACGCCCTCACATGGGAAGACCCCGGAAGTTGACCAAGAGCAGAAGAACCAGCTTCCGGTAACTTTCCACATGAAAGAAAAGCATATGGGCAGGGCCCAACCAGGGCTTGCTATGCTCAGTGTTCTTCCGTGGGAGTAAAAATACTTGCCTCCATTACCTCCTGAGATGGCCAGAAAGGTGAATCACAACTAGTACTCGTACACCACTTCCCGTTCACAAAGTATTTTCACAGGCATCTGGTAACACAATCCTCACACATTCTTGTAAGGATGCTCTCTAATGATGCTCTCCAATTACTGCAGGCAGAGCCGGGGCTCAGGAAAGATGAATGACTTGCCTCCCATTCCAGAACGAGCCACCAGCCAAGGCGGGATTTGAACCAGCGTTGCAACCTTTGTATGTGTGAGTGTTCTTTGTCAAATACAAGGGACCCTGAGAACACAAGTCACTGCTATTCCTCAAGAGGCGTTCCAGAAACAAAACAAGTTCCTCAGTAGGAATTCTTCCTTTTTATCAACTGTATACCATGTTTCCCCGAAAATAAGACATCCTCCGAAAATAAGACCTAGCGCAACTTTGGGAGAAAAAATTAATATAAGACACTGTCTTATTTTCGGGGAAACGGGGTAGATGGATAGATAGATCGTGTTTAATACATTTGTAAAATGCATGAAGGACACAGGGCAGGAGTGCCTTCTCGCCCTGGTGTGGTTGGGTGTGGCCAATTGGGTGAAACTATATCCACGTGATTAGCTGCTCTGGGCACCATTTAATTAATTAATTACATTAAATCAGGAGCAGGACAGGAGCCAAGCCCACCAAGGGACAAAGTCAACAGAGGGAAAGGAGGGCCTGCAAGCACACTGAGAGCCCCCTGCTCCCATCCCCATCTGTGTAGACTCGATATGCACACTGCTTTTCTCAATGGAGCTAGTAAAGAAAATTAAATTAGTTCACAGCCTCCACGCAATCTCGGTCACCCGAGAGCCTCCGAATAGAACAAAACGCTGACCCACCTTAGCTTCAGGTCAAGGCGTTTTATTGGCCAGAAGAGGGTCATAAACTCCTCGGTGGAAGCAAATGCCCAGGAGGAAGGCAGAAAGCACAAACCCGGGTATTTACTAAGCAGCCTGTTTGCATTAACCGTGTTTACATAACTGACTTGTTCTAAAACGATTCCGGCAGTCGCTTTGGGGTTTTGCTCTGAACAGTACTGGCTCATTTCCTTTGCGCTGTGTACATTTATTTTCTCTTCCTTTATTGGATTTCTTAAACACACCTACTGCCCATAGGTCTCTGGGCAGGGCTTCCAGATGAAATGCTACAATTCCATGACGCACAGCGGCCAAAGAATGGGATTTCATGTAAAGGGGAGGGTGGGTGAGTCAGGAGTGGGAGGAGTGTATCGGGAGAGTCGGTGCCCAATCAGGAAGGTACAGCTGGTACCACACCTGGTAGGCACTGGGCACAGGAGCTGTTTACTGGACTCAGTAAATTAGCAAAACCCTTACAAGTTTGACGTTGGATTTGAACTAAGATGCCAGCAGTTTAAAGTGGGTCATAGCCCTAGCCGGTTTTGCTCAGTGGATAGAGCATCGGCCTGTGGATTGAAGGGTCCTTGGTTCGATTCCAGTCAAGGGCACATGCCCGGGTTGCAGGCTCAATCCCCACTAGGCGGCATGCAGGAGGCAGCCGATCAATGATTCCCTCTCATCATTGATGTTTCTATCTCTTCCTCTCCCTTCCTCTCTGAAATCAATAAAACTATATATTTTTTAAAAATAAAATGGGTTCTAAAGCGGAACAAAAACCATCCCTCGTCCCTAGGCTGTGGCTGTGTATCTGTATTCAGAAAAGCTAAAAATGAGTCTGACCTCATCATGTGAAGACAGGACTGATGTGTGTAAAATGGAGAAGGACTGGTTACAGTAATAGCTAACATTCATTGAGTGATTACACATATCAAGTCCTGTTCTTTATGGACAAAGGCATCTCCATCTCATCTACATAAGACCATTTTGAGGGTCATTTTGTCAAGGAGAGCACTGAGGCACAGAGAGGTGGAATAATTTTCCCAGAGTCACACAGCAGGTCGGTGGAGGGCCAGGATGAACTCAGCCTGACACTGGAGATGGCTGTACTGGATGGACTGTGGGGGCCAAAGAGGATGCCCATATCCTCCTGAAGGGCTTGACCATTTAGATGGCACCTTTTTGGCAAGAGCACTCAACAACATCATCACAATGGACTCAAGAGTGAAGGGAGCCATTCCCCCAGCTGCTTTTTCTCTCTCTTTTGTGGACAGAATTCAAAAAAAACAGGCCAGAAATACAGAGGCACCTTATGCTTCCAGGTCTTTCCCTCCTTCCTTTTGGATCACATGGTTTCTTCTTATGTTAAGGGGGGGGGGGGGGGAATGACAATCTTATATAATAAAAGCCTAATATGCAAATTGACCAAGTGGCTGAACATCCAGTGGAATGACCAGTCACTATGATGCACACTGACCACCAACCAGGGGGCAGACACTCAATGCAGGAGTTGCCCCCAGTCCTGTAGAATGGTGGCTCTGGTGGGGGGCAGGGCTGGTGAGTGGGTGGCGCCAGGCCCACCAAGGTGGTTTCCAGTTCCCCTCCTCCCCTGATCACCCTGCCAGTCGCCCCACAGATTGGCCCTGATTGCCGGCCAGGCCTAGGGACTCTACCCATGCAGGAATTTCCTGTGCCGGGCCTCAGTCTAGTGTATAAAAATAAATAATATAATATAGCAGAGATTGAAACTCTAAGAAAGAAGCATAGTTAGCAATTCTGGACCTCATTCTGGGAGTTCACTCCTGAGATACTAGCTCAGATGTTCTTGGTTTTGTGGTCTGCTTTTTTACACAACAAACTAAAACTGAAATGGAAATAAATAATTGTTTTGATAGGCTCATCAGGAGACCAAACACAGCTGAGAAAAGAGCTAGTGAGCTTGAGATATAGAATCGAAATTTCCCAAACTGAGATGGAGAGAAAAAAAAAAGAATGATAATTTTGTAAAAAAGAAAAGAACATCAAAAAAAGTGTGGGACAATCTCAAAAGATCTAGCCATAAGTATATAATTGGAATGCCAGAGGGAAAAAAGAAAAAAACAGAGTAGAAAAATATTTGAGGTAATAATGGCTGAGAATGTTCCAAAATTAGTGAGGACACCAAACCACAGATCCAGAAGGATCAGAGAGCAACAAACAGGAAAAACACCCAAAACTACACACAGGCATATCATCTTGAACTGCGGGATTCCAGAGACAAAAAGAAAGTCTTAAAATAAGCCAGAGGAAAGAACATCATGCCTATATAGGAACAAGAAAAAGACTTACAGCAGTCTTCTCATCAGAAATCATGGAAGGAAAAAGAGAATGGGGTGAAATATTTAAGTGTTCCAATACAAAAATTATCCTTCAAAAGTGAAGGAAAAATAACTTTCTTAGACAAACAAAAACGAGTGGAATTCAAAGCAGCCAGTGGACCCTGTAAGAAATGTTAAAAGGATCTTTTTAAGATAGGGAAAAAAGTTATAAAATGGAAACTTATAAAGTCAGAAACTTCTGAGTCAGAAATTATGTTTATATAAAAGAAGAGCATTAGAAAGGAGTAAATAAAAGTAAAATAAAATCTTTAAATTTCATATTCTTAATTGACTTAAAAGTTAACTGTTTAAAATAATACTACAATAGTAACAAGGGACTGAGTGATTGTAGCATATTAATTAAGTGAATGAAAGCAATGTTAAAAGGGACTCAGGCAGAAAGAGAAGTTGAAACTACATTATTATAAGGTGACTGCCCTACTGGTGAAGTGTTTTTACGGACTTAGGTTAGCTGTAAGTGTGTATTGCAAACTCTAGAGAACCATACAAATTTAAAAGGAGAAGTAAAATAAATATGCTGAGAGAAAAAAATGAAATAAGAATCATAGTATTTTATAGGACACTATGATCTTAAACTAGTAATCAATAATAGAAAGCTGTAAAACTTCAAAAATATTTGGAGATAAAATAGCATACTTGTATAAAAAGAGACATGATTAAAGCAGCAGCCAAAGAAATTGAATATATTTTGAACTAAGTAGAAATAAAAATATAATTTATCAAAATTTGTAAGATATAGCAAAAGCAGTGCTTTGAGAGAAACTTAAATGCACATGTATTAGAAAAGAAGATCTAAAATTAAAAATCTAACTTTCTACCTAAGTAAATTAGAGAAAAAAGCCATATAATCCTAAAGCAAGAACAAAATAAATAATGTAAAAGTAGAGCAAAATTCAATTAAATTACAAGTGAAAACAATAGAAAGGCAGTTTTAAAACAAAAGCTGATTCTTCGAAAAGATTAATACAATTGACAAATCTCTATCCAGGCTCACCAAGGGAAAAAAAAAAAGAGAGATGACACAAAGAACCAATAGTAGAAAAGGAAGAGGAATCCTCACTACAGATCCCATGACATTACGGAGATAATAAAGAAATACTAGGAACAAAGAGCTCACCAAGTGAGCTTAGATTAAACGAACCAATTCCTTGAAAAATACAGATTACCAACACTCACATAACGAGAAGCAGATAATCTGAAGAGGCCTCTAATTATTTAAAAAGTACAATTCTTAGCAAACTTGCAAAAAAAAAAAAAAAAAAAGGAAGCATCAGAACCAGATGGTTTCACTAGTAAATTATGCCAAATATTTAAGGACGAAATTATATCAACACTCCAAAATCTCTTCCAGAAAAAATGAAGCCGAGGGAACACTTCCTAATTCATTCCGTGAGGCAAGTATTACCCTAATGCCTAAAACAGATAAAGACATTACAAGGGAAGAAAACCGGCTGATCTCTCTCAAGACCATAAATGCAAAAATCCCCATTAAAATGTCTGCAAAATGAATCCCACTGTGAGCCACACAATTAGACATACAATGAAGTGGGATTATCCCCGATATGCAATGATGGTTCAACATTCAAAACCAATTAAAGTAATCCACCAAATCAACAGGCTAAAGAAGAACATATATATGACCATATCAGTTAGGCAGAAAATGTATTTGACAAAACGTAACACCTATTCATGTGATTAAAAACTCTTAGCAAGTCCAGCTGGCATGGCTTAATGGCTGAGTGTCGACCTATGAACCAGGAGGTCACTGTTCAATTCCCGGTCTGGGCACATGCCCATGTTGTGGGCTTGATCTCCAGTCAATGATTCTTTCTCAACACTGATGTTCCTATCTCTCTTTGCCTCTTCCTTCCTCTCTGAAATCAACACAAAATTATATTAAAAAAACAAAAACAAAAAAAAACCTCTTAGCAAAATGGTAATAGAAAGTACTTCCTAGACTTGAGAAAGAGTGTGTACAAAAACTCTACAGCTAATATCATACATGATGCTTAAGAAACTGGGTGCTTTCCCTCTAGATTGGCAACAAGGCAAGCAGGACCTCTTTCTCCACTCCTATACAACCTAATAATGAACGTTCTAGTTACTGCAAGAAGACAAGACCATAAAATAAAAGGTATACAGATTGGAAAGGAAGAAGGAAAAGTGCCTTGGACACATCACAAGATGGCTGCCGTGGAGCCCTGCAGGGAATGTCTCCAGGTAAGAAGGGAAATGAAACGAGCAAGACTCTAGTCAATGCCACTCAATTCAGGGGCCTCAGGCTCTACTAAGCTCAGGGAGCTGGACTGGCAGTTCCCACTTCAATAGGCTGTCATGACAACGTAGGATTTACAAGGCCCAAAAGTCAGGTTGACCTCTTTTTTTTTTTTTTTTTATATTGCAAATTGGTGTTCCAACCCAGGAATGCTCCTCGTCAATAATAAACCTAAGTGCAGCTCCCAGGCCACCTGGGAAGATGGGAAATAATGACACAGACTTAACTGCCACACGCAGACTCTAGGACACCGTTGTTTGGTAGACGGGTACGAGGTGCCCAAAGGCAGAGATCTGAGATTCCCTGGCCTAACTATGGTGAACTCATTTCTTCCAGCCACTTTATACTGAAGCCAAACATGTTACCAGAGCTCCCGCGGGGTCTCTAATTGCTCTGGGCTCTCTCCCCAAAAGAGTAAACAATGATGTGTCCTTTTAGATTTCCCACATCCTCTTCATCCAAATGCTCCTCAAATAAGTACGTACAGAAGGAGACAAAGACCCTGATAATTGCCGTAATAGTGGGTTCTTCTCCACACAGAGTCAAGTGTTTTTGGTGCTTATTTTAATCATCAAATTCTCTCCTGGTATATATACCCTTTCCTCAAGAAAGCGGAGAATTCACCCTGGTTGAGATTCACAGAAGAATGTAAAGGACCTACTTGAAATGTCTCAGAGAACTCAGAATATCATAGGTAAGATATTAAAAAACCCATCTCCTTCTAGCCAAACCTCTCCCCCTTTTCTATAAAAATATTTAATTTTTTTTATTGATTTCAGAGAGGAAAGGAGAGGGAGGGAGCGAGGTAAGGAGAGAGAGAGAGAGAGAGAGAGAGAGAGAGAGAGAGAGAGAGAGAGAGAGAGAGAGAGAGAGAGAGAACGAACATCAATGATGAGATAGAATTGGCCATCTCCTGCATGCCCCCCGTGGGGATTGAGCCCACAACCCAGGCATGTGCCCTTGACTGGAATTGAACCTGGGATTCTTCAGTCCACAGGCCGACGCTCTATCCACTGAGCCAAACCAACTAGGGCCCCCCAACCCTTTTTAAACCTTAGATGTTCCTATCAGCTAATTACCACTCTCCGAAATGCTACTTGGCTTACGGTAGACACCATGAGTCAAAGCTTCCTCTTGTCCCACTGATCCTCAAAATGCCTTCCACATTTGATGAAAATTTTTAGCATCGCCTCACTGTCATTTTCTGCTGGATTGGTTGATAGGGTCAACTTGACCCCTGTTGAAAAGGACTGTTTAACTTCATCCCTAGCCAAAACTACTCAGCATTGTCAAACTCTTGGTCAACTAGACCAGGCACCAGACCTGGAGCCAAAAAATAAAAATAAAAATGAGCATCTAAAGAAGCAGCAATAGAAAGGAAAAAGAAGGTCAGAGGTGCAGGGAGCCCTCCTATAGAAATGTTATTTCCTGGACAGGCTGGCAGCTCTGGGAGTGACAACATACATACTGAGTATGAGCTCTGAGCAGCACTGGAGACAGACGGACCACGATTTTAGTGCCCATTCGGCCACATATTGGCTATGTGATTTGGGACAAATAATTACTTCTGTAAACCTAAGTTTCCTTTTCTGTAAAATTGCAAGAATAATAATTATCTCAAGCTTGTTGAGAAGATTAAAGATTTTAATATGTGTGCCAGGTTAATGTTAATACGTGTTAGCTATTACCTTTATTCCAGCTTTTTTTTTTTTTGAGGTATTATTGATATTATCACCTTTACATATAACACCTAACAATAGCATGTGTACATTTGAGGTAACTTGCTTTTAATAGAACAGAGTACAGGTGGCTTATTGATTGGTTGGTGGACTGATTGATTGTATCATGAAAAAAATTAAAATATTCTCAAATTATTATATCTTGTTTAAAGTTAAAGAAGTTTTCTCCTCTATCATTTTGAGTTAGTCAGCTGAAGCTGCCACCCCATCTGAGATCAGCCAAGCCTGGTACAGGTCAGCAGTACTACCAGGACAGCCCAGACTAAAATGCTGAACCATAGAATCATGAGCCAAATTATTTTGTACCGATTTCAGACAGTAGGTTTTGACTTGGTTTGTTACGCAGCAATAACAAACTGATAGATACATCTACAAAGTAATTGGGACTAAACAATGCCCTTTAGAAAATACAGAAGAAATGCAACGTGTGATTACAAGTGAGAAGAGAAGACATACAAAGGCCATCTATATCCTGCAGATGTGTTCAGAGATCATAATAATGTTAATAAGGACAATTTCACCGTTAGTTAAATGCAATATGGAAACATTAACATTAAGGTGTGATGAAGTTGTACACAACCTGGAAATGATTATCTTTAAGCAATTCTAGTATTTTGCTTCTCATTTAGGATGAAAAGCAATGAGGCTTCTGAGAATGAATACCGGAGGGTTGGAGGAGTGGGGAGACATCAGGGACTGAAAGAAAACTCTCTCTCTCTGGTTCAATTCATGTTTGAGAAAACGAGTCAGATCACTTTTACTTCTATACAAATTGGTTTGCCCATTCCTTGAAATTACATATGATGACATAATCTGAGTCCAACTTGGCAAAAGAGAGAATCTGCAGCTCGAGTCTGGTTTCCCTTCAATTTTCATTTCCCCTGGGTCCCATTCGTATTTCTTACAGACACTTTCCCTTGTGACCCAATCTAATTTGATTCCCTACCACATTTCCCCTACCAAGAGCTTCCAAAGCTATTTTGCAGAGATCCTATAAATACTGCTTTGACAATATTTCAAAGATAATAATTCAGGGGGGAGCTTTGACTCCACAAAGAAAGGGGGTGGGGGAAAAAAGGGTTCTTTTCAGGACAGTGTCTACAATGGTGCCTGGGTGTTAGCTGCCAATCAATCTCAGGATCTACACTGAGTGCCAGATTATTATGATCTCTGAATGCATAATAATCTCACCATACACTGTGTGTGTGTGTGTGTGTGTGTGTGTGTGTGTGTGTGCGCGCGCGCGTGTGTATTAGAGGCCCAGTGCATGAATGTGGGGTCCAGCCAGCCTGGCCAAGGGGAGGGAACATGGGCGGTTGGCCGGCCTGCCTGCTGGTCGAACGCCTGGTTGAGGGGACAATTTGCATATTAGCCTTTTATTATATAGGAATATATACTGAGTGGCCAGATTATTATGTGTTCAGAGATCATAATAATCTGGCCACTCAGTGTATTTTCCCAAGTGACTTAGAATTGGCATATTACTTTGGCTTTCTATAGAAAAAGCCAACCGTGAGTTGAAAGTGGAAGGAAAAATCTGACCAGTCAGGACGAAGCTCTGGAAATGAGGGAGGGTTTCTATTCGATGAAAAAACACAATGACAAAACTAAGAATGGCCATGCAGGTACCAGACTCCACTGTCATGTTAAGAAGTGAGAGAATGAGCTGGGATTCCTCATTGTAGAGAGATCTGACATCTGGGAAATGGCCATTTATTGACACCATTCGCCCTGTCTCCTCCTGGCCTTGTGGGTCTCGTTCCTCTGGCCCCTGATGATCAAGCTCTCTTCACTCCAGCATTTAACTAAGAAACCCCTGTGTTAGTTCACAAGCACTGCCACAACCAAGTGCAACAGATCGGGTGGCTCAAACAATAGACCTTGTTTTCCTCACAGTTGTGGAGGCTAGAAGTCCAAGATGAAGGTGTCAGCAGGGTTGATTTCCTCCGATGGCTTCTCTCCTTGGCTTCTATATGACCACTGTCTCCATGAGACTTCACAGGGTCTCCCTCGTGTGTCTGTGCCTTCTTAAATGGACATCAGTCACACTGGATGTGACCCCATTTTACCTCTTTATTTTTTAAAAATATTTTATTGATTTTTTTTTTTTTTACAGAGAGGAAGGGAGAGGGAGAGCTAGAACCATCTATGAGAGAGAAATACCGATGAGCTGCCTCCTGCACACCCCTTACTGAGGATGTGCCCGCAACCAAGGTACATGCCCTTGACCGGAATCGAACCTGGGACCCTTGAGTCCGCAGGCCGACGCTCTTTCCACTGAGCCAAACCAGTTAGGGCCCCATTTTACCTCTTTAAAGACATCTCCAAACACAGTCACTTTCTGAGAGATACTATGGGTTAGAGGTTCAATATATGAATGGCAAGGGGTGTGGAAGGATTGGGACGCAAGTCAGTCCTAACACATCTTAAGGTCCTTTACCCTAAAAACCTCTCTACCTTTTACTTTACATACTCAATATCAAGTCAATTTTCTCAGTTTCATAACCACACAAAGGGGCTGAAAACAACTTCCAGGTTACAGATACATATCCGCTTCAAAATGCACCTCAATTTCAGAAATGTGAATGATCAGAGGGGAAAAAAATCATCCTAGAAGAAATATGGTAATAGATGTCTTTGAAAACTATGAAATTTCTGCTAGATTCAAAAGACTGGGTCTCTAATGGTTAGAATTAGAATAAAACCACTATGGTCCATGGAAGAGGGATGTGAAGATGGTGCCCCACGTGACGATCCATTGAGATCATGCAGCTACACATTCTAAACACCTGTCACATCAGTAAGATGCTCAGTGTAGGTTGGACAGGCAGTGAGGAAGGGAGCAGAATATTCTCATTCAGAAACAGTACGCTGTGCATGGACCACAACAAGCTTCTTCTTTCAAGGCCCCTCTTTTCAAATCCCAACAATGCTCTACTTCACCTCTAATAATTACATGAATATTAAACAGGCAGCCAATGATTGTTGACAGGGACATTCAGCACCATCATTTCAAGGATATTAACAGAGGGACAATGTTTTCCTTTGTGTGTTTGTTTTAATACCTTTTTATTGATTTCAGAGAGTAAGGGGAGAAGAGAGAGAGAGAAAGAGAGAGAGAGAGAGAGAGAGAGAGAGAGAGAATGAGAGAGAGCCCTAGCCGGCTTGGCTAAGTGGATAGAGCATCGGCTTGCAGAGTGAAGGGTTGTGGGTTTGATTCTGGTCAAGGGCATATGCCTAGGTTGCAGGCTCGATCCCCAGTAGGGGGTATACAGGAGGCAGCCAATCAATGATTCTCTCTCATCAATGTTTCTATCTCCCTCTCCCTTCCTCTCTGAAATCAATAAAAATGAGAGAGAATCATTGATCAGCTGCCTCCTGCACGCCCCACACTGGGGATCAAGCCCACAACCCAGGCATGTGCCCGGACCGAGAATCCAACCGTGACGTCCTGGTTCATAGGTCAACGCTCAACCACTGAGCCACACCAGCCAGGCAACACGGTTACAATGCTGAGGCCAAGCTGCCTCCATCCTTACTCCTGTGCGTGTGTCCCTGTGAACCTTGTCACCCACTTCGAACTGAAAGGAAAAGTTGTTTCCTGTCAGGACAGCCACTTCTCAGGGGTAAACATGAAACAGAAACTCACCATGTGTTTCAAATGCTTCTCTTTCTATATCAACGCTTCACCTCCGAGTCCATGACTTTCATGTTCACCTTGAACACTGAACACTGACCTCTAACCTTGACCGATTCCCTGGCCATGCATGAGACCGCCCAGATTCTCCTACTAATGCCACCTGGCTGCTTTACCTTCAGGAATATGACTGATGACTGAAGGCAGGTCAATTGCAAAATACCGTATTTTCCGGCGTATAAGACGACCCCCTAATTTTACAGTTAAAACATAGGTTTAGGCCTATATTCGCTGTATAAGACTACCCCCCACTTCCGAGGCAACACCAGTTCTTTTTTTAATAGACCGCCTCTCTGACTCTGGCCAATCTGAGCTTTTTACTAGAACACAGTGTCGTCTTATACGCCGGAAAATACGTGTGTGTCTTTTTCCCCACTCAGAAAGTTCCTTTCTTTGTTTTTGCACTTTATGTCTTTAAAAAAAAAAAAATCACCCTTATTTTGGAAATCATCTTAAAAGAGTATCATTCTTATTTTGATGTCTCTAACCACATAGCCCAGGCAGGGGGTGCCCCGTGGCTGTTTTCCTTTGGTGAACTGATCAAAAGTCCCCTGGCTAATTATATCATCTCGCGGAGGGGAGCAAGTGCCATTCATACTTATTTGGCTTCGGCGTCCAGGTCGCCACTGTGCAAAGAGGCGAACTCTTTGGATGCTGACCAAAAAGGAGCAAGAGGGAGAGCCAGCACCAGCGAGACAGACAGGCTGCTATTCTTGGATCCGTCCAAATATACCTTTTGGAAGTGGTGGAGCGAGAGAAGGCATTTTTTTAATTCCCACCACATTTGTCAGCCTGATGTCCTCCTGAGTCAGCAGCGCCCTGATGGAGCTCAAAGGATCCCAGGAGCTTGCCAGGCAAATGGCTTTAGTTTGTTATCAGGGTTGTCTGTCCCCAATGGTTAGGTGCCGGGGCCCTGGCTTCTCCAAGTTCAAGGCCAAGACATACATGGTGCCCATGTCCTCCCTTTTACATGTTTAAGAGAAGGGCACAAGGACAGGCCGTGAGTGCTGGGAAATTTCTGGGTCTGAGTGTCTTTCTCAGGAGTCAGCGTTCTCCGCCAGGGCCTCTATTCATGTGGGATCTGATGTTATTTCATTTTCCTCTGGTCATCTTACTTCCCTGGAGAGAGCTTGACTCATGATATAATTATACGCTCGGCCAGTTCCCAGTGAAACTTACTCCGGCCTGCCACCGCCTGCCCCCCGCCGATGTCCCGTTCCAGGGCCTTTAAAGAGACCAGCGCTTGGCCAGAAACCCAAGCGGTACTCTTTGCAGAACCATTAGTGACTCGGTTCTCGGAGGGCACTTTGCACTGACCATCCTCTGTCCTCCGAGGGGTCAATGAGCGCTGGGCATGAGTGACTCACTGCAGAGCCAGCCCCTTCTGTGGTCTGTGGGGCCTGCCTCCTTCTCTTCAGTGGCTCTTAAAATGGTTCCTGGAGGACATGTTTTCCAATGTTTGGGATTTAGGCTTATTGCACAGAACATATCAATGGTGTCATGTGAATGACAGCCTAGTTTTGTGCAAGGCCAGCGTGGAGACAGGTGACCATGGCAGCCCCTTTTGCCCAGTGGCTGGTTCCCTGCTCCTAAGGCCACTGGACCCGGATGGAGGTCCACCAGGGTAGGGAAAGCCTGCTGGAGAGGGAACATGGGGAAGCCATCGTTTCCAGCTGCTCCACTTCATTGTTTCCAGCTTCTCCCCACTTGTGGTAATTACTTCTAGGGCTAGAAGCTCCTTATGCAACGCATCTGAGGGCCACAGCAGAAATAGAGTTCCAGAAAGGCAAAATATGTGTTTCACCATAAATCATTTTGTAGGCTTTGTTTTTAAACTCTCTTTTTAAAAATTGGCTATTGAAAGCATAAATCATTTTGAAATGCATTGTTGCGCTTACAGCATTTGTAGAAGTAAAACATATGGTGATAATAATACTAAGGTAGGAAAGGAGAAATGAAAGTATATTATTGTAAAGTTCTTATACTTTATGCAAAATGATATAATATGACCTGCAGGTAGACTGGAATAAGCTAAAGTTATATATGGTAAGGCAAAAAAAAGCAATCACAAAAAGCATTTAAATGGAGATGTAACAGATAAGTTCATACTGAAGATAAAATGGAACAAAAAATATGCAACCAAATCTCAATAAGGCAGAAAAGAGGAAACGGGTTGGAGAACCAGGTGGGACAAATAGAAAATACAAAGCAATCACATTAAATATAAATTATCTAAACATAATAAGGAAAATACAGGGGCTATAGATTGAAAAACAAACATAAAACAAGTAAAAAAAAAAAGACACTTGCCAACTATAAAAAAATAAAATTTTAATATAAAGACACAAGTTAAAAGGAAAAGGATAGAAAAAGATGTATCATTCCAGTATTAACCAAAGAATCTGGAAGTAGCTATATCAGTATAAAAATTGATTTCTGGTAAGAGGTAAAGAGGGTAATGTCATAATAAGAAAGCAGTTAATTTATCAGGAATGCATATCAATCCTACATATTTATGCAGCTAGTACTAGAGATTCGAAAATGCATAAAGCAAAAATTCAGAGAGGTGAAATGAGAAATATATAAACTCACAAATATGGTCAGATATTTCCACACCTCTCTCAATAAATGATATAACAAGTACACCCACACATACACAAAAAATAGTAAATATATGGAAGACAAATAATGTTATCAAACAACCTGACATTTGTAGAACACTCTCCCCAACAATAGCAAAATACACTTTTTTTCCAAGTATACCCAGAACATTTACCAAGATCAGCAATATTTTAAGCCATAAGACAAGTCTCAATAAATTTAAAAATACTCAAACCATACAAATATGTTCTCTGACCATAATAGACTTAAATGAAATATGAGTAACAGAAAAAAATCTTGGCAAAATCTCCCAATATTTGAAGACTAAATAATGCACTTTTAAATAACCCACAGGTCAAATGAGGAATCAACAGAAAAAGAGAAGTGTTTAAAATAGAAGAAAAAGAAAACATTAAAATTTGTGAGGTCCTGCTAAAATAATACATAAAAGAAACTGTATAGCTTTAAATAGTTATATTAGAAAAGAAAAAAGTCTCAAATCAATGATCCTAATATCCTCCTTAAAGGACAAAACAACAAATGCTAAGTAGTAATAATAAAAAATGGAGCAGAAATCAATAAAATAGAAGACAGAAAAGTAATATTAAAATTAATTAAATCAAAAGCTGGTTCTTTGAGAAGATGGACAAACTTGATAAACATCTAGAGAAAAGTGAGACTATATCAACTACCAATATGAGAAATCAGACAGGGACATTACTCTAGAGTAGGGGTGTCGAACTCAATCAGAGAAGGGGCCAAAATCTAAAATCCAGCCTAAATCACGGGCCGAATGGTTTACTGAACAGTCATAAACTGTCATTGTGATGGAAACACAGCAGAGTGCAGTGATGACAGCGCGGTGCGGGCCACATTGCAAGGCCTGGCGGGACGGATTTGGCCCGCGGGCCTTGTGTTTGACACATGTGCTCTAGAGCCTACCAAATAATAAGAGGATATTCACTGACAAATAATAGGTAAAAAGAAAATAATTGTAAGATGTAAATTCTTTCTAAATTGATGACTAGTACAAAATCATCACAATCAAAATACCATCTGGCTATTATGCACAAATTGGAAAAAATTCCAAAAATCATAGAGAAATTCAAAAGACCTAGAATAAGTAAGTAGTATTAAAGTAGAAAGAATGAAGTTGGAATACTTACACTATCTTATTTTAAGAGTTAGAACAAATCTACAGTAATCAAGAAAATATGATTTGCATTGATATAAAAATAGATTAGAGAGTCCAGAGAATACATATAAATGGTCTACTATGACACTGTCATAAAAATTATCTCAAAATGGGTCATGGAAGTATCTGTAGAAATATAAACTATAGAATTTGCAGAAGAAGATAAGGAGGAAAATCTTGGTTACTTTGGATCTGGCAAAAATTTTAAAATAAGCATAAAATATCTTATATTAAAAAAAGGTATTTATAATTTGTAACATCTATAATATGTTCTACTTCCTAAAAATTAAAACCTATTGTTCTTCAAAAGGCACTGTTCATCAACCAAAGAACTTATATGCATATGTGCATAACCCATGAACACACAATAGGAAGGCCTGTGGGGTGGGAAGAGGCAGGCTAGAAGAGGTCAATGGGGGAAAAAGGGGTCATATGTAATGCTTTCAACACAAAGATTTTTTTAAAAAACACATAATAAAATGGTAATTATGTGAAAAAAAAAAGACACCATTAATAAAATAAAAAGCCAGTTACATACTGAAGATAAGATCTGTAAATCTTCTAATCCATGAAAATATTGGTACATAGTCTATATAAAGAACTCTTACAACTCAATATAATATATATACTAGAAGAAAATACACAAAAATATTTGTACTAGTCATTTCTGCATGTACGGATGATTTGTTAAATACGTACTACTATTTCTTACTTCTGTATTTTCCATTTCTAAAGCTAGTATGCTATTTTTAAAACCAGAACAACAACAAAGGACCTCATTAAAAAACTACTTAACAGCTGCTCTTCCTAACATTATGATTTGAGGGTCACCACACAGACAGATGGGTCCCCAGGTCTCCCTGGAGATGAGCCATGGATGGTGCCAGCTTTAAAATAGCCTCCAGGGACACAGGGGACCAGGGCAACGGATCCGATTGAGAGGCAGGCACGTTACTCAAGGCTGCACAAGGTGTGGTCTGAGGTGGGGGAGTCAGAATGTTAGAGGAACTGAAGCTGCAAGGAAAGAAGCAGTAAAATAGGTCAAATCTACAACTCAAGGCAGGAAAACAAGGAAGATGGAATCTGGCGGGTTCTGTAATGGAGGGAAATGTAACTTCCTACAGGGTCAAGTGGCAATGTCCCCAAAGGCAAACTCACTGAACGCTTCGTGTTTCTGTAGCTTGGATCACATGACCTCACACATCTAGAGGAAATAATGAACAACATAAACTGATGAACAAAAACAGACTCAGAGAAAGAGAAGCAGCGATCAGACTTTCAAACCTCAGAGGGAAAGTAGGGGAAAGAGGGGGTAAGGGGGAGAGATCAACCAAAGGACTTGTGTGCATGCCTATGGACCTAGCCAGTGGCCATGGACAACAGGGGGGGGGGGCAAATGTGGGGAGGGGTTTGGGATGGGAATGGGGGGATGAGGACAATTATGTGATACCATAATCAATAAAATTAAATTAAATTTAAAAAAATGATCTACAGGAAGGCTGTTGGGGGGTGGGGGGGTGTGTTACTTGTTTGAAAGGAAGGAGAGATGGACTCCCTTGGGACATGGAAGAAGCAAAGCATGGATGTGCTTGCTGGTTTTTTGTGTTCCAACTCTACTCCTCCTACCGATTTCAACTATTTATTTTAGAGTGAGAAATAGTGAGGGTTTAGATCCAGGAGATAAAAGAGCCCTTTTACCTAAGAGGCCATTTAAAACATGGAGCACCGGTGGCAGAACTGGTGCCAAGATCCAGGTGACAAATTTCAACTCCGAGGTGATGAAAGGGAAACTCTCGCCACCTCCACCGCACCTCACACACAGCCCACAGCACGGTTTTGGCTGGGAGAATGCGTGCTTTCACGAACTTTCTTCGCTCCCCTAAATTCCTGGTCTGCACCCAGGCCCAGCTCCCTCGTCATAGCCCAGACCTTCCCGGGCAGCTAAATGCATGGTGATGTGCTATGCCATGATGTGCTTCCCAGAATTCGCCTTGCTTGCAGGTTACATTTCTTTAAGAAGACTTGGTTGAGTCAGTCTCCTCTACAGATTACAAATCCCATGTATTCTTGATGCCTAGTACAGTGCTTAGAACAGTGGTCGGCAAACTGCAGCTCGCGTGCCACATGCGGCTCTTTAGCCCCTTGAGTTTTTAGCAAAGGCCAGCTTAGGAGGACCCTAATTAAGTTAACCACAATGTACCTACCTATATAGTTTAAGTTTTAAAAAATTGGCTCTCAAAAGAAATTTCAATCGTTGTACTGTTGATATTTGGCTCTTTTGACTAATGAGTTTGCCCACCACTGGCCTAGAATACAGAAAGCCGGCAACAACAACAAAAGGACTTCCAAGGAATGAGGGAAGATAGAGAGGCACCGCTATGCGTTACCTTAGTGCAGGAATGCAGTTCCCTCGTGGACGTTAGTGATGGTAGCGGATCACCATTATCCAGTAGCTGGCAGGCCGCGGCCGACAAGGATTCCTAAGGAAAAGAGAGTATGGGACATGAGAGGCGTCCTAGATCCATAGAAAAATCACCGAGTTGCAGGAAGTGCACTCATCTAGAACTCACGGCCTCTGCGTTCATAGTACACGCACACAATGTGCCTCTTGTTCCTGTGATCAAATGAACCTTGCCCATGGTGTGAGATGGAAATTCAGATTTAGCCTTGAGTGGATTCCGCTGTCTTATCATCCACAGTCCTCATCCCCTTTTCACCCAGTGTTCCCATGCCTCTGCGGTCCTCACTCAAAACCCCTCGGTTCCATGGCATGTCCTTCGGTCAGATGAAGGGGTGGACTTTCTCAGGATCTTTGCCCTGTACGGGTCCAAGAGCTACTCCCAGAAGCCCCGTAAGGGAGCCAGACCCAGGAGGCCTTGCCAATTACTCTGCATCTGCTTGTCCCACTGGGCCAAGTCCCTCAAACGTAGATGTTTGCCTTGGATTCTACGGGGACCGTTTCTGAAAACTTATCTTCTTGGTTTGGGTAACTTGAAAGAGAAGGGAAAGTGGGAGGAGGGGAGAGAAAGAGAAGGAAAAAAATAGTTAAATTGGCCAAATTGTGTTTGCCTTGGTCAATCCCTAAGTTAGTCACTAAGGGCAGGGAGGGATGTGATGATGATGATGATGATGTTTCTGATGAGGAAGAGGAGGGTGAATGGCAGGAGACAGACACAACAGGTATGGATCTAAGAACAGCACCTGACTCCAAGTGCTGGCTCTGGGTTGCTTACTGGGTACTGCGGGCACAGTCTTAGTCAAACACTGAGCAGGTGGTGTCATTATCATGACAAATCTCAGAAGCAAGGCCTGAACCTCTCATGCTTGGGAAAACTCCTACAGGGACCGCTGCTCAGTCATCCCTGGGCTCGGTTCTCACCTTCCTGCTTTCAGAAATGTGGCCTGCGCTGAGGGTGACTCCTCTATCACTCCTTTCTGTGTCTAGAACTGGAACCATCTGCATGATTCAATTCATTTAGACACAAGCATGTGAATTTCTCCTACCCGGAAACGGGTTTAAACTGAAGCCCAAGTTGCTCATAGTTGTATTTTCAGCCTGTCGTAAATTACGCTTAAACCAATACTTCATAAATCTGGTCTTTGGCCTGGCCAGTGTGGCTCAGTGGTTGAGCATCATCCTATGAACCAGGAGGTCACGTTTGATTCCTGGTCAGGGAACATACCCAGGTTATGGGTCTCAGTCCCCGGTGGGGGGGGGGGGGGGTGCAGGAGGCTGTTAATCAATGATTCTCTCTCATCATTGAAGTTTCTCTCCTTCTCCCTCTCCCTTCCTCTCTGAAATCAATAACAATGTTTTTTTAAATAAATAAATCTGGTCTTAGGGTACCGTTTAGCCCTTCTAGGAAAAACTAAACAGTCAACCTGTTTGAGGAAGTCTAACTAGCTTAACTAATACTCTCTTCTTTTATAATCTCTGATGTTTAAAACCCTGCAGACAAATGACCAGTATTAAAAGAAATGTGGAAAAAAGTCCAGGGAAGCAATACATCCACGAACTTGTCAGTCCTGGGCTCCAAACTAATTCCCTTGGAAGGAAATGGCTTTTCAGAATACAAAAAAAAAAAAAAAAAAAAAAAAGGCTATTTACCCTCCAACTTTATTTTGTTTTTATTGACTTGAATATGGAAATAAAAAAAAA
Source organism: Pipistrellus kuhlii (assembly GCF_014108245.1). Classification (NCBI taxonomy): domain Eukaryota; kingdom Metazoa; phylum Chordata; class Mammalia; order Chiroptera; family Vespertilionidae; genus Pipistrellus; species Pipistrellus kuhlii. The sequence goes on from NW_023425524.1 coordinate 2,577,146, forward strand.
ATAAAAAAGCAACCACCAAAGTTTTAACTGGGGATCTATGTGGTGTTAATTGCAGGTTCTCTGTCCAATGTGTCCCGATCAATGGAGGAAAAAGAGCCGTAAGAGAAAAAACAAAAACACATTAAAGCAAGAAAATACCTCTTTGCAAGCAAGCTGGCTCTTTACTTGGGAGAAGCCACAACTTTATGACTTTTTCAGCAGAGACAGGAGTGTATTTTTTTTAATTCTCTCGTTCCTATGGGGCATTAAAGACACACCATAAAGCAGTGGGCTGCCGATCAGCCATGGAGAGCTTAACAGATGATGACATAAATGACATGGAGGTGATCGATAGCCACAATTTTTTAACCCATAGACGGACTTTTCAATTCTCCAAACTTCTCATAACAAAAAGAGCTTTCTGGGGAACAAGGGAAGAGTCAACATCATAGGAAGAGGGAATGCTTTGTGCTGGTTTCCAGCTCCGATTCCATCCAAGTTGAATGTTGCATACAAATCTCCATTTGTGAGACACCCTCATCTACCAGTTAATCAAAGGCCTGGAAATTCAAGGAAACCTGTGTTTATGGAAATCTGGCGTCTCTGTAAAGTTTTGAATGAGGCCTAAATAGAGCAGTTCATCTCATTTTGAAACTAATGGTTCCTGCCAAGTGGTTTTCCAAAGCTGGGTCTTCTGGCTCAGTCAGCATTTAGGAATTCATTTATGAGTTGGGTTAGTCGGAGGCTCTGGAATTCAAATTTATGTCTGCAGCCCACGACTTTGCTCCGATAGGTCTCTGAGAAGAGATTGTAATCAATTTACCAAACCCAGACTTCAGGAAATTTTCATATCCCAGAAAGAAGTGCTGGTGTGGGGCTTTGTCTACTTTCTCAACCGGCCTCCTTCCCCCATCATTCTCTGGGTCATTGTCAAGTGTAAGCACTTCCCCCATAGATTGTCCCTCCATTCAAAGCTGGGTGCTCTGTAATTCACCTCCCTTAATAGACTTGCTCGTGGCTTATAAAGGGGCAGGATATATGAGTGGCTAGTCACCTCGGACAGTGTGTATGCTATCCATCCTTTTTGTGATGGAAGTAGCAAAAGCTCTGTTAATTAGTCATCCAATTTGTTGTGAAGATTTATCTGCCCCGAAATGTTCCAGGAAATTAGAATATGGTTTTGGGGTGTGTGTGTGTCTTTATAAACCCAGTCTTTTCCTTTCTCTCGGGGCAAGGAGCAAGCATTGAGCAGCTTTTCAATGTGCCCATAAATTTCCTGCCTTTTCCCCCCAAAAGTTTCCTTTGAAGAAGTCATCGAATAAATTAGCGAGGCTGGAAATGTGCCTCCAGTTTGTATTGGCCTTGGTTTGTGGGGAGTTACTTAATGAACAAAAGTCAATGAATTCAAACAGTAACAAAGTAATTTCCATGATGAATCAAGTGTGAAAACTGGTTTAACCTCTCCTGTTTTACAAACTCTATATCACCCTGACTAAACGAATACAGGAATAAGACACCCATCTGGAAATCTCATCTGAAATATTAGATCGGGAATCTAAAATTCAGCCAAAGAGTGTGGCTTGTAGGGATATCCTGTCGGATAATAAATTGCATTAATCTTACTTAAATTTTCCATCTAAATCATGCCCTGAGGCCGTAGTACGCGGAGGAAACTATGCTTTACTTTCGATGCATTGTGCTACTGAAAACGATATTAAAAGACAAGGGGGAAAGAACTCTGCTTGTTTTTTTTCTCCCGACTGGTTTTTCCAACATTAAAAAAAAAAAAAAAATCCATGTGGAACTTTCTAGAACCAAACACTGGCGGGGGTCAGCAGGAGTTTGTATGGTCACCAACGGGAATCGATGTCACAGGGGCCTTTCCAGAACTTCTGTCTCTTCTTCATCTGTGAGCTCTGAGCCATGGGGCTTATAGGAAACTTTTTGTTTTGTTTTCTTTGTTTTGCTTTGTTTCGTTTTGGTGGAGGGAGGGAAGTGCCATTTTCTTAGCCTCATTTTGACTTTCCCATATACAGAACTGCAAACGGTGTCTTTCTTGAAGATTTCCTTAGTCCTTTCACGTTTTAATAAAAATAAAAAAAAACACATTTAAATCTGCTTAAATTTTTCAACCTAAAAAAAAAAGAAATTGCCAGAAGGAGGGGGAAAAAAATCTCATTGTGGCTTTCCTAAGCAGCAGAAGGGATTCCGCGGGCTCAGAAGCCCTGCCCGGCCCGGGCCTCTGTCTGCCGCTGGAAACAATCCGGGAACTAAAAGGTGTTAGAATAATGTTGACTCAACGCTCAACCCACACACACACATATGCTCCAAAATGCTGAGTCGTCTCTACTGGTCCCGAGTGTCTGCTCTGTGAGCATTCCTGGTGAGAGGGGTTCCTGGGACAAAGCCGCACCAATTCCCAGTGCTGGGCAAAGGGTTGAGCAGAGAAAGTGGACCGAGTGACCTCTCAGGAATGACGCTGTCCACTGGGAGCACCGTGCTCTAGCACTTCACATCCATCTCCTCACAGCATCCTCTAGGGCAGTGGTCGGCAAACTCATGAGTCCACAGAGCCAAATATCAATAGGACAACGACTGAAATTTCTTTGGAGAGCCACATTTTTTAAACCTAAACTTCTTCTAATGCCACTTCTTCAAAATAGACTCGCCCAGGCCGTGGTATTTTGTGGAAGAGCCACACTCAAGGGGCCAAAGAGCCACATGTGGCTCTGAGCCACAGTTTGCCAACCACAGCTCTAGGGCAGGATCACTACCATCACCTGCAGGTGAGGAACCACACTCAGAGGCCCACTCACCTGCCTGCAGTGACAAGGCTACCTCTGACAGATGGAGCTGGGACCCAAGGGGATCCTCCACTCTGAAAACCAAACCACCAGTGGGTGGGATGAAGTAGATGCACTGCCTGTCTTCTTTTATACTTTTAAAAATATATTTGTATTGATTTCAGAGAGGAAAAGAAAGGGAGAGATTGATAGATAGAAGCATAAATGATGAGAGAATCATGGATCAGCTGCCTCCTGCATGCCCCACCCTGGAGATCGAGCCCGCAACCCGGGCCTGGTTCATAGGTCGCTGGCCACCCACTGAGCCATGCCAGCCGGGCACCAATCTTCTTTTAGAATAGATGCCATGAGGAGCCTCAACCTGTCAAACCCGAAGGTGGTTGGAGGCATGGCCACGAAGTCAGCCTCAAAGCCATGGTAATTCCAGACTCTCTCCTTCCTCTCTCCTTCCATGTCCTAACAATCTCAGCTCCTTCAGAATCTCAAATGAAAAAATGATTCCAGTACCCATCACTCCTTTCCATTCTCACTGCATCACTCTAGCCAATTCTTAGGAACTTCTCATTTCAACAGTCTTTGGACTCTTCCTCCCCTCACCCCCAAGATGCTAGTGCCCATCTTCCGGCACCTGGTGGGCTCTCATGACCCACAGGGTAAGCTCCCCTTGTGGAAACACAGCTCCTGCCTGGGCTCCCGGATGTACCTCCCTCCACCCACCCACCTCCACTCCCACTTGATGAGCCAGAGGTTCAAACTCAGGAATCAGCCTCAGCAAAAATCACGTGGTTTCATGCATGAGGTCTCTCCTCACACGATCCCTTCTACCTGCAGGAATCTTGCCCATTCCCTCTGCACTCCTTTATGAGAGTGAACCCTGTGCTACCTTTTATACTCACCTTCCACCCTTGTTTAGGTCAAATGGGGTCCTACGCCCTTGTGCTCCCATAAAACCTTGAGCACCCCTCTAGCCCAGCACTTAGCACAGGCATTGAGATAATCCATCTACAGCTTGTCTCTGACTGGACTGAGGTCTGACCTTGGTCTTCCGACACCACCTAAGCCCCCACCCTGCTGAGCGCAGACGCACAATAATCAATGTCCGTTGGGTGGAGCCAAACTCTGCTTCTGTTTTAATGCCTTACCTGTAACTATTGGTGACTCAGAGTGTGATGCCATTTTTTTTTTCCCCCTTGAGGGAATTTTAGCGGGTCTGCTTATGTAATGGTTTCATTTCCCTTCCATTTCCCACAACTCACTGCTCCTTCCTCCTCAACTTCCCGTCTGACCCACCCCAGGCAAACTAGAACATTCTTTCTACTCCTTTTTGCGGGCCATAATCGCCAGACCTCCCATTCTCTCATCCGGGGCTTATCTTCCTCACAGGCCTCTCCTCCCCTCCATTTCCCCCCGCCCCGCTTCCCCCTCCCCCCATACTAACCTTCCCTAACTCTACCTCACCCCCATACAACCCAACCATCCCAGCCGTCCTTGAGCTCAGCTCTGATGGATTCTGTGCTTGTTTCTGAGCTCCTGCATTTGAGGGCTGAGAATCCCTAGTGGCTTGCTCAGTTATGCCGAATCGTGAGCTCAGAGAGGGCAGGGGCCTCGATTCAGCTGAGTCTCCTCAAGCAGCCCACCCTAGAGGCCCAGCTCTCCCCCCCTCCCCCTGACCATGGCCACCGCCGGAAATCACAGTGCTGTTTCAGTCCCTGCAAACCCCTGGTCCAGCGTGGCAGAGCTGCGCTGGTTGTGACTGGTTTAAAGTAGGAACACGACAGACCACCAACATAGCAAAAGCCGGCTGCTCAGCTATCACAGGGTCCTGCCAGGAGAGGATTACTCGGAACCTACTGTCCACGACTCCGTTTCAACAAGCTGCTCTCATAACATTCTTTGAGGTTAGATGCTCCCACGGAAATGAATTATGGCATAGTTTATGGCAGAGGGGGAGCTGGAAAAGAGCGGTGTCATTATTGCTGCAAGTGCCCGCAAAAGATGCTTATGAGCGAGCCCGGACCCAGCCACAAACACACAGCTCGTTGCTAATAAATTCATTTACTTCCACGTAAGGTTGCCCAATGTTGTGCAACCGGGCGGGGGGCTGAGAAATGTCAGCAATTCAGGCCGAGGCTATTTGTCAACAAAACCAACCCATTGCACCAGCCTCAGCAAACCATTGCAGCAAGCAGCAGCCTTCTTCTTTCCGTAGAAGAGAATGGTTCCACAGAACCTTAAATAGGAAGGACGGATGCTCACGCAGACAAAGCACACAAAACAAGGGGAGGGCATATTCAGGGGAGACTGGGAGGTTGGGAGGTGGAGAAAAAAGGCATGATTTTGTTCCCTGAGGTGTCCACACCATCATTTTTTTTTTTCTACTACTGAGAGAGGGGGGGGGGGGGAAGAGAGAGAGAGAGAGAGAGAGAGAGAAAGAGAGAGAGAGAGAGAGAGAGAGAGAGAGAGAGAGAGGGAGGAAGGAAGGAAGGGAAAGAGAGAAAGAATGAATAAAGAAAGAGAAAGAGAGAGAGAGAGAGAGAGAGAGAGAGAGAGAGAGAGAGAGAGAGAGAGAAGAAGAAAGAAAGAAAAGAATAAGAAGAAAAAGAAAGAAACGAAAGAACGACAGAAAGAAAGAAAGAAAGAAAGAAAGAAAGAAAGAAAAGAGAAAAGAAAGAAGAAAGAAAGAAAGAAAAGAACGAAAAAGAAAGAAAGAAAGAAAGAAAAGAGAAAGAAGAAAAGAAAGAAAGAAAGAAAGAAGAAAGAAAGAAGAAAGAAAAGAAAGAAAGAAAGAAAAGGAAAGAAAGAAAGAAAGAAAAGGAAAGAAAGTGAAAAAAAGAAAAAGTTTTTCATTTATTATGAAACATTTCTTTAAAGAAATATAAGATGGTGCTCACTTCGGCAGCACGTCTACTGAAGAAATCTAAGATGTCTTTCATGTCCTACACACATTTCTGTGGGCTTGCTGTACACAGACGCGGTGCTAGGTGCTGGGCAGGTAAGAACTCCATAACGCTGAGCTCACAAGGGAATCCTGGGCGAAGGAAACAGGCACAGATCATGCTAATACGAAGCGACTAGCTGTGATGGAGATGTGACGTTGGAAGTGACAAGCTTAGAAAAGAGGCATTTCTAGTTGACCTCTGGCCAACTTGTATTCGTTTGTTTTTCTCACATTAGTCCTTGTAGATCTTGAAAGTAAACACCTGAATCTATTTGAGGCAAGAGGAGCAATATATATATATATATATATATATATATATATATATATATATATATATATATATATATGGCAAATAACTGTGGCCATGACGCAAAGAAAAACCAAGGTCATTCAGAGGAAAGAGACCGTGAAATAAGCCAGAGAAATTTGGAAATGAGAAGCCCCCAGGGCTGTCATTGAACCTGAGGTAATGAGAATTCAAGAATCAATATGGAGAGGGCTGCTCCCGGCCTGACTGCCACAAGCTCTGGGACAGGAAGCAGTAGCAGTCACTCAACCCGACCCTCTCCCTTCCCCACATTCAACTGCATTTCTTCTTTTCAATTCGCTTGTGTCCCTTGCAATAGCCTGTTGGTCCTCCAGCTATTCATGAGGAAGATTTTGCATTCGCTAGTCTTCCAAGGTTCAAACTGAGGGGGGGGGGGGGGGGGGGGGGGAGAGACAAGGCTCGAAGGCGTGAAATGTGGGACATGGACCGGAGGGCCATGGAAGTTAAGGGCCAGGAGAGGCAGGAGCTGACTCATGCTGCCTGTGAGAAGACAACATTGGATATTCCAAGGGCGTGAACAAGGAGACATGGAGACCCAAATTCGCAAGATATGGAAGACTCCTCAGAGTTGGTATTGAATGCCCTGAAAGCAGGCTTCCTGTTAGGGACAAGTGCTATGAACTGCTCAGACTGTATGTGTGTGTGTGTGTGTGTGTGTGTGTGTGTGTGTGTATTTCCCCCCGAGGTTTTTTTTTAATTAATTTTTAGAGAGAAATGAAGGGGGCAGAGAAAGAGAGAGAGAAAGAGAGAGAGAGAGAAACATTGATGTGAAAGAGAAACATGGATCGGTTGCTTCCCATACGTGATCTGACTGGGGATCATCAAACCAGCAACCCATGTATGTGCCCTAAATGGGAATCATACCTGCAACCTTTTAGTAGAAGGAAGGACACTTCAACTACCTGAGCCACCAGGACAGGGCTGGTTATTTATATTTTTGAAACTCAGGTTCTGATCAGATCCAGTACTTGCCACTATCGGCCAAAGTAACAACACTTATTCCTATTAAATCTTTTCCAATAAACGAGAAAGAGAATATCCAAAACCCAAGAAGAGACTCTTCATGGTACAAACCTGATGTTCCCAATGGTTCCACTTCTTTCAGACGTTTAGCAGACCGGGTTTGAACACTTGGTGAGCCAGGTGTTTTCAGGAGACTGTCCCTGGCTCTGACTTTTCCTGGATTGTCAAGCACACTATTTCTTTACTAGAGGCCCGATGAACAAAATTTGTGCAAGGGGCTCAGCCCTCCCAGCTTCAGGTTCATCCAGAAAGTCATCTGGAAGGATGCCTGGAAGGTCATTCAGCTGCCCAGTCTAATTAGCATATTACACTTTTATTATTATAGATTTTTAAATATATTTTTATTGATTTCAAAAAGAGAGGGAGGGAGAAATAGAAACGTCAATATTGAGAGAGAATCTTTGGTTGGCTGCCTCCTGCACCCCCCACTGGGGATTGAGCCTGCAATCCAGGTATGTGCCCTTGATTGGTATCAAACCAGGGACCCTTCAGTCCACAGGCAATGCTCTATCCACTGAGCCAAACCAACTAGGGCTCAAGCACACTCTTTAATTCTTTGCACTGCATCAGTGTCACCTTCAGAATGGTGTGGTACCAGTCACTGGGGAGAATCTATTGTACCAGTAAGAAGCTATTCCTTTCTGCTCCCAGCCCTGCCTCTGACTCACAATGTCCCAGAGAAAAGCCACCATCTCTCTGAATGGGGCTCCTTCTCTGCAAAGCGAAAGGGTTAAGCTGGCGATGGTTCTCTCTCTCCCAGACCTAAAATTCCATCATAAATGGTGCCGACGGAACGAAGTCTCCCCGACCCCAGATGATATTGCAGAAGCTACATTTTAATAAATCCCGCTATCAACATGTTTACTTGCCATGCGTCTCGCGCACAGATAATGAGAGTGCAGACTGTGCCCTGGACAAATTTGGTCTCTTAAAGCTTCCCAGATGTTTAGGTTCCAAATAAACAGTAGTAGGTAGTTTGGAAATGACAGCAGAAAAGTCATCGCCGGCGGGGAAGAGGCTGAGTTTCCTAAACCACAGGATGGGGATGGGAGGGGGGGGGAGAGGGAGGGTGGAAAGAGGGAGGGAGGGAGGGAGGGAGGGAGGGAGGGAGGGAGGGCTCCCTCAGATGCCTGGGGCCACGCAGGCCCAGCCCAGACTGCACAGAGCCTTGGCCACAGCTCCCTGTGCACATCCAAGGGAGATCCTGGCTGGCCACTGCCTCCAGGAGGTAGATAAGCTCAGGATATATGATCTGCTTTCCTGCCAAGAGCAATTTGCTTGACAGGCCTCCTGCTTACAAAATACAAAGGCATTCTTTGCAGCATGAAAACGTTTTGGTCTTTGGGATTGACCTGCATCTGTGGTGGGGAAAGGGGAAATACTGGCCAATTTGATTTTTAAAGGACTGGGTAGATGGTGAACACAGCTTATAGATTCTCCAGCTGAAGGAAATGAAAAGCAGTTGTATTTTTCAGGGTGTGTTCATCAGAGAGGAATATTGAACTTTATAGGGATTAAAAATATATACATGTTTTAAATATCCTAAAAGGCACTGATCATCTATCTCTTCCTTCATCCTCAAAACTCTACGAGGTAAGCAGGGCAAGGCATCATTCCCATTTTATAGATGAGGAATCAGACTAAAAATCTGAGGGACTTGGTCAAGATGTTACAGCTAATAAATTTGTTCTACACACTGTCAGTAATATAATTTGTCAGTAATAAATTTGCCTTGACCCAAGTTTAGTTTCTCCATGCACTTCCACGGTCTTCTATGGCCCTTCTACACCTCAGCATTTTGGGTTTCCTTTCACTTTGACTTGTAACATAAATCATTTTGCTGTCATTGATATTAAAGGGGTGTTACTAAGACAATGCTTCCTCAAGTAATATGTAAGCTTAATGTATGTATGGTGTACACATGAAACTAATACAAAATAATATTGAATGTAATCTGTAACTGAAAAATGAAATTTAAATTACAAATACAAAAATAAATAGGCAAAGGATATGAGCAGATAATTCATAGAAAAGGAAATGCAAATGAACAAATAACATACCGAAAGGTTCAACCTCATTAGCACTCTTAAGGCAAATTAAAATGATATGCCACTTTTTGCCTATCATATGAGTAAAGTTGTAAATTTTTCTATTCTTTCTTTTTTAAAATATCTTTTTTTTTTTTTACTGATTTCAGACAGGAAGGGAGAGTGAAAGAGAGATAGAAACATCAATGATGAGAGAGAATCATTGATTGGCTACCTCCTGCATGTCCCCTCCGGGGATTGAGCCCACAACCTGGGTATGTGCCCCTGACTGGAACTGAACCCAGGACCCTTCAGTCTGCAGGACTGGCTCTTTCCACTAAGGCAAACCAGCGAGGGCCAAAGCTTTAACTTTAGTAGACCACTCTGACTAACGGAGATGAAGAATATACCTGTAATAATGTAATGACACTCTTCCCACCACCACAATAGTTCTAACTAAACCCGCACTGTAGATACACACAGTTCAATGGCTTGTGTCCAAGGGATAAAATAAATAATTCCATTTCCATCTTCTTTTGAAACACGGCTGAAAATTATGAACTAGTTCTATTTCTACTGATCTAGTTTAAACCATAGAGCAATCTGTATTGATTATGGAAAGAGAGACAGTCTATAGAATTTAAAAGATCCACTTTTCGTTTACACTCTAATTAATTAGAACTCCAAATTATCACCTGAATAAAAAATAAGCCAAACCACCTTCTCCCTTTCTGATATTTAGCTGAATTTTTCCATTGTCATCTGGTACTCACACACACACACACACACAGACACACACACACACAGGAATATTGTGTGTGTGTGTGTGTGTATGTGTGTGTATGTGTGTGTGTCTAAGTTATGTGACACATAGGGTCAGGCTTAGGCTGGAGCTGGCGCAGACCAGCTTGGCAGAACCAATACTGCTCCCTCACCTCTTTCCAACTCTGTGATCAGTGATGTTACATTGAGAGTTGAAATCAGCCCCAGAAATCACCAAATGCTGAAAACCAAGGCTGTTTGTTCCAAAGAGTAGGCTTACTGGCATCCCATTGCATAGTAGGCACTTCAAATTTTTTGTTATATGACCAAATGAATTAATAAACGGAATATATTTTTATCATCACTAGTGATAAATTTCTTAGGAAAATAGGCAAACATCAGAGAAAGACTAGCCCACTCACTGACTTTTCAAGACAAACTGCTCTAAAGTAAAAAATATGAGCTCCCTGAGGCAAAATTCAGGAGCTACTAGATACCAATTTCCTAAGTTTTCCTCTAAGTGGGTGGACAAAATCAGGCTCTGTTTGAACTTAGGGATCCAGGGAAAGCGGCCCAAAATGTTTGTGGGTCCAAACCAAAGGCTTATATGATGGAAACAATATACCACTTCTCTCCATTTTAGCTGTGATTGTAAAAAAGCTTTCTCCTCCTGGGGAATAAGTCAAGAACCACAAATATTTATCACCTTTTCTAGGTTCTTAAGAGTCCTAAAATTTGATCTCAGGGAATGTTGGAGTAACATAAACTTTTTTTCGCAAAGAAAAATAAATCGCTTGCCACATGATAGGTACTCAGTTTTCAGATGATTGGATAGTTAATCCCAGGGCAATAATTAACTAGTTTCAACCCCTGCTGTCCTGATTGCACAGCAGGCTAGCGTTTAGTACAATGATCACAAAGCAGACATTATCGATCATTGTCTAATAATCTGTTACTAGAATTTTTTATTGTGTCTGAAATAAGAAGAAAATTTAAAGTGATCATATCAAGGGGTTCTATAATATTTCTGGGCAGCAAAAGGAGTTAAAAAGGAATCCCAAGCCCTTCTGAGGTCTTAGCATCACAATGAGACAGGATATACAACAAGTCAGCCATGCCACCATTGAGGGGGCACATGAAATTGCCAGCGCCCAGGTTCTCACTCTTCAGCTGGTGTCTCTTGGAGCTCAGGGTGCAACTCTGTGCACCAGAGATAGAGCAGCAGTCACTTTAACAACTTGGGCCTCAAGGTCTATAAACTTGGGATCATTGACCCCCTCCCCAGTGAAGTCAGGAACAATCTACCCTAATAAAAGAGAAACATGCAAATTGACCGTACCTTCACAACACCCAGCAGCCAATCAGGAGTGGGTATGCAAATAAACCCACCAAAGATGCCGACAGCCCTGTTCCCCCAACTGCTCCAGGCCTCTGTGCAGCACACAGAGCGGGGTGGGCGGGGTGGGGTGGGATGCCTGCTATGGGGGGAGGGCAAGTGGGGAGAGGGGAGGGAGCTGCAGGACAGCACTCCTCCTAGAGTGAAGACTGAAGGCAGCAGCCAGAGCAAAGGCTTGGGTCCCAGGTGCTGGAAGAAAACTGGTGCCAGCAGCCAGGAGAAGGAAGGCCTATGGCATGAATCTCTTTGTGCATAGGGCCTCTAGTAATGAAAATAATTGTCCCCAATAAACTGAGCACCTGCAATGTTCCCAAAATGATGCTGAGCATTTATCATAAACTAATTTCCAGGGTAAAAGATAACTATCTTATAATAGTTTACTTATAAAAAAGAACAGAAGTTCAGGAAATTTAACTAATCTGTGCCACGTCACATAACCAATCATCGTTGGGAGCTCCGGTTCCTCCCCTGTGTTGCTTGATTCTAAAGCCAAGCTAATACAGCCTGTGATTTAGAGGGCCGCTGTAAGGAACGAATAAGATCAGGAATGGGAAAGCACTGCTAAAATTACAAATTGCTCCATAACTGTTTTCCACCATAGAGCAACCCTTGTTAACGACCCAAAAAAGAGTACTTGCTATGTAACTAAGATAAACAGCCAGTTATCCTCTCTCCGCTACTCAACCAGCTCCAGCCACTGGTTAATTTGTTACTTGAATTAAAAAAATAAGACACAGAATCTTAGCTTTTTCTTATCTCATTCACAACCCAATGATAAACCTTATCGACAATCCCAATGGCTGGTAGGGTCCGTTATGCTTTTAATAATCATTTATGGAGTGTTCACTGAACCCCAAGAAATTTCTAAGTTGTTCTGAGTTTCCATTAGAGCATTGAGCTCTATTTAAATGTCTCATGTTCCCCAGCACACTAGTAAGCTCTAATTTTTTTTAATAGTGAAGTCTTAGTATTGAAACTACTTCCTCTCTTAAAAGTCTATAATGTTTGAGATTTTACTTTGAGAAATCGTGAAACCAGCGGGACAAGAACTTTCATAAATTATGTGCCTGCTTGCCAAGAACACACAGTGGGGAAAAGAGACTCTCTTTAATAAATCGAGTAGCCCTGGCCAGTTTCACTCAGTGGGTTGGAGCATCAGCCTGAGGACTGAAGGGTCTCGGGTCCAATTTCTGGGTCAAGGGCATGGTTCAATCCCCATGGTAGGGCGCATGTAGGAGGCAGCCAATTGATGCGTTTCTCACATTGATGTTTCTCTCCCTCTCTCCATCCCTCCCTTTCTTCCTTCCTCTTTCCCTTCCTCATCTCTCAATCTACTCTTTCTAAAAATTAATGAAAAAAAATTCTTCAGTGAGGATAAAAAAAATATATATATATAAACAAACAAACAAACGGTGTTAGTAAAAGCAGATCTTCATGTGCAGAAAAATGAAACTGGACCCTCATCTCATACCCTATATAAAAATCAGATCAAAATGGATTAAAGACTTGAGTGAAAAACCTGGAACTGTAAAACTACTAGGAAAAGCTTCTTGACATTGGGCTGGGTGAGCATTTGTTGGCTCTGACCCCGACAGCACAGGCAACAAAAGCGAAGATAGACAAAGGGGACTGCATGGAACTCAGGAAACCATCAACAGAGTGAAGAGACAACCTACAGAATGGACGGACATCTTTGCAAACACATCTCTGCTAAGAGATTAAAACCCAAATGAGGTACATAAGGAACCCAAACAGCTCAATAGCAAGAAAACAAACAACCCTATTAAAAATTGGGCAAAGGACCTAAGTAAAAACGTTTTTCAAAAGGAGACATACAAATGGCCAAGTACATGAAAAGATGCATAATGTCACTAATCAAGAGAATGCAAATGAACGCTCAATGAGGTATCATCTCACACCTGCTAGGACGTCTACCATCAAAAAGGTAAAAGGTAAGTATTGGCAAGGATGCGAAGAAAAGGGAACTCTTGTGCAGTATTGGTGGGAATGTACATTGGTGTAGCCATCATGAAAAGCAGTATGGAGGTTTCTCAAAACAAAAACAATAGGACTACCACATGATCTAGCAATCTCACAGCTGTGTATAAAGCCATAGGAAAGGAAATGGGGATCTCGATCAGATATCTGCACCCCTATGTTCACTGTAGCATTCATCACAAAGTGCCAAGTGATGGATAAATGAAGAAAATGTGATATATGTTTACATATAAGTACACATATATAACTATACCTATAAATATACTGGAATATGATTCGACCTTTAAAAAGTATATTCTGGGCCGGGACCGGTTTGGCTCAATGGATAGAGCATCGGCTTGGGGACTGAAGGGTCCCGGGTTCGATTCCGGTCAAGGGCATGTACCTTGGTTGCGGGCATATCCCCAGTAGGGGGTGTGCAAGAGGCAGCTGATCGATGACTCTCTCTCATTGATCGATGTTTCTAACTCTCTATCTTTCTCCCTTCCTCTCTGTATAAAATCAATAAAATATATATATATTTTAAAAGTATATTCTGCCATTTGTGATAACATGGATGAACCTGGAGGACATATTCTATGTGAAATAAACCAGACACAGATAAGGCACGTATTGCATAATCTACTTGGTACCACGATGGTGGTTACCAAAGACTGGGTGATGGGGAAATGGAGAAACGTTCATTTTTATTCCTGTTGATCAAACTTTATTCATTTTGACCCCGTGATGCAGAATGAGTGAATTCTGGACATCTCACATATAGGATGGAGACAGAGTATACCCCGTTTCAATTCCCTGCTCACTATAAACAAAGAGGTTTTATCCATCCCATACCCTCTGCCCAGGGGCCGAATTGCGGTGCATTTTCTCGGGCTGTTTTTCACATGTACCAGAAAGAAAAACAGTAAACCTTCCACGAGGCCTATATTCCTCTGGAAAAATGAGGTGATGTGTAAATACACTTGAACCTGAGGAGGTCATGACATCCCCCTTGAGGTAAATGAAAAGAAAACCTCATACACCGATATCCAGGCTCCAAAATCCGGGCTGGAGGCCGAAGTCCACCCATCTGGAAGAGGAAACGGGTTTCTCAGGCAGTTCCTGAGATGGTCTTCTTGGCGGGCTTGCCCTCTGCCCAGTGGTTCCTGGAGTCGTTTCTTTATTAGAGCAACCAGATATAAGTTTATCTCCTCTGATCAGCATGTCTCTGTTTATCTGAAGAGAGAGAGAGAGAGACAGAGAAAGAGAAAAAGAGATTGATTATCTGCCAATTCAGGCAACATTAAGATCTCCAACCTGAACTTCACTGCGAAATCTTTATTGCTTTTGGAAGCCACAGGAACAGACAGAAAGACTGCAGCTGGGCTGGAAATCCCACGTGAGCTTCATGTGGCCGCAGTGGTTGTGGGGGGTGGGGGGGGAGGGACATGTTTTAACTTACAAAATGAGAGCGCGAGACAGCAGTCATTAAGGGAAACATTAAACATGGGCTCGAACATGTATACAAAAGGGCAGCTCAATAAAACCAAGGGCGGGAGCATCTATTTACTCTCTCTCCTTCGGCCACGATCGTCTGCTATCTTCCATCGCTTTCCATGGGGCCGCAGGCCTCGTAAACGTCACATTCCAGAGTTTGGAAACCTAGAAGCTACGCTGGGTTCCTGCCGTTAAAACAACAATAAATATCTACAACTCGATCGCTCCAAGTTCGGGGATCTTATAAACCAGTCCAGGGCTAATCCCCTGAGCCAATGATATCACTTGTTGGGCTCGTCTAATAAATCACTCCGTCCCATGCAATCTCTGCTTGCACGATATGTTTTAGCACCTCATACATCCTGGTGTCTCTTTAGGGCAATTCGTTCATTAGGCATTGTCATACCTGCAAACTCGGGGTTACGCTCACCGTCCTCCAGTTTTCTTAGAAGGAAACCAAAGAGCAAAGACCTTGCACTAATGCATTGGATGGAAGACAGTTGACATCCTGCCTTTTACGCACTGTGCTTGGCCCTGTTCTGCTAAAGACCTCTGATTCCTTTGCAGACTGGGGGGGAGTGGGGGTTTTGCGATGTTTTTCATGCTGAAAAGGAATCCTAAAGACCAGTGGGACAGAGAATTTCACAAAAAGAGCAGGAATGAGTGGATGGGAACGGGGGGGGGAGGGGGGCCCAGGTATGGGAAGGGGACGAGGTGAAGGGGAGGTATGGGGGGGGAGGAATATCTGTAATAATCTGAACAATAAATAATTATTTAAAAAAAATAAGAGTGCAAATACAGTAAAGAGATCAATGCTTCAAGGCGCTCTGTTAGATCTGGCAGGCTGGATGCCTGGATGGCGGGGATAAGCGTTAGATGAGACAGAGAGGGCAGATGCCAGCAGATGGAGCAGCGATTTGAGATGAAAGGGAAGACAGTGAACACAGACTGTGCCCAGCAGCGCAGCCGTGACAGAAAGACACGGAGGATTTCTGAGCGTGGCACCCGCAGCTCCAAACCCATGCCGCTGTGCTACCTCAAAACCCTCCCGCCTGCACTGCAATCACCAAGCGGATGGAATTTTTCCAAATCAGTTCGTCTAAGATCAGTAAACTTTCTTAGATGTTCGCTACTGCAGGCCTTTATGATTTCACAAAAACTTCCTGACTTCTTGGCCTAGAATTCCACGCAGTCTGCAACCCAGCTACCTGGTCAGATTTATCTACCTTGAGGGCCCCATCGGAATTTTCTGCTCCAGCCACACTTGCCGTCAAAACTGCCCTGCGTTCTCTCGCCCCCCCTGTCATTGTTTCTTCCCCCAATCGCCACCTGTCAGATGCATCACCATCCTTCAAGATCCATTTCAAGGATCATCTTCCCCGGGAAGCTGCTGGCCCTCTCCAGCCAGAGATGATGTTCCCAGTCTCTGGTGCCCTGGACCAATGTGTCACTCATCACTCATCTGCTATCGCCTCGCTGTGGCTTCTTAGCTTCCCTTGTAGTGGGGACCAGATCCTGTGCATGGCTCTTGTAAACATCCGATCTCTCTGTATGATATAAAAAGGCTCCTGCCATCAGGATCTTGGAGGGCTATTTATTTGTGCCAACAGGATGGAGATCGCTAGTTTTGAGCCAGCGTTTATCCGTTATATGCCCAGTTCCTGACTGCAGAGTTATGATGCCTCAGAAGAGAAATGAGCACCTTCCTAAGACCCCAGAAAGAACAAGTTGTTTTTTGTTTTTGTTTTTTTAAAATATATTTTATTGATTTTTTACAGAGGGGAAGAGGGAGGGATAGAGAGTTAGAAACATCGATGAGAGAGAATCATCGATCAGCTGCCTCTTGCACACCCCCTACTGGGGATGTGCTGCAACCAAGGTACATGCCCTTGACCGAAATCGAACCTGGGACCGTTCAGTCCGCAGGCCTATGCTCTATCCAGTGAGCCAAACTGGTTTCGGCAAACAAGTTGTTTTCATCACTCGAATTCACAACAGTAACCAGTGGAGTTGGAGATCAGTTAGGTGGCAAAGAGCAGTTATCACTGGAATCAGTAATATGATCAGCCCACACCTTTCAGTCACTAAAACATCATGCAAGGAACTGTGTGTGAGTTTTTCACAATCAGAGATGATGTGTTGGCGTGATTTCAATGAGTTCTCTCAAACCGACTCCGTTCAGTAAATGTATATTGGTTGTATACCATTAGATGATAGTATACTATCTAATACAGCCTGCCACTGTATTAGATTGTCATTTCCACTTTTCAAAAGTATTTCTAAGAAATACTAGAGCAGCCTTAAAATGCGGGGTGCAGATACCAGTGTGTGAGGGGGCTCAGCCTCGGATTTAGGGGTCCCTGAACTGAGACTTGACTGCCTCGACCCCACGGCCATGAGTGAATCCCTTCTTTACCCATTTACTGAGATATGGAGGGGGGAAAAGATAAAATAAGTCAATTTGTTAAAGATGAATCAAGTTTCCAATATGCCTAAGAATAGATGTATACATACTGTATTTAGAATCAATTTATAATAATCACAGTAAGTCTGTCTCAAAAAAGTCAACAAGGGCAAGAACAATTTTAATGGTATATTGCAGGGAAGAGTAATGGGATGAATGTGAAATTAATTAAAGAAATTCTTGATCTTTAAAGCCTACTACTTGGTTGGGCAAAAACTGTATGCACATGAAAAAAGAATCTAGGTGTAACTATTCCTTGTTAACTCTCATAAAACAATGAGTTGCCCTAAAAACCAAGCTCATAACCTGAAAAGATTTTTTTAAAAATACAGAGATTTACTTTAGAAGTCAGCATAGTGGCTACCTTTTTTGCTGTTAGCTTTCTATTCCTTGATCTGGGTGCTGGATGCAAGGTGAAAATATCCTAGTTGTCACATTTCTACGTAAGACTTCAAAAAAATATTTTAAAGATATTTTGATTGATTTCTGAGAAGAAGGGAGGAGAATGAGATAGAAAATCAATTCTGCACAACCCACATGTGCCCTGATAGGGAATCAAACTATGACCTCTTGGTTCAAAGGTCGAGGCTCAACCACTGAGCCATGCCAGCTAGACAAGAAAAGATTTTAAAAATGTGACCCCCTTAGTCCCATCAATAGAAGGGAGACAGACAACTGCCTGTCTTAAAATCTCCTAGGTGATTCTAGCAAGAAGACATTCTGGGGTTACCTTCTCCCCCAAGGGCCTAGTGAAATGATGCAGGGACAACACCTTCTTGTGAGTGAAGAAATGGCGGAGTTCTTCAGCAGAGGTGGAGAAGAAAGGGATGTGATAAGAACCATGACTTGGAGTCTTCTTCCATCAATCAAACATGCAAACTGGAGAAGGTAGGAACCAGAGAGACAAGGGACTAAGCTGCCTTTCTATCCCAGGTGTGAGGTGACAAGGGCTGAAATCACGCTAGTGACTGTGGAAAGAGGGACGCATGGCTAGTCAGAGACACATTGTGGGCGCACCATACATTGCAGAGGGCCTGTTGGCAGATGTCAAAGAACAAGGTTTCCCGGAATTAAATCCCAATGCTCATACACTCTGGTATGTTCCTTCATCCCACCTAGTGCATGTGTACGTATGTCTTCTATGTGCCTGGAGCTTCACCCCAAGGGATCGAAGCCTAACCACCACACAAACAAACAAACATGCAGCACATCACCGTCCCTGTTGCCTAAGTTGCACACGACTTAGAGTCCAAAGTGCAAGCCATCTCGTTCTGAAATCTATACTCTGAGCCAGGACGCCCTGTCTCCCATTAAGAGCTCATAACACAAAAGAGGTGGGCCTTCACATGTTCTTGTGAGAAACCAGTGTAAACAGACATGCTCTTGTGAGAAACCAGTGTGGACAGACACTACCCACTCTTCCCCACATGCTTCACTCCTAACGCACAGAATACATCGCCTACCACGCCAGGGGGCCTCTCCCAACAAGCCGGGACACGGTGCCAAGACCTGCAGTGGTTTCAGTGACGCCAACAGATGTTGAGAAGAGGATGAGACCACTAGATGTGTTTCCACTAGGAAGCGGAGCCAAGCTTTCCAACAAGACCTCCAAGGGCAAGCAGCTGGCTGGGTATTCACCCACCATGCCACCTACATCAGCCCTCGAGGGTTTCTTCCCATAAAGAAGTGTGTTCGTTGGCTCCAGTTTGCATTGGTTGAAGGAAAATATTACTGCTCAAGTAATGGAAACGACTCTTTGGTCAATTCAATGAATATGAGGATATAATAGTAGATCAGAACCCAAGTGAAGAGAGATTGTTTTTTGGAAAACAAACGGCGTCCTGGAATCCTTGATAAACAAAGAGAAGGGGCCCCATTTTCTGAACTTTGATAAGATAATAACCTTTACCATGACCACCATGAAAATTAAAATGCAGAAGTTATTCCTCTTTCTTGTCCTTTTATAAATCATATAAGTAATTCTTATGGTCCTTATCTGCCAAACCAAACGCATTTAATCCTTAAAGCTAAAGGCATATAAATATGCATGCTTTATGACTTGTGCTTACATGTTAGTGTGTGTGTGTGTGTGTGTGTGTGTGTGTGTGTGTGTGTGTAGTCTGTGTATGTTATCATTAAGATTCTATCTTATCTTTTGGCCTGATGTCCTAAAATTTCACAGTCATAATCTAAATAATATTTATTAAATACTATTTTCCTGCTCACCTGACTTTGGGCTTGGCCATGTCATTTGCTTTGGCCAATGGAATATGAAAAGATGTGATGTGAGAAGAGCCTTAAAAGTGCTTATAGGGCCTAGTCTTTTGTGTTCCCTTGATATTACATGAGAACATGTTTTGAATAATCATTGAACCTTTATCCCAGACCCAAAACAAAGGTACATGGAGAAGACCTGAATTCAATCTGAAGCCTGAATTCCAGAAATACAGGAATGCAGGGAGCAACAAAATAAAACAAAAACCTCAAAAAAAAACTATTATTAACACCTAAGAGAGAAAAAAAATATTATGCTCATGAAACAAAAAACAAGATACTGTATAAAAAGAAAAATTCAAAGATCAAGAAAAATCCCTTTAAATTTTATATATATATATATATATATATATATATATATATATATATATATATATACACACACACACACACACACACACACACACAGAAGAATATTCAATAGAAGAGTAGGACAATAAAATAAATTCTTCCAGAAGAAAATCCAA
The DNA here is from genome assembly GCF_014108245.1 of Pipistrellus kuhlii. Taxonomy (NCBI): domain Eukaryota; kingdom Metazoa; phylum Chordata; class Mammalia; order Chiroptera; family Vespertilionidae; genus Pipistrellus; species Pipistrellus kuhlii. The sequence goes on from NW_023425524.1 coordinate 2,597,082, forward strand.
ATAAACAGAAAAAAGGGCATAAAACATAAGATAATGAGAAAATTCATTCAGGAAGCTCATCATCCAACTAATAGCAGTTTCAATGAGAACAGAAAAAAATAGAATATAAATCAGCAAAAAGATAATATGGGGAAATGTCCTAGTACTGAGTATCCAGATTGGAATGCCCACTAAGAGTCCAATAAGAAATATGCCTACCCAAGAATATTTTGAAATTGTAGAACATCAGGCAAGAAGCTTCTAAGAGAGTGGAAAACAGTTCTTGGGGACGATTTTATTGGGAACTGGATAGGTATCTCCCTTCTTAGCAGCAACTCTGAATTCCAGAAGACAAGACGAAAAGCAATGCCTGCAGAATTTGTGGGAATTTCATCCTAAAATGCTACATTCAGAACGCAATTCAAGGACCTCTCCTTCTGGGAAAGTGAGTGTTTTATATGCTTTTCACCCACAAGAATGCAGGCTTGCTTATCCTCTAACCTCAAGATTTTCTTTCTTCCATTTCTCACCTTTTAAAAAAAAGACCCTTGTTTGGGGGAAGGTAAGATCCCAAAGAGAAGCTGTAAAGCAGGATTTTCTTCCAGACTCAAATCCAAGCCCATCTAACTTGGGAAAACGTAGGATGGTCCCTTCCGGTGTTTGGGGGGAGCACTAAACAAGAACTTGCCCCCAGATCTTCCTTCAGCTTCCTGTCACCATTTCAGACATCACTGTATTAGAAAATGATCCCGTCTCCCCCAGGCCTTGGGGTCCTAAGAATCCCCTGGCTGTCATGTTCCCATCACATTACATACTTTGCTCACAGTAGTGCTCACACTGTTGAGAGCAGGCTTCTCTGTGCAGCCTGGGAACCGGGAAGAGCACATGTGAAGAAAAGGTGAGGGAAAAGGGCCATGTGGCTAGTGAGGGTGGGCAAAGGGGATGCCACACAGAGAAGAAAGGGTGAAGGGATGAATCAAAGACGCCTTTACAACGTAGTGAAGGAATAGCTCTGGAAATCTGCTTTCCTAGGCCCTCTACTTAATTCCCAAGGCATTATTTTAGGATTTGTTACAGGGACTTACCAGATTGTAATTACTTGAGGCCAAGACTATCCTATTTCTTAGTCATAGTTCTCTTCAATCAATGTTTGGTGATGGATGAGTACTGTTACTTGCAATATGATTTTAAAGGCCACAGAAATAGGTCTTATTAAAATTCAGTTCTTGTGTTCTTATCTGAAATCTAGCCTTGCTCATCGACTTTGAGAAGCCCCAACAAGAATTAGTCTCGCCCTAACTGATTTGTCTCAGTGGATAGAGGGTTGCCCTGCAGACGGAAGGATCCCAGGTTCAATTCCAGTCAAAGGCATGTACCCTGGTTGCGGGCCCATCCTCAGTAAGGGGTGTTTGGGAGGCAGCTGATGGATATTTCTCTTTCATCGATGTTTCTAACTCTCTATCCCTCTCCCTTCCTCTATTTTTTTTTTTAAAAAAAAAGAATTAGTCTCTCCTTCACACAGCTCCTCCTGTGCTGTCTTAACTAGAAACCCTGGATCTCAGCTCTATTTCCCTCTGTCCCCCTAGATGTCGGCTCTTCAAGGATAACTTGCCTTTGAGTTACCCAGTGCCCAATGCATAGTTGACTTTCAATACCTGTTTGAATGAATGAATGAATGAATGTCACCTGCAACCACCTTCCCAGAGTTCTTGAATCTGCACCAACAACTTCACCACTGTCCCCATGGTCGTGAGAGTCATCACACCCTTCAGAAAGGTCCTGTTTGTAGCAACAGCTCTGTGGTGTGCTCCAGATGGATATGGGGCCCTCATGCTGTGCAGGGTACTTCCCGTTGGAAGTCTATGAGCTCTTAGTGGTTTCAACTGGGCACCAAAAAGCTGGAGAACCCAGAGGCCACTTCTGTTCCAGCCTGAAGCTTCCATCCCATCCCAGCAGCTCAGCCTCCCCGGCGCCTTCGAGAAAGTCCTGTGGCTTTACGGTTGAGGGATGAGGATATGCAAGGAAATATACAACCCACAATATGAGATTTTGGGTTCCCATCCAAAATAGTCTGTCCAGTTGTCCAAACATATCGCAGCTATCAGGTCTCGGATAACAATTTTTGGTTTCAGATGTGGTCATGGAATTATATGAGGCCAGATACTAAATAAGTCAGTACTTCTGACTACTTGACCAAATTTATATTCCCTCTGGGAGCAAAGAGCAGTACGGTATAGTGAAAAGCGCTCAGGCTCCGTAACCAGATGGATCTAGTTTTATTTCTAGTTCTAAGTACTTGGTGTGTGGTCTTGGGCAAGTTTTATCATTTCTCCATCCCGGTTTCCTCATCTGTAACAAATGAACAGTAATGATGCTATCTACTTCATCTCAATAGACTAGAGGTCATGTGTGGAAAGCATCTCACACTTCTTAGGCATTTATTAAATAAGCAATCATTCTATGTCATTTAAAGGAGCACACTGTCCATCCTAACATGCACCTGTATTTTATCGACCCAAAAGAAAGAACAAAAGGCTGCTGGCGACACTATATCACTTAGCTTTCTTCTCACATCGAAAATGCTTTTTTTTTTTTTTTTTAAAGATATTATGACCCGGATTTTTGTATCATATAAACTTGTGTGCACACATGAAAAGACAAATATATGCAAAATAAAATGCTGAAGTAGACTTAAAACTACTCACAGAGAGAAACCCTAGTTTTTAAAGATTTAAAAATAAGAAAATGTGTTTAGTGCCGATGCAATGGCGCTGTTTTGTAGGTACACAATGGAGTGTACACCATGGTGCCTTCAGAAAAGTACTGACCCGCCCTAGCCCAGGGGTTGTTGCAGAATCAATGATATTTATGCTATCCTCAGTACAGAGTAGAATTTAATCAATGTTCCCTCTCTGCCAAGAGCCAACAGGGTAGTCAGATATGGCAGCAATAAAAAGCATAGTAATGGCTGTCTGTATAAGCAAGTTCACCTACACGATCTCACTGAATATCTCCGACAGCCCTGCAAAGTGGGCAAAGTAAACATCACTCCCATTGGTCAAAGGCCACATAGCTCATGAGTAACTGAGCCCGGACTCAAATCTCTCACTGCCTGTTTCAGGCTATTTCCATCATCCTTGGCAGCTTTTCCATTTGCACAAAACGCTTTCACGTGCTTAAGAACAAGCAGAAGATAGCTCTGACTTTTGAACCCTTGAAGTATCTGTAGTGAGGAGAGTCCGGCTGGCTTGGTTTCAAATCCTTATTTCCCTCTCCATTTTACAGATGAGAGGAATGAGTCCCATGGGGGTTAAGTAACTTGCTGAAGGTCACAAGGCCAACACGTGGGAATCCAGACTGTGGAGAGCCAAGGTCTGGGCTCTTAACCACTCAACTCACTGCCTCTTCCATGTAAGAGAAAAATTATCCCTTCTCTTGAGTGGTAAGAATCTACAGTATTTTAGGTAAAGCACCCAACCCAATGGCCAGTGTCTAATAAATAGCACTTATCATCACTGCAGTTCATAACAGTAATAATAATATTCTAGCAGCCGTGCTGCTGCTACAGAACCCCCCAGGCCTGTCCCAGAGGGGGGCAGTAGGACCAAATAATCTTCACTTGGAGAACTTACACCTTCTTGTGTTTTCCCAAATTGCCTCATCTCCTTCTGACTATAGAAACAGACAAAGCCCTAACCGGTTTGGCTCAGTGGATAGATCGTTGGTGTGCTGACTCAAGGGTCCCAGGTTCGATTCCAGTCAAGGGCATGTACCTTGGTTGCGGGCACATCCCCAGTAGAGAGTGTGCAGGAGGCAGCTGATGGATGTTTCCTCTCTCATCGATGTTTCTAACTCTATCCCTCTCCCTTCCTCTATATAAAAATCAATAAAATATATATTTTTAAAAATAAGAAACAGGCTAAAAGTTATACAGAGAAGAGAACTAGCTGGGACGTCTTTAGCACTCAGGGATGAACTCATTGACTTTGTGTTTCCCCCGAGCATGCGTGTTTCTCTCCAACAGGAACGGGTGCGCCTAGAGCAAGCTGCAGCCTTAGACGGAGGGCGCTGGCTGGCTCAGCTTTCCTGCAGGAAACACGAGACTTGTGACCAAGTTCTTGCGAAATCCAAACAAGGGTTCTCGCTCATGACTGCTGCTGGCTCATGACCAAGAGAAGACCCATCAGCTCAACAACTTCAGAGCGTACATGTAAACAGAGGACAGTCTGCAAATTCGCTAATGGTTCCTCTTTACTCTAACCTAAACCTAGATTCTAAGAAAACAAAGGCAAAAAGCTCAGCACTTAAGGTCTCAACGTGGCAAATGTCTAATTGCCCATTAGCTTATAAAAATAATTCTTTTTAAATATATATATATATATTTTTTTTATTGATTTCAGAGAGGAAGAGAGAGGGAGAGAGAGAGAGAGAGCTAGAAACAACAATGATGAGAGAGAATCATTGATCAGCTGCCTCCTGCATGCCCTCTACTAGGGATCAAGCCCAAAACTAGGCATGTGCCCTGACCAGGAATCAAACTGTGACCTCCTGGTTCATAGGTCGCTGCTCAACCACTGAGCCACACCAGATGGGCTCAAGAATAATTCTTACTGGGAGCCTCAAAATGTCCCATGTACTGGTCGTAATTAAAATCCATTGTGATATTTTAAAACAAGTCCTATTTGGCCTGTAGGAACTACACATTCATCGTGTGAGTCTGAAATTTTATCCAAAAGTGTCTCGGTACCTGCTCAAAATCTGCATTACTTTCTTATCTGAGACTTGCAACCCAGCACCACTGAGAACTAGTGATAAACAGGCCAACTTGTTGCTGAAAAAAATGTTCCCAATTCATCGTTAAATAATAATGTCACGGAAAAATAAGTCAGGGAATATTTTTGTGTGGCATGCTACTTTTATTCCAAGAATGATTTATTTATAGAAAAATACTAAAAACTCACACCAAAAATACTAGCAGCGTGGTTATCTGTGGATGTCAGATATATTGGATGCTTTTTTTTTAATTTTTGTTCTTTGTTTTTTGTATGTTCACATTTTTTCTAAAATCAGCATATCTTAGTTTCAGAATCTTGAAAAGTCTGTTAAGTGTTAATAAATGGCACCCATAATTGACTTCAGAAAGCCTTTATGCTCCTCTGTACCATGATTTTCCCCAGTGACCCATGAGCCTCTCTGTCTATACTGCATGACCTGAGCAATAAGAATCTACACTCCCACCCTAACCGGTTTCGCTCAGTGAATAGAGCGTTGGCCTGCGGACTGAAGGGTCCCAGGTTCGATTCCGGTCAAGGCATGTACCTTGGTTTCGGGCACATCCCCAGTAGGGGGTGTGCAGGAGGCATCCGATCAATGATTCTCTCTCATTGATGTTTCTAACTCTCTATCCCTCTCCCTTCCTCTCTCTAAAAATCAGTAAAATATACTTCTTTAAAAAATAAAAGAATCTACACTCCCGGTCAGGAGTGCCAGCCATTGCTAAGTCACCAAATAAAAGAATCTACACTCCCGGTCAGGACTGCCAGCCATTGCTAAGTCACCAAATCTGGACACACAAATGCACGGTCCCCTTCTGATGTTGGACAGAGAAGACCACTAGTTTGGTAAGAAAAAAGGGGACTAGCAACACTGAAAAGAAGAGGAAGGAAATAGAAGAAAAGCTGTGTAACCCAGAGAGCCTTCAAGCTGCTTGTTAAGTGTGCGAGCAAGCACTGCAAGTGGGAAAGCTGGCTGCTGCTGGTAGGGTGTTTCCAACTCTGGCTCCACAGCCAAAGCAGTTCGAGAACCAAGGTTCTTAGCAAACGCCCTATTCGTGTTTTATTTTGGTGGCGGAACTAAGAAACACAGCCGAACGCTAGAAGGCAGATACACATCCTTAAGGAGAACCCCATCAGCTGTCCAGAGCTTGGCCTACTGCTGGCGCTCCTGTCCATGTGAAGGATTTAGAAAGTGGGGGGCCTCAAGGGGGGCGTGGGAAGCAGGAAGCATCGCCACCAAGGTTGCCAGACTTAGCAAGTCAAATCAATGCAGGAGACCTAAACTTAAATTTCAACTATGACCTTGGCCAGTACGGCTCGGTTTGTTGAGTGTCGTCCCATGCACCGAAAGGTTACTGGTTTGACTCCCAGTCAGGGCACATGCCTTGGTTGAGGGCTCAGTCCTCAGTAGGTAAGGGGGCGTGCAGGAGGCAGCCAATCGATGTTTCTCTCCCTCTCCGTCTCTGAAAAATCAATAAAAACATTTTAATTGTTTTTACGTTTCAGCTATACAAACATTATTTTTCTTAATATAAGTACGTCCCATGCAAAGTTTGGGATACACTTATACCAACAATTGGCAGTTTGGATAAAATTCAAATTTCACTGCGCCTCTTGTATTTTAGCGGGCAACCCTGACCCACGTAGAACAAGGAGGGCCAACCTGTGGGCATATTGTCTCATGCAAGATAGACTCATGCAGGATAGAGTGTCGGCATGTGAACTAAAAGGTCCCAGGTTCGATTCCGGTCAAGGGCACTTGCCAGGGTTGTGGGCTTATTCCCCAGTGGGGGACTTACAGGAGGCAGCCGATCCATGATTCTCTCTTAACATGGATGTTTCTATCTCTCTCTCCCTCTCCCTTCCTCTCTGAAATCAATAAAAATATATTTTTAAAAAGATAGACAATGTACATACTGAAGGGATTGTGGGTAGAGATAGAGGGAATTTGGGGCTGAGGAGAGATGCTTTAAGGACCAATAGAAGGCTCGTACAGATTAAGCAACACAATGGATTGTATTAAGCCCTTCTGTCCATGTAAGAAAACTGGATCTTCCTAAGGCTGTTCTTCTGGTGTCAAACCAATATTACCCCAAAAGCAGAAGGTAGCGAAACCCAGGAAAGTCCCAGGGTCCGTAGGCTGCAGCAGAACGTGCAGAATGGCAAAGGGTAAACCTCAGAACTGTTGCCGTTGGGGTTGGAGTACGTGTTGGTTGGTTCTGCTTAGCTTTTCCTCCGGCCAACATTTCAGCACCTCATCTGAGTCGCTTGCACCTTGCAAAATTTGTTTTCCAGAAAAAGCGCACCAGAAAAATGATAAAATAACCCTTTCCAAGAGCGGAAGGGGAAAGAGACACGTGTTGATGCCTGGATCTCCATGACGCCAGGAGAGTGAAAAGTGGGGAGCAGGCACCCCCCCAGGTGTTCCGTGGAGCTGGGAAGAGCACACACCGTAGCTCTCCACACAGATGACTGGGATGTACAGGAAGCCGTGATTGAGATATTGAAAGGCATTGATTGGGAAATCGGGGTAGGGGAAGGTCATTTTATTTTGCCCACACGGGGCCACTGAATGTTTCTCACCCATTTATTTGTAGCCTATCTGAAAAGCAGGATTTGCTGTGAAATAACGCGCTCCTCACTCTATTGGGCTAAACAGAAACATTAAAATGACTTCTTAATTTTCTCTTTTGCATTGACTGCACGCCCACCTGTGACCTTGGGGCATCTGATTGGGGAAGTCCTCAGTTTCTCAGAGCCAGATGGCTCAAATCCCTCTGGAGCCAGCTCGTCCTGTCCCCACCCCCCACGCCCCCGCTGTCCTAGTTAGCACCGTGTTCTAGAATGTTTGGTGGGGAAAGCAGAGCCACCATCTGTGATGTGACGTAAAGGCTTTACTGCGGGGATCAGACCAGCGCCTTTGCAGGAGCCGGCGAAGAAGTCTATGGGAGTCTGACCCGCTGCCTCTGTTAGTGACCTTGGGGTCGCTATAGGTCAGCAGAGTCCCCGATTGGGGAGATAAGCTGGACATAAAGCAGGAGACGAAGGACAATCTGGATCCTGTGTCTGGCTCCCCTCTCTGACCTTGACAATACAGCTAACCTGCAGAAGAACTGGCCCCCTTTGCCACCAAGCTGAATGAGGTGCTAGCCCAGGACTAACAGAACCTTCTGGAGGTCAGCTGGAAACTGGGGAAGCAACACCTCTGAGCACAATGGCTGCTGCTTCATACCACCTTCCAAGTCTCATGCAAATTTCTCTTGTGCCCAACCCCAACCTGGGGCCAAAGGAATGGGGAATGTGGGGCACATAACTCCTTGTACAGCATAAAACCTCTATCAGGTACTAGGCATGGTTTCCTGTTCTGCCATTATCCAGCTGGGTGAGCTTCTCAGAGCATTAAATCTCACCAAACCTGTTTCTTCATTATTAAATCATTCAAAATGCAAACATACCAGGTGTCCAGCGTATACAAGTGAGCCCAAATCCCGCCCTCATTCTTATGGGTAGCAGCAACTTCACTGCAAGGTTGCTGATGGATTGGGGTTGAATAAGATGGTGACCTAAAACATAGCACATAGAAAGAGCTCAATCTATGCTACATACCCCCTGTGACAAGTTCATGTTTAGAGTCATCTGATATCCTGTGAGCTGATGAGCTACCCCCATTCCCAGCCCCTCTTCTGAGTTCCTTACACATGAACTTGAAGAACTGCTAGCAGGGGCAACCAACTCCTGAGCAGGTTGCTGAAGTCACTTAGAGTCACCCCCAGCTTTTTAAAGACATACCCCACTACACGCAATCTAGAAAGTCAGGCTGTCCTCTCCTTAGCCTCACACTCGGAGAAGACTCTGCTTAAGGGGAAGGAAAAGAGGGTGACCCCCCACCCCCACCCCCAGGCAGACAGGGGCAGGTACAGGCTCACTTTCCAAATGGTTGCTGTGGGGCTATTGTTGGCCCTGCCATAGTCACTGTGACACTGGAGAGTTGGCACAGTAAGAAGTCTCCAGTCAAAGCTGGGAGGGCTCAAAACAGAACTCTGGGGAGACCACAGCACCCCACACCCCTACCATTTACCTCACTCACAGTCTTGTTAGGACCATAATTTCCAGCTGGTTAGCAGACACCTCGGCCTCCTGTTCTCTTTCCCTCCTGTTGCTAGTGGCACGCTGGCGACTGGATGTTGTACATGGCTTCTATGCAGTGGCTTTCCACAATCTGTAGCCCAAAGCTTAGCTCTCTGTAGGACAGTTGAGAGTAATAATCTGTAATCAAAGTAGTTCTCCAACTAGGGAGCACTGGGAACATGGGGGGGGGGTGCGCGTGTCTCTGAATAACAAGTCTGATTCTGTCTTTGCTCCATGGATGTGCTCCCATGTGAACATCCATACACACTTCTGGACTACAAGGGCTGAGAAACACCATGTTTGAAAATATCTCCCCACCTGCTAGCACAATACTCTCCTAGCATCAGTCAACTGGTCGCAAAAGGAGGGGTCTCATCTTAGTCTTAAGTTTCTGATCTTATCGTTTGAATATTCAAAATCTGCAAATATTCTTCCTCCTTCCCTCTCTCCCTCCTCCTTTTTTCATATGTTGGCATGTGAAACTGCCCACAGGACTACTAGTTGTTGATCTATAGTCATGTTTACAAATTCTGATCATTATGGGAGACAATTATATTCTAGAAACGACACAGCATTTAGATGTCAAAAAGAAGTCATCATTCTTCGAAATAGATGGCTACCAGCTTTCTCAAGAACTCATTTTACGAACTCAAGTTAAAACAAATGAACATATGTTCCTCTTTTTGCTTCCTCTTTTGAGCAATTTTATGATTGAAAAAAGACACTTTACCACAATGGAAAATACCTCATTTTTCCATTAAAGTGTACTTTTTTTTTTTTAACAGCTATTAATCCACTTCCCTGTCCATTGGGCTAAAAGGAGCTGTTCCTAGGAGACCAAGTCAAAGTTTCATTAAGGAGGTGGAAAGGGGGAGGAGGGGGGGGAGGGAAGTGACTGTTAGCCAGTCTGTTAACCACCCAACATTAAGATAGCCATGGCATATTGGCAATAGCACCGAAGCAGCCAGCGGCAAAGTGAGAACAGATCATGCCATTGAGTGAGTCTGATCTGCTCTGTGCTGAATGAGAGTACAGGCTGGTTTCGCCCACGGTGGAGGACTGGCTGGGTCAGCGCTTTTCATAGGCAGTGGGCCCAGAGTGGGAGTGTTCTCGGTGCTTATATACCTCTTTGTGTCATCAAAAGGAGAGAGTCCGCCCTAACCAGTTTGGCTCAGTGGACAGAGCGTCGGCCTGCGGACTCAAGGGTCCCAGGTTCGATTCCGGTCAAGGGCATGTACCTTGGTTGCGGGCACATCCCCAGTGGGGGGTGTGCAGGAGGCAGCTGATCGATGTTTCTCTCTCATCGATGTTTCTAACTCTCTATCCCTCTCCCTTCCTCTCTGTAAAAAAAATCAACAAAATATTTTTTTTTTTAAAGGAGAGAGTCCACATGGCCCAACTTTTCTACCAGTGGCAACTTGGTAGAAAAGATAAAAGCAGGACTGCTGGTGAGATGAACACCGATGTACGACTGGATGGATGTTAAGGTTTTGGTATAAGCCCAAGAGTGTCCGTCTCTTCCAGTGAAACAGGGACTTCTCTCCAAGTAAGTGTTCCAAAGACAAAGAATTCAATCAAACATAATGTAGACAGCTCATCGGAAGGACTGAGCAACTCCTTTTCTTTTCTTCTTAGGAAATCTCAATGTCATCAGAGATAAAATGGATAGCCCCATACCAATTCCACTCTCCCAAGTTAAGATTTCCTTTTTGACAATCTAATTCTTTTAATCATTTTTCCAGAAGGTTTACATGTCTTCCCAAAGCTGAGATATCTCTGTAGACAGCTTAACCCCTATGTTAGCTCAAGGTGTGTACATGTTCTCCACAGATGGTGTGTTTACTCATAGCCTATAGATAGATTATTCCTGTCCTTAATAGCCTGTATATGATGATAAAATACAACAATCTCTTGATTGAATTTTATCCATTTTTTAAATGGATAAAAGGAAGAAATAATTGAGGTCCAGATAATTTGAATTTAACTTTATAGGTACCAGATGTATTGCCAATGTCTCCTCTCTCTCTCTCTCTCTCTCTCTCTCTCTCTCTCTCTCTCTCTCTCTCTCTCTCTCTCTCTCTCTCTCCACACACACACACACACACACACACACACACACAGTATAAGAGCATCTAGGAAGTGTTTCTCACAAGTAATTAATTCATTTGATTCCACCTACTCCTCTTGGGGAAAGAACTGCTAAACAGTGAGATGTACCTAAAACAACAGTGAAGATGAAGAAGAGAAGCAAAGAGTTGACATAACCTTCATGCTGGATTATAACTTAAACCCTGAGTAACCTGGGTTTCGTGGAAATTCATTCCTTTTTTATGAGTTTGTTGCAAATAAACTTCGGTACTTAATATTGTGGTGCTAAAATAGAAATACGGTAGAATCTTGTTATTGCAAATATTTGGCAAAGCTACCAGTGAAATCATGTCCCTTGAAACATAACAACTACATACAGTAAAAGCCCGATCCCTCTCAGAGCGCCCATAAAGAGGGTGTTAGCCCGGTTCCTCAGAGTCAACACCATAAAAGGGTTCCAACATACTAAGTGAACCCGCATTCAACTCGGCGATTCTTATCTTGCAGTTAGTATGGTGTGTTAAGTCCACGTCCCAGTAAATCGCTGTGTGGTATATGAGATGTGTTAAAAGTACACGAGCTCAAGTGATTTTCATTACATTTCACTTGAATATCTGATCATGAGAGTATCATTTTCTCCATTCCTATAACTGAGAGTATTTCACTCTTTCGTGGTATTTGCCCTTGACTGGACAGGGTGGAGGTGAGCAAAGGGCACAGAAGTTCTCTGAGGTCTTGCATCAAAGGGGTGGTGGGGAAAAAACTAGAGTTGAGGTTTCTTAAGCCCCACACACGGAACCTGCTGGGGCCAGGCCTTGTCAATGCCACCCGGTCGCTGGCATTGTGCCTCGCCGGTAGCAATGCTCACAAGCCAACTACGAGGCTCCAGCACTGAGTGTACCTAATGCCCCACGTGGAACGTTAGGCTAACGGGACGCGGCTGAGCCAGCCTTCGTGGAGACTCAGGGTGGTCAGAGTCTACACCCCAAACCACCCGCTGGCATGGCCCAGACTCTTCCACTGAGCCTGTATCACTTCACCTCAGCCAGGCGCAAAGGATCATATCTGAGAACGTGAGAGAAGCCTGCAGACTTTCCAGGCTGTGTTGAAGCATTTGAGGAGGTAGGAAGGAGTGGATGGCTTACATTTTCCTTCGTGGTGACGGGGAATATCTAAGGTGATGATGGGGTGCTCCAAGGTGGGGAGGTGTGGGCTTCAGGCACTGACCCCCCCCTTTCTGACAAGGCCTCATGCCCCCCTCCTTTTGTGTGAGGCCCCAGAAGAGCTAACTTCACAGCAGTTACAATTAGAAGCTAGAATTGAAGGCCAGCACAGTGTAGGATGAGGGAAGGAGAGAGGAGAGAAGCCATTTCAATTGAATGCAGCTGATGTTGAAAGAAAATTCAAGTCAGATGCTTCCAAGACTGAACTCAGACAGAAACGAGGGTCTCATGGAGGCTGACTGAACCCTAAGATGAAGGATTTCTTCGGGGGTAAAGCTGTGCTTCCCTGTGTGAGACCAGAAGGGTCAAATAATCCGTTGGATGATGGAGCAGACGTAATGGAGTCTGTGCTTAGAAGAGACAAGCACAGAGCAGGCCTGTTAGAGCCATTTGTGTTGTAACAGCTTAGGATGGTGCCCTGGGCACAGTCTGGCATTTAGAGCATCTTGAGAAAAAAAGGATGTTGCTAGAGGTGAGTGTTTGGGATCCAGAAGTAGTAAGATCCAGAGGGCACTTGGGGGCAAAGATATCGAAAACCCAGAGGGCACATGTTCATGCCATTCCTAGCATTCAACTAGAAAGCCTCATTTCACTTCTTGAAAGTGGGCTTTTCAAGTTTTATTTCTCCAAAATGAAATCTTACTTCCTTCCAAACATGCTTCTCTTCTCAGATCAGCAAAACGTGCCTTCGCATTGAGAATACCAAGACGATTTCTCCAGAGAAATGGATTTATACAAAATGTAGTTTTTTCGAATAGAGTAGGTACACTCCCACATCCCTTAATCAATCATTCATTCATTCATTCATTCAGCAATCAAGCACTTTGTGTCAACAATGTGCTTGCCTGAGGCCCCACCAATAGCCTCCTCTTCTGGCACTTGGGAATTTTGTAATAAATCAGGTCTGTGTGCTCACTCTGAATACTTTGCTTTTCAAAATCTTTTTATTTTTTTAATCTTTATTGTTGAAAGTATTCCATGTGTCCCCTCTTTTCCCTCAATTGACTTCTTCTAGCCCACACCTGGCCCCTCCCCCAGGCCTTCATCACTCTCTTGTATGTGTCCATGGTTGATCTCTTTCCTCCCACTCACCCTCGCCTGCCTTCCCTCTGTAATTCAACAGTCTGTTCCATGTTTCTAAGTTTCTGGATCTATTTTGTTCAGCAGCTGATTCTTTCATTTTTTTATTTCAAAAAGAATGTGGGCTCTGTGTAAATATAGCAGTACATATATGTTTTTAAAAGCCGACCCCACTTCTCTAAGGTAACTGATGTTAATTTCATGTATATCCTTCTATTGTTTTCTCTGTTCATACAAGCATATGTTCCTATAGAGAGAAATTGTCTTTATTTATAGTAATGAACTCATTCCATAAACATTGCTCTGTAACTTGCTTTTCTTAGCTTTTTTTTTTTTGCTTTTTTTTTTTTTTTCATAAACGAGTTTTAAAAACTCATTGAAAATATTGGCTTCCTGCCCTAGCTGGTTTGGCTCAGTGGCTAGAGCGTTGGCCTGCGGACTGAAGGGTCTCAGGTTCGATTCCAGTTAAGGATACATGCCTGGGTTATGGGCTTGATCCACAGTAGGGCGTGTGCAGGAGGCAACCAATCAATGATTCTGTCTCATCATTGACGTTTCTATCTCTCCCTCTCTCACCCTTCCTCTCTGAAATCAATCAAAATGTTTAAAATATTTATATTGGCTTCCCCAAACTAGTAATACCTAATTGAATTTTAAACATCTTTAAATTGTTCATATTTGCTTACAGCCAGGCAGAAACCTACTACAATAAGGTAAGAAGGCACCATTTGTCCTCTTTCTTTAAATAATTTTTCTGGCTCCTGGAGATCTTTATACAATAAAGTGCCTGCTATCCACTTTATATTTCTGAAGGTGGTTGAAAAAACTGCTAGTGGGTGGCCCCTGGGAAACGGAATGATAGGAAGTCAGCAGCAGCATCCATGAGCAAAAGGCCAGAAAGACTCACCACCAGACCCTAGAGAACCCTGAAGGCAACTGGGAAAGTTTCTGGAGTACTGGTGGTTAAACGCATTGACCAGTAGAGGTGGAGAACAATGTGGGTGCCAGTCCCTGAGAAGGAATGGGTTATCTAAAAGAAAAAGGTAAAGGAAGGAGGGCGTGGAAAGTCCTAGAAGGCCTCCCTTCTTATCATCCTATTCCATTTTTTAAATGAGCATTATTTTATTTTCTGAAATAGCATTGCACCAATGGTATTTTTCCTCAACCAAGAATAATCTGGTTCTTTAAAGATATATACGGAAGTATTTAGAGGTAAGAGTACTATAACTGCAATTTACTCTCAAATGGTCCTGAAAAGAAAGGGAAAGAAGAGAGGGAAGAGAAAGAGGAGAAAAGAAAAAAGAAAATAAAAGTGATCCTATATTGTTGACTAATTTTTTTCATTACCTCAATGCTTGACCTAAATTAAGTTCCTTCAATATTACCATAGAAAAGAAAAGAGGAAGAAAAGCCAGCAAAGAAAGTGCAATACAGCACGATTCCTTAAAATCTTTAAAATTCTTCCACAAAATAAAGCTATCTCATTCACCCAAATGTTACTTAATTTATAATAGTATCTGACGCCCTAGCTGGTTTGGCTCAGTGGACAGAACATCAGCCTGTGGACTAAAAGTTCCCAGGTTCTATTCCAGCCAAGGGCACATGCATAGGTTATGGGCTTATACAATAAAGTGCCTGCTATCCACTATGCAAGAGGCAGCCAATCATTGATTCTCTCTCATCATTGATGTTTCTATCTCTCTCTCCCTCTCCTTTCCTCTCTAAAATCAGTAAAAAATAATAATAAATTTTATATGTGTGTGTGTGTTATAAAAAAATAGTATCTGACTACACTACACCACAGAGCAAGTTCCTTTTTTATTTTAATTTAATTTATTTTTCACTTTGCTCACAAAATTTAGCAGTACCACCATATAATATATATTTGGCCTTAAAAATCTAGGTTTCAATATCATATTTGGAAGGAACCCTACTGCAAATTCCCAGTTATAACATAGTCTCAATTCTTGGAACAGAAAGTAGCTCTTCACCCGTGGCCATTAAAAACAGAATGCTATTTTGGGCGTTATGTTGGACACCAGGGGACCCAGGGACCACAGGACGCCATGTGAGCCTTTGAGCGCCTCACTCGGAAAGTAGGAGCCAGGATAAGATTCTTACACTGACTCCTCCCTGGCCTCGGAGGCTTTAGTCACTCCGCAGAAGTGCTCCAGAAAAGGGGTCGGCCAATCCCAACACGGAGGGCCGAGATCACAAGAAGTGCTCAGATTCTTGGCTGGGCCCAACGATTTAACAGCTTCTTTTGAGAGGATGTTTTTTATTTTTGATCTTCTATCCCAGAAATTTGATTTTCTTGGAAGAGAAAATAAAAATGTGGGTGGGCCCACACATGTCAGACTCTCTCACCCCACCCCCTTGGTTCGCACTCTCCAATCTTTTCCTCCAAGCATGTACTTCTCTTTGGGAGCCTTTCTGGCCCTTTAAGGCCTTTCTCTCTCTCTCTTTTTATTCTCACCCATGGTTTCCTCTAACCGAGACCCGGCAATTGATGTCTGAATTAGGTAACTCTAATTCAGGCATCAAGATAACCAAAATAAGCAAGCAGCAGTCTTCTTCATTTTTTAAACATCTTAAGGATCAAAGGAGGTCAACTGTGGCCAAGCTGTTATTTTTAAATGACTGTTTTTCCAACATCCTCCAACAAGACAAGTCCACAGCATTTCTGACAAATAAGTGGAGTCTCTGAATACAGTTTCAGCATTCTACACCTTCAATCTCTTCTTTTCTTTTTTCCCACTTGGCCAAAGATACACTATGAAATGTTTGCAAAGATTCTAGATCACTGCAGTCTAGAAGCAAAGAGCAAGGTGTTAAGAAGTGAATCTCATTTCTAATTACAGTCTTTCCATCAATCATCCCCTCTAACTCCCCCCAATTTGTATATAAGGCAAAATGTAGGTTCTGCAGAGGAGAGGGCTATGGAACCCATCTAGCTGGGATAAGTCACATCCCTTCTTTATGTCTAAGGCTCCTCGCGGTAAGTTACTACAGCTGCTCAGGGATATGACTCTCCTCTCCTCTCAGTTACATGTTAGAATACCCTTTCCCTTTGAGTTACACATAGCATATGACTTGCTCTGTCCAATAAATGTTAGCTGAAATGCCATGCATCACTTTCAAACAAAAACTCAGAGCCAAGTGACCAGGTCCATATTCTCTTCGCCTCCTCTCCCTCCCCCTACCCCTTCTCCTTTCCTCCTCCTCCAGAGAGGATAGAAATGTATTTCAAGATGGAGCCACTGCCTGCCTGAATCTTTATATGACTTCAATGAGCCAAGCCCTCACTGCTACCCCATGTAGAATGCAACCCATCCATGGTAGTGGGTACATTTTAAGCCATTGAGATTTGAGGATTGCTCGTTACATATCATAACCTAACTCATCCTGAGGGATGCATGCCTTGTGTATAAAATGACCATGATGATGACCTATAGTAACACCCAGTGTTGGCCTGAAGATCACATGAGATGACACACACAGCACATGGGTACCTTAAGTGCCCATGACTGTTGGTTAACATTACTCCTTTGAGACTCCTCAGGCTAACTGGACAGGGGAGAAGCAGCAGACCAATGGCCTTGCCTTACACCTACCTCTGAACAGTAGTAAGCAGAGTTTATTCTCACTAGAGAATTGTCCTGCCTTCCCCAGCCCTGTCTTCTTTTAACCAATTACTGCTTTATGCACTCTGGCCTGCCTATACAAGCCACCCTCACACAGAAATACCTCCCTCCACTTCTTCACCTCTCTATCCTGTCTTCCCAGACTGTTCCCAACTCAGAAAGGTTATCCTACAGCATCAAGCAAAGCATTCTATCAAATGCAAATGTGCACAGTTTGAAGTATATGCATTCCCCCTGAGGTTTACTAAAGAATATCTTTAGTTAATTTTGTAACTTTCCCTAAAAGGACAGGAACCAGGTCATCTGTTTTCTGATGTGATTTCTCTGCTTTTCTAGCAATTTCCGTATTCCTCTGACTTCCTCCCACGATGATTCCATATGGATGCTTAACCCACACACCTGAGAACCTACTCAGAGACCCACTTTCAGTAGCTGCTCCATGAAAGTACCTTTGGAGTGGAGTAACCTGTGCCAGGACCTATCGAACGAGATGAAATAAATGAGGCGCTTCCCAAGGATTGATCGTCAAGGTGACTCCTATCCTCCTTCACCCTAAATCAGGATTTCTGACCATGGAAACATGTTTTATTATCCAATAGTATAGAGACATGCAAGCATTGCCCCACAGGCCACTTGCTTTGTCATTCTGCTCACTAATTACAGGGATTGAGAAAGCACGTGAGAACCTGGACAACTCAAAGCATCCATCGGTCCATCAGAGGAGCAGAGGAATGATAGTAACACACTTCCACAGCTTCCCCACCTCTTTCTGCAGAAATGTGCTGTGTAGACAGGGCCTTGAGAGTAACTCTTGCCAAAGGGATCTATGTGAGCATGCTCAAAACAAGGAAAGGGCAGCTATGAAACGAGGGAGCTTCCCACAGATCACTAGTTTGTCTATCTGTCTGGGTCAGCGAACCAGCTCTCAACCAGCCACTGGGGAGTGAGCGGCTCCGGAGCAGAAGGAACGGCAGGAACTCCGAGATAACGGCCGACCTGCCTGCAGCCTGGCACTTCTCCTTTCTCCTTTAAATAGGCAGCGCGCCCTGGTGTGCTTGCAGCTCGGCGGCCGCCGGGCATGGGGGGCCCCGAGTCTCTTTCACTTCCACATCGTCTCGTTTCCCAGAAACCAGGCCGAGATCTGGAAGCCACAACAAAGAGATGCTCATGCAGCAAACTGACCCGTTTGTCGCCCTGGAGCTTCTGTCTTTTCAAAATGGGAGGCAATCCCTGGGGGAAGAGAAGACACGTCGGTCTGCCTGCTTTCCACTTGGACGTGCATGTTCATGGGGGCTGGAAATCAACTGGAAAGATAAGACTCAGAGCCTGGCCGGTGTGGCTCAGTGGTTGAGTGTCCACCTAGGGACCAGGAGGTCAGGGTTTGATTCCCGGTCAGGGCACATGCCGGGCTGCAGACTCGATCCCCAGGAGGGGGCGTGTGGGAGGCAGCCCATCAATGATGTGTCTGTCTCTCTCTCTCTCCCTCTCTCTCTCTCTCTCCCCCTCTCCCTCTCTCTTCTGCTCTGAAATGAATAAAAATTAAAAATAAATTTAAAAATAAGACCCATAGACAACCCCAGCTTACATTACCAATCCTTTAACAGGTGCCCTGTATTTACACCTCCTCCTATCCGGTATTAACACATGACCAAATGAAATGTGAAAGTAAAAACATGATCATGTCAGACCCTTACTTGTCGTCTCATCTTCAAATGGGGCAGGCAAACTCACGTGTGTCAACTCCCATGGATCTCCCTCATGCGTACGTGACAATCAACCTCCCCGCCCATCCTCAATAGGCTAAGATCTGAGGCCCCTTCGCAGAACCATGGAAACCCCCACCTTCCCTCCCTTCCCGGACTCCAACCTTGTCTTCCAGCAAAACGAAATGAGCTCAGACATTTTCTGAGGGCTCTGTCCTGATCCCCTTCAGCTGGCTGTCTCATGGACTGACACACACACACACACTATTCTACCTTCCACCTCGGCACTCAGACTAAGAAGTGGAAAGTTACTGCCTGATTCAACCATGATGGCCTTACCATCCGGGACCTGTGTCACCTGTGTATTCCCACCAAGTAAGTACTCAGTACACTTTGAAATAAATAAGACCCAGAACCTTGGTGAGCAACTCATTTCATAGTAGTGTTCAGCTGCATATAGGTTAAGGGGGTTGTGTGGGCTGGCTGGTAAACCGAACTACCCTTCATAAATGTGTATCTATGCGAAAACGCATGGCAATTCCAAAAGAGCTGGAACAAAACCCATCAGTGAAGTGAAAGCTGACTATATTTATGTCTTCGCATTGCTGCTAGTTGTAAAATTGCTATATCGTCTTTCCCCACTTGTTGGTGAAGTATTTGCATAGAGAGAACATAAATATACTTCTAACGCTAAGTGTTCTTTGGTTACCGTTATGGGTATTTAATAAATGCTCATGAGCCAATGCCTTGGCCGGAACTACAGGCACCCCTCCCGAATAGTTGCTTAGACATATCTTTTGTTTTCTGGCTCTGTATTCACACGATCCTATTTAGGAAAACCTGACATTTGGAAATCCAAACTTAGAAGCCAGATGCATGCAGGAGTTGTGACTCAGGTTACAAAATAATTATTCCCATTAGGGATTTCGTGGTGACTCACCCTGTTCATTAAGGAGCCATGAAAAAATTATCACATAACTCTGCAAAGACATAATTTAAGAACAGAATTAAGGCCAGCTACATTTATAGTCATTTTATTTAAAATGTTCTTATTGATTTCAGAGAGAGGAAGGGAAAGGGAGAGATAGGAGCGTCAATGATGAGAATCACCCACTAGCTGTCTCCCGCACGCCCCCTACTGGAGATCAAGCCCCCAACTTGAGCATGTGTCCTAACCAGGAATCAACTGTGACCTCCTGGTTCATAGGTCAAAGCTCAACTACTGAACTCAACCACTGAGAAACACCCTAATTTACCCCTCTCCGAAAAGGATTTGTCTTTGGGGTATTACAGCTCGCTCTCTACCAAGAAACACAACAAAAGATCATTTGAATAGGAAGCAGATGTGTATCTTCTGGAGCTTAACACCCCTGGCTCAAATCTGACGGTGAGAATTTACAGCCCTTAAAATATACTAGACTGTAGTGGCTGTGACTGGGAGGCCTCCTCCCCAGCTGAAATGTTAGCAGCCAAGTGGGGGTTCCGGGGAAGGAAGGAGACTGATTCTTCCCTGGGAGGAAATGAACCCACAGATTATCAGTGGATGATATAATCAAAAACTCATATACCGGCATCCAAGTTTTATTACACTACTGAGGAAAACAGCTCATTTATATTGGATTTCCTGTCTTTTTTTTTTTTTCTTAATAAGAGGAATCACATATCTATGAGTCATCGTGATTATTATAGATTTTACCATGATAATGCACATGACTTTTTTTAAAAAGGAATGATAAGCTACAACAGTTGCATGCCTCTTAATTTACTGACAGAATAGTAAAAAGATAAGTTGATATATTCTCATTTGTCATGTTTCTTGCAATTGCTCTGACTACTTTCAGTAGGCACATATTTCTGTTTAATAGTAACATACAAAAATTAATAAATAGGGAAAAGGCACTGTGGGAATAGGCCGTAATAAAGACAAATGGAACCCATATTTCAAAAGTTGGCAAGAGCTAACAGATATGCTCTTATTTTTTTTTTATTTGTGTAATAAAATGTTCTGTATTCAGAGTCGTTTCCTTGTTATTCCTCTTGTCTTGAGTAAGAGCCATAAACGCCTCAACAAACAGAAAGTAGTTTGAATGTTCAGTTCGTGCTGGTGAAGTCTGTTTAGGAAGTCCTACCAACTGCTGAAACAGCACACAATCTTGTTTCAACGAGAAGGTGCCATTTGTTTTCTAGAAAGATCGTTTACACAAATATCCTTTGGACTCTCACTGAGTATCCAGCCACACTGAAAACAACCAAGGAGTAGACGGAGCAGCATAAAGATCAAGCTGTTTTTCAAACAACAGAAGCATGTTTATGAGACAAAGTCAAGAACTGAGCATTTTCAAAGTGGAATCACAAAAGCAGCAAAGACCTGACTTGGACCTTAGGGTAGCATGCAAATAGCCCTTCATCAATTGACTGCACTTCCCCCTGCAAACAATTTTTCTCCATCCTAACGCGATAGTGGATCATGGCAACAAAAGCCCAACTTCTGAGAAAGAACAGGCCTGGGGAAGCATCTGGTGCAGAGATGTTCAGTGGGTGTGTGACAAGGATTTTTAAAACATGCAATACCGCCGAGACCAGTTTGGCTCAGTGGATAGAGCGTCGGCCTGCGGATTGAAAGGTCCTAGGTTCGATTCCAGTCAAGGGCATGTACCTTGGTTGTGGGCACTTTCCCAGTAGGGGTGTGCAAGAGGCAGCTGATCGATGATTCTCTCTCATCAATGTTCCTAACTCTCTATCTCTCTCCCTTCCTCTCTGTAAAAAATCAATAAAATGTATTAAAAAGCAAACAAACATGCAATACCTGACCATTTAGTCAGAGGCACTAACCTCTTTTCCCTTACAGTGTCAAATAAAAAAATGACAACAGCCAACATAACAATAGTCATCTGGTGTGAATGGATCCAAATTATAGCTATTTTAATTATACCTATTTTCTGTCAGATCCGCAAAAAATATATTTTTTTTGGTGTGCCACGGAATTTTAGTAATTATATTATGTGTGCCATGAGCTAAAAAGGTTGAAAATCTCTGGTCTAGTGACTAGGGTCTTCTGGACAGCAGGCTTAGAAACACAGACATTAACAATGCTCCTGGGACTCTACCTAAAGAAAGGTTATCAGTCGAGTCTCAGCTTGGATTGGCTTTTCCAGTAGTGGGATGGGCTGCCAGGGTCAACCACTGTCCCCCACTCTGGTTTGACCTGGGATGATCTCCTATGCTCTTTCTCTAGCCAGCTGGCCAGTGCTGACTACTGAACTTACCTAGGTAAATAGATTGAGGCTAAAGAGACTTACACCATCCTTCTCCTCAATTCTGTGGTCTAACTGCTAACCAGCCACAGGGAAGACATATAGACAAAACTTGGAGAAAAAGGGAAACATGATACATAAAGAAATAAAAAGAAGTCATGACCCAGGAGAACATGTAGAGACAGCTAGTCGATCCATGTGACCCGTGTAAAAAAAAAAAAAAAAAATTAGCAACTCATTGACTATGATAAAATCCAGATCAGGTCAAATAAATTTTTCCTAGTTAAGTCCCAACTCTTCCATCAGATGGTCCATCTTCAAAATGAAAGATATGGTCAGCAAACCAGTAGAGAAAAAAATGATCAGAAGAACAGATTACACCATGTGGGTTCTGTCAGAGCTAATCACGTGCCTAAGAAAGATGCACTAGCTTCCTTCGAGTTGCTAATACTCATTATGAAACAACAACTTTGATTTCACAAGGCTGGATGAATCGCACATCATAAAACTTTCTTGTGAAACCGAATGACTATGTCCATAGATCAGTACCCATAACAATGACTTCTTCCATACATAAGTGATTCTTCATAACGTTCCACAGAAAGTGGTCCAACACCTGGGTCCAAGATCATCACGGGCTCATCCAAAACTCGTTCCCATGGGACGATAACATGTACACCACATGTGTGTTTTGTGTCATCCCGATTCTTCTGGATCGAGCCCAAGCTATTCCGGATGCCTCGGCGAGGGGTGTAATGCATACGAGTGTGTCCTTTAGGAAAATGTTCCAGCCCCTGCTTTGTCCTAATGAGCTCAATTAACCGCAACCATAACATCTGAATTATTAATGCTCCCTAATAGGATGGATAAAGTGTCTCTGGAGCAAAGATGTTTGGAGTTCTGGCAAAGCTCATGCCAAATTTAATTTTCAAAGTTCATCTTGAAGAGAAGACAATGCTGGCATTGTGTTACGCTGATTTAAAACCAGTCTGTCCTAAGGATTTTCTTTATCCTTATCTGCAGTAATAGAGCATGAAATGGGGGGGAGTGTGGGGGAAGGATGACTACCAAGCACTGGAAAAAATCTTTCTCAGAAACTCTCGCAGCCGGGTCACAACATGTTTAAACAATGATAGTAACATTTATTATATCAAAGCCGTTTTATGTTTTATTTGGAACTCTGGCGCCTTTTTTTTTTTTTTTAAGTTCCCATAACATGACAGTAATTACAGCCATCAAGATGTTCCCTCGCAGATAGCCCTCCAACGCCAGATGCTGCGGCCTCGCTGTCCCATCGCTGGAGCTCCGAGCGTGCACATTACAACATGCTGGAGTTTATTTTAAAAGTGCTTTAAGAATGTAATGATAGTAATTGTAGACAGGGAGAATTAATGGGAGCGTTGCCGGTCTGCAGATTCCATTTATAAAACACTCCCGCTGCTCCAAAAAAAAAAAAAAAAAAAGAGAGAGAGAGAGAGAGAGTGCTTTCTTGTTAACAGAGGCTTCAAAATACAATTTGGAGGATGTATTAAATAAACTCTGTGCTAAAGTCATTTTCAGAGGGGCCCTCTGTGTACACATTTCCCTCGCACTTCACTGCGAGCCCACCGACACAGGATTCTGCAGGGAAGCAGAGGGTGCGTGCGTCCAGGCACAAACCACCAGGGCTGAGGGGCAAGGACAGGTTAAGTGGCAGAGCTTGTCTCAGGCCAGTGAACACATACACGGTGTGCAAACCAAACCCAGCTGTGGTCCTTCAAATACATGGCCTGCCTCGGTCCTAGGGATGTGGTGGGTTGCATCTTTCATTGATGGTCCATGGTGGACATCCAAGCCCAAGGCCTGGTCTTCTCTCTTCTACCGGCAGGGCCCGGGTAGATGCTTCCTTTGTGTTCCTCAAATCTATCATCTCCCTTGTCCTAGCTAACTTCAGCAAAAATGAAATCATCTCCTCAAGATGGCTTTTCGGATCCTGTTCATGATGGGATGGGTTGCTCAAAAGACAACCAGCTTTGTCCTGGGACATTGTCAAGGAAACGCCAGTTGTTTCTGAAGCCTCCATGAGAGCATAGTGTGGAGGCCTTCCCCTTCATTCAAAGCTCAACAAAACGAAACAAACAATGGAATAAAGAGCCCAGCCTGTGTGGCTCAGTGGTGGAGCATCCACCTGTGAACCAGGAGGTCACGGTTCGACTCCTCATCAGGGCATATGCCTGGGTTGCAAGGTTGATCCTAAGTAGAGGGTGTGCAAGAAGCAGCCAGGTGATCAATGATTCTCTGTCATCATTGATGTTTCTCTCTCCCTCTCCCTCTCCCTCTCCCTTCCTCTCTGAAATCAATAAAAATATATTTAAACTAAAAAAGGAAAGTAAAAGGATCAGACTAGATGATCTCCAAGACATTTCCATTTATAAAAGTATTTGAGATTCACTGAAACGAGAAAGCTCTTAAATCTGCAGCAGAGACTTACAGAGGATGAGAAAGCTCGCCCTGAAAATACAGGTGTCCCTTTAAGCTCTTCCTTGGCCCCAAAGACCAACCGCTCCCATAAATGAAGGTTCTACTTCCCATAAGCCTCCACTCAGGGTAGCCAGTCAAGACACAGTTGGCCTCAGAGCATCCATTCTCCACGAACTCGCTGCATCAGGAGTCAGTCTGGAGAGTCCATTCCAGTTAAGTCTCTAAAGCTGAGCTCACTAAGGCTGTGTACCTCATGTGAGATTAACACCATGACTTTCCCCCCTCACTGCCTTCCCAAACTATCCCCAATCAGTCACTGTTTAGAGCAAAGTCAATTTGCTTTTTATCCAAGAAGTCAAAGGAAGTACCTGGTCCCCGAGTTCTCCACTCAACACATCATCAGGTTCCGTAGGTTCTGGGGACAAATCCCAGTACTTGGTCCAGCAGGCCACTGACACCAAGGATCAGGAGACAGAGGGAGAGAGCTTTTTCCTGGCTTCATGCCAAACGGTGACTCACTTCTCAATGACTTCCCCCGAGACTCTGTTTCTCCATCAGCAGTCCTTTGACGATGTCGCAACCACCAAGCACTCAGCTAACTGGTGCCTTGAGTCAGCACCTCCCAGTCATCCCAAAGGAGCTCATTTTAATATTATATGCAGATTTACTACCTCAAGAAATGAGCATTTCCTGCTTCAAAAGGAAGCCTTAGGCATGCTCCGGAGACTCGTCTACGGATACGGAGAACCAATATGGAGAGAATGTCATCTTGCGAGACCCTCCGGGGAAACGTGCTTAGTCTCAGGGAAGCATGTGTAGCGCTCAAGGAAATGAAAAGTCTGTAAGAACAGTCTTGGGAATTTCACCGCGGGGAAGTTTGCTAATGATTTCAAGAAATACTTTCCGTTAGAAATAAATGGAAGCATTTACAAATGGCATGTTTGACCATCCGGGCCAACCTTTAATGAGACTCCCGGCCTCAGAGCCTGTCACCAAAGCAGAAACTTTCGAGGGCACAATTCGGGGTACCCGCAGATGTGCATACCACAACACACGTGCCAACCAGTTGGAGTAGCTTTGTCTCTTCCAGGCCAGCTCTGCACACCAGTACATCAGCCACCTGCTAACTGCTTGATCTTTGAAAACTTATTTAGGCCAAAACTGGTTTTGCTCAGTGGATAGAGCATCAGACTGTGGACTGAAAGGTCCCAGGTTCGATTCCGGTCAAGGGCATGTACCTTAGTTGTGGGCACATCCCCAGTAGGGGGTGTGCAAGAGGCAGCTGATCGATGATTCTCTCTCATCCATGTTTCTAACTCTCTATCCCTCTCTCTTCCTCTGTGTAAAAAAATCAATAAAATATATATTTTTTAAAAAAGAAAACTTATTTAGCCTCTCAACAAATAATGATTAATAATAATAATATAGCCGAAACTGGTTTGACTCAGTGGATAGAGTGTTGGTCTGCGGACTGAAAGGTCCCAGGTTCAATTCTGGTCAAGGGCATGTACATTGGTTGCGGGCACATCCCTAGTAGATGTGCTGAAAGGTCCCAGGTTCAATTCTGGTCAAGGGCATGTACATTGGTTGCGGGCACATCCCTAGTAGATGTGCTGCAAGAGGCAGCTGATCGATGTTTCTCTCTCATTGATGTTTCTAGCTCTCTATCCCTCTCCCTTCCTCTCTGTAAAAAAAATCAATAAAATATATTATAAAAAAATAAATAAATAAAATAATAATATAATCAGAACAGTACTATTATGAGGATTAAAAGAGATGATGTGATTATACTTTGTAAAATATTATGCTAATATGTTTTTTTTATTCATTCATTCAACTGATATTTATTAAGAAACTATTCAGTAGCAAGTACTAACATAAGTGCTTGGTTCATACCAATAAACAAAGTATTTTTTCAAAAACTGCCCTTATAGGGCTGTATTCTTGAGGGGGCTTAGAGATAGACATACGATTATAATAAACATAATAAATAAGTAAATTATAGGTTATAAGATGATAAGAGCTATAGGAAAATAACATATGGAAATGGAAGGGACTAGGAGCGCCCTGAGGTAGGTGACAATGTGAAATAGGCTGGTCAAGGCCTATCAACAGGTGAAATTTGAGCAAAGGCCTGGGAAAGCTGAGGGCGGTGGCAAGTATGTGTTACATCCCAGGAATGGTGTGTGGGGAGACTGCTGAGGGATTTGTACCTGCCCAGTGCCAATGCCCTACCAGCAGGTCTGTGCTGTAATCTTAGGAACCAATCTAATCAAGGAAGAATGCATAGCACTTGGGAGACAACCACCATTCATAACTCATCAGCTCTAAGAGCTGGAAGTAACATGGCAACAACTCAAAGGACAAGAGAAAGAGCAAAGAAGGGAGAGTGGGGGGGAGTGAGTGTTGCAGAGTTTAAAAATTGCCCAGACCTTAGCCGGTTTGGCTCAGTGGATAGAACATTGGCCTGTGGACTGAAGGGTCCCAGGTCCGATTCCGGTCAAGGGCATGTACCTTGGTTGTGGGCACATCCCCAGTCGGAGGTGTTCAGGAGGCAGCTGATGGATGTTTCTTTCTCATCTGTTTCTAGCTCTCTATCCCTCTCCCTTCCTCTCTGTAAAAAAATAATAATAAAATATACTTTAAAAAATAAAAATAAAATAAAAATTGCCCCAAACTGGTTCTGTCTCTGGCCTTCTTTTCCTGTTCTGCGTGCCATCCACATGTCTGTGCCCTTAAGCTTGCCCCGGCCTAGACTGCCAACCCCTTTCCAGCACTCCCTCTTTCCTGCTCCCAAGAAAGCCTCCGTACCCATCAGAACCCTGCTACCCAACAAAGTTTTTATTATTATTATTATTATTATTATAGTAAAAAACACACACCGTTCCATTTATGAACCGCTTTCAAATGTACAGTGCCGCAGAGTTAATAAATACCACATCATTGTGCAATGGATCTCTGGAAATTTTCTTCTTGCGAAACAGCAACTCCCTACTCACTGAACACTACTGTCCTCCCTCTCCTCCCCAAGCCCTGGGCAGCCACCATTGCATTTTCTGTTTCTGTGACACGCCATCTGAGAGGAATTAATATCTGTCCTCTTGTGATTGCTTATGTCACTTAGCATAACGGCCCGTGACTGGCTATTGCCTGATTTAGTACTTTCTATGTTGTCTGTCACTATTCACGGACTCCCTGCTGACTCCCACCCCGTGGGAGAGACACTGTGAAGACACAGAGACCTTTTGCCTCTTTGAACTGGTAGACTGAGACTGTACCCATTCTACGCAGTAAGTCTATTGTGTTCTATAGACTTACTTCCCTACTTGCCTTATGCAGCCCCGTTACAAATTCTAAGGCGGGAATTCTAAGTAGGTCCCTGCTGCCTGGCTCTTGATTTGATGCCTGGAAATGCCCCCAAAATGAAGTGTGTTCTTTTCAAGCACCAACAGAGCATAAAACATACAAGTGCAGGGTAAGCTACGAGTGCAAAGTCGAATTTACACTTAAACAGTGTATATTTACGATGTTCCTCCTTCCTCCGTTGGGGACCAGGATCACTTCTGTGTACTTAATCAGAACACGTTTTAAATCACACCACACACTCGCAACCCACGATGGCCAAAGCGCATAAAATACGACGAAGCTAAGATGCCGCAGCTGAACCAACAATCTATCTTCCTGGAAGGGAGACATTGGATAAATCTTCGCTGCTTTCTGATAGCCTATTAAAGTGTCTTAAGAGCTCCAGTACATTTGACTACATTTTTTTTTTTTTAGACAAAATGCCTTAAACAAGCTTTGGCAATCATAAATATCATACTGAGAGAAAAAAAAAGCAAAAACAAAGAATTAGCAAGGAAATGTGTCTCTTGGTTGCACCAGCCAATGCATAGCGCCTTCCTCCAAAGGGAAGTGAAGGATTACTTTAAAAGCCATGCTATATGGGAATAATTTCTTTATTTCTGAATCCATTTGTGAGGACTGAAGGCCTGGTTTATACTCGTGTCTGGGGGTAAGGGCAACACACCTTCTGATAAAGACAGGATCTTTTTTTCCTTTATCAGATAATATCTCTAGCAGAAACACTAAAGAAGAGAGTTCATGTCACCCTGAAGGTAAATTTAGTTGCATGCGTTAAACAAATGGCTTAATTAAAATAATACATAGTTCTATTTAGAATAGTATATTTTTACCCTAAATATATTGAAACCAGAAATCGTGGGCGATAGAATCTCAATAACTACTGAGGGGGGGAAAGTCCAACAAACAAATTCATTCAATATATATGTTCTCTTACAAAATGTCTCAAAAACAATTCATGAGCTAAGTAAATAACCAAAGTAAAGTGAAATTACTAAAAAATATTGTCAAGACAGCCGCATGCAGACAATCACTGGGTGAGATAAGTGATCCAAAGCTTCCTTTGACATTAACAAAATATTGAACACCAATCTTCTTATATTTATTTATGGTCACAGGCAGGTACGGTCATCATCAGCTAGATGCCACCTAAGATAGATTTCGATGGAATTGGGGCAGAAGGAAGGGGTAAGATAAGAGGAGGCCCCTGCTCGTAGCCAGACCAAATCTGCTAAGGCAAATGGAACTCTGGGTAAACATAACTATTGCTAACCTCAAATTATATCACAGTCCTTTCCAAGGGCATGCTTTGCTTGATGGAACTAAATAAGAAGACAGAACAAGGAGCTGAAGGGATAATAAGTGACCTGTAAGGTTCAAGGCTTTTTGGCTTTTTGTCCCAGGACAGGGTGAGGGTGTGGGAGTGGAGGCAGCTGATCGATGTTTCTCTCTCATCGATGTTTCTAACTCTCTATCCTTCTTCCTTCCTCTCTGTGGAAAATCAATAAAGTAAAGTAAAGTAAAGTAAAAAGTAAAGTAAAGTAAAGTAAAGTAAAGTAAAAAGTAAAGTAAAAAGTAAAGTAAAAAGTAAAGTAAAGTAAAATAAAATAAAATAAAATAAAATAAAATAAAATAAAAACAGTAGCACCCAGGCCAGGTTGCTCAGTTGATTGGAGCATCACCTTGGACACCAAAAAGGTTGCAGATTTGATTCCCAGTTAGCCACATGCAGGAGGCAACCAGTTGATGATGTGCCTCTCTCTCCCATCAATGTTTCCTCCTCTCTCTCTCTCTCTTCCTTCCCTCCCTCTGTCCCTCTCTAAACTTCAATAAAAACATATCCTTGGGTGAGGATTTAAAAAACAGAATGGCATGGTGGAAAGAACATTAGGTTGGCTTTCTGAAAATGTAGCGTCTAGTCCCAGAGCTGTCTCTGGACCTTCAGCAAGCACCCGAATGGTTGGTCTGAGCTTCTTGTCTGTACAGTGAAGTGGGCCCATGCACCGCTTTCCAGCATGGATCTCACAAAACCCCAGACCCATGGAAAATGCTTCAAGAAACTATTTAGATAAACAGTGTGTGGCCAAAAATCCTTGGAAAATTCTGTACGTTCTCACCCAAAGATGTACACTAATATGCCTGAGCCCAGAGATTCTGAGACATCTCACGCGAATGACATCTGGGGAGACGATTATACCCAGTGTTTCCCAACCCTACATGAGCCCACAATGCTTTTGTCCATGAAACATCTCTCGGCATAAATTACACGTTTCGTGTTTCATGCTTTTGTCCATGAAACATCTCGCAGCATAAATTGCACCCTTTGCAAAACACACTGGGCTAGCGATAGTTCCAAATTTAAGTTTCGAGGAGCCTTTGGGTGGAGAAGCATCTAAAGGCTTGAAGCCCAAAAGTGCAGTTGCTATAGTAACCTCAGGACTGGGAGGTTAGCAGAGAGTGATCTGAATCCAGAACTCCCATGAGCAAGTGCCACGTACGTAGCTGCTCGGTGTCAACTCTTTGCTAAGGATCCCAGAGACTGAATAGAATCGAACAAAGAGAAATCCAGCTCTTGCAGACCTGGCCAAGTTCAGGTGGGTTCACCAATCAATCCACACCTTTTAAGACACTTCTCTTGCCAAAACTGGTTTGGCTCGGTGGATAGAACGTCGGCCTATAGACTGAAAGGTCCCAGGTTCGATTCCAGTCAAGGACATGTACCTTGGTTGTGGGCACATCCCCAGTAGGGGGTGTGCAGGAGTCAGCTGATCAATGTTTCTCTCTCATCGATGTTTCTAACTCTATCCCTCTCCTTTCCTCTCTGTAAAAAAATCAATAAAATATATTTTAAAAAAGAAAAGACACGTCTCCCACACACCCATGCAGTGCTGAATCCTGACAGGATTCTATCTCCCATCCCAAATAAAGATACTAATTTATAATCTGAAAAAGAATTCCCTAATACGTCCCCAGGGCCTCTCACAGACCCAGACATAAAGTAGATGTATTCATTTATGAATGAACGTTCCAACAGACAGATGTGTATTGAGAAGCACTAAGTATAATACGGTCCTCCAAGCAACTTTACAATAGTTGTATTTGTTGTCAAAACCAATGACCGATGCTGAATGGTCATGAAGACGTGCTGACTTTTGCCAGAAAATCAAGCGCTTGCTGACTGTGTCCAGGTAGGTACATGACTGTGTACAGGCGTACAGGCCCCTCCAGAGCTCCAGATAAAAGAGAATGTGACGAAGCGGCAGGATGGACTTTCTCCCCAACAGCACTACGGGGGATTCAGAACACTGACATCATCAACGTAATTCTGGCTACAGAGACAAAATACTTAGAAAAGGGGAGAAATCAAGGAACCAAAATGTTCAAGAGATTCATTAAGAAAACTTTTTCTATAAGAAATATAAAGTTGCTTTAAAAAAGAAAAGAAAAGAAAAAAAGACTAGTTAAAAAGATATTTCACAGTACTTTTTGTTACTGTCATTTCTTTTTCTTCTTTTCTTAAATATATTTTTACTGATTTCAGAGAGGAAGAGAGAGAGAGAAACATTAATGGTGAAAGAGAATAATTAATCAGCGGCCTCCTGCACGCCCCCTACTGAGGATTGAACCTGCAACCCTGGGCATGTGCCCTGACCAGGAATCAAGCTGTGATCCCCTACTTCAGTGTTTTTCAACCTTTTTTGGGCAAAGGCACACTTGTTTCATGAAAAAAATCACGAGGCACACCACCATTAGAAAATGTTAAAAAATTTAACTCTGTGCCTATATTGACTATATATAAAGTAATTCTCTTGAATAGGAATCAAATAAACACAAAGAAAGTATTTTATAATTACTTTATTATGAAATATTAAGTAAACAAAATAGTGAAAAATTATAAAATTCTTGTCTTGTCTGCCGCGGAACAGCAGTTGAAAAACGCTGCCCTACTTCACAGGTCAACGCTCAATCACTGAGCCACACCGGCCAGGCCGTTACTATCTTACAAAGGAAGAAACAGGAACAGGCAGATTTTGGGTTGGTTTGCAGATAGAAAGCACAGAGGTTCCTGACTTGTCTGCAGGCACATCGGGAAGAGCCTGAGTAAGGAATTCACTCTCTGTCCCCCTGTCACAGCCCCTCTGCAATGCACCCACTCCCCAGTGGCTGTTACTTGCTCATATTCAGAAAAGTGCCTCTGCGGATGTTTATCATAAAGGTTATTCTAGTTCATTAGGATGTCTTCAATGTCCCAGCTGCCTTGGCTGTTTCGGCCGCATGGATACGTGTAGAAACTTTCCCTCCCTCCCTATCTCCCCAACCTGCTCTCTCGCATTGCCCCCCCCCCCCTCCCTGGCCCCTGCTGATCCACGCCATCGTCACATTCTCAGCTTTATCTCAAAGGCGGTTTCACGTGCTCTCTGCCCCTGTTAAGCGCGCCGCTCCGGTCCCTCCACCGGCTCCAATAGGAAAAGCAGAGCAGATATTCCTGCAGAACACTGTCAGCACCTCGTAAGGCCTGCAGCCTGGAACATAAAACACTTCCGACTTCCCAGTTCTCCCTGGGCCCGCGCGGATTACAAGGAGGGCACTTAAAATCAAAAGCCAAGAGGGACCGGGCCGTGACTTTGAATGAGAAGTGGAAGCAGAAGCCATGAACCCATTCCAAAAAAATAAAAATAAAAAAATGGGGAGTTACAGAGTCAAAGGTCTAAGTGGCCTGGAGAGAGTGTGGGGTCTGACTGATCATCAGAACGCTCCCAAATACGAAAGGCAGGAAGCTGGCCTATGTTTAAAACATGACTTCGTGGCAGATGGATTTTGAATAAGCATGACGGGGAATTTAAAAATAAGACAGAGAAGCTTGGATTGCTCCCATGGTCATCTGATCAACCACCAAGAGAGGCACAAAGTATTTCTTCCTCCCAGCTCCTCCAGTTCACTGATAGATCCCCTAGACCAGTGGTCGCCAACCCCTCGGTCCTCAGGGACCACCACTGGTTCCAGACCACCAGTTGGCGACCGCTGCCCTAGAGCTCACTGGGAGGAGATGGATGTTTCCCACTTCCCAGGACACTGCACTCTCAGACCTGGAAGAGGCCCAAAGCCACATCTTCAGCTCTCTCTACTGAGATACATTCAAGGGTCTGTTTTGCTTCGACGGAAGAACAGACTAAGAAAAAGTCAAAATTTTGAAGATGGTTGCTTATAGGACCATCACCCTACTACCCGCCATTCTCAAAGACATGCGTGTCCCTGCACCAGCTTGTCACCTGCAGGATGTTGAGGACGTGCAATTTCTCTGCCATCTGCTGTTCAATCAAAGGAGCTGATCATCCATCTCTCTCTCTCTCTCTCTCTCTCTCTCTCTCTCTCTCTCTCTCTCTCTCTCTGTGTGTGTGTGTGTGTGTGTGTGTGTGTGTGTGTGTGTGTGTTAATTCTCACCTAAGGATACTTTGCCATTGATTCTTAGAGAGATTGGAAGGAAAGGGCACAGAGAGAGAGAGACATTGATTGGTTGCCTCCCGCATGGGCCCAAACCAGGGCCGGGGATCAAGCCTGCCACTCAGGTACATGTGGGACCCTTCAGTCCACAGACCAATGCTCTAGCCACTGAGCCAAACCAGCTAGGGCCATTGCTCTCTTAATCAACCCAAAGAACAAAATGAATGACTCTAATTGTAAAAAGCACCCTGATTTAGAAAGCATTTTAATATCATTAACCTTTCTGTTGGGGTAATTATCTATTTTATCTATTTTATCTATTTTATCTTTCACCTTGCAATTGGCATTCTGTTGTGTTTTGCTTTTCTCCTTTTATTATTATTATTGATTTCAGAGAGGAAGAGGGAGAAATAGAAACATCAATGAATGATGAGAAAGAATCACTCATTGGCTGCCTCCTGCACACCCTCTATTGGAGATCGAGCCCACAACCCCAGCATGTGCCCTGACTAGGAATGGAACTGTGACCTACTGCTTCATAGGCCAATGCTCAACCACTGAGCCACACTGGCCTATTTTAATCAGAATGAGTTCCTCCTGACCAGCTGGAGTTGAGGTCTGTATCATTCCCTGCTCTGTTAGGTTGCTTCTCCGCCCTATTCCCCCAATAGTCCACTTAAGAGTCTGTTCCCACTTCATCAACCTGCTTACAGTCCTGCTAGAAAATTGCAGAATCCTAAGACCTAAAGCTAACTCCATTTGCTGCCTCTGAGCATGGCAAGTATTTCTGCAGGGAGACTTTCATCCTTTGCCCTAGCCTAAGGTGACCAGACGTCCCGCTTTTGGTGGGACAGTCCCGCCAAAAGTGGGACGTCTGGTCACCTTACCCTAGCCCTCTGCACAGCCAATAGTCTCCCAAAATTAGCGAAGGTCACCATTCTTAACTGAGTCCCTTCCTTCCTCTGAGAAGAACAACTAGGGGCGAGAGGCCACAAATCAGGAAGTATAACCTTCTCAAGCAGACTTTCTCTCTTGCATGAGCCCAAATCTCGCAAAACTCCGATGTCAACAGAGGCCAGACAGGTCAGTGGGCTGTGTGAGCTGGGCAGGTATGACACTTACAGGGGTGGGGATTGCAGCAAACCCGTAAGGGCTCCCACGTCTGCTCCGTTCCAGCCAACTGTCAAATAGAAATGCAAGGACCAATGTGTCCAGATCTTTAGATTTTCCATGAGGCTCCCAAAAAGGTCTGGACATGTTAATGCAAAATGTCCCAATTTGCAAATGTTGGCAAGCCACTGAGAATCTTTCAAAACAGTGTGAAGGCCAAGGAAAGCATGTACAGGGGCCAGAGGTGGCTTGGGAGCCTCGGCCTGCACTTCTGTGATAGGCGGAAGAGCTATTTGGGTTCCCGAAGACAGTTGGGGTGCACAGAGGAGGAAAGAGCAAAACCATCAGGGTCTCCCAGCTGAGCTGGAAGTTTAACAACCTGCTCAGAGGAAAGGTAGGTCGCGGGGGAAGCGCCGGGCAGGTGGCCAGCACTGGCTGGCCCTCGCCTTTGGGGTTAACAATCGCTTCACTTTGTCTGAGAAATAATCTCCTTAGAATAAGTTAGGAGATAGACTTGGAAGTCGCTTTGAAAGAGCCTATCGGTACGAACAGATAAATAGAAAGTACATATGTTTCCACTCTAGAGGAAGAAGGTACAAAAGCAAAGGGGGGATTGAGATTTCAGGCCTCCGTTTTTTCCAGGAAAGAGAGGAGAACTATGGGAAAGTGATAAGCCACGTGCAGTCACGTGGGTGATACTGAAGTGGGTGTGAGAACAGGTACAGCTGCCAGCGTAGGCCCGAGGGGGGAGACAGGTGGACCCCGAGGTAGACACTATCACAGCCACCTTCTCTAGTCACTGCTCTGGGTCAACCAGCCGAAGCTCTTTAAATGAACAAAATTGGCCCGGCCAGTGTGGCTCAGTGATTGAGCACCAACCCATGAACTAGAAAGTCACGGTTTGATTCCCTGTCAGGGCACGTGCCTGGGTTTCGGGTTCGATCCCCAGTGTAGGACTTGCAGGAGGCAGCCGATCAATGTTTCTATCTACCTCTCCCTCCCTCTTCCTCTCTGAAATCGATAAAAAAATACTTTTTAAAAAGTAAAATAAAAATAAATGAACAAAAATAATGGAGGTGCTGTCTCTTTCTGAATCCATCTCCACTGAACAACTGTCCACAGCAGTGTCCTAGGAACGGTAGCTATGGAGAACAGGGTGATAAATTCCTAGTACACCCACGGGGCAGACCTTGTACACAGCTAAAAATTAATATTTGTGGATTTACACTATTAATGAAAGGCCTGCCACCAAGCCGAGCGCTCCAGTGTGGTTTTAACATCCCCCCCTAAGCCTTCAGCTTCTTTGGGGTGAGGGGCCTGGGGAGAAGGATGCCGACATGCAGAGTGAGTGCAAGGCGCTTGGGCAAGCAGGCTGGGAGCAGACACCGCCTTCAGGGCCTGGAGTTGCACACAGGATCCTGCCTCCTTGGGGCCCAGACAATGCCGCACATTCACTGCCATCTGAGGAGCCCCGGTGCTGAGCAGAGGAGCAGGGGAAAAAAATGAGACTAGAATTGGAAATAAATTGGTATTCGCTCAATGGCACTCTGGATTTACTGCAGCCTTCACCTTTGCGGGGAATTGCCAAGGTGCTCATAAAAGGAGAAATGATGAATATTCAGGATGTCTTTTGAATCCATTAGGCAGCTGGGATGAGGTCTCCATATGGAGGCTCCCGGTTCTTTCCTCAGGCTGCGAAGGAGTCGGCCAATATGGCCCTCTGTGGAGAAAGCAGGACCCTGGTTTGCCAATGGAGGGAGAGTCTTAACCGCCAAGGGTCAAGTCCATGGAAATAAACCTGGTTTAAGAGTTTTTGCAAAGGAAGAGATCTATAAATTTCAGGTCTCTGGACACAGTGAATGAGAGAATGTGGGTCTCTTTGTAGGCACGCTGATGAGACTGTAGCAACAGCCTATTCATCGCACTGTCGGCCTTTGTTCCAGACGCGATGTTCTGCAGATCTAATTGTGTCCGCCGCACACAGGAAAATCCCAGACAGTCTATTCGGGGGGCCTCCTGGAGTTTGGTCAGCTGGGCGTCCAGAAGCACAGTCGTGCTTGTATCCCCCCGGTCTGCTTACTTAAGTCCCTAGCACCAGCTCACGCAATGAAGAACTGCGGGTTCTTTATGCCAAGAAGTCGTCAACGAAATAATTTAGCAATGACCGTCCACTTCTGAGGCTACCGAATACAGATGGATGCATCTTCAGGAAAAGGGGATGTTTGAAAAGAGGATGTTGAGAGTCCCAGGCCCCCTCACCTCCACAAGAAAGGGGTGGAGTCAAGTTCAAAGGGATGAGTATTCATGAAAGCCAGCTGCGCACCTGGGATGGGAAGAAGCATCCTTTTTGGGTCCTGGGTGCTAATGCCTTAGCAAGGGAGACATGCATAGAAGCAATACCTTCACTACAAGCCAAACAGCTACATCAAAGTGCAGTGTCAGATGAGAGGGCTGTGCTTTTTGGTGGTGAGGGATGGGGGGGAGAGTCAGAGAGAGAATATGTCATATTGAGCAGAATTTTGAAGGAGAATTTAATCAAGAGGAAAAAAAAATTTTAAAGGCATCTGGCCTGACCAGTGTGGCTCAGTGGTTGAGCATCGACCTAGGAACCAGGAGGTCATGGTTCGATTCCCGGTCAGGGCACAGGCCTGGGTTGTGGGCTCCATCCCCAGTGTGAGGGGTGCAGGAGGCAAATGATCAATGATCCTCTAATATCACTGATATTTCTATCTCTCTTCTTCTCCCTTCCTCTCTGAAAGTAATAAAAATATTTTTTAAAAGAAGGCATTGAGTGGGAGGGCCCTGCCAGGATCAAAGCTGGGGGTAAGAAAGCACGGGGTGATGGGGTGGGGGAGAAGCCTCTTGTTATGTTTCAGGAAACACACCATTACCCCTCAGGGAGCCCCTATCCCCAAATCTAGTCATGCATCTCCAACGTCCTTTCCAGAAATAACACTCCAGGATTTGTATGAGTCTAAGTGACGGGTGGGAAAGGGGGACCACCCAGGAAAGCTTTGTACTTAATGGTCTCTATTCTTCACTGCTGTATAGCCAAAAGTGGAATTGGTGGCGGTAGGCGTTCCCCAGGTAAGCTATCCCAGTCAATCTTACATGACCTGCCAATCAGGGAGGACCAGAGCCCGCCCATGAGGAGAGGGGTGGGCCCCTTCCAAAGCACCCTGCCCCATAAGAGGCCACAGGGTGCAGGGACACCTGGATGCCTCCAACAGCAGGTTGTGCTTCTGCGGTGGGGACATTCCCATGTACCACAGAATCTCCCATCATTTTCTACTTCCTCCGTTGTTTCTGATCTCTTGTGTAACATGGGAGAGACTGGGGACAGATATAAATAAAAACACAGACACATAAAAAAATGCTTGCGTGTGAGCTTCTATCTAGTTTTACCTGTAAGACAACCATGGGAGGTGAGGATAGAATAGATGAGGAAACTAAGGCTTAGAGAGGTGAAGTGACTATACTCGCTCCAGTCCCCAGAGCTGGCCAAGGCAGAGTGGATGCCCACGTGGCCTAATTCTCTTTCTCTCCCTAAGTCCATTCAAACTTGCATCCCTTCGAAGCAGCAGCTGAATTAATAGAAAAACTTTCTAAAGAGACACTAATGAATAGTAACATCTAGTTTATGTTAGATATTATGAATTTGTTTTAGACATATTAAAACATAGTAGAGCTCATCATGATATAGCATGTTATTCAATAAATTAGATAAGTTACAACAAAAGGTATTTTGTGAGCACATTAGACGTTTAATGTAACACACTAAAAGCACAATTCCTGAACAACAACAAGATCCATAAATGGAACCTGATCAAAATTTGAAAGGTTTGCTATGCAAAAAATACTGTTGAGAGAATAAAAAGACAAACCACAAAGCTTGGAAAACACTTGTATAACATATCAGATACAAGAGTTGTATCCTGAATACGTTTTTTTATAACTTAACAACAAGAAAATAAACAATGCCATTGTCATCAGGGAAATGCAAAGTAAAGCCACAAGGAGAGCCGAAGCTGGTTTGGCTCAGTGGTAGAGCGTCGGTCTGCGAACTGAAAGGTCCCAGGTTCGATTCCGGTCAAGGACATGTACATTGGTTGCGGGCACATCCCCGGTAGGGGGTGTGCAGGAGGCAGCTAGTCGATGTTTCTCTCTCATCGACATTCCTAGGTCTCTATCCTTCTCCCTTCCTCTCTGTAAAAAATCAATAAAATATATTTAAAAAAATAAAAAATAAAACCACAAGGAGATACCACTACAAACACACACACACACACACATACACACACACACATACACCTCTGAATGCTAGAAAGGATGACAAACATCAGCAGTTCTCATTCATTGCTTATGGTCATGCCAAATGGTACAGCCACCTTGGAAAAATGTGACAGTTTCTTACAAAGTCAAACATATACTTAGCTTATAACCCAGCAATCCCAATCTAGATATTTCCTCACGTGATTTAAAAACTTATCTTCACATTAAAAAAAACCTGAATGTGAACATTTATTACTTTAGCCATAATTTCCAAAATCTGGAAACACCCCAGAGGTCCTTCAGCAGCTGAATGCATAAAATAAAATGTGGTACATCCATACGATTGGACACTACTAAGCAAGTATTAATTCACATAATGCCATAGATGAACCCTAAATACATTTCTCCCTGAAGCAAGCCAATCCCACAATGCTGCCTGAGAATGGAAAAGAGATCAGTGGCTAGTGGGGGTTGCGAAGGGTAATGACGACAAAAGAGTCACCCAGGGGATTTTAGGAAATCTGATCTATTCTTTACGGTGCTTTGGAGGTGGATTAATGGCTCTGTGAATTTGTCAGACCCCATAAAACGGCACAACACCAAGAGTGAGCTATGTGAAACTTTTACCAAAAAAAAAAAAAAAAAAATCAGCCAGGATGTTCAGGAGAACCCAGGAATAATAAGGATCATGAGAAATGAATTTAACTATATTACAAATATTTGACAAAGCTTTGCTGAAAACACTGGGGGGAAAGGGGAACTTAGCTAGAAACTCTGAAAAACAGAGTTTTGACTGCATGCTACGAATAAAGGCAAGAAAAAAAACTGTACGAGACCACTCTATTCTAGGTGTCTCTCACCTCAATACAGGTAAACCATTTTGAAACTACTTTGCATGTACATTAGGGTTGAACAACTAAGAAATATAGCATAGATATTAAGATCTAAGTTTATCATTGACAGAGACCAATGTTATAAAGAAATAACCAACAGAAATCTACGGTAAATCCTTAGGTATTACCTGAATTCAAATAAAAAATATCAGGATGAATTCATGTTTAATATAATCCATTAACATAGACAGATGCAGAAATAAAAACAGATGTGTGTGCACACATGGGTGAACTGTATCATACACCTCCCAGCATGTCTGCCACACAGGTGATACAAGTAATAGCAATCAAGGCGGAATGCCTAGATCTTGATTTCTCAATAACCCTCACCAGTTCCTGCCACACCTTCTCCCCAGCCCCTCCTTCTCCTCCACCTCCTCCTCCTCTTCCTTCTCTTCCTCCTCCTCCTCCTTCTCCTCCTTCTCCTCTGTCTTCCTTCGCTTACCTGCAGTACTTCGGTTTATTGTTGGTTTATTTTATAGTCTAATCTAACATATGAGTGTGATGACACTGTTTTCCCTGCATGAGCCAATAGGTCATACATAATATGTCAAAGATAAAGGGGCATCTAGTTATCGTATTGACATGGCTTTTTCTCTCTTGAGGCCTGTTTACCATTGCTACGTCTCCTTCAATTCACAACACTGCCCTTCCTGGCTTGGGTGACTTTGAAAAAAGCCTCCTGGCCTCCTTCTAAACTCCAATGACTGGCCAAAACCGGTTTGGCTCAGTGGTAGAGCGTCGGTCTACGGACTGAAAGGTCCCAGGTTCGATTCCGGTCAAGGGCATGTACGTTGGTTGCAGGCACATCCCCGGTAGGGGGTGTGCAGGAGGCAGCTGGTCAATGTTTCTCTCTCATCGACGTTTCTAGCTCTCTATCTCTCTCCCTTCCTCTGTAAAAAATCAATAAAATATAATAATAAATAAATAAATAAATAAATAAACTCCAGTGACTGGAACATCATAATAAACAAATACCTAACAGGGTTATGAAGAAGAAACAAATAAAATAACATATGAAACAGCAAGAGAGCTAGCTCAGTTCACTGAGCATCGTCCCCTGGATCAAAAGGCTGCCAGTTCCATTCCCAGTCAGGGCACACGGCCGGGCTGCGGGCTCAATCCTCAGCATGGGGCTTGCAGGAGGCAGGCGATCAATGATTCCCTCTCATCATTGATGTTTCTCTCCCTCTCCCTCTCCCTCTCCCTTCCTCTCTGAAACCAATAAACATGTTTTAAAAAAGAGAAAATGGGGATGAAGTTTAGTGACAAACACTGAACCTCCAGACTTCCAGTACAGATAAGTCGCCTTCAAAGCCTTGAAAACCACCCCATTATTTCATAATTTAGGTCCTCCAAGGAGCTGGTCCTGGCCCTGGCGTGGTGAAGGAGACAGAGAAATGCCCTAAAGTAAGGTGACCAGACGTCCCGCTTTTGGCGGGGCTGTCCCGCCAAAAGCGGGACGCCTGATCACCTTACCCAGCTCTGTGGACACAGTCTCCCAGCAGATTGGGGAGTCACCCCTCTTAAGAACATGGTTCCCCAGGAAAGCCTTTACCCTCCAGACTTAGTCTGTCTGAAGAGAAGAAAGAAAGAGAGAAAAAAATAATAAGTCTTCAGCCAAGAACACCAGTCGGGGAGTTAAAGAGCTGGGCACACAATAATTCTAAGTCACGTCGGGGGGGGGGGGCGGGGGGGCGCGGGGGGGGGTTTAAACAGCACACATCAGCAGAAAAGCACCGGGAAACCTCCAGGACACTGACTTCATTGATACCCCATTTATCAGCAATTACCGACTCCATTAAAGGCCGGGTTTACAGCAGAAAGAGAAGCAGAGCCTAAAATATGTCCCGGCAGATGGACGGAGAGTGTCGGGGACGCCGTAATTCAAAGGCCTGGGCAGCGTTGTTATCACCGGCCGTGGAGTCAGAGAGGCAGCAGAGAGCCAGGGGCCCGCGAGCCAGCACATGATTTACTTGACCCTGGATGGGCCGGACTGACAGCGCAAACCTCATTAATTCCTCGGGTCACCCTGGAAGACATTAATTTGGTTTGGACTCATGACGAGGGGAGATTTTCCAGACGTGCCCCAGGAATTATGAAATCTCCGTGGCCGGAGAAAGTATGTCCAAATCACTCTGTGCATAAATCACGCTGACTTTCTAAAGCAGGATAATATGCTTAATCAAGGGAGTTATGGAACTTCTTGTGCTTATTAAGACAGAAAATATAACGGTATTTTATTTGGTTATCAGCTCTGGGAGAGAGAATGTAACCCCCTCTCTAGCATGTTCTGCCTGCCTGCTAGGGACCCATCGGGAGGTGTGCCAATCATTGCTCAAAAGAGATAGCTCTGCTTTTCTCTCCCCTTCCTTTCTCTTCTCAAGTGGGCACGTGCATCGTGTGGGCACCTTTTTACCAGTCTGCCAGCTCACTTCCCTTCTTCCCTTTTTCTAGAACTTTCTAGACACTATAAATAGCATTCGCAGTGACTGGTGGTTTTCCCCTGTGTTCTGTGGCCTGGGCCAACATTGAAGAAGTCTGTGATGAAGGCGGCTCGGGTCCAAACACAAAGCAGTCGGCTGGGTAATTTACATCAGTGGATCGCATCAGCGTAGGGACACTGACTGGCAAATCAAGTTATTAAAGATGGCCGAGAGAAAGGGGGGTAGGGGGGAGGGAGAGATTAAAACACTGCCAGGCAGCGGGCTTCTCCCCAGGTATGTGATGCTCACGCCGAAGCCCCCTTTTCCCGACCCATCTCCCCTCGACAAGGTCGCATCCATCATGTTTAGAGCGAGGTTATCTCTGGCCGAAGAGAACATGCATTAGTACGTTTTACTCATTCAACACGGAACACTCCCTATCAACAACCGTCCGCTTAAAGGGGACCAGGAGAGAGGGAATCCATCACAGGAAGAGACAACTTAAGGGAGTTGGGCTGTAAAATGGAATTCATTAGTCAGCCGTAAAGTATTGCTGCTTTCACTAGCCTCTGCCATCCACGCTGCTTCCTCTGCCCTGTCCTGCACTGGCTGCCTCACCCGACAGTTCATGCCACCCCCGTTCTCTGAGCCTTTCCCCCCCATTCCTCTTCGCTCTTGGGGCAGAGAGAACAGAGCTTGCCATGGGGGGGGGGGGGGGGAACAGGACCACGGGGTTTCTGGCCACACAAACTCCTGGATAAATATCAAGGCAGAGCCTGGAAGCATCCAAATCCTTAAATTTGGAGCTGCGTGAGCGGTACTCACCGGGGACTCACGTCTGAGACAGAAAAGCATCCTGGTTGTAAGCAGAGGCTCTGGGTTATGCAGGCCTGGGTTCCCTGGAACTGCGTGACCCTGAACAAGTCCCTGCTCTCGGCCTGCATTGCCTGGGGAGGAAGAGGGAAAAGTAAATAAAGTAATAGTGCCAGCACAGAGGGAGAGGGAGTGTGAGGATGAAATGAGATGAAGGAGCAATCACAGAGGTTCCTGGATGGCAGCACGAGTGAGGCGCCCCAAACAGATGCTGCTCTGTTAGGCTACTGTATTTTCCCTTGTTTGTTTTCAATAGTAACGAAGTAATTTTCCGGCCTATGTCCTTCGCTTCAATTTATTGTGTTCTTTTGCGTCCTCTCCTAATCCTCACCAGCATATACACTGAGTGGCCAGATTATGATGATCTCTGAACCCATAATAATCTAGCCACTCAGTGTGTGTGTGTGTGTGTGTGTGTGTGTGTGTGTGTATAGAGAGGGGGGGGGGGGCAGTGCATGAATTCGTGCATGGGTGGGGTCTGGCCAGCCTGGCCAGGGAGAGGAGACATGGGCGGTTGGCTGGCCTGCCTGCTGGTCAAACTCCTGGTCAAGGGGACAATTTGCACATTAGCCTTTTATTATATAGGATATACACTGAGTGGCCAGATTATTACACGTTCAGAGATCATAATAATCTGGCCACTCAGCGTATGTTCACCAGAAACAAATCCAGGACCCTTTGGTCTGCAGGTTGATGCTCTATCCACTGAGCCAAACCAGCTAGGGCTCCCTCCTAT
Source organism: Pipistrellus kuhlii (assembly GCF_014108245.1). Classification (NCBI taxonomy): domain Eukaryota; kingdom Metazoa; phylum Chordata; class Mammalia; order Chiroptera; family Vespertilionidae; genus Pipistrellus; species Pipistrellus kuhlii. The sequence goes on from NW_023425524.1 coordinate 2,640,531, forward strand.
TTTTTTATATTAATTTATTGCGGGTTTCTTGATTATAAAAGTAGTGGTTAGGTTAGTCAGGCTAAAAATAAATGGGGAAATATATCAAAGTACAAAAAAGAACACTACTTTAAAAAAAAAACACAAAGTCTTGGTGAGGATGTAGAGAAAAGGGAACCTTTGCACACTGTTGGTTGAAATATAGAGGTGCAGCTGCCTTGGAAACTAGTGTGATGGTTCCTCAAAAATTTAAAAATAGAGCTACCTTAGGATCCAGCAATATCACTTCTGGGTATTTGTCCAAGACAATTTAAAATAGGATCCCCAAGAGAGATTGACACACCCAAATCCATGGCCATGGCTGTATTATTCACCAAGGCCAAGAGGTGGAACAACTCAAGTGTCAATCAGTGGTTGAATGGATGACAAAATGCGATATATACCTACAACGGAATATTATTCAGCCTTAAAAAAAGAAGGAGGTCACGTCTCAGGCTACAATAAAGATGAAGCTCAAGGACATTAGTCTGTGAAATATGCAGCCCCAAAAGGAAAGGTATAGTATGATCCCACTTATATGAGGCACCTAGACCAAGTCAAATACGTAGAGACAGAGAGTAGAACGGCGGTTGCTGGGGCTGAAGGAGAGAGAACACGAGACAATGGCTGTAGTGGGCACAGAGCTTGGGTCTTACAAGAGATCGGCTTCATGACAACATGAATACAGTGAGTCCTCCATGTCCTCGACGGGTTTTCTGACTCTAATCAGAACGATGTGTAACAAAACCAGTGATACCACAAGCCAACTGGTAGAAACAAGAGCTAAGTTGCTACCGCATCTCAATGAAATGACATTGAACAAAATGGCATTAGTCTAAGTACATGCTGTGTACTTAGTACTGAACTGTACATTTAAAAACAGTTAAGAAGGTAAATTCTAGGTTTCCTGTTTTTTATTTTTTTATTTTTTATTGATTTCAGAGACAAAAGGAGAGGGAGAGAGAGAGAGAGAAACATCCGTGATGAGAGAGAATCATTGATTGGCTGCCTCCTGCTCACCCTCAATAGGGGATCGAGCCTGCAACCCGGGCATGTGCCCTTGACCGGAATAGAACCCAGGAACCTTCAGTCCACAGGCCAATGCTCTACCTACTGAGCCAAACCAGCTATGGCTATGTTTTGTGTTTTTAAAATAATTACACAGAAACAAAGCATCCATAATTTATCATGCATGTGTAATAAATCTGTTAATATTTTGATGTTTCAGTTAAATATAGTTTTTCCTTAGCCACATATTGTTAAATTTCCCATGCCATTTCATAGTCTTCTATAACTACTTTTTAATGGCTTCATGGCATTCCATTGTTTAACTGAGCCTCTATCGTACGACATTTAGATTACATCCAAATTTGTTGCTTTTACAAATAAACCATGATTCACCCATTTTTACATTTTTTTAATGTCATGTTATATTTCTTACAACATACCTTGCTTTTCTTTAGCAATTGAGATCATTTCAGTGTGGCAGTTGAGATACTTTTGCTTCTGAACCTCTTTGCTTCAGAGAGCACTTATGCTGGGATTCCAGGAGTAAAAGGGAAAAGCAAGGGAGGTCAAATCCACGTTTCAAAGAGGTAAAACTCCCAGTTTGAAAAGATCATTGATTTCAGCGTAAGCAGCATCGCGCATAATTTTTCCAGAGAACATCTGTATGGAGCATATAAACAAGCAGACACAACTGGCGCCAGGCAGCGGAGGACCAAGGTCCCTGGTGCCCCTGGATTGAAACTGCAGGCCATCTGTCCCCAGACCCCGTCCCCAGGCCCTTTCCTATAGAATCCAATTATTTCCTGGGGCCTCGCTCCCTGGCGACTGGGATCACTGCTTTAGGCTGAATGTCATCACCCCCACGTTATCTGTGAGAAAACAGGCTCAGAGCGCTAAACATCCTGCCCAGAGCCACACAGCTAACAGCGGCCGAGTCGAGGTTCAAACCCAAGCAAGCCCCCTCTGCATGCATGCCCACATGCTGTTGCCATGTTGAAGATCATAGCTGATCACGGAGCACTAGGAACAAAGGAACATGGGACGGGTAAGATGCCTCGGACTCCCGGTTCTCTTTCTCTATGAGGAGGCCACCACTACTTCCCCAGAGGAGACGATGGGACCCGGGTGGGAGACGTTATTGTTGCTGATTCCACTCCTTTCTCCTCCCCGGGCCAGACTAACCAAGTCATTGACAAAAGGAAGAATAGAGAGAGTGTTTCTGAAGGAAGCTGAATTCTTGCAATTAGGAATGCTCTATTTTAGGAAGACTCGGAGCTGCAAATCCCGTTTCCATATGGCCCCTGCACGTGTTTATTAGGGAAAAGACGGATGAGGAGCCTTCTATTACCATGCAAGAGTTGTCTTGGGCTGAGTTTCTGGGAACCAGACCCGGGCTCCCCTAAGTAGCTCGTTCTCTGCAGTCGTCCGTGGCCACTCTCCACGAGTCTGCTCAATTCTGCGCCTGGGATGGCTGCGTCTGTAACGTGAGTCCCCACAGGATGACTCACAGGGGCCGTGTTCACTTTGATCTTCAGCTGTTTTTCAACAGTAATTAGGCCACAGCGAGTTCGGGGGGCAGCGCGAATGGGACGCGAATGGGATGTGCAGTGGGTCTGGGCAGGGAAACCCAGGGGAGGTTATTGGTGTCTTGCGACCCCATTATTATTCACAGGAGCTCGGAGCGGGGCTGTGTGGGGTATCTGGTCAGGCGATTAGGGGTGAGTTGATTGCTTTTGTTTCAGCCAGTTCAGATCAAAGGCCTGCCAGAATCCATCCCTGAACTCTTCGTCCTAACCCAACTGCAGCAGCTGCTATGTCTGTCGATAAATCCTTAAAGACGAGAAGAAAAAAAAAAACAAAAACAGCCATTCACATTGGCCTTTCTTAACTGTTGCTGAGTTCTACGGGGTTCCTAGCATCCGATGCACAAGGCCTGGCGGTTTTCCATCTTTTGAAGGCGAGGGGAGATGCAAAGTATTAGTTTTCTAATTATGACAAGCATGTGGGACAACTGCAGAGTCCAAATCCCCACTCTCGTGGGCCACTCCTCTCTCTAAAATCATATTTTTTAAAGTGACAACTCAACTGACCAGTCAGATCTCCAGCATCATGACCCAGAAAAGCTGCCAGGGAGAAAGGAAGTCTGAGGGACCCACAGCCAAGACTTACTTGCTTTCTTTTTCTTTTCTTTTTCTTTTTTTTTCTTTTTTTTAGATATATTTTATTGAGTTTTTACAGAGAGGGAGAGAGAGGAATAGAGAGTTAGAAACATCAATGAGAAAGAATCATCAATCAGCTGCCTCCTGCACACCCCCTTTTGGGGATGTGCCTGCAACAAAGGTACATGCCTTTGACCGGAATCGAACCTGGGACCTTTCAGTCCACAGGCCAATGCTCTATTCACCAAGCCAAACCGGTTTTGGCCACAGCCAGGACTTTCATGTGGCACTTCACGTTAACAAGAGCAAGCCTGAAGTCAAACAAAATCCAAGATTACCTATTCTGCAGGAGAGCATGTGTTGTTTACAGATTCTACAGAAGGCAGGAAGGGAGGTGGCTGTGGACTGAAGAAAACATACCGTAAACAATGACTAAAAATGCCAAGGACCAACGAAACCAGGGCTCCCTTATCACACCGATTTAAAGGTGGCTAATCCTGGTCTCCCAGGATTCAGCCCCACATCACTTTAAAATTCATCGTTCTTGCCCTAGCCAGTTTGGCTCAGTGGATAGAGCATTGGCCTGGGGAACAGAGGGTCCCAGGCTCAATTCCGGTCAAGAGCACATACCACGGTTATAGGCTCCTCCCTGGTCCAGGCCCTGGCCGGGGTCCATGCAGGAGGCAACCAATCAATGTGTTTCTCTCACATCAATATTTGCCTTTCCTTCTCTCTTCCATTCTCTAAAAAAATCAACGGAAAAATATCATTGGGTAAGAATTTAAAAAAAAAAAAATCACCTTTCTTAGAAATGGATAGTAAAATGATAGATAGACATGTGCCAGAATGAGAGAGGCCTGTGGTTGGTCAGAATATTAATTACTTATGGGAGAAAGCATTTCAAATGCATTGGTCACCATTTATTTCTTAAGCTAGTGATGAGTACATAAATTCTTGCATTTTTCTCTTTAACCAGCCAGGAGATTTCATAAGAACTTGCAAAGTCAACAAACCAGTGAAAGATACTCATCGCCAAAGCCCAGGACATGAAATATTCGCCCAGAAGCAAGAAGGTGTGCAACCTGCAGGCACAGGCCCTGTCCGCAGAGGGTCCCAGGCTCAGTTTAACGTTCCCTGGTCACTGTCTTTTTCTTTTCTTTTTTTTAAAATATATATATTTTATTTATTTATTTATTTTTACAAAGAGGAAGGGAGAAAGAGTGTTAGAAAGATTAATGAGAGAGAGACATCAGCTGCCTCCTGCACACCTCCTACTGGGGATGTGCCCACAACCAAGGTACATGCCCTTGACCAGAATCGAGCCTGGGACCCTTGAGTCTGCAGGCCGTCGCTCTATCCACTGAGCCAAATCGGCAAGGGCCCTAGTCACTGCCTTAATATCCTTTGTAAATTTATAATAAAGAGCCCACAGTTGCGTTTTCTACCAGGCCCTGCAAATCACGGATCAAGTCCTAGGGAGGTAGATATGGGCTGAAGGAAACATAAACAATGACTAAAAACGCCAAGGACCAACAAAAAACCAGGACTCCCTTATCACACCGATTTGGAGGTGGCTAATCCCAGTCACAGGATTCAGCCCCTTGCTCAGCTGCCTTAGTAAATATTCCCCTGCACTGCCTACTGTGTCCAGAAAAGGACCTTCCTGGTCTAAGTTACACACATGGAGACTCAAAGACCGGAAACAGGAGGACACTCTTGTCATCTCCCTTTGAAAGTGGCAGAGCTCATCTCACCATCACCACCACCACCACCACCACCACCCCCTCGATGAGGTAGAAACATCTTCCAATACCTCATCTTCTCTCTCTCATCGTGTTCATCTTCCCTTATCTTCTCCTCAAAAACCAAAGACAGACACGATGCAGAGGGGGAGAAGGATGGTCAGGGTTGGGTGGCAATTCTCAGGAATGGTGAGAGGAAGTAGTTCTAAACCTGCCCCACTCCCCTCTCTGCACCGAACCGGAGAAAAGTGGCTTCCACATATCTCTGCTCCTCACCAGAAGTCACTTACTCTTAAAACGTTGGTTGGGTTTAACCCACCAAGTGTGGACAAAAGATCTCCCCTCTCTAACTAGTGACAAAGCATGCTTTCAAGGTTCTGCCGCTCACTCTTTAATGATTCTACCTGCCTATGGGCGGACATTTCATTTTCTACGTTCTCTAAGCTGCAGACTCATTTATTGGTTTATCCCCTTCCTAGCTTCCAAATTTTGTTCTTACCATTTTATTCCTCTTGTAGATTAATGCCCTTTTTAAAACTCTTTTCCTATTATCTTTAGCAGAATTTTGGGGGGAAAGCATCATGTTTTACCAGTACTTCCTAGATACTGATTGGCTAAAAATTTCCCTTTATTTGTGGTTGCATCAGCACCCTAAATGGGAAGCTTTTTAAAGCACAAAAGAACATTATTAATTTTTTAGCACTTACAGTGGAAAATTTAATTTTCTCTCTGCATTTGTGTAAAATTTTCAGGAATTCTGGAATTCCTGATAACTACTGTAAAAAGAGACAAATTTAGGGAAAGTCTACCCCCTGAAAGAAAGCCACTCTGCCACCTGTCCTCCATGCCCATACACCTGTTGTGTGTCCACAGTACACTCATACCAACCCTCCAACTTCCCAGCTTCACCCCCTTGCCATGGACAGAGGTAGCGTAGGTGAAGGCCTGCTGGGAGTCTCTTCGGATGCGCCAGGTGGGGTGGACCTACCCAACACCGAACCCACTCAGCCCTCCTACCGTCACCTTTGGGGACTGGCCCCCTCCCCAAGGCTGGTCTCTGGCCAAGAGGGATTTAAGAAACGCCAGCTCTGCCAAAACCGGTTTGGCTCAGTGGATAGAGTGTCAGCCTGCGGACTGGAAGGTCCCAGGTTCGATTCCGGTCAAGGGCATGGACCTTGGTTGCGGGCACATCCCCAGTAGGGAGTGTGTAAGAGGCAGCTGATTGATGATTCTCTCTCATTGATGTTTCTAACTATCTATCCCTCTCTCTTCCACTCTTAAAAAACAAATAAAATATTTAAAAAAAAAAAAAAAAAAAAAAGAAAAGAAACGCCAGCTCGGCATCAAACCTGTCTTCTTGTAACTTGTCCCACCCGCTCCTGCCCCCAAATGTGTGGAAAGGAATCATGCCCAGGCCCTTTGTTCCACGTGGTGCTGATTCCTGAGTCTCCAGCTGGTAACCTGCCTCCTATCCCCGTCTACGGAAAACCAGGGCTGGTATTAGAAGCAGTTTTTGTGTGGGTTTCCTTCCCGATTGAGAGCTTCATTCCTCAGAAGCCACGGGGCGGCTCTCCCCAGGTCTGCCCACCCACCCACTCACTGGTCAGCTGCCAGACCTGACTTCCTCCTGGCGGTTAACCTGTCCCTGCATTGGGACAGTCTACTCCCTACTTCCCTCATCCAATGGCTAATGCATGAGATGTGCTCCATGGAAATACATCCCTCGACATGAGCCACTTCAACGTTTCTCTGAATAAACTCATCCAATCTTTTCCTAGAGGCAGCCATGGTCAGGGGAAGAAAGAGAGCTCATGGACTTAGGAGTTAAAAGAAGGGAAAATGGAAGCTAAAAGATGCCCCTGTTCTCAGCCTCATGGTTTTCTTCAAGGCCAGCCCTGTGCACCCCCTCCTCCTTCCCACACTGCCTCCTTAAACGCTCAACCCACACTAAGCTCTGCCTGATTCCTGCTACTGATTCTGCCATCTCTCAGCACGGCGTTCCCTCCTATTGCTCCGCAGACATCTCAGTTCTAGAGTTGCGTGAAAGCAGGGGTGTCCAGTTGACTTGCTTCTTAAAGAGTTCCTATCCCAGGACATTCCTGGCAGTTGTCAATCCAGTTCTCCAACCTATGGTTCGGAGGTCACTGTCAAGATCCTACAAGGAAAGACCCTACAGGTAGGTTGCAGCCCCTCCTTTCCCTCTGGAGGGGCAGGGGGAGGCCCCGTGCTCCCACTGTGCCAAGAAGGTGCTGTTGGCCCTCACAGGAACAGCTCTTGGCCTCGCTTTTCAGACGGGATGGTAAGGTCTCACGCCCTGGGAACTGTGAGGAGCCCAAGAGGAAGTGGGATCAAACGCGCGGCACGTGTCTGACGAGCAGTAGGTGTTAGTTCACTGACTTAACCCCCACAACCAGAAAGAAGAGGGGGCATTTGGGGAAGAAACTCGGTTGGAGACAAGGCAGAGGGCTGAGAGGAGCACGGAGGAGGGCACCCACACTGTGGAGGGTGAGGACTGTTTACTGCAGAGGAGATCCGCCATCCACTGCCATCAGCCCAAACCCCAAAGCTTGTAAAGCTATAAAAGCATTAAGGGGCCATCGCCTGGAGCCACGCTGGAGTTCCCGGCCTAAACAGCAGGCACTGGGACCTGCAGGCGTGGGATCTCTGCGCAAATAAATGCATGCAACAGATCCAGTAAACATTTACTCCAGCCTGAAGTCAGAGCAGCAGATTCCGCAGCCCCTCTGCACTGCGCAGGCGGGCATGACAGGATCTGTTCCATCTTCTAGATAGCTGGTCCTGATGGTTGCGAAGTGGGCACACTGGTCCGCGCAGCCCAGCTCTGGTCTGCTATCCGGATAATGAAAACCAGATGCTTGTCTGAGGTTACTCAACAACAGACTCTCACCCCGAGTCAAGTAGAGCTCACCGTTTGCTTGGAGAAGCCATGTAAAGTGGTGATAAGCTGGGGTGACCCTCAACCTGCGGCTGGGGCCGCCACTCCAAAGAGAGATAAGCCCTCTGACACCCCCCCCCCCTCCCCGGAGGTGACTGGGGAGAGAAATAAGCAATGGACGACACCAAAACTTGACCCAACACATCACGTGGCTTGGGGTATCAGAGCTCCCTGCCCCCAGGTGCCACAGGATGGCTCCTGGAGATGGCAATTGGGCTGGTAGGGACAACTTTGTTGAAAATCTAGAGCTATTATCCAGCTGGTAGACAATTATCTCTTGGAATTCCTGAGCAAAATCTCTCCCATGCAGAGGCAGATTTCCTCCTGGCTCAGAGATAGCCACACAATAGGTGCATCGGTGAAACTATAACTGAGTCACTCCTGTTGGCATCTGACACTTTGCATCTGAGAATCAGAACTGATAAATGTAGGCATCGGTGTTTATGGTAATAGCAGGAAGCATCAGCACAAGGATCCTAGGGGAAGGGAGAAGGGGGAACCAGGAATTTGCACAGTTTTTAAACCTCACCCAAGGAGTGAGGCTGTTTTATCACTGATTTTTAGAGAGAGTGGAATGGAGAGTGGGGGTTTAGGGGGAGGAGGGAGGGAGGGAGGGAGGGAGGGAAAGAGAGAGAGAGAGAGAGAGAGAGAGAGAGAAAGAGAGAGAGAGAGAGAGAAACATCGATGTGAGAGAGACAAATGGATTGGTTGCCCCTTGCTCCTGCACACACACCCCAACCAGGGGTGGGATTGGACCTGCAACCCAGGTATGCGCTCTTGACTGGAAATAGAACCCAATACCCTCTGGTGTGCAGGCTGACATCTAACTACTGAGCCATGCTAGCCAGGGCGGGAATCTTACTTCCAACTTCCTGTTAACAAAATAAATCAAAGCTAGGTTCAAGTACTATATATATATATATATATATATATATATATATATATATATATATATATTTTTTTTTTTTTTTTTTTTTTTTTACAGACTTCATTTTTTTTTTTTTTAAGTTTTAGGTTCAGAGCAAAATTGAAAGGAAGGTACAGAGCTCTCCCACAAAGCCCTTGCTCATGCACAGGCGCGCGCGCGCGCACACACATGCACAGCCTCCCACTGTCAGCATCACTCCCTAAGTCAAACACCTCTTGATAGCACAGCACCATTTACAGAGTTCCCACCACAAAACCCCTTTATTGTGCACAATAACCGGAGCAGTATCATTAGACCCTTTACCCAAGCGCCAATCTGGCAGCTGAGAAGCCATTAAAAACCTAAGCTGTTTTGGGTTCTTAAACATCACGGTGAAGACAAGCCCCTACATCAAGCATCAAACTCATAACTGGCGGGCAGCATTTATTAATTTTTAAAAAATATATTTTATTGATTTTTTTTCACAAAGAGGAAGGGAGAGGGATAGAGAGCTAGAAACATCGATGAGAGAGAAACATCGATCAGCTGCCTCCTGCACACCCCCTACTGGGGATGTGACCGAAACCAAGGTGCATGCCCTTGACCGGAATCGAACCTGGGACCCTTCAGTCCAAGGCATTCGGCCACTGGACATAGTTTGACATGCTTGCCCTACATTAGGGGTGTCGAACTCAATCAGAGAAGAGGCCAAAATCTAAAATCCAGCCTAAATCGCGGGCCGAATGGTTTACTGAACAGTCATAAACTGTCATTGTGATGGAAACGCAGCGGAGTGCAGTGATGACAGCGCGGTGTGGGCCACATTGCAAGGCCTGGCGGGACGGATTTGGCCCGCGGGCCTTGTGTTTGACACATGTGCCCTACATCTTTATTTGAGGGAGGGAAGGGGGGATTAGCATGCACTGACTTTAACACAATTCAATGAGCAGATTTCTAAAGATATCCAGGTCTACTATTCTAAGAAAAAAATGGAACAGATCTAATTTCAGAAGAGCCCTTGCTTTGCTGGAATTCAACGTATCCTTTATTGAGCCCTTTGAAAGGTGCTAGATAAACAAGAACAAAATCATCTGAGGCCTTCAATGGAACTTGGAATCTAATAGGGGTCAAAACTAAACTTGCAGGCGGTAGGTGGGTTTTTGTTTTTTTTTTTAATCTTTATTGTTGAGAGTATTACAGGTGCTCCCCTTTCTCTCCCCATCTTCCTCCTGCACCTGGTTCCCATCCTGCCCCAGGCCTTCACCGCCCTGTCTGTGTCCATGGGCAAAGCATATATGCATATCAATTCTTTGGTTAACTTCTCCCCTCCTCCACCCCCTTCCCTCTGAGATCCAGCCGTCAGTTCCGGGTATATTTTATTCCCCTATAATCCAGCACAGGCTCATGGGAAGAATACAGGTGGCCATCCATTTCCACAGAAGAGGTGCGGGCCACTCTTTTCCAGGGTGGTGGTCTCGTGGCCACGACCAGCAGAGTTCTGCCCGCCCTGGTGGGAAGGCTTCCCTCCCTCTCCCTCCGGAGGGAGCTGTTCAATCTCTCCAGCTGCAGAGACGGTCCCAGTCCTGTGTGTACCTCCAGTGCTGCATTAGAAATGGTGTGGATTCCCAGAACATGAGCAACACCTGCATTCTGCAGGAACGCACGCATTCATCCAAGCCAAATGTCATCTGCATCCCCCGCATCACCGCTCCCTCCCTCGGGAGGGCTGATGGAGAGAGACCTGATTACACGCTCTTTTTGATGATGCTGCTAAAAACCGGCTGAAAAACATCAGCCCCTCTGTGCACAGGGCGGGTTATTCTGGGCAACATGAAGTCATGATTATGCTGCACTAATTTTTAGCTGAGTCAGACGTCTCCTGAGAGCGTCGCTCAGGCCCCTGGACCACGGCTGATTGAGTCAACGTTCCCCAGACTTTGGACAAAAGGAGAAGCGGTCGACAGCCTGACACAGACAGGCCAGTTCATAGCTACGTCCCACAAGCTCTGCTGCCTCTCTGGGGGCCCTACACCCTCCACACACACACACCCCACTATCTGCTGCCATGTCGGTAACACAGGCAAGATGGAGAAAGGTGCAGCCAGGTGCCCGCCCCATCCCTAATCCCTTCAACAAAGAAGTGATGCCCTGTCGAAACCGGTTTGGCTCAGTGGATAGAGCATCGGCTTGCGGACTGAAGGGTCCTGGGTTTGATTCTGGTCAAGGGCATGTACCTTTATTGCGGGCACATCCCCAGTAGGGCGTGCAATTGGCAGCTGATCGATGTTTCTCTCTCATCAAAGTTTCTAACTCTCTATCTCTCTCCCTTCCTCTCTGTAAAAAATCAATAAAATATGTTTATTTTTTAAAAAAATAAAAAAGTGATGCCCGGCACCTGTGGCTCTGGGGTTGAGCATCGACCCATGAACCAGGTTTCGATTCCTGGTCCGGGAACATGCCAGGGCTGTGGGCTTGCCATCCCCCACCTGGAGCTGGAAGCTGGAAGCTGAGGGGGCGTGTCTCTCTCTCTCTCTCTCTCTCTCTCTCTCTCTCTCTCTCTCTCTCTCTCTCTCTCTCTCTCTCTCTCGTCTCAGTCTCCCTCTTGTCACAGGCAGCCCCGAAAGCTGTTTAGCAGTAAATGAAGCGTTTAGCCTTTAATTCTCAGATGCATGCGATCTGAAAAAAGAAAATAGCAGACGAGGAAATATCCCGAGGACGTCAGTGGGAGGGAAATGTGGCCAACAGATGCTGCTACTTGTTTTTGTCCCGTTTTATCTTTTAAAAAATACGTAAAACATGAACAATGAGGGAGAAATAGTTCCAGTGTTTGGTGAAAATCACAAAGGGGGTATTTTATAGTTTGGGATGAACCTTTTACATTTTCCTTTTTTTTTTTTTTTTTTTTTTTTTTTTTGCTACTCAACGCACTTCATTAAATCATAAAATCCTAGAGCACGAATAGAACTTGAGAACTGAATTTCTCCGGTTGTTGGTCTCAAGCTGGTGAATGAGCATCCGAGCTAGAAAAAGCCCTTTTGTGTATACTTTCTTTCCATGTCACCTTCATGGTACCATATAGAGAATCTAAAATGTTTTCTTAGCGTCCTAGGTAGGGTGGCTCAGTGGATAGAGTGTCAGCCTGCTGCCTGAAAGGTCCGGGTTTCGATTCCAGTCAAGATCCCCAGTAGGGGGCGGGCAGGAGGCAGCCCATCAATGAAACTCTTTCATCATCGATGTTTCTATCCCTCTCTCTCTTTCCCTTCCTCTCTGAAGTCAATACAAATACATTTTTTAAAAATGTTTCCTTAGGTACAAATATTTGTTCACTCCACTTGTTGACTGACTAATAATCTCCTGAACACCTGCCAAGTGCTAGATGCCCTGTTAGAATGCAGAGCTGCAAGAACATGCCCCCTGAGTTCCATGCTCATGATTCGTGGCCCAATAAAGAAGGGAATACGATAGATAAAAGAGGTACCCAGAAGACTCCGGAAGGTAGGGAGGGGAGACAGGAGCGAAACCAGACTGCGGAGGAAACTGGGTTTCAGATGTACATCATTCCAGCTGAAGCAATCGCCATAGATCATCATAACAAAACCTGTGTATCACTCTTTAGTTTTAAAAGGATAGTCACAACAATCGCCTCATTCGTTTCCATAGCAATTATGTGTGGTAGGTCTTATGATGCCTGATTTTTACGTAAGAAATGGAGGCCTGAGTTTTTCAAAACAAGGCGTAGATGACCGAATTGGGTTTAGGTCTCCTGCTTTCCTCTCCCCATGACCTTGTCTGTCTATTACTATTTTTTTTAAAACAGTTGTATTGATTTCAGAGAGGAAGGAGAGAGAGAGAGAGAGAGAGAGGGAGAGAGAGAGAGAGAGAGAAACATCAATGATGAGACGTCCCCTATTGGGAATCAAGCCCGCAACTTGGGCATGTGCCTTTGACCGGAATCGAACCTGGGACCCTTCAGTCCACAAGCTACGCTCTAACCATTGAGCCAAACCAGCTAGGGCTATTTTTTTTTTTTCAATAAACTAATATTTATGGAGCATCTCTGGGGTCAGGCCCCTCCCCTGTCCCTGCCACGCCCCCAGGTGCTCATCTACAAGCCTCCACTCCCCACCCTTTGTTCACCCCCAGCCCCTGCCTCTCACAGAACAACCACTTCCATGAAGCTGCCTTTCCTTCAAGATCGCCCCGTTTTCTGGAACTTTCTGTAGAATGGAAGGAAAAGCCTTCTTCCCAAGGACCTGGACGGTGCCCGCTCGAGTCCCCAGCGGTGCCTCCGCAGGTGGGGCTCAGAGGGGCCTGGGTACCTGTGAGCACCCCCCTAGAGGGCACCCCTGGTCTGCTATTACTTACTGACAGCTCTCAGCAGCTGAAGCTGGGGGGACCCAGCTGCCATGGAACAGACGCGATCAGAAACAACGCGAAGCCAAGAATGAGGTCCCACAGCTGGGCTTGGGAAGGAAGGAGGCAGTGTTTTTAGTTAGAGCCCCCAGCCTGTCCTCAGCCTCCATGGACCCTCTCCTTCCTCACCCCACGCTCCCTCAGCCTCCTCTCATCTCCCCAAGAGTCTCCTACCCCCAAAGGCCAGGCCAGAGGTGTGCCGAGAAGGGCCTTGGCTGGGAGTCAGGACCCTGGGGTGCAGGTTGGATTCTGCCGAGGATGCTCTGTGAGAACTGTGGCCAGGAATTGAATTTTCCTGAGCCTTCCTCTGAAAATGACTCGACGAGAAGACCCTCGGGCTAAAATCGTTGGTGACTGTCATTGTCCTCACTTCTCAGCACATGTTTCTGCAGACACACACACATACACATACACACACACACACACACACACACAATCACTCACCAGTAAGTTACATTATTTTCAACTCTCGGATGTTAAGTGCAAAAGAACGCTCTCATTAATACCAGAGACACAGGTTATTTTCTCTAAACTACAAAGTGCAATTCCATTGGTATGAAAAAAAAAGTAAAACAGCCAATGCATACAGAAAACCACAATCTATATGTCACAGAACATAAACGTGAGGCCACACTCGGGTGGTTTTCTACCAATGGTATATATCCGTGAGAACTCGGTCAAGAAAATAGAAACTGGTTTGGCTCCGTGGATAGAGTGCCGGCCTGCGGACTGAAAGGTCCCATGTTCGATTCCGGTCAAGGGCATGGACCTTGGTTGCGGGCACATCCCCAGTAGGGGGTGTGCAGGAGGCAGCTGATCAACGTTTCTCTCTCATCGATGTTTCTAACTCTCTTTCCCTATCCCTTCCTCTCTGTAAAAAGTCAATAAAATATAATCAGCAGCATGCTTTCTGCCTAGCCAGGTGCAATTATCTCCTGTACAAATAAAGAGCCATTAGCCTTTATTTGGTGGGGCTCAATGGTTGATCATCGATCTGTGAACCAGGAGGTCACAGTTTGATTCCCAGTCAGGGCACATGCTAACATTGTGGGCTCAATCCCCAGTATGGGGTGTGCAGGAAGCAGCCAACCCATGATTCTCTCTCATCGTGGATGTTTCTCTCTCTCTCTCTCCCTCTCTCTTCCTCTCTGAAATCAATAAAAATATATTTTTTAAGTAAAGTGACATTCGCCCTAGCTGGTTTGGCTCAATGGATAGAGCATCAACCTGCGGGTTGAATGGTCCCGGGTTTAATTCCGGTCAAGGGCACATGCCTGGGTTACGGGCTTGATTCCCAGTAGAGGGCGTGCAGGAGGCAGATAATCAATGATTCCCTCTCATCAAAGATGTTTCTATCTCTCTCTCCTCCCTTCCTCTTTGAAATCTATAAAAATATATTTAAAAAAATAAAGAGACATTGACTCCCTTCACAAATGTAGCATCATCGCTGTAACCATCATCTAGTCCAATCAAAATTCCCCTTCAATATTATGTCATCAATCTAAAGACAATATGCTTAATCTCCAACAGCAAATCTTTATATAAAACAGTGGGGGTGGTGGGGGGGAACAGTGGGAGGGATTCAGTATTGCTTAATTCAGACAAATAAAGCCATAAGCTCATCTACCTAAGATGAGAAAATCTCAAAGGCTGCTCCAGTCATCATTTCCAAGTCTGGTCACAAAGTCATAGTTGGTATGTTAGTGTGTTCCACTACCTGGCACATGCTCTCTTTGTCCTACCGCTCCGCCTTCGGCGGGCCATGGCTCTTGAGCTAGGTCAGCGCCCCAAGACTCCATTCCTGGTTGGACTGCTCGAGTCTCCCATTAAGTGTCTCACTGGCATGAAAGAAGCCCTCATTCCCTGGATTCCACATATACGGCCCTGATTTAAAGCAGCAAAACATGAACACAATGTATTGCAATGTATTCACTACGAAGATCAGGTACTTATAAAGAGTGATGAACTTGATGAAGGAATTGAGGTCAAGAAGGAGGCCTCTCCCTCTCAGAGAACTAGAAAGGCTTCTGTCAACCAGGTCAAAACCGTAGCAAACCACTGTTTACTAGTACGTTCGAGCTGATGCAATCCAACGCGGCGAGATCTCATCTGTCTGAGCCCTGATCTCCACATGGCACACATGGAAGGAAATGAATGACATGTGTGTCTGCTCTGTCTCCCAGACCTTTGACTGGGGCTCTCGTTGGCAAAACATAAAGTGGAACCTTACTGTCGAGAAAATGCAAAACACCACCAAGCCCAGGGTACTTGGGGAGGGCAGACGAAAAAGGTGGGATTTTTGAGACTGAGTGTAGAAGTTGAAAAGGGAGTAGAAGTTGAAAAGAGAGAATGAAAATAAAATGAATTTAAACAAGACAGAGAGCCCTTGTACAGATGATGATAATATGCACGGAATTAAGGGATATAATTAAATCAATTCAAAGAACCTAAGGTCCAATAGGGACAAAACAAAGAAAAAGAAATAAACTTATTCACTGCATATCTATGTTCTCTCTGGAGAAATAATGTGCATATTCATATCAAAGTGCATATATAGCTTCTTACTTTTTCTTCCTTACTCCGAAGAAATTATTCAAAAGAAGAAGAACACTTTGTCCACATGAAAAGCCTTTTAGTATTATGTCTGAGGAAAGCAGACTGGATCCTTCAGTCTCTCCTGAGAATGTTGAGTATTCCAGATTTGTGGGTCTATTTACTTTTCCTTTTAATTTGGCCAACTTTTTCTTTTTATATATTTCATGATCTTTTCACGACACCTGGACTCTCAACCTAGGCCACCCATCTTCGCAGGGGTGCTGGTTTGGCTCAGTGGACAGAGTGTTGGCCTGCAGACTCAAGGGTCCCGGGTTCGATTCTGATCAAGAGAATGTACCTTGGTTGCAGGCACATACCCAGTGGGGGGTGTGCAGGAGGCAGCTGATGAGCTGATGGATGTTTCTCTCTCATCGATGTTTCTAACTCTCTATCCCTCTACCTTCCTCTGTAAAAAAAAATAAATAAAAAATAATCAATAAAATATATATTTTAAAAATACACAAGGCCCATCTTGAAACCTCAGCTTTCTTCCCTCTCTTGGTGTCGATCTGGAATAAAACAAATTCAGGTATCTTGTCAAGTGCAAATTTTGCACAAGATTATAGGAAAATATTGAGCCTTCTCAGGAACACTCTGAATTTCAGTGCTAAATTCCCCCTCCCCTGCAAATTAATTCCCTTTTACCCTAATGGAGACTTCAGCTTAAAGCTCCGTCAAGCATTGCTCACGCCATGCTGCTCTCAAGCTCTATCGCTGTGTGACCTTGGGCAAGTTGCTTCACCTTTCTGGGCCTCAACTTCCTCACCTGGGAAATGGGGATGGTGGTAGTACCCACCTTCTGGGGCTATTGCTTGAAACAGTACCCTGGGCAGTTAAACATTGTAAACTTTTTACCACTGCCCCTTCTATATATTCCTTTTTGCCATTGGAACAATTGATAGGTTTAATTACTGTGCTGTCTATAAGTAGCCTAGGAAATAATACATATCCATGTACTGGGTCTGCTTGAAAGCATCTCCAGAGTCCAAGGAAGGAATCATTATTAACATAGTTGGCGGACTGACCATAATACAGTCATCAGTCATGAAAAAAAAAAGAATATTTATCCTTTACGAAATCCTGACAGTGCTTCTATTTGGGGAATTGAAGAGAGCTGCCCGAATCGAATCCCAGGAGGAGGAAACTGCCTCGGAAGAAAGATGACCCCGAGATAAACAACCATAAACAGATTTCAGGATCATCATTAGGGCAACAAATCACCCTTCAGAAAAGCCAGCTGACAGCTCTGCGGGCCAGCCCCGATGGGAAAGTAACCCCGCTGGGGTGAAATAATGGAGGGCAATACGGCGGGATTGGATGTCATCCGATGAGTGTCCGTCCTGTAATAACTCAGCGGTCACCGGGTCCCCCGGGCCTGCTGTGTCCGGCTCTCTTGTGCTTATTTTGGGGGCCGGACCCGGCGACTCTCCCTCTGCCCGGGCTCCTGGCTCAGGATTTGTTGAAATAAACTGAATTTCCAGCGGTGTGATTGGAAATAACTTAGCCAAGTAGATAGTCGCCTTCCCACCAGGTTCCCACTGGTTTCTTATACACGAGGATTTATTCTATTTTTTTTAAATACATTTTATTGATTTTTCACAGGGAGGAAGGGAGAGGGATAGTTAGAAACATCGATGAGAGAGAAACATTGATCAGCTGCCTCCTGAACACACCCCACTGGGGATGTGCCTGCAACCAAGGTACATGCCCTTGACCTGAATCGAACCTGGGACCCTTCAGTCCACAGGTCAACGCTCTATCCACTGAGCCAAACCGGTTAGGGCAACGATGCTTTATTCTAAGTGCTGACAAGCACTGTTTAACAGCAACTCAAGAGAAAAGAAGTAATCACTCACCTGCCAGCCCAATCAGCCAGGAGGCCCGGCCAGTGTGGCTCAGTGGTTGAGCATCGGGCCTATGAATCAGGAGGTCGTGGTTCAATTCCAGGTCAGGCATCCATCAGCTGCCTCCTGTACACATGGCCCCTACCAGGGATTAAGTCTGCAAACCTGGGCACGTACCCTGACCAGATTATAAAGATAGAATCGTTTTGTTGATTGTTGTTTTCTATAATCCTCATCCAAGGATATTTTTTCCATTGATTTTTAGAGAGAGGGGAAGACAGAGAGAAATATCCATGTGAGAGAAGCACATCGATTGGTTGCCTCCTGCGTGAGGCACCGAAAGGTTGCTGGTTCGATTATTGGTAAGAATAAGATGAGGACAGTACATCACCCCGTAGGGATGTTTGTTTGACCCTAATCATCTCAGTAATTTCAGGAAGTTATAAAAGAGGTTCGAACATAATTCTAGGGCCTCAAAAAGCAAGCTCAGGGAGAAAATCAAACTGGAGCTGTTAGGAGAGTTGGTTTCCCTTAAGTCCCAGCCTTCCATAAAAAAATTTTTAAAAAGTGTTTTAAATAAAGTTTTCCCTCCTGAGTATACTAGAAACTCTCAGATGGGGCTCATGTGACAGAGGCTTGGAGAAGGGACAGTGGAAAATGAACATCACAGACCAGCCTTGTATGACAGGAGACCATAGCTTTGGTTTTTGCCCATTAAAATCATGTTAGCATACAAAATTCTGGCAGGAAATTAAATGATACAAACAGATGGAGATAGCGGTATCTTAATGCCCAGAGCAGTTTGTCTTTAAATATAATGACACAAAATCGAGAAGGAGAGAAAAAAAAAAGTCTGTGTTTCTGAGCATCTGTTTTTATCTTAAGAGAGACTGTCAGAGGAGAGACGGTGAGGTTGCCCTGGGAGCTGTGAGAGCACAGGTCAGACAGAACAGGTATGAGAGGACGGTCCTGGAGCTCAGGGTCCAAGGTCAGACTAGAGGACAGACAGCAGCTCAGGAGGCAGCCCTGCCAGCCACCGCAGCACGTGGCAGAACCTGACCATCTACGCCCTATTCAAGGTCATTGACTGGGGCCGGGCCATTCTGTTACCGAATCTGATTTCCTTGTGGCATATTTGTTAGCACATTCTATGGCTTCAAGGAGTCAGACAATACAGGGAGAGAAAGGCGCTGGGAGCCAGGAACCAGAATTGAATTTCCTATGAAAATAGCAACACTGCAGGAACGTCTGTCTATTCCCTAGTTTTCCTTGCAGGCCTTATCCAAACCGCCTCAAATGAAGCAGAAGTAGCAACTCAGGATGGACCGTGTGGCTGGTGAGTTGGACCCCAGGCAACTACTTGACTGCAGAATAATAGACAAGATATTGCATCAGTTATGATTTCTACTGCTATATTATTTCTATAGTAGATATAACCCCATTGATGAACTTACGTAAGGATCTACCATTCTGATAACAGGGGCTACCTCTCCATTTGTAAGCTCTGAGAGAACTCCCTGAAGAGAGAGGAATAACTTTCTGGATTGAATGGGATTTAATAATTAAATGGCTCATGAAAGCATAGTGAGGTATTTAGGACTCAAGAGAACTGATAAAATGTGTTACTTTAAATGTGTCCAAATCTAAGCTGGATCGCTGGATAGATGGAGAGATAGACAGACTGGTATGTGATCAACAAAAACAACACAGATTAATTATGTAATCTTGGTGGTCATTCCTGTTAAATTCTTTCAACCTAGGTTTACAATGTTATGTGATAAAATATGGGGAGGAGGTGGGAAACGGCCTATAAAGAAAATGTTTCTCCAAAGCCTTTACTACCTGTATACACTTGGCTCAGACTGGCATAGCCTCGGCAAAGACAACCCTGATTATTTTGCAAAAATGCCACAATAATGGCAACCTGGATTTTCAGAAAACCTCTTCACTGGCCCAATTGCAGACACTGATTCAAATTCCAAATTCTGACCACACTGATTCAAACAGATCTTAACTTTATTTTTTCTTTAGTAATTGTTATACAAAGATCCTTCACCAACTTCAAGAATTCAATTCTTGCCCTGGCTGGTTTGTCTCAATGGATAGAGCGTCAGTCTGCGTGCCTGGGTTGTGGGCTCAGTCCCTAGTAGGGGGCGTGCAGGAGGCAGCCGATCAATGATTCTCTCTCACCATTGATGTTTCTATCTCTCTCTCCCTTTCCTTTCCTCTCTAAAAATCAATAAAATATATCTTTAAAAAAATTCAATTCTTGAAACCTCAATGGTGTAAAACATATAAAACCTTATCTGAAAATTAGTGTTGGGACACAGGTTCCAAAACAACCTAAAAAAAAAAAATGTTTTTCCCTAAATATGTTCACATTGAATAAAACACGAAAACAGCAAAAGAAAACTATTTAAATGTTTTTGGTTTTTTTTTTTAACTATTTAAATGTTAAACATTTCAGACTAATAATCATTAGAACCACAAACCTAAATGTTTTTATTTTTAACTTGTTTATAATTTTCTATGCTTTGCTTTAAATGTCATTTACTATCCCTTTCTCATTGGACAATGGTTTCTCAATCTCAACACTATTAGCATTTGAGGCCAGATAACCCTTATTGGGGGCTGGGGGTGGGAGGGAGGGAGTTACCTCTGTAATGAGGATGTTTAGCAGCACCTTTGGCCTCCACCCACTAGATGTCAGTAGTACTTGCCACAGTCATGTCCACCAAAAATGCCTCAACATCCCCAAGTGGCCTCAGGCATTCCTAAATGTCCCCAGGGGAGAAATTGCCACTGACTGGGCACCCAGCACCAAGTCCTTTTCCTGACATTTCTTCCTCAGCATTTCCATAGCATGCTTGTAGATTCATTTTGCGCTGCCCTGGGGAAGTGGCATACCAACAGGCACCTTATTCCCCATAGAGTCCTTCACCCAATGCCCCACCCAAAGCTTCCATGATTTTACGGTTCCACATTGTTCCGCCTGCTCTGTACGTGGGGAAGGGATGGAGAAAACTTGAAGCTTGAGACAGAAAAAAGCTTTCACTGGCCTTTACCTAATCAACTGCCCAACTATCTTTAACTGCCCCCTCCTACACACACATACACACACACACACAGGTTTATAAACACTTTCTCTGCACTAACTTCTGGCATGAGGTCTCTTTTCTAGTCCCAAAACCAAGTCTCGTAACTTTTTCTAATTATCCCCCATTTGAGTGACTATTCTGAGCTTTCCCCATTTCAACAAAGACCTGCAAAAACCAACCCAGACATATTAGAGCTTTGGGAAACAGAACTGGGCTCAGAGCACAGCTAATCCTCTATTCTACGTCCCACCCGAGGTTTATGGCTGCCAAAGTGGGCGTAATGGCCAGTGTCGTCCCTTTGGACACGAGTCTTTCCTGGGCTGGTGCTGTCCTCTGGCCACTCTGTGCAGTGCACGGTCATCCTGGGTACTGGCAGATCCAGAGGTTGCCTGTTCTGGCCTAGTTATTCCTAGTCTACACATGGGGAGGTCAAGTTCAGAATAAGAAGTGAGCTGAGACGAGAAGCCAGGTCTGTCTCATTTCAAAGCCACTCCTAACCACTATGCTGAGCTGTAGGAGACACTAGGGCCGTGGTTGGCAAACTGCGGCTCACGAGCCAAATGCAGCTCTTTGGCCCCTTGAGGGTGGCTCTTCCACAAAATACCACGGCCTGGGTGAGTCTATTTTGAAGAAGTGGCGTTAGAAGTTTACGTTTAATAAATTTGGCTCTCCAAAGGAATTTAAATCATTGTACTGTTGGTATTTGGCTCTGTTGACTAATGAGTTTGCCAACCACTGGATTAGGGGATTCGGCCCACTTGAAGTAGGTTGGAAATTTTTTCTTTTTTCTTTTTTTTATTGAATTTATGGGGGTGACATTGGTTTGCAAAACCATCCAGATTTCAAGTGTACGACTCAATAAAGCATCTGCATACTGGATTGTATGCTTACTGCCCCAAGCAAAGTCTCCTTCTGGCCCCATTTCCCCCTCTGCCCGCCTCCACCCAGCACCTGGCACCCTCTCCCTCTGGCCATCACCACGCTGTTGTCTGTGTCTGTGTGTTATGTCCACATGTTTTTTGACTAATCCCTTCACCTTCTCTCATCCAGCCCCTCCCCTGCCCTGTCCCCTATGACAGCTGTCAGTCTGTTCCATGTCTCCATGCCGCTGTTCCTATTTTGTTTGTCGGTTTATTTTACTCATTAGATCCCACATACAAGTGAGATCATATGGCATACCTCTGATTGTCTTATGTCACTTGGCATGATAATCTCCAGGTTCACTATTTTGTTTTGGGGGAGTTTTTGGTGATTAACTAAGGGATGTGTGGCCCTTTTAAAATGCTTCCCAACATCCTGAATGGCCTTACGCTTTATTGGGTACCGCGGAATTCTTTCTCTGTGTCCAATAAAACCAAGTCACCGCTGTAGAACATCTTCCTGGACATAGCGGTCCTCAAATTTGGTCCCAGGAGCTACGTGATGATGAAGTTTCACTGTCATGTGAAAGAGGTCCCTCCCCAGCGGGGCAGACCTGAGCGGTACAGCAGGGGAAACGCTGTCCCCGTGAACACAGGCAGCTGGGTGTCTGGATGCGTCATAAAATTTTATTGTGAAATGCACAGATGATGGGCCCAGCTGCAAAGCATCAGGGGTGTTTACCATGATCTCCCAGCGCATTCCCCTTTGACACTACTTTTGTGGGCTTAACCTAATTGAGACGAAGGCATCGAAATTACTTCAAGGTGCGGTCCTGCTCGGAGCCACGCCATGGGCTGCCCTGTCTGAGGGTCGTCATATCATTTGTCACATGGGCTAGACCCGTAGTGGGGAAGAAGGAATAAAGAGTAAGCATCAACGTGAGAGGATGGCATGACCTGGAGTTAAATGAGCCTGATCAATGTCATCAGTTCAAGGTCATGGGCAGGCCATACATTGGCCATGCTTTGTCCTTGAACAAGATTGCCGAAGTCTACTGTGCTGCACAGCTAAGCATAGGTGAGTCTGTGCTTCAGAAAAATGAGAAAATCTGCAGCTGAAAAACACTTTCACTCCATCCCTCTCTCTCCACCCACTCTGTGTACCCAGTCCTTTAGAAGCTATTGTATCCTTGGTAAAGATTCCTTCTTTTAGGTAAAGCTTTGCCTTCTCCCTTCACCATGACCATGACATTCTCAACCAGGGTTCCCCCTCTGAACCACAGAACTTGTGTGGAGTGACTCTTTTCTCTCTCCCAAGCACAGTACATAATTAGTACCATCCTAGACCCATCGGGAAAGAGTTAAATCATGACAAGCAATGGATAGCTTACATGTTAGGGCTTAATCCTCTTTCTGAACCCCCGGTGAGAAGTGCTTGTTAAGACCTCAAGACCGGTGCAGTATTAAGTCGTAGACTCCCATGATGGGAAGCTGTCAAGTTTAACATCCACTTTTGATGCACACATTCTTGACTTCTACCTGGACAGCTCTGCCATCAGAGGCAGCACAGAGTGTGAAGGAGAGCTCTCAATGCCTGACCCTCTTCCTCTAGAACAGACTGGGAGGGACCAGGTGGCAGGGAGCCATGACAGTCAAATCAAGACATTCAGACTGAGTCCTGCAGGTAGCGGTAAGCCATCAATTCCGCAGCTCTCTGCAGGGCCAGCACACTCCCAAGCATGCTCTCCTCTGATTCTGCCTAATCCCGTTCGTTTATTATTTCAGAGAGAGGCATCTACGGAACTGCTGACAAGTTTAGAAACGCGATACACAGCCAGCAGGTAGATGCTATCAACAGGTAAGGCCATTCGTCTCACTCACAGAGGTCTACTTGGTGGGGTAGGCAGGGCCTCTGGAATGCTCTCGCTGCCTGTAGCCTAGGAAGCTTTCCCTGCACCTCCTTGGATACCTTGAAAATACCCCCTCCTGGTATCCTGTGTTCTCACATCAAGCCCGGGCTGAGGTTACAGGTGTCAAGCTGCAGCCAGAAGGGAGATTTATGGTGCTGTTATCAGCTCTAGACAGCAAGAGGCTGTGGTCACGTGGCAGGAAACAATAGCCCAGCAGGGAAGGCCCCAAGAGGGCTGCTGGTCAGCACCTGGGATCACCTGTGCCCACACAGTCCCCGGGCAGGTGGACTGGGCTGAGCGTTGGAAAGAGACTGTCTCATGGGTCTCGGGGGAACAGCTCCAGCTCCAGCCATGTTTTTAAATACATATCCTCCTGGTGTCATTGTTTATAAACTTTGTATACAGGAACAATCACTTACAAGCTTGGATGGTGGTTGCCCGCGGCTAGATCCCCCGGCACATATTTCAGAGGTGTTAAATCACTCCAGCAGTGGATAAAATGGAACACCTAGCACAGCTGTTTGGGACTAAGAAGATCATGATAAATGGGGAAGGAGGGGGAGGACCCCTTGGGGGCCTGTGCACGCCCAGCTTCAAACCATGAAAGAGGCACCCTGCTGGCTTGCCCAGTATGACAGCTGATGTGCCCCCACCTTCTAAGGTAAGGGTGTCGAACTCAATCAGAGAAGGGGCCAAAATCTAAAATCCAGCCTAAATTGCGGGCCGAATGGTTTACTGAACAGTCATAAACTGTCATTGTGATGGAAACGCAGCGGAGTGCAGTGATGACAGCACGGTGCGGGCCACATTGCAAGGCCTGGCGGGACGGATTTGGCCCGCGGGCCTTGTGTTTGACACATGTGTTCTAAGGCCAACAAAATGAGTTTTTACAAGACAGCATCTACTCATCAGGCACGGGCAAGGGGGTACGCAATCACCAAGCTCATTATTACAGCAACACAGCTGTGCTCCAACTTAGCCAACCACTTAGCAATGTAAGATTCCACATCCATTTCTGATAAATCCTCAACTAAATTTCTACAAAATTTGCATATATATATATATATATATATATATATATATATATATACACACACACACACACTAGTGGCCTGATGCACAGATTCATGCACATTGAAAGGAAATTAATTAGAAGAAGTATTTTAATATCGCTATTTGCCCTTTCTCTATAATAGAAGTGTCAGAGATGAAAGAAAATTAGCAAAATGTATATGAAAATAATATATAAATGGGTCAATAAACAATAACAATATAACAACAAAGACAGGATATTAAAACAGCAAAAACATGACTTGAAAACAACATTGATGAAAACAATGACTGATAAATTGATTAAACTTATTCCAATATCTCCCTGTATGCCACATTAAGAGTAAAAACATGTTCAGAGTGCTTGACTAATTTCCCTTGTGATGAAGTATTTATAACTTTAACGTCACATGCTCTTCGAACTCAAGAGAAAGCAACATATAACTGGCCATGTCCGAAAACGGGTTCAGGTAGGAATATTCCTACTCTGTCTAGAGTTTGTCCTTGCGATTTATTAATAGTCATCGCAAATGCTGGCATCACAGGAAACTGCCTTCGAATTAATTGAAATGGCAGGCCAGTGTCAGATGGGGACAAAAATCACGCATACACGAATCAACGTTTATTTTTAAATTGCCAGTGCGAGTCAGATGTACCAGCCGGTTGGTCAGCTGGATGGTCAGATGGATGTATGGTCGGTCACTTAGCCTTTTATATAGATAATAGATAGATAGCTCTTTCCCATAGGTGTTTTTAAATACATATCCTCCTTGTGTCATTGTATATAAACTCATAAAACACAGCATCCATATATGACCTTTGATAGATGTCATATAAAATGTAGTACCATGAGCTAGATGAATGAAGCCCTTAGGTTTCCATCCCTAGCTACACCACCATGTGGCAGTACCCTGAACACACAACCCATCACCTTCCCAATGAAGTGATGAGTGATGGACACTAAGGAAGAACTTCTCCTTCTCCTCTCCCCAACCCACAGCTCTCACCGGGCTTCGGGCATGAGCAGAAAAGGTGAGGCAATCTTCAGCCGACTGCAGGGAAGCCCTCACCCTAAGCAACGGGGAGAACCACCTGGTTCTTCCTGCCCTCAGGCTACCGGCAGAAAATGTAGATTGCCAAAGGGATTGTTTTCCAGCAGGCACCAGGCTCAAGTCGCCACTTCTGCCCGCTGGCCTGCTGTCTGCTGAGTCAGGGCCTGGGCTGAACCTGAGCAGGTGACCCTGGAGGAGGTGGCCCTAGGGTGCCCCTGAGCAGCTGTCTCCTTGGAGCCCGGCTCAAAGCACAGCCTCTCCAGTGACTCCTCCTTGCTTTAGCCTGAGTAACTGAGCAGGGACTGGACTGCACTCAACAAATATTTACTGAGTGCTTATTACAGGGAGGGCATGATGTCAAGGAGCCCTTTCAGGTCTGTTCAATTCGGCTACCACTGACTCGGAAGCTTATATTAGTGAGAAAGGGGAGCAGAATGGGTTCAAGAATGAGCTGAGTCATCTTGCCTGGCTCACATCCTGAGTCACCGTCTCTTTGCATAAAGTCAGATGAGTCATTATATCCGAAATCATGAAAGTGATGCCCAACACGAATTAAGCACTCGGTGTACGTATATGAGTCATTATTATGATTACACAGTGGAAACTTGACCAAGCCCTGGGGAGGTAATGACCAATAAGCTGCCTTCCAGCCCTCTGGGAAATTACCATCTAGGGAAGAGAAGATGCTGAGGCAGAGCCTTTTAACTCAGGGGTGTTTCTCAACCAGGCGGCCATGGTACACTGATATACCTCCCCATGCACTCCACAGGTACACTGCCAAAAACTGTGAACGATTAAAAGGAGTGTTTGCTGCACTGAGTGTAAGTAATCTAACAGCTATGAACATTTCACGGTAGTAAGCACTCTACCAGCTAAACAGAGTGGAGAAAGATTCCATGGCCCTAGGTTTGCAGCAGTTTACATTAATCCTGTACTCCGTGCCCCTTCTACCAGACACTTTGTCCCTACACGCTGCAATTTGGCAATTATGTCTATTACCTCTAAATATTCTTATACTTAAAAAATGTGTCTTGCCCTGACTGGTTTGGCTCAGTGAATAGGGCGGATTCAAGGGTCCCAGGTTCGATTCCGGTCAAGGGCATGTACCTTGGTTGCAGGCACAAACCCAGTGAGGAGTGTGCAGGAGGTAGCTGATGGATGTTTCTCTCTCATCCATGTTTCTGGCTCTCTATCCCTCTCCCTTCCTCTCTGTAAAAAAAATCAATAAAATATATTTTTTTTAAAGTGTGTCTTGTCTCCCCCAGATCTTTGGAGAATAAGGACAATAGGACTCCATTAATCATGGGCCCCCATGAAGCACAGGTCACTCATTGTATCTCCAGTAGCAGATGGGCTACTCAACATGGTAGTAACTTACTTCCTCATGCTTCCAGTGAAGAGCTGTGGAGGGAACTGGAGAATCTGCCAGGAGAGCACACATATTCACAACGGGTAGGTCAAGTACAGCCTGATGCACTCATTCCAGCTCTGTCACTGACAAACCATAGAGCCGTGGGCCAGTCACTTTCCGAGGCTCAGTTTTCCCACCTAAAAATGGGTGAGGTAATAATACCCGCATCGCCATCTAATGCAATAGTGAGAGTGCTAACTCCTGCTGCAAAGCTTAGGCAAAATGGTGGTGCAATGGCCGGCGTATTGTAAACTCTCAGTAAATAGGGGTTCACAAAGGTCTTCACTGCTATTGACCTTACGGTCCTTGTCAAAGAAAGCGAGCCCTCCGCAGCAGGTGGCCAGGCCTGAGCATGAATGCCTGCAGATGGCCTGGGGACCTGCTGATTGCTCCAAGGCTTCCAAAATCTAAATCGGTGTGAGGGCTCTGGCTGCCAACGACGCTACGTTTTCCTCCTCCTCCCTCTGCCCACAGCCCTGCTCCTGAGAATTGCAAAGAAAACTCAGATTCTCTGGGGATGGGTCAGCAGTTCCTATTGTTAAAAATAAGTCATGGGGACCCTAAACTGACATTTATGAGGAACCTGAGATACCTGGTGCCATTTTTGATTTTATATATATTTTTTCATCTCCCTAAAAAGCCAAAGCCTATTGAGATTTTGACACTTCTCGCGGGATTCCGATCTTTGACCTGACAACTCCCTGATCACACATGAGGTGAAGAGAGGGCCTGAGAAGAGAGAAGGGATCCCAAGAAAATGTCAAACTCCATTATTTATTCAAGTGGCAGAGCATGGTGTCTACTCCTGCGATGAATGAACCAATTTTTTTTTAAGAGCATTTCTACATATAGAAAAATATGCTCTATTTTTCTCCCCCAAATAAATAATCAGCTCAGTCTCCCAGCAACTCATAAAACCATCTGCTTTTTTGAGCTTTCTCATCACAGATGTCCTTCCTGAGTTTCAAACCACGGGGTTGGCCTGGACTTCCTGCTAGGAAGTCTGGGTAGTTTGCCATTTGCTGGGGAAGGGCCTCAGCACGTATTTTTTCGTTGCCATTCTACAAACGTGGCATGTTACCCATACATCAAAGCATCGGCAGGTCCCTGGCACATCCTCTCCTACATGCTTAATATATGGGGGTTGGATGTGATTGAACGTCGTGGAGAAATGGACTAGGGAGGGAGGGGAAACAGATGGAGAGAAAAGCCCCTCCTTTTCAGCCCCAAAGGACACGTGTCAAAGGAGCGGAGTCTTCGTCAATGAGGGAAGTAGGGGAAAGGCCAAGGTAGTCAAGATCAGCGCGGACAAGAAGGGTCTTGGAGACTCAGGGAGAAATCTTGCCATAAAGAACGTACCTAGCCCTATCCGGTTTGGCTCAGTGGATAGAGCGTCAGCCTGCAGACTCACGAGACCCAGGTTCGATTTAGGTCAAGTGCATGTACCTTGGTTGCAGGCACACTGTCCCAGTAGGGGGTGTGCAGGAGGCAGCTGGTCGATGTTTCTCATTGATGTTTCTAATTCTCTCTCCCTCTCCCTTCCTCTCTGTAAAAAAAATCAATGAAATATATATTAAAAAAAAAAAAAAAAAAGAAGAACATACCTAACCCAGTATTTCCCAATTGCTTTTCTTTCCTGAACAGAGCACAGGCCTGGAGTTGGCTTCTAAGGGTTGCTGACCAGTTTCCAAGGATTTGAGCCAACTCACTAAGCTGCCCTAATTATAATTCTAAAGATGCCAATGTCTGCCTTCAGCTCCCTCTTATCTCACTTCTCCTGGCTGTGGGCACTCACCATGTGTCAACCTTACCCTCACTCCATTGCCACCTGAGGATATTGGTCATGACCCCCCAGATACGAGGGCCACCAGGCACTCCACATTCCAAAGAAAACCTGAGGCTCTAGGCCAGCATTTTCTATCGGCAACTCTAAGGAATACGTATCCTCAAGAAACTACTAAAGAGAAAGATAGAAAGCTCACAGTTCAATAAGTTTATGTATTAAACTCCTTTCTTGGATATTTGTAAGGCGTTATTATAGGCTCTGAGAAATCCTGTATTAGAGAAACTTACCTACCATCACTTTCCCACAGGCATCACTTTTCCACAGCGCCCCTTTAATAACACCTGGCAAGGCAGAAGGAACGACCAGTCCTCAGGATATACTTTGAGAAACTGGGTGTCCAGCCAGTGTAGCTCAGTGGTTGACCGTTGACCTATGAACCAGGAGTTCACTGGTTCAATTCCTGGTCAGGACACATGCCCAGGTCGTGGGCTGGATCCTCAATAGGGAGCATGCGGGAAGCAGCCAATCAGTGATTCTCATCATTGATGTTTCTATCTCTCTCCCTCTCCCTTCTTCTATGAAATCAATAAAATATAATTTTTTAAAAAGAGAGAGAGAGAGAGGGAAACTCGGCTGCAGACCAGTTTTCTCCTCTGAACTCCCCCTTTCCCTTCAAATTCCCCTACTTGGTGCCTCATTCTGTCCAGATCCTTAGATAACTGTGGAGCAAATGATAATAGTGCACTGTGTGGGCCTAGGCCCTGCTCCCCGAAATACAGTGAAAAATAAAAAGGTAGATCACCCTCCTTTTATAGGTGAAAACACTGAGACTTAAGGAAGGCAAGGAAGTTTCTCAAGTCTCACCCAAGTAGGAGGTGACAGATTGGATAAGGAATGTACCTAATGATTTCTTGTTCGTAGCTGCTCGGCCAATAAGGGGTTAACACACTCACTTTCCATGTTAACATCAAATAGAAAACAAAACCCTTTAATCCCAGAAGAATGAAATGAATCCCTCCTAGCAGGAATGTAGGAGGAATCCCAGAGGCAGCCGGGGAAGAGGGAATTTGGGAGGCTGCTCTTCCTTTATGAATTTCAGATCCCTGTCCCCACCTCCTCCCCATGGGTGCAAGGAGGTTTTAAACCCTTTGCCTAGCCCTGACCGGTTTGGCTCAGTGGATAGAGCACCAGCCTGCAGACCAAAGGGTCCCGGGTTTGATTCTGGTCAAGGGCACGTGCCTTGGTTGCAGGCTCCTCCCCGGCCGGGACCCTGGTCTGGGCGTGTGCAGGAGGCAACCCATTGATGTGTTTCTCTCCCATCCGATTTCTTTTCTAGTCTCCCTAAAAATCAATGGAAAAACACCCTCGGGTGAGGATTAAATAAATAACCCTGAGCAATCGGTACCCATCCTCAGCGTGTATATACTCCCAAATGGATGGCAAATCCATTATCTGTGATGGTTTTACGGGGACAAAAATTCACCCACATCCCCAGGACAGAATTTGGGGTGAGCCTCCCTTGGGGAGATGTTCTGGGTGGCGCACCTTCTAACATATGAATCCAAACGCACCGCGTGTCATGGTAACTGGGCTGCAGCGGGTTCCCCTCGGCCACCCTCTGGCCGCCTCATTAGGCCCCACGCCTGCGCGGTGGGTGCTGCTCCATCACCTTTATTTGTTTAAGAGGCCTGACAAGGCAAACACTCCCGAGGCGGCTGTTTACCTTACAGCTTTCACGGGGGCTTATTAAACTCGTCGTTACTTCATATAAGCCGCAGATATGTGGCGAGGGCCCGTTAGTGTTGACAGTAAGTAACAGACACCCTGTCACAGGGTAACATGTTTATACACTCCACGGGGTGCCTGGTGGATTTTGTCCCCGTAAAACCATCACAGATAATGAAGCGCCTATCAGATAAGTGACTATAATAAATGGCCGCCATCAGGGCTCTGGTTGATGAGGAAAGCCTTGGTGGTCTCGCCAGCCAGGCTTGGACAAATCCCAGGCCTTAAAAAAGGGGGGTGGGGGGTGCCAAAAATCAAATGTAACTTGTTTTGAATAATTGACAGAATTGATTTCACAATGGGTTTAATGCTTGATTGAATAGGACACCATTTGATTTCAAGAAAAGCAAGAATTGTTTGTTGTTGTTGTTTTGAGTTTTCATCTTCCTTCCTGACTCTCTTCCCTTACTTTGCTTCCCAGCTCAAAAAAATCAATCCAGCCCTAGCCGGTTTGGCTCAGTGGATAGAGTGTTGGCCTGTGGACTGAAGGGTCCTGGGCTCGATACCAGTCAAGGGAAGATGCCTGGGTTGTGAGCTCCATCCTCAATGGGGGGACATTGCAGGAAGCAGCTGATCACTGATTCTCTCTCATCATTGATATATATATATCTTTCTCTCTGAAATCAATAAAAATATATTAAAAATAAATTATTTTTTAAAAGGCTTTTTTAAAAAATCAATCAAGCGAAACACAAAATTTTGAATTCAGATTCTTCCAAAGTTCTAAAGCACTCAGCACACCTCCTTCTCACATGACCCCACATCTAGACTGTCACAGGCCCTCTGAGCCCTGGAGCTTAGGGAGGAAGGGAAGGCTGGGCTGTTGCTGCTTCTGGAAGAAAGACTGGAGGGGAGACCAAGCCTCAGAGTGGCCTGGCCTGAGAGCCACTAGGACTGGACAGTCCAGGCCGCACTCGTGGCTCGCAAGGCACGGCTGTAATCACTTCTTTAAAGGGCTTGGGTTGCACCCTGCCGGCTCCCGTTACGTGGTGGCGAAATAAGAGCAGAGAATGTGAGTGCCTCGATAAAAAGGTCTTTAAAAGACGTCTCTTTTAGGATCCGTTATAATCATTGCCAGGATGACTTACAGATTTACAGCGAGCCCTGCGTGCACGCGTATAACTCAAGAACGTGCTAAAGGAAGGTGTGTGGTGTCCTTACAGGGACCCTCAAAGGTGATGCCAGCAAAGTGGAAACCAACAAGGCAAGTGTGTGCTGCCATCACTGTGGGATCATTTCTCACTGGTGACAACCAGTCTGTATATGTCCTGGCACGCGGGCTTGGCCCAGATGTCTCCCCACTCCTCTCCCCTGCCACTCCCCCCGCACCCCTCCTCTTACTCACCCCAAGACCCTGCCACCCTCCCAGCTTCCTGGAATCCCAGCTACATTTGTAGAATTTGGCTGGAGGGGTAACACTTTTCTGGAAAGGCGTATTTACTCCCAGGGGTTTCTATTTGCATTTGATTTAATATTTCCTACTAATAGTTTCAGGGGAAATTACCCTGGATGGCAGAGTGATTTCCCCCTTCCCTCCCGGAATAAATGCTTTGGAAGGGGGGGGGGGGGTGTGATTGATGGGGCTTTTTGTACATCCCTGTTGCCAGAAAGACCTCATAAACTCGGGGAAGCTGCCCAGGCATCAGGCTGTTTACCTTTTCACAACTTTAAAGGTGATTTATTTGACCTCTAAAAACAGGGATCATACTTCTTGCTGCAAACAGCGAACATTTCAGCATAAACGGGGAGTGTCGAGAGGGCGAAGTCTCCAGTCAGAGGCCCTTTATCACTTTTCTCTCCTTCTAATCTGAATGGGGAGCGTCTGCTAGGTTCTCAGTGCAAACATATTTGAGGGACATTGTCTAAATATACGGAGATAAGTGTGTGTTTATGTACCAGATGCACATAGGGTTTCCATAACGATTTTTAAAACTATTTATAAATGCCCTGGATATTAGGTAAACAAGAGGAAAGGGGGGGGGTGGAACTTGGGATTCGAGGCAGGACTTGAGTCCTTTGCTGGCTGGGTTCCCATTAAGGTATAATTTCACATCTTAGAAGAGAAAACTTCAGGGCCAAAGCACCGCCATTGTATACCCAGCCCCACCACTTTCTCCCTGTGGAATCCTGAGCAAATAACCCCTCCATGCCCCAATGCCAACATCTGTAAAATGGGATCATAGGAAGGCCGAGATCTCTCAAGGGGGATGTGAAGATTTGACTGGTTGAAACATGTGGATTGCTTAACATAAAGGTTGGCATATAGAAAACCATGAATGTTAGTTGACCATCCTCTATAAAAGGGATACAACCATTATACCTACAACAAATATATTATGTAGGAACTAAGAATAGATGGTCGTCTGTATTAAGACGATTGACCGATATAACACGCTATATGAGTGCCATTCACCCAGTGAACTGAAGACAGCAGACAAATGTTCATTTATATCGCTGGTACGGACGCTGGGAGTAGATAAAACTTTGTAACTTTTTTTTAACCAAACTGTGAAGCCATACGGCAGGTGATTTGTATCTTCATTTTACATATGGAGAAACTAAAGGACAAAAAATAATGATTTACTCGAGGTCAAACAGCTCTTCAGAAAAGATAAACATTCAAATTAAAGTTCCATGGCCTGTAATGTCATTTGCTCCTTGATGCGTGAAAGATGACATGCTAACTAGGTCTTTTGGGTTCAATGAGGCCCACTTCCCTTCAGAGGGACCCAACCAACGGAGGAAGTGGTTTCCAGAACAGAGCCAGTATCATTAGCAAGGTTAGAGTTTTCCTAAGATTTCACAATCAAGGAAGGAAATGAGGAAACGCATTTAACTGCACAGACTGGATCAAGAGACCTGCTCTACTAGCTTGACTCTGGACTTTACATCTAAGGAACATGGTGGGGAAAGATTTGGCATCAGGAAGACTTCTGTTTTAAAATGTTGTATATCTTTTAAGAGCTCATCAATAGAAGAATGAATGACAGCACAGTGAATCTACTCTGTTACAACAGAACTGAATTTACCTCCTCTGATGACTTTGCAAGCTCTCCCAACAACAGCAGGAGAGGTGGGGAGACCTAGATGTTGGGTGCCATTTCCACTGGGACCACTACACAGTCGAAAGCCCCATTGGAGTGCGTGGTATAGTGATTTTTTGGAAAGCTCCTGGGAGCCCCATAAGTTCTAAGGACAGACTCAGGCTACAACCAATTGCACAGCTGAGAACGCCAAGTCCAGTAGGCAGAGGGCAAAAGCCTTCTGAGACACCTAAGACAGTGCTCCTGGGCACTGGGGGATGTGGGTTAGCAATGGAACCAGCTAGAAAGCCTCCACTGTGAAAGGAAGAGCCCACCTGCTCCAGCCCTCCCAAAGCTTCGACAGCAGAAACTCCTCACTGGTCACACACTCCCCGTGGTCCCAACATCCCAACCTCCCATGCACCTCTCACAAGCATCCCCGGGGACAGAAGCTGTGACAAGCTGCCCATCCTCGACCCTGCACATGCTCAGCTCCAACCCCCATGAACCGAGAGGGCCTCCGGAGTCGCCCACCATCCCCTATGGTGACAGCCCGTAATTTATTAGCCGCTGCCTTTCTCCCCAGGACGTGACTGCATGTGTTCTAGGGGGACAGCAGAAGGCCCATTAATCTTCGCTCTGGCGGGGGAGAAACTGGTGGTACTCGAACTGGATGGGTGAGGCAGATAGAAAAGACCACAAGGTGCAAGTGACAAGATTATTAACTGCGCCCGGGGCCGTCTGTTTACCGAGCTGTCGCGATAAATGGGAGCGGGTTGGTTCAACGTGGACTGAGGTTCAGCGGGGTTTATGAAGGGGGAGTTATTGGCAGATGTGGCTGATGGCAAGGCTCCACGTTTCCAGGGAGCAAGCAAAGGACTCTTGTGGTTAGAAGAGGAACTTGGGCTTTCGACCAGCTTAGCGAGCGCGCAGGCTAAAGTTGAAAAGGTCAGGGCAGATTCGGAACGATTTCTCTCCCACAGCCTCAGAGAGGAAACGGTTGAACTTCATCACCCAGGTCTCCCCCTGCAAGCCCTCCCCTGCCCGACATCCCACTCCAGCTAACTCCCATCAATGGATTTCCCTCAGGTCCAAGTAGGTTGTGTTGTTTTTATTTCATATATTTTTATTGATTTCAGAGAGGAATGAAGAGGGAAAGAGAAATAGAAGCATCACTGATGAGAGAGAGGCATTGACTGGCTGCCTCCTGCACATCCCACACTGGGGATTAAACCTGCAATTCAGGCATATGTCCCGACCGGGAATCGAACCGGGACCTCCTGGTTCATAAGTTGACGCTCAACCACTGAGCCACACCTCTGCCCAAATGAGTTTTAAATGTGGGGCTACAGCTCTGTGTCTTCCTCAGCCTGTGCAAGGGGCACCTTTCTCACACAGAGCCAGGGGGCACACGGCTTTGTCAGCATCCTCCATTGGTTCCCTCTGCATGACATCTCTGTATCTGCCCGCCTACCTCCAAGTCTAAGACCTCTCAGAATTGAAAAAGAACTGCCCCAAGCACAGGCTGCAAACAGAGAAGATGGATGGCCTTCGCTTCCCCAGTCGCTGGTCTGGCTCAGGGTTTGTGCTCAGAAATGTCATGTCGACCTTCCAGGTTCTTCTCTGTCCCCCAGTTTTGTGACCAAACTTGCCCTGCTCCCAGCCCCGCTGAGGCTCCGTCATTGGTCCTCATTCCACGCCCTAGGGACCGAGCCAAACTACAGGTCAGCAGGACCACAGAGGTTGTCCCAAACAAGGAAGGACAATGTTGGCAGTGAGAATCTCACCAACAGGTATTTCATACCGTCTGTTCACAAAGCATTCGTCTGACATGCTCCTCATGCAACCCTTTATGTGAGCAGAGCGAGTATTTACTTCTCCGTTCTACAGGTGAGAAAACTGAGACTCAATGGGTTAGGTTTCCCAAGGTGGCAAGAAGCAGGACAATGTTAGAATACTTCTACTAGCGCTCCTTTTTCCTCTGTGTATTTTTTGTATGAAATAATACACTGAGTGGCCAGATTATTATGATTTCTGAAGGCATAATAATCTGGCCACTCAGTGTATAGTGTGTGTGTGTGTGTGTGTGTGTGTGTTGTGTGTGTGTGTATATATATATATATATATATTAGAGGCCCAGTGCATAAATTTGTGCATGGGTGGGGTCTGGCCAGCCTGGCCAGGGGGTAGGGGACATGGGCGGTTGGCCAGCCTGCCTGCTGGTCGAACTCCTGGTCAAGGGGATAATTTGCATATTAGCCTTTTATTATATAGGATATACACTGAGTGGCCAGATTATTATGCATTCAGAGATCATCATAATCTGGCCACTTGGTGTATATAGAAAATATAGTATACACTCTTGATGCATATGCACCCTTAATGTATATATTGATTTACAGCTTACAGAGTACCTTTATATATAATACAGTATATACTATATGAAATATGTACCATAGTTTATTTTTAGTATATATATAGATATACTATATATATATATTTATTTATATAATGTCCTATTTTATATATATATATAATACACACACATATACATATATATTGTATAATACATACACACACACACATACATTTATACATAGCTAGCAACCAGAAGACAGTAAGGACCAGAATACCATGACGTCTTGCCCAGGCTGGCCCCAGCCCCCAGGGAGCGGTTAGGGGCACCCCTAGGCCACGTGACAGGGTGCAAGTTTAATGGGGGAAAGTCAAAGAAATAGGGGGGAAGATCTTAAGGGTCTGTGGGGTTGGGATGCTCAGCCAGAGCAGGTTTGGAGTGTGCTGGGGAAGGAAGGGGAAGATCCGACTGGAAAAAAAACGGCTCAGCACCTACCTTCCTCATGGCGGACCAGGACAGTGCCCGCGGACATGTTCCTGGCGGCGGCAATGCTCCCGAAACTTCACTGGTTCCAACTAGTAGGAAACAGCCACCAACGTCTAAGAACAGAAACGTGCTCTCCAACTGGAAACCCTGGAGGCTGCAGCGAGTCTGAAGGAAACACACTTGGAAAAAAAAGCTAGAAAAGCCGGAAGTAGGCGCCCAGAGGATTGTGGGATCGTGGAGGCCGCCCGGGCGCCTATGGCTAGGCCGTGAGCGTGTCATTGCGCATGTACAGAGTCAGCCCTGGAGTCCTCGCGAGACTTCTGGCGGGAAATTATTTACCGTTGACATTTGCAGTTCCTTTGCGGGCAGGACGATCAGAAGAATTAAGTTTCGCTCCTTACCTTGGTTTGAAGCGGAGGAAAATGGGATCGTGAGGAATAAGAGACTTTGGAGACAGTGAAGGGCAGTTTGTCCCGATGATTGAGAGCTAAGAATCGGGAGTGTAGCCCCTAACCCTGTGGTCGGCAAACTGCGGCTCGAGAGCCACATGCGGCTCTGCGGCCCCTTGAGCATGGCTCTTCCACAAAACACCACGGCCTGGCCGAGTATGTGTTTGACGAAGTGGCCTTAGAAGAAGTTTACGTTTAAACAATGCGGCTTTCCAAAGAAATTTTGATCGTTGGACTGTTGGGATGTGGCTCTGTTGACTAATGAGTTTGTCAACCACTGCCCTAACCGGTATGGCTTAGTGGATAGGGCATCGGCCTGTGAACGGAAAGGTCCCAGGTTCAATTCCAGTTTGATACCTTGGTTGTGGGCACATCCCCAGTAAGAGGTGTGCAGGAAGCAGCTGATTGAAGTTTCTCTGTCATCAGTATTTCTCTTTATCCCTCTCTGTTAAAAAAAAAAAAAGAAAAAAAAAAAAAAATCAATAAAATATATATTTTTAAAAAGAATTAGGGTTTAATTGGGATAGAAATCTTGCCAATAGCGCCTGATGCCTGAAATCTGAGTACTCTACTTTTAGGTGTTCCAGTTCAAGTTTTTGGAGATTGCCTATTAAAACGTTCCTGGTTGGGAAGTGTTTATATAGAAGCCCCTAAGTATTAGGTATTTGCTGTGTTTACCATGCTTAGCTCTCTGGAAGGAATATGGAATAATGCTAAACACCTCATGTTCTCAAGAAGCTTGACTTTAAAAATAAAAAAATAAAGAATATAAATATTAAAAATAAAAAGAAGAAGCTTGAGTGTTAGGGGTGAAATCAGGCAGGCAGAGTCCTGGATTGTGAGAGGATGCAGGTCAAGCTGAGGGCCACTCCCCTCCCCCTGAAAGAATTTCATGCACTGGGCCTCTACTATTTATATAAACAAACATCCCTCTGTGACAGACACCATTATTTGCCTCCTCAAAAGTCACTGTCCCCTCTCACAGAACACAAATTTTGTTCGCCAGTGGCCAAAGAGAGACACCAGGACCCTAGCTGGTTTGGCTCAGTAGATAGAGCACTGGTGTGTGAGTTGAAGGACCCCAGGTTTGATTCCAGTCAAGGGCACATGCCTTGGTTGCAAGCTCAATCCCCAGTGTGGGGCTTACAGGAGACAGCCAATCAATGTGTCTCTCTCATCATTGATTTTTTTTTTCTCTCTCTCTCCCTTCTTCTCTGAAATCAATACAAATATATATTTTTTAAAAAGAGTCATACATAGAGGAGAAGGAGAAGGAGGAGAAGGAAGAGGAAGAGGTGGAAGAGGAGGAGGAGGAGGAGGAACTATGATAAGGCACTCTGTTGCCCCACACTGAGCATCTCCCCTGCTTTTGAACATAGATGGCAAAGGCTAAATGATTCGAGCAGCAGCAGCCTTTTTGCAACAAGGAAGAAGGCCACTAACACGAAAAAGATACTAACTCAGAGCCTTCCCATCTTGAAGCTACCAGATTAGTCTCAGGAAATGCATATCACCATGCTTCTAGCTTAAGCATGCTGAGACTTGAGTATTTTGTTTACTGGAGCTAAAAGCCTTCCCAGCTAAATGCTCCCTGACCACATATGAGAAACTCAAGGACAGAGTCCATGTTTACATTCGAATCCCCTCTGGAATTCAGTCCAGAAATGGTCACTTCACAGATGTTTGCTAGAAGGAAGGAAGAAGAAAACAGTGAGTTCCTTAACAGATATACCTCGGTGCGACACACTTAACCAAACTAATGAAGTGAAACTTCTCATCTTTTACCCACTGGTAACCACGTGGTTCCACATTACTCTCGCTGTTACCCTCACCTTCACTACTTCCTTTCCCAGACCACGTCACTCACCCAGCTTCTCACTATCTCTGACCCCTGAGTTAAGGTCCTGATTGGGCTCTCTCCCAGTCTTCTCCATGTCTCGGTAGCACATACACTGAGTGGCCAGATTATCATGATCTCTGAATGCATAATAATCTAGTCACTCAGTGTATATCCTATATAATAAAAGGATAATATGCAAATTGCCCCCTCGACCAGGAGTTTGACCAGCAGGCAGGCCAGCCAACTGTCCATGTCCCCTCCCCATGGCCAGGCTTGCCAGAAAACCCACCCATGCACATATTCATGCACTGGGACTCCAATATATATAACGTGTGTGTGAATACGTATACACACACACACACTGATTGGCCATCCTGGCAAATCACCCAAACACCCGAGTTGACAATTGAGGGGGTAAGTAGTCTGTGCTATATAAAAAGAAAAATAATAAAAGTCCAAGGTAGCTGTTAGTCCATCTACAAATATTCTGAATGACGACAATATAAGAATTAGAGAGGAAAATACCAAATTACCCCAGAGGTGGTGTTGGAACCATTCCTTTGCAAAGGTGATTGCCTTCAGTTTTGCTGTCATCATCAGAGAAAAATCTGCACATTTCCTTTTAAACACGAAGCTGGTGGGCTCAGCCCCAGATGCCAATCCCAGCTTCCCGGCGATGGGGGATGTGAGTTTGGGGAAGTTCCTTTTCTGCTTCCCAAATTCTGTTTCCTTAACAAGAACACGAAAACAGCAATATCGACCTCATGCAAATGATTTCCCAGGATGAAATTGATGGTGGCACAAAAGCCCTGGCACATAGTAGGTCCTCACTTATTAGCAAGTTCTCCTCTCCCATGGTGCTGCTCTGTAAATTATGCAGAATGTATAATCAAAGCACATGGAAACTACCACCACCTGGTGTACGGGTCTCCACACTGCATAGGCAGCAGCAGTGATGGAAATACCACCTCAACTCGGGAAACTATTATATAAAAACAAAAATTCAAAAATGACTGGTAACCCCATATTTAGAAGACCTCAATTATATGTGGGGTAGAGGCCACTGGAGATGACCACCAGGACACCGGGTGGAATGCATCAGGGTGGACTTCCTGGAAGAGGTACACCTTGTTTTGACACCCAAGGGGGCTAAAAGGATGTGGGCTAATAGAAAAGAAGAAGGAATGACTTACTGGGCAAAGTTGGGGAGAAAGCTCAAAAGCCAACAAGATGTTGAATATGTAAGACAATGGTTGACAAACTCATTAGTCCACAGAGCCAAGTATCAACAGTACAACGATCGAAATTTCTTTGGAGAGCCACATTTTTGAAACTTAAACTTCTAATGCCACTTCTTAAAACTAGACTCGCCTAGGCTGTGGTATTTTGTGGAAGAGCCACACTCAAAGGGCCAAAGAGCTTCATGTGGCTCGTGAGCTGCAGTTTGCGGACCACTGGATTAGTGGATCCTGAGAATCAAATCAATGACTTGAAATATGAAGAAGCAAGAAACACCCAACCAGAAGAGCAAAATGAAAAAAAGAGCCCAAAAATATGAAGATAGTGTAAGGAGCCTTTGGGACAACTTCAAACGTACCAACATCTAAATTATGGGGGTGCCAGAAGAAGAGAGAAAGTGAGATATTAAAAACCCATTTATGTTTTCAAACCAGAATTATATGAAATGCTGAAGGGTATTATTTAAGGAGAGGAAAGAGAAGAAAAAGGTAAAGATAAAATATATGAGAAAACGAAGTAGCAACAAATACATATCTATCAACAATTACATCTAAAAATAAAAAATCTGATGAACAGAATAAACTGGTGAATGGAATAGAATCAGGGGCATGGAAATGGAACAGACTGACAATACTCAGAAGGAAGGTGGGGTAGGAGGCTGTGGAGAGAGATTAGACAAAGATCTTACCTGCATGTATGCAATACCTATGGACACAGACAATAGGGTGGCAAGGGACTGGGGTGGGGTGGAAACCAGGTGGAGGGGAGCTATAGGGGGGAAAAAGAGGGACATCTGTAATAATCTCAACAATAAAGATTAATAAGAATAATAATAAAAAGAGCTGGCTGCCGTCACAGAGCGCAGTCCCGGTATGTCCCTCGCCCCATGCCCACATCCCTTCCCATTCCAACCCCCGGATCAGGATGTTGCCTTCCTGAGCCTTTGCCGGGCTCTACCTCAAAGCCCCACGATGATGACATCATTTCTCCTGCCCTGTGGCCACGAATCTAGCGGTTCCTGACCCTCCTCTCTCCATTGGCCCTGAGTCATTGATCCACAGGGTCGCTGGTTCCCCGTGTCTGAGTCATTGGAGGAGTATTTCATCAAGACATTGGACACTTTCTCTGAAGGGTGAAGACAGGACATGTGGGTGCCTCTGATTAACATCTAAAGGCTGCCCCGACGCCCTGAAATTGCCCTCTGCGGAGCCCAGCTGGCCCTCGCTGGGGGGGCCTCTACCATTTCAACTCATTTATCAGCGCTGCCCTCTGCTCCAACGTGGGCATTCCACACACCGCCTTTGGTTCTGCTGTGCCCGGGGCCTGGCCTGCTCCCCCAGGGCATCCTGCCCTCCACGAAAGGCCTAAGCCAGGCCTATCATCTTTCCCAGTGACAGCCAGAGCAGCTGCTACCTTCCTCCCGGGGCATGGCGGTTACCAGGACGTCCAAGGGGCCACCGTCTTAATTTCCATGCTTGGAGCTAAATCCTGTGTGCGCCTGGTCTTGCCTTGAAACTGGAGGAGGGAGCGATGTCCCCTCAGCCTGTTACACCGAATTGATTTAGTGTCTCCTTGAAGAGCAGTGAGCTCACCCCTGGTCCCATTCAACTTCAAAAGGCCAACTGTCTCATTAGACTAATTGCCCCACGTTAAGGAACTTACTTAAATTACCAACTAATGGATGGCCGTTGCTGTCCAAACATGACATCGGGACGCGTTCCCACTAAAAAGAAATCGCTCTCCCCCGTGACGGATGAGTGTCTCCTTCGGGGGATTACTATAATAGTTACGGTACACAGGCATCTAAACGCTGAGACATCTCTAAAAGAGAAATACAAGCAGCTCATTTGTATGAATGACACACGGTGGAGTCCTTTTTAGGGATGGCATTTGGAAAACGTGGTCCTTCGACCAAGAACACGACAAAGACAATTAAAGGTCTGATCTCTAGACCAGCGGTCGGCAAACTCTTTAGTCTACAGAGCCAAATATCGGTACAACGATTGAAATTTTTTTGGAGCCAAAACCGATTTGGCTCAGTGAATAGAGCGTCGGCCTGCGGACTCAAGGGTCCCAGATTCAATTTCGGTCAAGGGCATGTACCTTGGTTGCGGGCACATCCCCAGTAGGGGGTGTGTAGGAGGCAGCTGATCACAATGTTTCTCTCTCATCGATGTTTCTAGCTCTCTATCCCTCTCCTCTCCCTTCCCCTCTGTAAAAAAAATCAAATATATATATATATATATATATATATATATATATATATATATATATATATATATGTGTGTGTGTGTGTATATATATTTTTTTTTTAATTTTTTTTTTAAGAAATTTTCTTTAAGAGCCACATTTTTAAGAGTCTCATGCTCTACCGACTGAGCTAGCCGGGCACTTCCAAGAGCCACATTTTTAAACTGAAACTTCTTCCAGTGCCACTTCTTCAAAACAGACTCGCCCAGGCCGTGGTATTTTGTGAAAGAGCCACATTCAAGGGTCAAAGAGCCACATGTGGCTCGCGAGCCGCGGTTTGCCGACCACAGCTCTATAACATTGGTCCTTTTTTTGGGGGGGGGGAGGGGGAATCTTTAATGCTGAAACTACCCGTAGCACCTGTTGGCTACATTAAAGCTAATAAAGTGACTAATGATAAATTTCTCGTCGATAGGGCTCCCCACTCTGCTGCTTCTCCTTAAATAGTCAGAGAGGCAAGCAAGAGACTGAATTATTGGAGAGACTCCTTTTATTGGTTTGGGCTTTTGGGGGCAGGGGGAGGGGAGTTACATGGGAGATTCTGTCCATGTTTTGCTCCTTTCCCTCAAGAAACAGCTGGTTTTGTCTTCAGTTTCAAACGTCTATAAAAAATCAGGGCGATCATTAGGAGACGGGAATGAATTATATGAATTGCTGAAGGGGGTTCTTCGGGAAGAGGAAGAAGATAAAGATAAAAATTATGAACAACAAATACTTAACTATCAACAAGTGAATCTAAAAACCAAGGGAATTAAAAAACCTGATGAACAATATTAACTTGGTGAATATAATAGAATCAGAGGTATGGAAGGGGAGTGGACTGACAATTCTCGGGGAAAAGGGGAGTGGGGGGCTTGGGAAGAGACTGAACAAAAACTGTGCACCTATAGATGAGGACAATGGGGGTTGGGAATCTGGTGGAGGGGAGCAATGGAAGGGAAAAAAAAGAAGAACATTTGTAATAATCTGAACAATAAAGGTTTATTTAAAATAATAATAATAATAAATTTTAAGAAAAAAGAGTGCATGGGATCTTCCCAAAATACCTGATGTCGGTTCCAGTGGGGTTGCCAGGAAGGGCTGCCCGGGCTTCGGCTGGGAGAGCTGGGCCGGAGGATAGAAGGCCTGGGTGGATGGCTGTGGCACGGCTGGTGGGTGGGCCTCCACGGGAGAAGGGAAGGGTACCTGTCAGGAAGTGGCGAAGGGGAGGAGAGGCTGTGAAATGTGTGCGTTGGGCTGCAGGGCAGATGGCTCGACCTGCAACCCAGGGGCTCACTCACCATCACCCAGACCTGGTCTTGTGGCTCACTGATCCACGCTCACGTTTAAGTTTCTATATGGAAATGGCAGCGATGGTAGGAAGGATCCCAGTTCCACTGGAAGTCTCCAGAGCAGCGTGGGGTTCCTAAAGACAAGATATGAAGCAGCGTTTCCTGGGACTAGAACCTTCTGACAAGAGAGCAGAGGGAGCAGGCCCGGGCAGCATGGCTCAGTGGTTGAGCTTAGACCTATGAACCAGGAGGTCACGGTTCGATTCCTAGTCGGGACACATGCCTGTGTTTGGAGTTTGATCCCCATGAGGGGGTGTGCAAGAGGGAGCTGATCGATGTTTCGCTCTAACATCGATGTTTCTCTCTTCCTCTCCCTGGGGTTGACAATCACTGAGCCACACAGGCCTTGCTTAACTGGAATTATTAACACTGAAGCCAAAAGTATTAACTAAAATTCTAAAGCCTGGAGACCAATTCAGAGCAGCATAAAAACATTCCTATGGGGAGTTGCTTAATGGATACAGAATTTCAGTTTTACAAGATGAAAATGTTCTGGAGATTGAGCATGTTAACACTATCGAACTGTACACTTAAAATGGTTAAGATGATAAACTTTATGTTGTCTTTTACCACATATATATAACACAGTATATATATGGAAATTTAACTTTATTGTTAACCAGTAAGCTCTGCACTTTGTATGTGCAATAGCACTAATATTTAGCACACATGTGGTAGTAGTTTCCAATATGTCACTGGTTCTTAGGTGTTTTCACTCATTTCAAATTTAAGACACTCACAAAATCCC
Organism: Pipistrellus kuhlii; assembly: GCF_014108245.1. Taxonomy (NCBI): domain Eukaryota; kingdom Metazoa; phylum Chordata; class Mammalia; order Chiroptera; family Vespertilionidae; genus Pipistrellus; species Pipistrellus kuhlii. The sequence goes on from NW_023425524.1 coordinate 2,684,847, forward strand.
ATAAGGAAGGAATTATTATTACCGGTATTATTATTCCAATGTGCTGATAAGGAAACTGAACCACGAAGACATTAACCCCAAGTCATGTGGGCTGAGCTGAGGTTTTTGCCCATTTTCACCCCAGAGTCTGTGGTCTCTGTGACCAGCTAGACTGCTGCCTCTCCTTAGCTTACCATGACGAACTGTTGATGCCCAGAGTTAAGAAGAGTCCAAGTTCAGGAAGTTAGCACGTGCAGAGTCCAAGTGAACTTTCTATGAAGGTGGGAATATTCCACGGATCCACACGACACTGTGCAGCAGCCACTGGACACATGTGGCTCCTGAGCCATGGAAGCATGCCTGGTGATCTTCCATTTTTCATTCATTGAAATGTAAATAACTGCCTGGCACAGGTAGAGCTAGAAAGCCAAGACATATTTTTATTAAGTATATTTTACTGATTTGTTACAGAGAGGAAGAGAGAGGAACAGAGAGTTAGAAACATCGATGAAAGAGAAACATCGATTAGCTGCCTCCTGCACAACCCCCACTGGGGATGTGCTTGCAACCAAGGTATATGCCCTTGACCAGAATCGAACCCGGGACTTTTCAGTCAGCAGGCCGATGCTCTATCCACTGAGCCAAACCGGTTAGGGCAAAATGTATTTTTGGAATTTACTTGCCTTGTGGTGAAACACAAACCAAAACCTTGTCAGACACTGGACTATGCACACATCCATAGGCCATCAGAGCCAGGCCGGCACCAGGCCTGGCATGGCCTTCTGGAAACTCCATTGCACACGTGTTCAAAAGTCAATAACCACCAAAACTGGTTTGGCTCAGTGGATAGAGCATGGTCTGTGGACTGAAAGGTCCCAGGTTCGATTCCGGTCAAGGGCATGAACGTTAGTTGCAGGCACATCCCTGGTAGGGGTTGTGCAGGAGGCAGCTGGTCGATGAATCTCTCATTGATGTTTCTAGCTCTCTATCCCTCTCCCTTCTTCTCTGTGAAAAATCAATAAAATATATATTTTTAAAAAGTCAATAACCTCTTATTGTGAAAATAGCTTTGACCTTGGGGATCCCCTGAAAGGATCTCAGAGACCCTTAAGGGTCCCAGGACCACACTTTTGAGTCCTAAGAGACTGACCAGAACCACTCAGCTCCTCCAAGCCCAGAAGGCTTCACTCACCCTGCTCTGGGTGAGTGTCTGCCTTCTCTTTGAGGGACCTTTTGTTCCCCAAAAACCATAGTTTGGTTTATCTTATTCCCAGACCCAAAGTCTTCTACATGCTGGGGCTGGGGAGGGGTCAAGAGCCCCCGTCAAGGTCAATGCCAAGACCTAAGGAAAGAGACCAGAGATGGTGGAGGTGGGCGCGCTTGCTGTAGGAGAATTTTCCTTCCGAGGCTCCAAGTCTCCAGGCAGCGGGGATCACACCAAGAAGTAGAGAGAGAAACGTGCAAAGTGAAATTCAAGATGCTGGCAGAGATGGAAAGGCCGCCTCTCCCCGGGGGGCTCCCGTTCCTCCCCCCTCCTCCTCCCCCCTCAGGGCCGGCAGGAAAGAGGGGGCTGTCGGAGGCAGAGCGGACAGGGCTTCGGAGGGTCTTCTGGGGCGACTCCATCAACGAAATTATTTTCCCACAGACCGAGCCAAAAATATCTTAATGGCTCTTTCCTGATTGCGGAATAAATGTATTAATTTATGGCCCGGCCCCAAGCCCCACCCCACCCCCTTTAGAAATGTAAGAAACGCTTCAGAATCCCACTTAATGTGCATGGCCTCCATCTTCTCTCCTGGTTCTTGTGCTTCTTTTTCCACTCCCTACTTTCACTCCCCCCCCCCCTTCTTTTTTTACTGCCCCCCCCCCCCCCCCCCCCGCCATGACTTCTCCAATAAACTGCCCCTCCTCCGTCTATGCTATTCCCGGCCCCCTACCCAGCACACACCTCACAGAGGTGCTAAAGTTTCTCTCACCTCTCTGGGGGAAAGTCAATACACCAACAAGAATAATTAGCCCTGGCCAGTTTGGCTCAGTGGATAGAGCGTAGGCCTATGGACTGAAGGGTCCCGGGTTCAATTCCCAAAAAGGGCATGTACCTTGGTTGTGGGCACATCCCCAATAGGGAGTGTGCAGCAGGCAGCTGATGGATGTTTCTCTCTCATCAATGTTTCTAACTCCCTATCCCTCTCCCTTCCTCTCTGCAAAAAATAAAATAAAATAATAAAAATAAAAATCAATAAAATATATATTTTTAAAAAAATAATAATTAGATGTCCCTGGAGAGACTGGCTCTCACTCTGTTGCCGCCTCAGCAGCCTTGTGCAGGGGGGGAGGGGGGGTCTGGGCTTTAACAAAGTCTGGGGGTCCCAGAGCTTCCAATACGGAGATCTAGGTGGGAGCTGGGTGGAGGGGAGTTAAGAGGGGAGGAAAATGGGGGACTTCAGTAATACTCTCAACAGTACAATTGATTTCATTTAATAAGAGAAAGCAGAGGGCCACAGACTCTGAGAAACAGCCATTTCACACACCCTGAGGGCAATTGCTCCAAGTTAGCAGGTGTTTATGGCCTCCTCAACACCCCAGTCCCTGGACCCCATGGTCTCAGCTCGCAGTTCCCCTCCCTCCCCCTCTCGCAGTGTCCATCCAAGGTCTCAGCGCGTAAATGGCCAGGGCTTTCTGGGTAATTCAGCCCATTCTCACCCGCATGCATGACTCTTTTCTTTTTAAATATATTTCACAGAGAGGAAGGGAGAGGGATAGAGAGTTAGATATGTGCCCGTAACCAAGGTACATGCCCTTGACCGGAATCGAACCTGGGACCCTTGAGTCGGCAGGCCGAGGTTCTATCCACTGAGCCAAACTGGTTAGGGCTGCATGACTCCTAATAACTCAAAATAAGTACTTGTTTCATCAGGACTATAGATGATTTACACAACGTAGGCCTGGAAAGAGAGAGATGTGACTTATTCCAGGGACTCAGCTCGCTGACCACGTGCCCTTTAGCAAGCTAACCTTTCTTTGGCACAGTTTGTTCATCTGTAACGTGGGGCCAGCGTGAGTAACCACTTAACTGGAGTTTGGTAAAAAAGAAAAAATGCGTTGGTACATATAAGGTTTTAGAACAGTGCCCGGTACTGCTGGTTAAGCTGTCTTGGGCTAACGGTCCTCACAGGTGAGTTCTGCGATCACACTCAGGGACAGAGTCTCCTGCTGGCCAGTGAGCCATGAGACCTGCCTGGCGCTGGCCTGGCTGCCTGGCCTCGGGGAGAGGGTGGACACATCATGCTAACTGGGCAGGAAAGACGCAGGCGCTGGGACATCTCCTCTGGCAGGGCATTGGATCACCTGCCCCGAGCCCAAGGCCTGGACCATCTTTGTGCCTCCTCTGCCACCTGCTGCCCAGGAATTCTCTCCTTCAGCCTGCCTCTTGGGTGGTCCTTTTACCAGCTCTGGGCCATGCTGCAAACCGAATAAGGTCTGGACCCCAAGGTCCTCGATATTACACCTTGAGGATGCGACAGAGCGGGACACGGGCCTTGACTGCCTACTTCGGGCCTGGAGTCCCACCCAGTGCCCAAGGCGCTCGATTCCAAATCCTTCCGTAGACCAGAGGGTTTCCCCTTCCTTCTCCGTGCCCCAACTTTCGTTTTCAGCCTCCCTGAGAGTTCCCAGCCCAGCCACAGCAGAAAAGAGAGATTCTCAGCCTCAGCTCGCTGCCAGGGGCACAGGAGGGAGGGGGGGGCCATCCCCATCTTTCTGGCGCTCGGGCGCTGGAGCCAGAAAGTGTACACAGACCATCAATCCCTGCCTGCCTGTGGAGGCTCTCAGAGGCCGAGTCCTCCAGCGGCCACCCCCATTCCTTGCTTGGGGCCTCAGTCACTTCAGCAAAGCCACTCCTGGTACCCTGGTACCCGCAGCAGCTTCAGCCTGAAGCATCCCGGGAGCAGGGTGAGGATTGGGTCTCAGCCCGCAGGAAGCTCCCCTTAGCCCCGGAGGGACCGGAGTGGGTGAGAGACCCAAGCTGGGGAAGGTCCGGTGAGAAGGGGAAGAAAAAGGACCCCCCACCATCACTAGGGGCAAGGTCTGTGGCTCCTAGCCCTCTCTGATCTTCCCATCCCAGCGAGGAGGAGTGAGTGCACAGTGCGCTTGAGATGCTTCTGTCTTAGGGGATCGTTGGGGACCTGGGCTGGGGGGGTTTGGGGGGGCGCTTTCCCTGGAGGAGCAGCAAGTGGATTCTGCAGGCTTCCCTGTGGTGGTGGCTACACTCACAGTGTAAGCTGCAAGTCTGAAGTAATGATCTGAATAATGAGAGAGAGAGAGAGAGAGAGAGAGAGAGAGAGAGAGAGAGAGAGAGAGAACTCTATAAGTCTGTCTCTGAACTTTGAGCTCCCTTTGTCTTTGAGGAGAGAAGCACAGAAGCCCACCGGTTGAGGGACTGGAGCTACAACCTTGGGGTGTCCTCCCAGCACCTGGATGAGACTCCCCCTGCCTTTCGGGGTGGGCACTGTCAGGGCGGGGAGAGCCTCTCTCATGCAGGTCAAACGGAACCCAGCACTTCCCGCTCTTGCTTCTACCCTGGGAGAGAGTTTCAGCTCTTGTCACGGCATCCCAGCCAAAAGGCAACTAGCGGGGCAGCGCAGCGCGGTGATGGCTTCAGGACGCTCCTGAGCCCCTTGTTGGCCAGGACAGCCTGTGTGTGACCGTGGGCTGCATCAGGTGTGTCCCCAGACCTGGCGGAGGGGACACAGAATCAACTGCCTACAGGGCGCAGAGCAAACGCCCAGAGGCAAATGGGAAGGCACCCTCCCCCCAGGCAGGAGGCCTCTCTGCAGAGGGGGTAAGAGGAGGGAGAGAAAGGTTTTGTGCTTTTGTTCCGGAGGGTGCAACTCAAGATCCCTTCAGATCACTGCAGCCTGAGCGATGTGGGTCCCCCACCCAGAATCTGCCCAGTGGCAGGAAGGGGTAGTGGGGGGGGGGGGGGGAGGACAGAGTGCCAGGCATGTCTCCTGGGTCCTGAGCAATGCCTCCAGGGCGGATGGTTCTTTGCAGATCTTTTGTTAATAGCACAGCCGTTCTGGTTTTACAGTAAAAATAAGTCACAGCCTTTCCTTACACGTGGTTCCTGGACAAGGTGCGAGTCCACCACCTGGGAGCAGCCTGGATGCCCGTCTCTCCTCTCAGGTCACACACTCCCCCCTAATCATCACCCCAGAACCGGCAGGCTGGCCCAGCCCCTCTGACGGGGGACGGGGGAGGGACGAACACTGGGAAGAGGTGGAGGTGCCCAAAGTGAGGAGGACAAAGGAGAACAAAGACCGAGGGAAATGGGACATTTATGTTGCTGGTTTGACTCCTTTTCTCTCGCCCGGTTTGTTCAACCATAAAACCGAGCCGGGAAAGCGGTCGGCACAGGGAGTGGGATCCTGGAGGACATGGGGACCAGGACGCCTGGCTCTGGCGGCTGGGAGGACCCCAGGAGGCCCTGTGGGGACTCCTCCAGGCACTGCCCACCCACCAGTGCTGAGGTCTGGACTAGGGACTCACTGACCTTGGACTAGGGACTCAGCCTATGGGGTGGGGAGGCAAGAATACGAAGGACCCGGATCTTCCACTCCATCCGAACGCATAACAAAAGGGATGCAGTCAGGCGACCCTGTGGCTGAGGGTTCTAGAGATTTCTGTGCCTGGGGCCCGGAGAGCCGGCCACCCGGTGAATGCTGAGTCCCCTTCGCTGGGCTTGCTAGCTGCCCTTGGTTCCCTCCTGGGGAGGATCTAGGAAATCAAGAATCCTGTTCATCCTTAATGAGTTCATTCGTTTGTTCTTCCATTCATTTGCTCCTCTCTTGAGCTCCCCCCCCACACGCTGGGAACTGCTGGGGTGCACTCTTCACCCCATTCTTCCAGGCAACGAAGTTCAACAGCCCTGGCACATCAAAGCAAGGCTGACATTTGCCCACCGGGAAATCAATCGCTCCAGGCGAGTTGGGGGGTCAGGGCAGGTCTGAAACTCCCTGAAATAAAAGGACACTTTCTCGCAGCAGCGGGAGTTGACTGGGTGCTGGGTGCCAGCTCGCTGCAGATTCTCCCCGGCCCACACTCCCCCTCCTGTGGCTGGGACATAGGGGTGCAGATCCCAGCGCCCCCACGGGCTGGGCTGGACCCAGGAAGGGGCACCCAAGGCCGCCCCCAGAAACCTCTGGCCTCAGTCCTGGTTCTTAGGTCTCCAGCTGGCTGAATGACTGTGGGTGAGTCATTGGAGCGACAGGCTGAGGGGATGATGGCCGCCTTGGGCTGTGGCTGCTCAGGACACTCTCCTATAGTGAGCGCTGCTTGAGATCTCGTTCTGCTCTGTGCTGGCCTTCGTTTCGAGGACCCTTGTGTACCTTCAGCCCCCAATTTGGGGTCTCCAAGTCCGTTCTCTCCTGAGTCACGGCTGGATGGCCCCGTGTCTTGTCACCCACTTCCTCCCGTGTGGACAAGGCTAACCAACGATCAGATTGCTCCTGAGGATCCCAAGAGGATCAATATCCTCTGGGCCACAGTCACCGTGTGGTTCGTTTAGTCAATGGGCACTGGTGGAGGTGCCTTCCCTGTGCCAGGCTGGGTGCCAGAATGTCTCCAACCACCACCAACAGGGCCACCCCCTGCCCTCAAGAAACGGAGTGTGGTACAGGGGCAGTGGTGTCGTGTTTCCAAACTGGAGACCATCCCCTCCATGAATTGGTTAATAACTTAGGGCTATTTACCCGGCAATGGTCATAATGACGGGCACCTTTTTCCCCCTCCTTGGACCCCAGACACTTGCTGAAACTTCCCTCCAACAACTCCTTTCTTCGCCTTCCAAAGGAAACTCCCAGCCACACCTGCAAGCCTCCTACTGAGCGCCTGCTGTGTGCATCAGGTGCTGGGGGAAGTGTGGGCCGAGAAGAAGGGGCTCCAGTGGGTGGGGCCAGTGAGACCACGTGACAGCCTCAGTCCTCCCTCAGAGCCAGTCCAAACACCCCTCTGAGGGCTTCTTCCCTGGGGACCAGTGAATGCCGTGCACTCATGGATCCCCTCTAAGGATTCAATTTCTTGGAGAGTATGGCTTGTCTTGCATTCTTGTTTTTTGTGGGTTTCCCCCCCCCACAACTGTGCACACCCTAACAAGCACCTCCAGCAATACCACAGGGAATGAACCAACGAAGGGATGAAGGGATACAATGACGTGCAAGCCTGTGATTCTGGTTGTATGGCACTCTGTGGCTTTCACCTCGGTTAACGCAGTTAACCCTCATGGTCATTTGTCAGCCAGGTGACTGTGGTTACTGCCTGTTAGACAGGTGAGGAGACTAAAGTGTCCATCCGTTCCCAAGGTCACCGGTTAGTCATTGGTGAATGAAGGAATCCTTTCTGGGCTTGGCTGGGTTTCCCTCATGCAGGCTTGGGATCAGGCGCCTTCTTCCCTGATTTTACCCCAAATCCCATCCTGACAGTCCCTGGCTCCCCAGCTCCCAGAGTCTTTGGGGTTACAGAAGCCTGAAGCTCACCCGAAACTGGTTTGGCTCAGTGGATAGAGCGTCAGCCTGGGGACTGAAAGGTCCCAGGTTCGATTCAAGTCTAGGGCATGTACCTGGGTTGTGGGCACATCCCCAGTAGGGGGTGTGCAAGAGGCAGCTGATCTGATCGATGATTCTCTCTCATCAATGTTTCTAACTCTCTATCCCTCTCCCTTCCTCTCTGTAAAAAAATCAATAAAATATTTTTTTTAAAAAAAGAAGCCTGAAGCTCTGTAAGCCCAGCAGGTGGTGGGGGTGCAGCCGCTGCCTCCTGCTCCCCTCTTTTGAGTGCATGGAATTCTAACCCCACCTCACCCACTCCCCAGTGAGCAAGGGTGAGCCTCCCAGCCTAGGGTGCCTCAAGCAGAAATGGAGGAGGAAGCAAAAGGCTGGGGCATCTAGCCTGTTCTCCTAGGGTGACAGAGAGCAGGAGGGCTACGGGGCCGCAGGTCCAGCGATGCTCCACGCTTACCTGTCCGAGGGGCTCAGGGGCCCTGGGCCGGTCCACGCGGGGCCTCGCTCCGTTAGACCGGGGTGTGTATGGCACGGGAGAGTTTCTTAAAAAGCGCAGCCGCCCTGAGCAGGCAGCCGGGTTTGCAAAGCGCAGCGGCTGCTGGGGCCGCTCTGCAAGCGTTAGCACCTGCGCGCCTGCAACGCCCACGAGCGTGATCACGCGCCTGTAACACACAGGTGCGTGGGATGCCCACGTGACAGTGCCTGAGAAGATGCAGAGAAAGTTGCTCCTTTGTATTTGGGCGTCTGCCAAGCCCATCACAACCCCAAGGAGCGGCTGAGCGCCAGGGGTGGGCGGGAACAGGGAAATCCAGCCCCAACCAACACCTTAAAGCTTCTTTTTTTTTTAAAAAATTATATTTTGTTGAATTTTTACAGAAAGGGAAGGAGAAGGATAAAGAGTTAGAAACATTGATCAGCCAAAACCAGTTTGGCTCAATGGATAGAGCTTCCGCTGTCGGACTGAAAAGTCCTGGGTTCGGTTCTGGTCAGGGGCATGTACCCTGGTTGCGGGCACATCCCCGGTGAGGAGTGTGCAGGAGGCAGCTGGTCGGTGTTTCCCTCTCATCGATGTTTCTAACTCTCTATCCCTTTCCTTTCCTCTCTGGAAAAAAAAAATCAATAAAATATATTTTAAAAAGAAAAGAAAAGAAACTCGCTGCTAACAAGCCCAGGAACCCCCGTCCTCACGGTCCTGGGCGCTCGGGGCTGAAGCCGACCCCAAAACCATGCGGGGTTTGGGCTGCGGAGCTGGGCGCGGGCGAACGCCCCGGAGACAAGCGCCCGGGCGGCGTGCACGCAGCGGGCCAAGGCTCCTGGCTTTGCTTCGCTGCATGGAGACGGGGAACTTGGCGGGGCGTGTGTGTTTGGTGTGTGTGTGTGTGTGTGTGTGTGTGTGTGTGTGTGTGTGTCTGTGTGTCTGTGTCCCCGCGCCCCCCTGTGCACCCGATGGGGGAGCGAGGATGTGAGCCCCCCGCCCGCCCTCCCCGGCGAGCCGCACGCGGGTAGCGGTCCCTCCGCTGCGTCCGGAAACCTCGATCGGAGCGCTTGGCCCTCGATCGCTGAGGACGGGAGGCTGGGGAGCTGGGGAGACTGAGTCCCGATCCGAGCAGAGTCGGTACAGCTCACAGACGAGGGCGAGGCCTGGGGCGCCGGGAAGTGTTGAGGTCCCTCTGCTCCGGGGCGAGGCCCCTCCCGGCCCTGCGGCTTCGGCGCGCCCTCCGCCCGGAGAGGCGATCCGGCTCTCCCGTCAGGAATTTCCAGCTTCCCTAGCCGCCCCTACCGGCATCCAGCGCCCCACCGCCCCCAGGGAAGACCCCAGCCAGCCCGGGGTGGGGCAATCTGAGCCGAATTGCGGGTTTCCTCCCGACACCCCGCCTGCGCGCCCGCCCGCCCGGAGAGGCCCGGTCCTGGGACAGCTTTTTGAAGTGAGCTTCTCCTTCTCTGGGTCTTGAGATTCTCGGTCCATGAAAATGTGGGAGAACACCACTGCGCAGGGGAGAGAGCCCCGCTAGTATTTCGCCGGGAACGTGTTCAGGAACGGAATTGGGGTTAGCAGAGGAAGGGGTGCCTGCTACCAGCCTCTGGGAGCCTCCCCCCCATCTCCCCCGCCCCCCAAGGTACCCGCCTCCCAGCCCGCCGCGCCCTCTAGTCTGTCTGGCTGAACCTGGCGGAGAGGAGGCCTCATTTTGCCCGAAATTGCATCAGGGCAGTCCCTGGCCAAAGAAGAAAGAATGCCTTCACTTCGGGAAGACTGGGCCCAAGCGGGGATGTGGGGGTGCAGGCCCCCCCCCCACCCGCAAGGGGCAGGGTAGCTCTGGGGAGCATAAAGCAAAAGCTCTGCCCCTTCTTCTCCCCAGCCGGGCCCTGCGCCAGGTGCACATCCCGCTTCGTGACTCTCCTTAACGCCAGAGCTGGGTTCAAGCGCTTCCTAATTCCATGTTTTTGGGAAGTCCTGGTTCCAGGATTCCAGTGCTTGGGGCTCAGGAGAAAAGGGACTTCCCTAAATAAAGGCAAACTTGGGGTACAGAGAGAATGCAGCAGAGCCTGTGGGAGGAATAAAGGAGCCACCGCAGACCCAGACCCGGCCTGGAACCCCAGGGCAGGTGCGGAGGCTGCTCACCCATCTTGAGGCACATTTAGGGGTAACAGCTGGCTCACAGTCCCCTTCAGCTTCAGGTCCCTCCAGGGCGGCCCCAACCTTTCTTTTCTCTTTCTGCCTCGGACCACCCTGGTCTTCCCTCTCCCTCCCCACTGTGCACATTCTTCTAGGGCAGTGTTTCCCAAAGTGTGGTGCGCGCGTAACCCCCAGGGGTACACGTTGCACCGGAGTTTGGTGGGGATATGCACTGCACTGTGCTTAGCTGCGCCTAATTCTACGTTCTCATGAGTATGAGGGGTACTCAGCGTTACGAAAATTATGGAAGGAGTACACATATGTCAAAAGTTTGGGAAACACTGTAGGAATTCCACTTAGAAGAATGGGAGGGCGGGGGGGAGGGGTGACTGGGGTAGGCAATGGTCAGCCTTCATTCCTGACTGTGCTCTGGGACTAGCCCAGGTGCCTGATGCGCCCCACCAGGGAAGGCTAAATCTGGGGTGACTCCTCTGCCCCTGGGCCCGAAAATCCAGAAGGATTTTCAATGTGCTCAAGCAAATGAGTCAAAGTGGAGAAGATGCTAAGCCCAGACAGGGGAGCTTTCCACCCTGGCCCTGGGAGGAGGGGGTCCTAGGTTTGCTGACCTCACATCTCGCAGAAGCACTGTTCTCCATGACAACCAACCACACACACACACACACACACACACACCAGATAACTGGCCCTTAAGAGGCCGGTGCCCTCCCTCCCACAGCCCAGTGCCAAACAGACGTGGGTGATCAGGCTCGTGGACAACAATGGCTACTTGTTTTAAAATCTCCCCAAAGAACTTTTAAGAGACTCCAAACATTTTGTAGTTGCGAGGACAGCTGAGCCGGGGAGGACCTTTGGTCTTGGAACGAGGATTGACTCTTGAACCTTCCAAAAAAATTTTTGCATGGCCTGCCCCACTGGCAGCAGGGGGTTAAAACAGGTTTGCTTTATGCCAGCTGCACTCTCAAATCAGTGGCAATTTGGGGGGAGGGGGAAATCATGTGCCTGCAGTAACCTAATTATGAGGAGAGAGAGAGAGAGAGAGAGAGAGAGAAAGAGAGAGAGAGAGAGAGAGAGAGAGAGAAAGAGAGAGAGAGAGAGAGAGAGAGAGACTCTCGCATGGGTGCAGTTTTGTAGCCCTATCCCTGGCCCAGGGTGAGCCAGGAGGTGGGAGATCTGGTCTCAGGCTCTGCCTCCGTGGGACCTTGAACAAGACACCTTTCTGCCAGGCAATGGCTTGGGCACCTTGACAGCCATCCCAGGCCCTGCCTTCTGGGCCACAACCATTGTGTCCTCCCTGTCCTCCCACCAGGAAACCTCCAGTCCACACCTGAGTAAGGGGTGTGTTGCCCTGAATTGCCTTATGGCTCCAGGTCCAGCACCGGAGTGGCTACTGGGGAGTGTAGGCTGTGTCTACATTGGCCCCAAAGGCAGGCACCACCACCACCGTCTTCTCCATCCCAACTCCACATCTTCCTAAAACCTGAGTCCCGACTTTCCGTGGGGGAAGCCATCTGCCCCTAACGGTTTCTATGGCCAACTCAGCTCGCAGGCCACACTCAGGGTCACCCAACGGCCGCTGACCTGCTGGAGCCGCTTGGCCTCAATCCCATCCATCTCTGTAGCCACGTGGCTCTGAGGTTGCAGCCCTTACACCCCAAAGCTCTAGTCCCCCCCTCCAGCCGCTGTGACCTGCTATCCAGAGCTAAGGCCCAGCTCAGAGATCCCAGACCCTGTGATCGCATCGCCCTGGCCAGCCACGCAGCCCTTCTTTACAAACCGTAGTAAACATTTTATTTACAAGATCGTGGCTTCCTTCCGTGCAGTGCAGCTGTCTTTGCGACCCCCCAGCGCGGGAAGGCACTGCGGAGTCACACGTCACAGTGTGAGCTGCTTGTATCCATCCAGGGGGGGGAAGTGTCCGTCGGGGGTGGGTGGGGGGCACTGAGACGCCCCCAGGCAACTGCGCAATGTGTGGGCTGAGCCACCAGGCGGCTGGCAAGGGCAGGAGGCGACCCTGGCGAAGGATGCTCCACCGATGATGGGTCTCCGGCCCTGTCCAGGCGCGGCCAGCACCATGGAGGAGGCGCACCAGATCCAGCGGCGATGGGAGGCCACGGCCCAGGTCCCCTGCGCCCTGGTCCAGTCTAGGGGTCTCCGAGAGGCGGCTGGGCGGGCTCTGGGCTTTCGGGGGCGCTGCTGAGGCTGGGCTGGGGCGCAGGGAGCAGCTCTGGGGCCAGGCCTCCACCGATGATGCTTCTCTGGCCCCGTCCTGGCGGCCAGCACCATGGAGTAGGCGCACCAGATCCAGCCGCGCACGGCAGGGTCCCCTGCACCCTGGTCCAGTCTACGGGCCCCCGAGAGGCGGCTGCGCGGGCTCCGGGCTTTTGGGGGCGCTGCTGAGGCTGGGCTGGGGCGCAGGGAGCATCTCCGGGGCCAGGCCTCCTCCGCTGCTGCCCAGACTCCCGGCGATCGCCGTGCCGGTGCCGCCGAAGCTAAAGCTGCCGCTGCCCCCGCTCCCCACGGCGGGCAGGAGCGCGCCGGCCCCCGGGGCCTTGATGACGGTGGTCTGGTGCGGGGAGCGCTCGGCGGCGGCGCCCTCGGTCCGCTCCGTGTCGCTGGGGGCCATGTCCAGGGACTCCGAGTCGCTGCTGTCGCTCTCGGCCTCGCCCTCCTCTGAGCGGCTGGGGCTGTGCTCCTCCTCCTCCTCCTCGGGCTCCCCGTCCGCCGCCGCTGCCCCCGGGGCTGCTCCGCCCGCCGCCAGCTTCTCCTCGTCCGCCGCCTCCTGGTCCTTGTCCTTCTGGGCCTGCGCCTCCTTGGAGTGCCGCCACTTCATGCGCCGGTTCTGGAACCACACCTTCACCTGCGCCAGGACAAGACCGGGAGGCGGCGGTGAGACGAGGGGCGCGGTGCCATCCGACGGGGCGCGCACCCCGGAGGCACCCCCAAAGGCGCCTCTGGGATGGGACGGGCCCTGAGCTAGGTGCTGGGGCCCGGAGGATGCCCAGAGGCGAGAAAAAAGGAGATCGCCAGGGGTCCCTGCCCCAGGACGCACTGGGCCTGCGTCTCCAAACGCTGCTGCTCTCCAGATGCCAGCCCCAAATGGCCTGGGTACTTGTTGGAAAAGGCAAATCCTAGCCAAAACCGATGTGGCCCAGTGGATAGAGCATCGGCCTGCAGTCAAGGACATGTACCTTGGTTGCGGCCCATCCCCAGTGAGGTGTAAGAGGCAGCTGATGAATGATTCTCTCTGGTTGATGTATTCTAACTCTCTATCCCTCTCCCTTCCTCTCTGTAAAAAAATCAATAAAATATATATTTTTTTAAAAAAGTAAAAGAAAGGCAAATCCTCATCTGCAAACTGGGGGGGGGGGGGGGGGAAGAATCATTCTAAATCGATGCTTCCCTGAACCCCACCTGTGTCAGAACTTTCCTTCCCAGGAATCTGAGCGACCCATGGCCCAGAAAAAGGCACCTATCCCCACAATTTCATGCACCAAAGGTGAATCGATGTTACCAATTTCTGCTACGTAGGCCCCCTCTCCTATGCAAGTCCCTCCAAAAGCGATTTTTTTAAAGGAGGGACTGTAGGAAGCACAGAGGGGGGAAGGGGGTTCAAAGAGTGGATCCCAGAGGTGGGGGTACCCCTGGACCTTTCCAGGGAAGAGCAGCTCCTTGGCATGATGGCACCCAGCCCCTAACCAGGATAAAGTAACCCCGCAGTGAGCTCAGAAAACTCTGGAATCAGACCTGTGTGCACCGTGGAGAAAGCGGGTAGGGATGGGGCTGGGGCCGGGGAATCTATATAAATACAGACGATTCCCCAGGGGGACCCAATGCCGTTCACACAAGTTCCAGCTTCCCTTTTAAAAATAACATCCCCAGCTGGGCCCTTCCAGTGCGGTGGTGCCGGGGAGGGGAGTTGTGCAATGGAGGACAGAGAGACCCAGAGTTTGGGGGGGGGGGGGGAGAAGAGAGACACCAATAGGCGACATAAAAAAAAAAAAACGTGCCTGCCGTTGGCTTATGCCTGCTCAGAACATTGGGTACCCATGGGGAGTGGCACAAGGGTGACTCTTTTAGTTTCAAAATTCAAAAAGGAAAAAAAAAAATCCAGTTCTTGAATTCTAGGTTGGGGGGGGGGGAGAATTCGGACATTGAAGGCAGGCATGATGGATTTGTTATTTTCTTGAAAAGTATTCAAGTATGCAGAGCCCAGAGCCAGCCGCGATGGTCTGGAGCATTCTAAGAAACCCCTTTTCCTTCTCTTCCTCCCTCACTCTCTCCCCCGGCTCCAGGCCCCGAGATTTTTCATCAGAGCTTATGCCGTTAGAAAATCGGACTGTGGCCGCTCCACGCGGACTCCTTGCCCCCGACCGGGGCGAAGTCATTCCGTTTGAAATAATGTTTTCACTTCCTCACAACTGGGGATTTCACAATCCCGCAGCAGCAGAAGGAGGGGGGGCGGGGAGGATGGAAGATTAAAAAAAAGGAAAAAAAGAAAAAAGGAAAAAAAACGCCAACAACAATCCTTTGCCTTCGGATTTCTGTCTCTTCTGAAATAAACTGCTTCCTACAGCGAATTGCAGCCGTAATTATTGTCTCCCGCAGCCTGTTTGCTTTCTCAGCGGTTCCCTGGCCCGCTGGCCAAAACTAACAGGCGCTGCCTACGGACACACATCTTTGGAGATGGACTATGGCCTTCGGGCCCTCTCCTCCTCGCCCTCCTCTCTCTCCTGCCTCTTGTCGGGGAGTGCACAGAGTCTCCCGAAATCCAAGGCCTTGTGTGTCCAGGGAAGGACAGTGGGTGGGGTGCAGGACGGGTCCGCGGGCCTGGGACAGACCGACTGCCTTTGGGCCTGCAAACCAGCTGGCTTACCTGAGCATCTGTGAGGCCCAGCATTGCCGCCAGCTGCTTCCGGTCGGGCTTGGTCACGTACTTCTGAATCTCAAACCTCTTCTCCAGGCCTTTCCTCTGCAGGTTGGAGAAGACCGCCCGTGACCATGAGCGCTTCCGCTTGTAGGTCTGAGGCATCGTGTCCTTAGTGAGCACGGCATAGGGACCTGCGGGGTGGGGGGTGAGGGATGGGAGCAAGAGAGAGAGAGAGAGAGAGAGAGAGAGAGAGAGACACACACACAGGAGGACCGAATTAGTGCCCCGGGCCTAGGGCTCAAGGTACTGCTTAAAAATGCTTACCCATGGGCCCTCCCCGCATTCACAGCTTTTGAGAAAGCAACGGAAAGGCCTAAAGCAAGTGTATTGTCTGAGCTGAGAAGCTCAGCATGTCATCCATTAATTTCAAAGGTAAAAGGGTAATGCTGATGCTTGGCTATCAGACACTGGGAGGACAGGCGAAAATGTCCCCCCCCCCCCCAGGCCTGAAGAAGCTAGAGATGTCAGCTATTCCCTCTCTGTCTCTCTCATCTCTCTGGTGTGTGTGTGTGTGTGTGTGTGTGTCCAGGGGCCCATGCGGAGGACCCTAGAGGCAGATTCCCGGAGCAAAAGGGTTTGAAGTCATTTCACAATCTGTGTGCGTGATAATAAGCAACGCCTCTTGCAGCTGAATTTTCAAAGCCCTCACCCCTGCCCCTCCCTACCCATCCCACCCACACCCCGAAAATACTTTCTGGGTTCCCCAGGCCCCCACCCCTTCCCTGTGGCAGCGGGCAGAGAGGGAGAGAGGGACCCAGCTCCTGGGGAGAAATCTTTCGGTTTCTCTCCCGCGACACGGTGGCCCGTTCGGGGATGGCTATAGGGCCGGCGCCACGGGAGGCATCGGTCCCGAGTTTTCTAAGGGGCGGACTCGCCCGTTCAGTACCTGGAAACGTGTCTTGAAACTGATGCTGGACTGAGTTCCTGGGGTTCGAGCTTAAGGGGCTGAGGATGGCAGACGCCTCGTTCATGGGGTCTAGCGACGCGAAGAGCTGGCCGGCGGAGGGCTGCAGGCCTGGGAGATGCAGCCCGGCAGACCGGCCGGCCGTCAGCAGGGACGTGAGATCTGGGACCAGGCGAGAGAAGAGCTGGTTACTTCAGGCAAACCCACACCCTTTGGCCTGAGGTGTTCCTCCGCTCTCCCCCGCGCCCTGGATTGATTTGGTTTCCCTGATGCAGACCCCTGTCTCCACCCCAAGCCCCTCTCTCCGGATTGTGGACAAAGGGGTGATGCAAGAAACGACCTATCTGTCCGTGTCCACGCGGGTATAGCCCGGAAGGGCTTGGTTTTAAAAACACGAAATCCCTCTCAGGTGCCTTTGGAGAATCCCAGACCTAAACCGGCCGCCGGAAGAGCCTGCTCTGCCCTCTCCTCTGGGGAGCTGGGAGTCCCATTTGTTTCGCCACATTCCTGGGGCGGAATTTCTCTCCAAATCAGACACACGGACGAGAACGTGCTCCCCAAAAGGGCTTTTGAAAAACAAATCATAGAGTTTCCTCTCTAGAGATGTGATTCAACACAAGGGATGGTCCCTTTAGCAAACGTTTCCAACAACAATTCGTATGCACATGGACTCTGAAGAGCGGTGTTTTTGGTTTGTTTTTTTAAAGCATTCCTGGGGTCTTTTTATTATCATTATTATTATTATTATTATTATTATTATTATTTTTACATAGAGCAGGTGAGTTTTAAAACCTAGTGTTTCAGGGTCTTCCCACAATTGATTTTTTTCTCCCTCCTTTTAATCAACGTGCCCTTCGTTGTAAAAACACCCAAAAGTGACCCCAAATGGCCCAGGGACCCGGTCAGAGGCCTCAGGCCTCGGGGCCCCCAAGACCTACCTCTCAGCGTGTTGCCTTCTTTGACTTTCGGGTCAAACTCTGCCGACAAAATGCGGTCAATCCCAAATTTGAGGTCCTTGCTAGAGGGGGCCGGGGCCGAGCCGCTGCTGTGGTGGTGAGGGTTGGGGAGCCCCCGCGCCCCGGAGGAGGAGGAGGAGGAGGCGGGGGGATGCAAGGCGCCCGCCCGGGGAGGGGGAGGCGGAGGATGTTGCTGCAGCGGTTGTTGTTGTTGTTGTTGTTGCTGCTGCTGCTGCTGCTGCTGCTGCGGGTGGTGGTGGTGGTGGTGGTAGGCGGCCGAGAGCGGGGACAGTCGCTGCGGGAAGCCAGCGGGGACTTCGGAGGGCGCCACCACCGGGGTGGGGCGAAGCGGGGACCTGGCGGCGGCGGCGGCGGCTTGGAAAGAGGCGTGCGGGTGGTGCGCCGAGCTCAAGTGCGCGGTGAGGGCAGCAGCCGAGGCTCCGGCCAGGCCCTCCGGGGCCGCCCCGGGCTCCCCGACGTGCAGGATGTCCGCGATGCAGAAGGAGGGCTTCTTGACCGCGGCGGCGGCGGCGGCGGCGGGGTCCAGAGGGAAGGCGCAGCCGCCGCCCGGGCCGGCCGAGGAACAGTACGCGGCCGACCAGAGGCTGAAGTTGGAGGCGTAGAAGGGAGCCAGCCCGGCGGCAAACATCCTGGCGGGGCGGCCGCCTCCGCCGCCGCGGCCTGGCTGGGCCGGAGGATGGATGGATGGGTGGGTGGCTGGGTGGGTGCGCGGGGAGGGGCGCGCCTCGTCCAGGAGGAGGAGGCAGCCGCCCGGCCGAGGAGGACGATTCGCTTTCGGTTCTCGGTGCGCTCCCAGGAGAAGCCAGGGAGCCCCGGCACCACCGAGGGAGGGTGAGGGGGGGAAGGCGAGGGTCAGATCCGTTAGATTCAGCCGGTCCCGGTCGGTCCTGACCTCACGGAAGGCGGCGGCCGGGGACCCGCGCTCCCCGCGGGCTGGAGGCGGGCGAGGGGCGCTGGGGAAGAGACAGGGCCCGGGCACCGAAAGCAAAACCCCAAGAGCTAAGCCCTACGAGCTAAATTTAAAACAACAACAATCATAATCCGTTCGCTTAAAAAAAAAAGAAAAGAAAAAGAAAAAATAAGAGGGGGGAAGAAAAAAAAAAACTCCTCTCTAAAAACTCCCAAAGTTTTGGCAGAAGCTTTCCAGTCCGACTCAGGGTAGGGACCTCGATCTGCGCGCTCATTGGCCAGCCCAAGGGCCAATCAGAGCGCGGCGTGGAGGGAATGGGCAGAGAGGGGCGTGGCCCGAGATAGGCCACGCCCCCAGGCCACGCCCAAGTGCTTGCCGCCGCCGCTGCCGCTGCGTGGGCCAAGCTGGGTTCTGAGCGTCCCTTTCCCCCGGCTCCGGGGAAACTCGGACCCTCCCGGGCTTCCGGCGGCGCCGAACCGGCACCGAATCGGCACCGGGCGAGGAGAGTGGGTCCCAAAGACCCGGAGCCCTCGCCTGGGGAAACAGATCGTCCCGCACCATTGACCGCGCGGCGCCTAGGCTGCCTCCCGGAACGCGCTGGGAGCCCCACTACGTGTCCATCCCTTCTTTAAAAAATATATTATATTGATTTTTTTTTTTTTTTTTTACAGAGAGGAAGAGAGAGGGACAGAGAATTAGAAACACCGATGAGAGAGAACCATGGATCAGCTGCCTCTTGCACACCCTCTACTGGGGATGTGCCCGCAACCAAGGTCCATGCCCTTAACTGGAATCGAACTGGGACCTTTCAGTCCACAGGCAGGCAACGCTCTATCCACTGAGCCACACCGGTTCCGGCGTGTGAACATCAGTGTCCTCGGAGAGACTCCATCTCCCTGAGCTCCGGGGCAGGAATGCGGGGTGGGGGTGGGGGGCTTTAGGGGCCCCGCCGCATGCAGCACCGCATCGTCCTACTCCCCGCCTCCTAAAATCCTCCGGGAGCCCTGGCCGGTTTGGCTCAGTGGATAGAGCATTGGCCTGAGGACTGAAGGGTCCAGGGTTCGATTCCGGCCAAGGGCACATGCCTGGGTTTTGGGCTGGATCCCCATTGGGGGGGTGTGCAGGAGGCAGCTGATCCATGATTCTCTCTCATCATTGATGTTTCTTTTTATCTATGCCTCTTCTTTCCTCTCTGAAATCAATAAAGAAATATATATTTTTTTAAAAACCTCCTCCGGGAGGAGAGGAGGAGCCCTCGTAAATGAGCTTTCTTCTGAGCTGTCACGCGGTGACAACTCAAACGATTGACTTTTCAAACAAAATAAGATGGATGTCTGCCTTGGACGCAGCCAAAACTTTCCCCCACAAGCCTCAAAGACAACAGAAAAAGACCGAAATCCACCTTGTAGGAAGCGCCACCTCCCTGCTCCTCTGCCACCTCCCCAGTCACGTGGGCCCCGTTGTTTTGCAAGTGCCCACAAGAGCCCATTTCCTGGGGGTGAAATGCTACTTTCCCCCCCCCCCTTTTTTTTAAATATATTTTATTGTTTTTTACAGAGAGGAAGAGAGAGGGACAGAGAGTTAGAAACATCGATGAGAGAGAATCACTGATCAGCTGCCTCTTGCACATCCCCTACTGGGGATGTGCCCGCAACCAAGGTCCATGCCCTTGACTGGAATCGAACCCGGGACCTTTCAGTCCTCAGGCCGACGCACTATCCATTGAGCCAAACCGGTTTTGGCTGAAATGCTAACTTTTTCAATTCATCCCCTGCCTAGCCCATGGAGCCCCTTTTGGGGCCTGGCTGGTCGAGGGTGCGGCTGCAGGGGGGCGGCCAGCGCGATGGGGAGGAGGGAGAGGGATGGGGGGGTAGGGAGGGAGGAAGAGGGTACTGGAGGGCGAGTTCTGCAACATCCACGTCTTTATTTTAAGAATTCGTTCTCTTTGTAAATCATAGGACGGATTTCCCCACCCCTCTCCGAAAACAAACCGCAGGCCATCCAGGCGAGCCCCATTGGCACATTTTAAGGAAGAAAATAAAATAATAACGATAATGAAACCACAACGTCTTTTGTTTTCGGTGCTACGGAGAAGCATCTCTTCACAGAGCAGCTGTGCTTCTGTGGCATTAAAAAAACACACAACACACACAACCTTTCAATATAGTTTTGAGGCATTTTAAATTTCACTTTAGCACTGAGGTTTCTTAGCAAACAAGCCCGGGAAGGTAACTGAACTTGCCCGTGTGTTTCGGGGATTTAGGATTGGGGGCTAATTAAATTTATTTTCAGAGGTTCTTAGCTCCTTGTTGTAGAGGTGTTGTCATTTTTAAGCTTTGACTTTTCTCCTGGAATCATCACTGAGTATGCCGCAGCGCTCGCATGCGCGCTCGCTCTCTCTCTCTCTCTCTCTCTCTCTCTCTCTCTCCCTCCCTCCCTCCCTCCCTCCCTCCCTCCCTCCTTCCTTCCCTCCCTTTTGCACTAAAGAGTTTTCTTGCTCAGCTCCGTGCAGCCTGCAGTCGGGGACAGAGGTGGTATTTCCAGCAGCTGCAAAGGCTGAGCATCTGACTGGAGTCCGGCCGGTCAATCGGTCGGGTGCGGCCCCTGCAGCTTCACGGACCTCATTAGGGGAAGCCACCAGCTCCAGAGCGGGTCCCTTTTTCCAGGGTCACTTCCAAGTTCGCTGCAATTCCGATTTGGCCACATTCCTAAGCCCAAACTCGGGGTCCCCAGGCAAGCATTTAGGTCTCACCGCAGGCCGCCCACCCCCCAAAGAAGATGTGTCCCTTGGGGTGGGGGACCCGGGGTGCAGACTGGGCTGGATGCAGGCCCACTCCATCCCTCCCCCCCCCTCCAGGTGCCCAAGACCCGCATCCAAAGCACTTAGAAGAGGCCAGGGGTGCGGGGCAGGCGGGGCGAGGGCGGGACTGGGGAGTCCGGTTCCCCTCAATTCCTACCCCAGCGAGCCTCAGGCTCCTGTCTGATCCAGCAAGGTCAAGGTCGGGGCCGACTCTCCATTGCGCCCTGGCCGATCTGGAGCTCCCGGAGGGGAGCGTACTTCCAAAAGGGACACCTTTGGCCGAAACCAGTTTGGCTCTGTGGATAGAGCGTCGGCCTGTGGACTGAAAGGTCCCAGGTTCGATTCCAGTCAAGGGCATGGATGGACCTTGGTTGCGGTTGCGGGCACATACCCAGTGGGGGGGGTGTGCAAGAGGCAGCCAATCGATAATTCTCTCTCATCGGTGTTTCTGGCTCTCTATCCCTCTCTCTTCCTCTCTGTAAAAAAATCAATAAAATATAAAATATATATATTAAAAATATATATATTAAAAAATATGTAAAAAATATATATTGAAAAAAAAAGGGACACCTTTGGAAAGACCCCCTGCCTACTGCCCCTCCTCCCCACACACACTCAAACCCTTCCCCAGGTCTCATTCCTGCCCACCCTCACCCTCCTCTGAGCCTGCAAACTCCCCTCCTCCTCCTCCTCCTCCTCCTCCTCCTCCTCCTCCTCCCTCCCCACCCTCCCCCAAGAAAGCGGCAGGAAACCCGGGCCCGCCGGAGTTCAGGTCACCTCCTGTTTTCTCTGATGGGCTCCAACTCGGGGACTAAATGAGCGGATGTGCCTGCGAGATCGGGTCCTCAAAATAGAAGCGGCCTCCGTATTTTTAGGATCCTGCCGAAATCCTTATTTCTTCCGGAGAAAAACTCTAGAGTGACTGCAAGCACTTCCCCCCTGGATATTTGTGCCATTTTATCTCCCCCGGCAAGTTGCTCGGGTGACGCAAATCCGCCCCTGTTGTATTAGGGCCACCGAAATAAATGCGCGGAAATCGATCCCCTTCTAGCGAGGAAAACATAAATATGCAGCTGCGACTTTCCCCTTTAATCTTGGCAGAACGAGCTGGTGGAAGAGCAATTGCGAGGGGCGGGCAGGCGAGGGCTCCCTGGCGGGCCTGGAGGCCGCAGACACCAGCAGGAGTGAAGAGGACCTGGATGAACCGAATGAACTTGAGCTTCAGCTGCGCTTGCCAAAACCGGTTTGGCTCAGTGGATAGCGGTTCTAGAGCACTGGCCTGCGGACTGAAAGGTCCCTGGTTCGATTCTGGTCCATGTATCTTGGCTGCAGGCACATCCCCAGTGGGGGTGTGTGCAGGGGGCAGCTGATGGATGTTTTTAACTCTCTATCCCTCTCCCTTCCTCTCTGCAAAAAAATCAATCATATATATATATATATATATATATATATATATATATATATATATATATATATATATTTTTTTTTTTTTTAATGTGGCTGCGCTGTTCTTGGGGGAAGCTCATGTGTCAAGATCATTTCACCCGAGACTGCATAGCTGCACCAGAAAATCACAATCCGCAATAAGAGCAATGGAGCTGAAACCGGTTTGGCTCAGCGGAGAGAGCGTCGGCCTGCGGACTGAAAGGTCCCGGGTTCAATTCCCGTCAAGGGCATGTACCTTGGTTGCGGGCACATCCTCAGTATGAGGTGTGCAAGAGGCAGCTGATCAGTTTCTCTCTCATCGATGTTTCTTACTCTCTATCCTTCTCTCTTCCTCTCTGTGAAAAATCAATAAAATACGTATATATTTTTTTAAAAAAGAGCAATGGCAGAGCGTTCTTTTTGCTGAAAGGTTCATTACACAGCTGGGGGGCGGGGTGGAGGGAAGGCCACCATAGAGGGGTTGCTGGTCACTTCTGATGACTGTCTTTAATGCATATGGCTCTTCCTTCCGTGTTCCTGGGCAGACACAGCCAAAGTCTTGCCCCATCCTGGGAAGGCAGGGTGCCTCAGAGGTTGGTTTTATAATGTAACGACGTGGTCTATGGGATCTGGGGTTGGAAGAAGGGGCCTGAATCAGAGGCGTGTGCACTGATTGGAGCAAGAGCTGGTTCCCATCACCCTCTGGCTGTCTGCAGAGCCTCCACACGTAAACCAGTGCAAATTCTTGTCCTGAAGTCTGGGGCCCAGCTCACACACCAGCTGAGCAGAAAAGCTCCACGAGAGTGAATGCTAAGCATTGCTGATGCAGTCACTGAACTCTGCAAGGGCTCAGCTGCTTTTGTCTTTTCTTACAGATTCTGGACAAAAAATGTATAAAAGGCCATTCCTCTATAGAATGACACACACACACACACACCCTTTTCATTTTAAATATTCTTTCCAATATGGTGCTTTCTGGCTTCCAGGAAAGAGGCGGAAACAGTTATATCTCCACAGGGAGGAGGAGAAAGAGACAAAGTACACGCAGCCGAGTGAGGACGTGAGGGCTGTTTGGCCATTTTGGCATCTGCACATATCCTGCCTGTCCCCCCGCCAGCTGAATGCTGGGCCTGGTGCTTGGGTTTCGTGGTAAACGTGGGACTTCTGTGCCTTGTGGGTGTCAGATATTAGAGTCTAGGACTTTAGAGACATCCCCCCACACACTCCCCCTCCTCCTCCCCCCCACCACACACCCTTTGGATTATACTAAGTAAGCCACCACTTCCTTTTCCTGGAGCCGTTCAGTATTCCAGAACCATATCGAGTTCCTGAGTTTTGGGAAGATAGACTTCGATTGGGGCTAAGAAAGGCAGATAACCATGCGACAAGACCACAAGGCCCAAAGTCACTTGATTGAGTCCTTTTCCCTTTTTCTGTTCTCCCAGGCCTGGCAGACTCACAGGCCGCACCTCCTTCTGTGGCCACAGCCCTGCCCTTGACCCCTCAGGCTCCAGGTCCCAGCATCCACTCCATCCCGCTAGGAGCCCACTGAGGACCAAACGTCGGTTCTCTGCTGCCACCTGCTGGTCCATCTGCGCATTGCAGCAGGCGGCAGCCTTGTTGGCAAGCAGGTGGACTCTTTCTTCCTTGGGCGAAAAGGCAGGCAGGTTTCTAAAATCAGCTGGGACCAGCAGCTGCTTCCTTCCCTGATGCCCACAGGATGGAAAGATCCTGTAGGATGCGTTTAGCATCGCCGGACACGGGGTGAGGGGAGCTGTCACCCTCCAGTGGTATCAGCTACCGTGTTTCCCCGAAAATAAGACATCCTCCGAAAATTAAGACCTACTTACAGGTTTCCTTCTGAGTGAAATAATAAGGCATCCCCCCCGAAAATAAGGCCCCCCCTAGGCTCTGTCTCAGAATGCTATTGCTAAACATGAGAGATTTGGGCCACTGATTCTGAAAGAAATGGAGTTACAAGAAATTCACCGGAATATTCAGGAATTGGATTGTTAGGATGATGTTCCAGAAGATGATGACATGATTGTCATTGAATAAATGAGTCAATTCTTGATACTGTAGGATTCGCAGTTTGTCTGGTTTGTGTTGACAACTACCGTACTACCGTACCGTATACAGGTAATACATTTCCTTTATTTTCATTTAACAATCAATGTGTACCGTATTCTTCTTCACGGAAAAATAAGACATCCCCTGAAAATAAGACCTAGCGCATCTTTGGGAGCAAAAATCAATATAAGACACTGTCTTATTTTCGGGGAAACAGGGTAACATTTGACAGACCTCAAGGCCCGGTGGGTTACCCGTTGACCTGTGTTATCTCCAGCAGAGCCCAGCTCAGGGACGCAGAGGCGATGGGAGGTTACCATCCGGGTTCCAGCTGAGGAAGTTGGTCCTCAGAGAGGTTAAGTGGCGTGCCTGAGGCTGCCCCGGTAGGAAACGGTGTTCCCCTGGAGAGAGCAGGCCACGTTTTCTGACGCATCGGCCAAAATTCTACCACTCAGCCCATCGCTTTAGGGGAAACAGTGTATTTGGAGGGGAATCTCTCTGCCCCCCACCCCCACTCCCAAGTCAGGAGGTGCCTTGGTTTCAGGCAAAGGGGCTGGCGGATGGAACTCGATCCCAGAGATGGTCCCGGGAAGACTGTTACCCAAGGGCAGGTTGAGGACCACATCATTCATCAGTGCCTTGAAGTATTAGGAAGACTGATCCTAATCCACACTGGGGCTCACCAGGTCTCTCTGCCTGCCCTCCCAGTGGCCATGTTGGTGGGGAGGAGACAGAAGGGGGTTCTGAGAAGGAGAACTCGGGGCTCTGTGTGGGGAGCATTGGGCACGGGTTCCCTGCCCAGGGGATAAAGAGAGAGATTGGAGGGTGGGGTTTTAGGGTTTTTTTAGGGTCTGCCCTCTCTGTCCACGTGTGCTGTAAGTGTGAGAAGGGTTGAAGAGCTAGGTCATTTCCCCACCAGCACCCAAGAGTTTTGTAGGATTTCAATGCCTTGTTTGGCTACGAAGAAGTAGTTCACTTTGGAAGTTCATGGCTACCCACCAATATATCTGTAGTAGAGGTATTCCTGTAGATACAGGTGTTTTGTGATTAGTGGCCCTTTTGTCTGAGTAACTATAGATATAAAAGACTAAGTGACTGACCATACATCTGTCTGTTAGGTGACCGACCAGTCGGTACATATGACGCACATTGGCAATTTAAAAATAAACGATATAACAAATAAATGTTGACTGGCGTGTGTGCGGTACATAGAAAGCTCTCACTGGTGCCAACTGAATGAGTGTGTGTTTCCATCTGTCAATCATGAATTTGGTTGACATTCCCATGATAGAGAAAGGGCAAATAGCGATATTAAAATATTTCTTCTAATTCATTTCCTTTCTATGTGAATAAATCTGTGCACTGGACCACCAGTTGGGTATAAAAAAATGCCCCTAATACTAGTTTCCTTGGGTCTTGAAAGAGAATGAGAATTGTAAAGAAGGAGAAAAGCAAGTCTGGGGTCACAGAGGACTTCAGTGGTACCGGGATCTTGCTAACCTGTGTCACCTGCCTCAACCTGGTTCAGAAACTTTGTCCCCTGGACTAAAGCTTAGGGGTGGGGGAAGGGGGGTGTAAATGGAGACCAAGGCAAGAATTTAAGCTGTTTAGGTGCTAGAACTGACAAGCTAGTCAGTGGCTTCACCTTTAACAGCTCCTACTATAAAAAGCATTGCAGCCCTAGCTATTATAGTTTGGCTCAGTGGATAGAGTGTCAGCCTGCAGACTGAAGGGTCCCGGGTTCAATTCCAGTCAAGGGCACTTGCCTGGGTTGTGGGCTTGATCCCCAGTGGGGGGCATGCAGGAGGCAGCCGATCCATGATTCTCTCTCATCATTGATGTTCCTATCTCTCTGTCCTTCTCCCTTCCTCTCTGAAATCATAAAAATATATTTAAAAAACAAACATGGTAACAGAACATGTGTACAACTGTATTCAGTGGCAAATTTATAGACAGAGCACCCGATGACAAGTTAACGCCCAGCTTTATGGTTAGTTTTTCTCTGGTGCGGCTGCTTCCCGCACCAGGAGATGCTGACAGAAAGTGCCTGATCCTTCAAAGTGATCAGTCATGTTTGAGATTAGACTTCTGAACACAGGGCTAACTGCTGTGTCTGTGTGTAAGTGGGCACACATACCTGAGCTATTAGGTTCAAAACAGACTATTCACAAGTGAGTTGGAATGCCCATATGCCTGTTGAAGAAGGCAAGGTCTGAAACATAACGGTCCTACTTCCACATCCTCACTCGATGAAGGTGCACTTCCTCTTCATGGGGGTTATCTGATTTTTCATTGAGTGGTCAGCTTTCACAGCGTGGTGACAAATCACATTTCTACTATCCATGATGACATCACTCTTCTTCCCA
Organism: Pipistrellus kuhlii; assembly: GCF_014108245.1. Lineage (NCBI taxonomy): Eukaryota > Metazoa > Chordata > Mammalia > Chiroptera > Vespertilionidae > Pipistrellus > Pipistrellus kuhlii. The sequence goes on from NW_023425524.1 coordinate 2,711,396, forward strand.
CAACCCCACCAGCCAGCGATGTCTCGGTCCTTTTAACTTTCACTAATCTGTTATGATGCTCTCAATTTGCATTTCTGCTGGGAGGGCCCCATTTGCCTACTCTCTGACACAGTAGATGGCCATAGTCACTTATGCTTGCTTCCCTGATTTGCTAAAAACACAGATAACTCTTCAAGTGCCCCACCTCCTTCCCCCCGCGCCCCCCCCCCCCCATTCCCAACGTGACCAAGTCAGGAGGAACCCCAAACGCTGGAGCCCTCACACCAGCCTGCAACCTGGCATTTCTGGCATCCGGCTGCCCATGATCGGAATTCAATGAGTGACACAGACTGAGTCCAATTCATCAGAAAGCCCTTGGCTGATACACATGTGCCTGGGCGTTGCTAACCGTGAATCACCCTGAATCCTTACCATATTCTAGCAACGAGGTGTAGCTTGGAAACGGGCCTAGGAAAACGTTTATTCAAACTGTGTATTCACCCTCCTCCACTCTCGCCCTGAGTCATAACATCCGGGTCACCTTTTTCCAGGGCAGCCTGAGAGTGGAGTCTATTCTGGTCGCGGGCAAAGCCCCATCTCAAGCTCCATGACTTGGGCCCTGAAAACGCCTCCCTGTTTCAGATGTTTCCTCCTCTCCCTACCCTTCTTCCCACTGCAGCCATGTGTGATGGAGAATTCCACTGGGAGGTGACACCTCAGGGTCTCAAGCAGACTGAGGGCCCATTTTAAAAAGGCTTCTTAAAAGAAAATTATATATATATATATATATATATATATATATATATATATATATATATCCTGGCCAGAATGACTCAGTGGTTGAGCATTGACCTATGAACCAGGAGGTCATATTTGATTCCTGGTCAGGGCCCATGCCTGGTTGCAGACCCCATCCCCAGTGTGGAGTGTGAAGGAGGCAGCCCCCATCAATGATTCTCTCTCATCACTGATGTTCCTATCTCTCTCTCCCTTCCTCTCAGATCAATAAAAAATGTGTGTGTGTGTGTGTGTGTGTGTGTGTGTGTGTGTGTGTGTGTATTTAAAATATATATCAGAGAAGAAGGGAGAGAAAGAAACATCAGTGATGAGAATCATTGATAGGCTGCATACCCCCACTGGAGACTGAAGGGGGAATGTGCCCTGACCAGAAATTGAATCAGGACATCCTGGTTCATAGGTTGATGCCCAACCACTGAGCCACACAGCCCAGCAGGTTCCCCAAGGCAGGTGTCCTGAACAGCAAGAAGTTCAATACGGCCTGTTATCCCAATCTGCTGAGGAGTAAACAGGTTTTCGCTCTTCTCTCCCTTCCTTCTCCTCTCTGTCCCTCCCCTATAACATGTGTAATTTAGTCACGAAGGTCAAAGAGAATCCTCTGAAATTTCTCTTAGAATTTTCCAGACCAGTTGCCAACCTTGCCGGGTGAGTCTCCGGGGAGTACTCTGCTCAGCACTTCCAGACATTATCTCACTCGACCCTCGGATCAAGCCCGGGAAGGAGCTGTCCTTAGCATTTCCATTTTACTTGGGAAAACAAAGTTTTAATTAAGTAACTTGTCTGAGGTCACAGTTCATAGTGATACACACTGGATTCGAACCTTTTTTTTTTGTCACCAGGGCCTTTGATCATCTCTTCTCCAATCTTTCTGTGTCCTTATTCTTTCTATACTTCAAAAATGAAGTAGAAATTAAGACATTTCTAGATGAATAAAATTAACCGTGTATAAATAACCCTATATATGAATGACAGGAAAACTAAAAGGTGTATTAGAAAATATATAACACAAAATAAGGCAGTAATAGAGGAACAGAGAAACAAAATCAATGTGAGACCTATAGAAAACAAAAGATGGTAATTTTATTAATTATTGATTATATTAGTAATCATATTAATGGAAATGGATTAAACACTCCAATCGAAAAGCACAAATCAGCAGAATGGATTTTTAAAAAATGTTCTAACTATGCTACCTACAAAAAAAAAATTCTTGAGATTCAAAGACATAAGCAAATTGAAAGGAAAAATAGTTTTTAAAAAGTATATCTTTTTCAAGTCGCTATACTACTCTCTGACAAAACAGACATTAAGACAAAAAGTATTCCTAGAGCCAAAGACAGACATTTTATGATGATAAAAGAGTCAATCCATCAAGAAGACATAATTATAATCACATATGCACTTAATAACAGAGCCCCAAAATACATGTAGCAAAAAGTGACAGAATGTGAAGGAAGAAATAAATAATCCCATAGTAATAGCTGAAGTCTTGAGCAGCCCACCTTTAACAATGGATAGGCTTAGACAGAAGATCAGTGTGGAAAACAGAAACTTGAATAGCACTATAAATCAACTGAACCCAACAGACATCTATAAAACACTCAACCCAACAATAGAAGAATATACATTCTTCTCAAGTGCACATGGACTATTTTCCAGGGCAGACCACATGTTAGGCCATAAAACAAGTCTCATAAATTTAAAAGGATTTAAGTCATAAGAAGTCTGTTCTCCAACCACATGAAGCTAGAAATCAATAACAGACAGAAATTTGGGAAATGCATTAGTATGTGAAAGTTAAACAACATGTCCCAAATAACCAATGGGTAAAAAAAAAATAAAAAGAAAGAAAGAAAAAAGAAAAGGAAGGAAGAAAGAAATCACATGGGAAAATAGAGAATATTTTGAGATAAATGAATAGGAAAATAGAACATACCAAAACTTATGAGGTATAGCAAATGTGATGCGTAGAGGAAAATGCATGGCTATAAACATATATATATATATATGTATATATATTTTACAGAAAGACCTCAAATCAATAACCTAACCTTTTACCTTGAGACTCTGGAAAATGAAGACAAAACTAAGTCCGAAGCTAGCAGAGGAAAGGAAATATTATTAGAGCAGAAATAAATGAAATAGAAAAGAAAAAATAGGAAAAAAAATCAATAAAAACAAAAGTTGGCTTTTTGATAAGATCAGTAAAAATTGACAAACCGCCTGGCCAGCACAGCTCAGTGGTGGAACATCGACCTATGAACCAGGAGGTCACAGATTTGATTCCTGGTCAGGGCACATGCCCAGGTTGCAGGCTCAATCCCCAGTGTGGGGTGTGCAGGAGGCAGCCAATCAATGATTCTCTCTCATCATTGATGTATCTATCTGTCTCTCTCCCTTCCTCTCTGACATCAATAAAAATATATTTTAAAAACTGTGACTAAGAAAAAAAGAGAAAAGTCTCAAACTACTAAAATCAGGAGCAAAAGAGATGGCATGACCTTAAAGAATACAAATAATTATAAGGGAATATTATGAACAATTATACGCCAACAAAATTAGATAAAATAGATGAAATGGACAGAATTCTAGAAAGACACAGCTACCAAAATTGACTCATGAAGAAATAGAAAATCTGAATAGATGCATAGTCCAGCAACAGATGTTCTAATTTTAAAAATGTTTTTTTTTTTACAAGTAATGGATTGTCTCTGTTGAATACCAAATTTTATATATAACTTTTAGCTACACACACACACACACACACACACACACACACACACATATATATATATTCTAATCTATAATAATCAAAGCATAATATGCTAATTAGACCGGATGTATTTCTGGATGAGGCAGGGGCTGCGAGGGAAGCCCGGATCCCAGGTGCCAGAGGGAAGCCAATGCCAGTAGCTGGGGGAAGGAAGGCCTACCCTTGCATGAATTTCGTGCATCGGGCCTCGAGCATTTTTAATAATTATATTATTATAATTAATGGTTATGCTATTATATATTGCTACTCATTTTTGCACATTTAATCTCCTTTTTGTGTTATCTTTACCAGTTTCTCCTTACATTTCTCTTGGTTTTATTTTGTATATTTTGAAGTTGGTGTTAGATGCGGAGGTTAACAACTTTTTCATGGGCTATACTTTTAATCAGTATGAATCTGTCTCCTTTTCCTTTAGGCATACACCTCAGGGGGATCTTGTTAGTCTTAGGAAAGTGCTATTGGGATAGTTTACAGGTCAGACAGATAGATATATAGAGAGATAGAAATGTAGTTATATATCTACAGATGTAATTCTACCTATGTGTGTATATACACATAAATTTCACAGAACTCCAATCTTCTATAATATTCAGACTTCCTTTTCCTGTATATGTCTCATATGTATTAATACCTGAGAAGCATGCAGTTATTTTATTTTATTATTTTTAAAAATATATATTTTATTGATTTTTACAGAGAGGAAGGGAGAGGGATAGAGAGTTAAGAAACATCAATGAGAGAGAAACATAGATCAGCTGCCTTCTGCACACCTCCTACAGGGGAAGTGCCTGCAATCAAGGTACACGCCCTTGACTGGAATCGAACCTGGGACCCTTCCACTGAGCCAAACCCATCAGGGCAGCATGAAGTTATTTTAACGAAGAACCTTTAAGTAATGGAATTAGTCCTTTATATTTTTAAGTAGAATGACTACTTTTCAACGGGGCCTTTATATCTTTCAGTGGAGCCTGCTTTCCCGCTGGGACCATGTCCAGTGGCCGAATACTTATTTGTACCATGGATGGAGAAGGAACTCTCCTCTCTTTCCCGTACCGCTTGCTCCATTTTTCCGTCACTATCTCCATCTCGATGGGTCTTGTCTTTCTCTCTCTCTCTCCCACGCCCCTTCTGATTTTCTCTCCGATCCTTCTCCCCGCAGGTTCTGATGAAGTTATTCCCAACAAGCCCTCTGAAGGCGCCTCCTCCGAGGCCTCCCGCCTGAGAAATTAGGTGGCTGGGCCGGTGCCTCGATGGCTATTTTTACCTCGTGTTTGTCCGCTGGCTGACGTGGTTTATCAGTGCCTCCAAAGGCCCATTGTCCAGCACTTCAAGAAGAATGTTGTTATATTGACTGCGAGTGCGTCAGCCCGGTCCCTCCGGGGGGGATACTTGGATGAAATTAGATAATTTCCATTAAGAGACTGCACATTATTAGTCCCCGGTGCCAAACCGGGAGAAGGAGCCAAGATGACTATTTCTGGCCGGGCTCACCTCAGGAAGGAACCTTCTCGGCTTTAATGGGATTTTGCTATTGTTGGTTGCCTTCTGTTTGACACTCGGCCAGGCCCCGGCTTGGAAATTGTTTAGAAAAGCTGCATGAAATATAATGGAGTCCCAGCCATTTGCTGAGGCACATTCCTGCACAATGTTTATTTTGAAGAAAAAGGGGGGGGGGGGGAGAGAATATATTGTCCTTGGCAGACAACAATTAAAAAAAAAAAAAGAGGCAGTAACTTGAATCTCGGACCATATGCTTCTTGTTACCCGCTGTGTTTAAAAAACTCCCTGTTGGTATCAGAGGATTTCGCACCGAAGTGATAAATCTCTTGTAATATTTATAAGCATCTTCATTACAGGCCCAGGAAGACATGTCAAGGCACCCGTGTCTTCGAGGTGAGGAAGAGGGAATCGGAAAGAATATTCCAGGCTCACGCTCTCCCAGTCTGAGCCCAGATGTCAAGTCCACAGAAATCCCTTTGCCCCGCTGTCTAGAAAAAAAAAAAAGAAAAAAAATGGGGTCAGGGTGTGAATCTGTAATACTCTCAACAATACCGGTAAAGAGAAAAGAAAAGAAAAAAATAGCCCAGCCACACCAGCCAGTGTGGTTCAATGGTTGAGCATCAACCTATGAGCCAGGAGGTCACTGTTCCATTCCTAGTCAGGGCACTTGCCCGGGTGGCAGGCTCCATCCCCGTTGAGGGGCGTACAGGAGGCAGCCGACCCATGATTCTCTCTCCTCATGGATGTTTCTGACTGTCCATCTCCCTTCCTCTCTAAAGTCAATAAGAATATTTTTGAAAAAATAAATATAAGAAATAATATAAGAGCATCAGAGTAAAAAAAATTCTTTCTCAAGCAGCTGCAAGGCCTAAGCCTGTGTGAGCGGGCAGTGTTCTGAGCAGAGGGCATCACTGAAGCAGCAGAGGGTGGCAGGAATAAGCAAGCTTTTCTTCAGTCGTGCGGACATTTGTGAAGGTCAGTCTTTGATCCGAACGGTGGAGTCCTGCTTTTTTGTGTGTTTTTTTGTTTTGTGTTCAGTAAAAGCTGGTTTCACCATCAGAGTTGACTTTTTGGCAGTACTATGGCACAAACTGTCCTCCAAGGCCATTGAAATTTTGGACATTTTTTAATGAGATTGAAATCCCTAACTTGCTATCTTACAAATTAGCTGAGTTTCCCAGGCTTAGCCTTCTTGTATCGTCCAATAAGGTTTTGGGACCTAACCTGTTTGGCTCAGTGGATAGAGCGTTGACCTGCAGGCTGAAGGGTCCCAGGTTCGATTCCGGTCAAGGGCATGGACCTTGGTTGCAGGCACATTCCCAGTAAGGAGTGTGCAGGAAGGCGGCTGATCGATGTTTCTCTCTATCCTTCTCCCTTCCTCTCTGTAAAAAAATCAATAAAATATATATATTTTTTTAAATAGTAAGATTTTGGGCTAAGTACATGTGAAAAAATGGTTGACTGAAAAGAACAAAATAAAACCCAAGGTGGGATTCCAATAGGCAGCCCTTGAAAAAGCAATCAGCTGCCACTTCTAAGAGTTGCTTGGTTGTGTTAAGATGCAGTTTTTCCAAGACTAGTTTGAGATAAAAACTTTAAGTCCAGAAGCCAATCCCATCCATGAGCATTTCGGTGGCCTCAAACACGCTGCTTCCTTCCCATTATTTGGCCTTAGCCTTGGTCTTTTCCTCTTTAGCCCTTTCAATAAATAATATGAGCAACTGAGTCTTGACTGTCAACAACAATGGGGAGAGAGGAAGCAGGAATAATTAAAAGCTAATCACCAACACTAATCACCAAATCAACGCTTAAAACATAAATGTCATCCTTTTCCCACAAAATCTTTCATCAGAAATGCTGACCCAAGGCCAAGACCGACCCGGGGTGGTGGGTGAGCCTTGCAAAAGAGGAAATGGAAACGCACAATTCCAAGTGCATGCTGGTCATACACAGACTCTGCTCTGTCCCTGCCTACACAATGGTCCTGTTTTGTGTGTGGGGTTTTTTTTTTTTTTTTTTTTTAATATACTCTTATTGATTTCAGAGAGGAAAGGAGAGGGAGAGAGAGAGAGAGAGAAACATCAATGATGAGAGAGAATCATTGACCAGCTGCCTCCTGCCCGGCTCCTGCGAGGGATCAAGCCCGCAACCTGAGCATGTGTCCTTGACCAGAATCAAACCTGGGACTTTTAGTCCACAGGCTGATGCTCTGTCCCCTGAGCCATACCAGCTAGGGCAATGGGGTCCTATTTTAACCACAGGGAAGCCAACAGGCACCAGCAATGAGTCCCGTAGGACAGGTAGAATTCTAAGATGACCCCCAGGTGTACAGGTCCTATACTATATCCGCTCCTTGAGTATGGACAGGATCTGCAAACAGGATAGGACAGCACTAGTGGTTAGGGAACATTATACAGCAAAGATGAAGAGGCTTGACAGATGTAAAGTGAGATCTCAAGTCAGTCCATTCTGACTTAACCTGAGGGACATGATCTTGAGTGGTTCTTTTTTTATTATTATTATAAATATATTTTATTGATTTTTTTACAGAGAGGAAGAGAGAGGGATCAAGAGTTAGAAACATCGATGTGAGAAACAATCGATCAGCTGCCTCTTACACCCCCCCACCCCCCTCCACTGGGGATGTGCCTGCAACTAAGGCACATGCCCTTGACCAGAATTGAACCTGGGACCTTTCAGTCCTCAAGCCTACGCTCTATCCACTGAGCCTAACCGGTTTTGGCTTGAGTGGTTCTTATTTAATCAAGGGAGAGGCCCTCAAAGGAGGACCAGTCCTTCCTCAGGAAAGACACTTTCTCCTGTGGGCCTTGACGAAGAGTCTCAACTGTTTGCATTGTAAGACGTTACCTGCGTCTTTTTCTTTCCCATTCCATCTTTTGCTTTTGCAGGAGTCACGACTAACTCATTTCTGCAATGCCCCAAAGCCTTGTCCACTACCTCCCACGTAGTAAATGATCAATAAGTATTGGCTTGACTGGATTTTCAATTGAGTTGAACAGAAACACTAGGAGGAGCTAATCTGGGGACCCCCAAACCAGGAATGACTTCATAGGATCACGTGTGCCTTCCTTCTTGGTAGGTCAAGTCGGCCAAGGTCCACGGGTGCCCAGCCTTCGTTGAAAGACCTATGGAGTTTGTCCATACCAGTGGTCGGCAAACTCATGAGTCCACACAGCCAAATATCAACAGGACAATAATTGACATTTCTCTGGAGAGCCACAGTTTTTAAACATAAACTTCTTCTAACGCCACTTCTTCAACATAGACTCGCCCAGGCCGTGGTATTTTGTTGAAGAGCCACACTCCAGGGGCCAAAGAGCTGCATGTGGCTCGCGAGCCACAGTTTGCTGACCACGGGTCTATACTGTTCAGCAATCGAGCAATTGAACATTGATTTTTCTTGGAATGCGTTTATATCTAATAGATGCTGTGCCACTAAGAGGCAGAAGACAGATGCCTGCCCTCAGAAAGCTTCGTGACATCCCAGAGACCACGACTCCATGATGGGGACCCTCTTTTCCCTGTAATATGCTCTCCCTGCTCACGTTTGTTCTCGCCCTCTCCTCTGACCTCAGGAGAGACCCTGAGGACAGCTGCTCCCCATCCTCAAACACGTGACCCTCCCATCATTAAGGCCCATTACTGAGTCACCTCCCGGCCCTCCCCTCCCTCCAGCTGGGTCTCCAAAGCAGGAATATTGATGCTGACCTGCCTGGAAGGGCCCCTGTAAGAAATAACTCATTAAAAAAAGGCTTTGAGGTGCAACGCGAGGGCCAGAGAAGGGGGCCAGGGAGCTTTCCTGGCACTCCATTCATTTTCCAGGGCCAACAGCTCCGGTCCCGGGTCTAAGAAGGATGGGGAAGGTGGAGTGAGCCTCCTATGGGCTATTTGTTTTCAATAAGGACCGGGCACTCCTTTCGCAGCACATTTGTCATCCGGGTCCTTTTCATTGTCTCCTGCTCAGAAATGCTCGATAAGGATCTTGCTGAGTGGCCACTAAGAAAATCAACAAAGGAACCTGCCATGGTGCCCCCCCCACACACACACACACACTTCAAAGCTCTGACAATATCTTATTTTTATTATTTCTTCTTGTCCCCCTTCCCCCGCCCACCAAAGTATGAACAATGTGTTTTGCATCCTAGAATGTCGGTGGGAAAATAGATTTCTCGTTAGTGGGATCCTGAGCTGCTGACAATGGATAAGATGATACAGTCAGCTGAAACCGGTTTGGCTCAGTGGATAGAGCCTGCGGACTGAAAGGTCCCGGGTTCGATTCCGGTCAAGGGCATGTACCTTGGTTGCGGGCACATCCCTAGTACGGGGTGTGCAGGAGGCAGCTGATCGATGATTCTCTCTCATCGATGTTTCTAACTCTCTATCCCTCTCTTCCTCTCTGTAAAAAATCAATAAAATATATTTTAAAAAAAAAAAAAGATAGTCATTCAGGCTAAGAGTGGTAAACATGTTTTTTATTATACATCCCTTTTTCTCCTAAAGAGGGTACAACAGGACCGAGTAGACCCCACGGCAGGCAGCAGTAGAGACCAAGGGTCAGGGTGTACCCTTTGGGTTTTGTTTTGAAAAATCTGATGATTTCAGACGCACTGTGAGCGCATCTTTGTTTAATGGCAAATTCAACAGAACTGAGTATTAGGAGAGGTGTGGGGAGAGCGGAAAAGAGTCTCCGTTCTCTTAAGAAAGTCCTGACATGCCCACCAGACCCTATCAGGGGTCCCAAGGGTGCCCTGAATGGGATGGACCATGAGTGCCAAGGTCAAGTGGATTTTAGACTCACTGGAATCTCACAATCCTACACACTCCTCTTAATGGTACCTAGGGCAGTTTAACAGATCTGGTGAATCCAAGGAAACTGATCCTACATTGCACACACCAGGCATTAAGAGGGAATCCTAGGGAATCCTATAGAACCAGCTGGTGTGGCTCAGTGGATAGAGCGTCGGCCTGCGGACTGAAGGGTCCCGGGTTCGATTCTGGCCTAGGGCGCATGCATGCTCCATCCCCAGCAGGGAGCAATCAGCCAGTGTTAATGAGCTCTCTTACTGGGGCCTCCACACACAGGGACGCCGACGTTTGGCCTTCACGGTATGCGGCATGTAGCCTAGGGCTCTGACACCCGGTAGAGGTGAGCTGACCCCTGAAAGGTCACCGCTGACCCCTGGAAGGTCACTGCCAAGGGGAGGGTGCAGGGCCAGGAGCTCGGGCCAGTTGTCTCTGAAGAGGGGAGGAGGCCTCGGGCCCCAGCACAAAACAAAAGGCCGAGGAGGGAGGAAGCCAATGAAACGGCTTATCTCATTTATTTATTTTCCTCCCCCATTTCCGCTTGGGCCCCTCTGGCCCCCATCCTGCGGCCGCTGGCTTCCCGGCCACGATCTGGCTAATAACCTCCTGGCTGGTATGCCGGCCCCTCTCTGCTCCCTAATCACTTCTGCAGGCATGGCTGGGGCTGCATTTACCACTCACAGGATTTCCGTCGCTGATAACCGCGGGCCGGTCGCTCCCCAGCTGGCCTCCTGGGCTTGGAGTGTCTCTGGACAGCTTGCAAAGCATCCCCAACTCTTCCCAAGGAAGAGTGGCCTTACATGTCTTCCCTGCACCCCCAGCTTCTCCCTCATGGCCCCCCCCACCCCCCGGGTCTTTTACGTATGTGGCTGCCCCACAATGGAGAGAGGAGAGATAAAGTGACTATTCCAGGTGGGTCACTCACTCACAAATCTCTATAGTCTGAGGATTGTGGGAGGGGCCTCCAGATGCCACCTGTCCATCAAGCGAGGGGACACAGCGCCCCCTGGTGGCCACACACACACACACACACACACACACACACACACCACACACACACCCCACACACACACCACTGCATGGACCCCTATAGGATTGTTAGAGCAATCCTCAGCCATGCATCCACCTATCCGGGTGTTTTTCTTTCTTTCTTTCTTTTAATTCTGTGGTGACTGGCAGCACACATGCAGAAAAGTACACAGGGTAAGCAAGCTCACTGAAGTGTCACCAAGAGCTGAAACTGATTTGGCTCAGTGGATAGAGCCTCGGCCTGCAGATTGAAGGGTCCCGGGTTCGATTCCGGTCAAGGGCATGTATATCCCCATGCGGGCACATTCCCAGTGGGGGGTGTGCAGGAGGCAGCTGATCGATGTTTCTCCCTCATTGATGTTTCTAACTCTCTATCCCTCTCTCTTCCTCTCTGTAAAAATCAATAAAATAGATATTTTTTAAAAAGTTTCCCCAAGTGAACACCGGAGGCAATCCGTGCAAACCAGGAACAGCCTCTCCCCCAGCCAGAAGCCCTCTCTCTGGCCCGGCCCAGCCCCTGCCCCCTGCGCCCTCCCTCATTCCCAGCCACTGCTCTGACTTCCATCACCAAAGACCTGATGTCTCCTCATGGACAGGATCTGGGGGTGAGGGGCTTGTGGGGCCTGAGCCGGGGTTTCTATTTCATTCTGGGCTGTCAGGCTCCCTGACTCCTCCACATCGCACACCCCGGGAGGAATCCTGGGGAAAGAGCTGTCCTGGTGCAAAGCCTGGCAGTGGGCAGTGTGCCAAGTGCAGGCGAATGGGGAACGAGATGGAGAAGACATTGTGGGGCGATCGGGGCTACGGGAGGCTGAGGCCTGGGCTGGGAGGGGAGGGGAAGGTGAGGAGGGGGAGAAAAACCGTTCCCACTGCCCCTGAGAGTCTTCCACCCATTCTCGCCTCTTTTTGTGTTTTTCCTTACTTCTAGAAACACAGTTTTAAATTATATATATATCGCCTTATTTTACATGTAAATTTATTTTCTTCATTATAAATATATATATATATATTTGGAACCTACAGAAAGATTCCCCACAAGCGCCAACACAAGGAAAACTATGATGACCTTTTAGTGCTCCCTATGTCTCGTCGTTGTCTGCCCCGGAGAGCAGCGTGGCCATCACGTGGCGGTGGGAAACGGACCAGGTCAAGACTGCCATTACACGGGGCCATGAACATGACCCGGGCAATGAGGAAGTAGGTGAACTAAGATCCCTCCCAGTCCAAACATCCCAGGGTGCCAGGATCCCATTCATACACACACACACACACACACACACACACACACACATTCACACACACATTCATCCCCTCCCCCCAACATACACACACATTCATCCCCTCCACCCAACATACACACACATTCATCCCATCCACCCAATACACACACAGAGCCCAGGCCTCCAAACATCCCAGTGCCAGGATCCCATTCATCCCCTACACATACACACACATACACACACACACACACACACAAACACACATTCATCCCCTCCACCCAACACACACACACACACACATTCATCCTATCCACCCAATACACACACACACACATACACATACACACATTCACACACACATTCATCCCCTCCACCCAACACACACACAAACACACATTCATCCCCTCCACCCAACATACACACACACATTCATCCTATCCACCCAATACACACACACACACACACACACATTCACACACACATGCATTCCCTCCACCCAACACACACACACACACACACACACACACACCCCAAAGAACAGCCTGCAAAGGGCTAAGTTCGCCTCCACGCAGCCTTGTGTCCTCACCGGGAAGACAGACAGCCACACACAAGACCTTTCACTTCGCATCCGTGCTCCAAAAGAAAAGCTGGCTGAAAGCAGACGGGGCATGCAAGACCATAAAACCATCTTTTACTGCCCCAAAGCCTCCCGCCACAATGCCCCCAGGTGGGGGAGCGGGGGAAGTGCCGTTTCATATGTTTGTAACAGCGTCTGACTTAACAGTCCACAGTTTTGCTTCGTCACCAACCAGAACAAATATGATACCTCCAGATTTATGGCATCCTCCTATTCAAAGACCTAAGGAGCCGGAGTGACTAACCCGGCCATTCCAAGGAAACGCTTTATAATTCCTCGGGCCTGGAGATTCCTGAGAGAAGGCTATTTTCGAGAAGGATTTAAGGCCTGAAAGCTCTCAACAAAAGTTCCCTCTGACGCTTGGCCGGGAGGTGGAAAGAGAGAAAAACCAGTTGGCACGCACCACCTCCCTGTCCTCTGAGCACGCGAGGCAATCACTCACCGGCTTCCCGAACCCTTTCCTTGTCTTCAGCATGAAAACAAAAGCCCTGGCCGGGTAGCTGATGGGTTAGAGCACCATCCCATTGTGCCAAGGTTTAGGGTCAATCAATGAACGCAAAAAATAAGTAATGGATCTCTGTCTCTCCTTCTCCCTTCCTCTCTCCAAAAATCAATTTTAAAAATCTTTTTTTTAAAAAAACCTATTTATTTGTTTTTCTTACATCAAAATATCTGTTTTGCCGAAACCAGTTTGGCTCAGTGGATAGAGCATCAGCCGGTGGTCTGAAGGGTCCCGGGTTCAATTCCGGTCAAGGGCATGTACCTTGGTTGCAGGCACATCCTCAGTAGGGGGCGTGCAAGACGCAGCTGATGGACGACTCTCTCTCTCCTCCATGTTTCTAACTCTTTAATTCTCTTCCTTCCTCTCTGTAAAAAAAAAAATCAATAAAATATATTTTTAAAAATATCTGTTTAATTACTGATGAAAAGCAAGGCTGGAAGTCGTAGTTTAGGAATACAGAAAGAAGCAATGGAATTTCTAAGGCGGGTCAGTACAGACCATTACGTTCTCCAACGCCAGTTGGAAAATGAGGATCCTCTTTTATTTTCCAAATCAAATGATTTCTAGCTGCCCTGACCGACACAACCTACCAGAAGTCCAGCAGAGACACATCAAGGCACCCCAACCAGAAGACATTCTGAACTTGAACTTTACCCCCCCCCCCCATTAAATGTCAAATGACCAGGGAGTCCCCAAGTCTGAAATGAAATCCCCTTACAAGTCAAGGTCCAGAGGAGTTCAAAGCAGCCATGAAGGCCTGAGCTTACATAACCTCACCCTCCATGGAGATGAAGTTCAAAGACACTCCATGTCCACGTCTTTCTCTCTCTGGCGTCGGCAAGAAGCCTTCTTGACGTTCTGGGCGGGGTGGGGTGGGGTTCTTGGAGCCAGCCATCCGGGCTTCCATTCCAGGAAAGGGCCTGAGCGCTAGAATGAATTCCACTGCGAGCCTCTGATGTGCCTCCTCTCATTTCCTTTTTTTATGATGATGTCTTCATTGTGGTAAAAGACGCTTCACTTCACATGCACCCTCTGAACCATTGGTTAAGGGCAGTGGAGCGGCATGGAGTACACTCACCGGGTTGTGCAACCAACGCCACCAGCTTTTCTCCAGAGCTCTTCCCAGCTTGTGCAACTCAAACGTGGTCCCCATTCAACAGTCACTCCCCCTCCCCTTGCCCCCAGCCCTCTGAGGCCTCCATTCCACTCTCTGCCTCTCTGAATGTGTCTGCTCTAGAGATGGAATCACACTGGTCTTCTCTTTCTTTCTTTCTTTTTCTTTCTTTCTTTCTTTCTTTCTATCTTTCTTTCTTTTTAAATATATTTTATTGATTTTTTTACAGAGAGGTAGGGAGAGGGATAGAGAGTTAGAAACATCGATGTGAGAGAAACATCGATCAGCTGCCTCTTGCACACCCCCTACCAGGGATGTGCCCGCAACCAAGTTATATGTCCTTGACCGGAATCGAACCTAGGACCTTTCAGTCCACAGGCCAACGCTCTATCCACTGAGCCAAACCGGTTTTGGCGGCCTTGTCTTTCTGTGACCGGCCTGTTGCACTCTTCACAATGTCCTCAGTGTGCATCTTTATGTGACACCTGTCCCAATTCGCTCCCTTTGGAAGATTGAGCGATACCCCATGTTGCCTATTCATCCTTCCGTCCATGGGCACTCGCGTGGCTTCCATCTTTGACTATTGAGGGCAGTGCTGCTATGAACGGGGTCAGTGGTCGCCAAACTCCTTAATCAACAGAGCCAAATAGCAACAGGACAACGACGGACATTTCTTTGGAGAGCCACATTTTTTAAACGTAAACTTCTTCGAACGCCACGTCTTCAACATAGACACGCCCAGGCCGTGGTATTTTGTGGAAGAGACACACTCCAGGGGCCAAAGAGCTGCATGTGGCTGGAGGGCCGCAGTTTGCCGAGCATGGAACTAGGTGGATGTGCCTCCCTTATTAAAGAGATAAAAAAAAACTTAAACCACAGCCTGGGCGGCATGGCTCAGTGGTTGAGCAACAACACCTAGGAACCAGGAGGTCACAGTTTGATTCCCAGTCAAGGGCACATGCCCAGGGTTGCAGGCTCAACCCCCAGTGTGGGGTGTGCAGGAGGCAGCCGATCCATGATTCTCTCTGATCATTGATGCTTCTATCTCTCTCCCTCTCCCCTCCTCTCTAAAAGCAATAAGAAAAAAAATTTTTTTTAAATATATTTTATTGATTTTTTTTTTTTTTACAGAGAAGAAGGGAGAGGGATAGAGAGAAACATCGATGAGGGAGAAACATTGATCAGCTGCCTCCTGCTCATCCCCTACTGGGGATGTGCCTGCAACCAAAGTACATGCCCTTGACTGGAATTGAACCTGGGACCCTTTGGCAGGCCAACACTCTATCCACTGAGCCAAACTGGTTAGGGCAATAAATAAATAAATAAATAAATAAATAAATAAATAAATAAAAACCTTAAACCACACAGAGCATCCTCACACCAATAGCACTTTGATAATAACCCAATCCCTAGCCCCAGAGGGCTCCAGGCAAAATCCCATTTCTCCAGCCCAGTGTGTGATGCTGGCCAGGGCCGGAGCACACACAGAGGAAAGATCCTGCTCCGCGAAGGAGGGTACACGGTGTGATTGGAAGTCCTCACCAGTCATTGCCAGGTGACCACAACCCACATGGAGGTCAACTGGGGTGCCGCATCCCCCTGGGGCCTGGGGGAGATGACCTCACCCCCGGACACAGCTGGCTTCCCCAGAAAGGAGCGCCTGAGCCATGACTGCCTGAAGCCCATGCTCATGGCTCAGACTGGAAACACACCAGCGAGGATTTATGTCCTGCCTGAGAAGCGTACAACGTGGCCACCGCGGATGGAGGCCAGGACTGGGGAGGGTCAGGGAACGGGGGGAGGAAGACGGAGTGTTTGATCCATCTTGCCGCTCCCGCCCAGAGCATCCTCGCCTGCCAACATCTGGATGGCCAACTGGAACGACGCGAAATGTCAGGAACATCTGAGGGCCCGGGGCTCCTCCCCCAGGAAGCTCAAAGCTGGGCAAAGGTGGGGGATGAATAGAATTAAGGCTCTAAGAGGCAGGGGGACTCAAGGAAACGCGGTTGAGCAACACGCCACCAAGACGTGGCAATCTTCACTGTAGCCTTTTGAAGGCCCTGAGAGCATTGTGAGAAGGATACGGCTTTAAGGGCTAAGATTTGGCCCTAACCGGTGTGGCTCAGTGGATAGAGCGTCGGCCTGTGGACTCAAAGGTCCCAGGTTCGATTCCGATCAAGGGCATGTACTTTGGTTGCGGGCACATCCCCGGTGGGGGGTGTGCAGGGAGGCAGCTGATGGATGTTTCTCTCTCATGGATGTTTCTAACGCTCTATCCTTTTTCCTTCCTCTCTGTAAAAAATCAATAAAATATATTTTTTAATAAAAAGCCGAAACCGCTTTGGCTCAGTGGATAGAGCGTCAGCCTGCAGACTGAAAGGTCCCGGGTTCGATTCCGGTCAAGGGCATGTACCTTGGTTGCGGGCACGTCCCCAGTTGGGGGTGTGGAGGTAGCTGATTGATGTTTCTAGCTATCTCTCTCCCTTCCTCTCTGTAAAAAATCATTAAAATATATATTTTAAAAAAAACACTGAGATTCACCCCACCGGGCCTTAATGGGGTCCAGATGCTCCGAGGACAATCTTGCTGGACAGCCCTGTGACGTTTATATTTGTCCAAAGGAAAGCCAGAAAAGGGGGTGGGGGGATCGCTCATTCTCTCAGCCCTCTGATAGCGGGTCCACGAGATCCCTTCACACACCCCTCTCCCCCCAAAAAAGCTCCCCATATATCCTCCAGGACTTCGGCTGCCTTAAAATATAGGCCTGCATTTATCTTGGCCACATTAACGCGATCTGTTTGACCAATACGTTTGTATTTATGATGGCCGAGGGCAGATTAGGGTTGTTAAAAACTTGTCCCGGGGACGTGAAAATACTCCTCTGTCATTAATACAATCCGTAATGTAAACCGTGATGTCAGGTCCACGCCGAGGGTAAAAACGCTCCGCACGTCGGCGCACATCATTTTTTAAAGCAATTGAGCCCCTAATGGAACGACAAAGGTCATCATAACAAACCATTACGGCCTCGGTCTTGGCAACGCCGGCCAGGGAAGCATCTCCAAGAAACCGTCATCATTCCTCCGATGTTATGGCAGCCGGACGACAGCCGTGGCCCGCAGATGAGTCATGCCGGCTCAGATCCTCAGTAGCTTTGTGCGCGTCGGGCGATCAATTATTCACGTGTTTACAAAGAGCTTTTGGGGCTGATGTTAACCAGAGCCGCGCGCAGAGACGGGCTGGCCAGCTGTCCTCGCTGGCCTGGGCCTCCAACTTAACAAGCGGCTCTAATTGCTCGGCCGGTCATGGGGAAGGTGCCCCCCCGGACCCCTCCAAACGACCAAGCAAAGACAATCACTCCTGAGACTCCATTAGGAGGTGTAAAAATATTCATCAGGAATAACGATATAACGATGACAACGAGACTTCATGGACGGTGCTCCCAGCAAGCCCGAGAGAGAGAGAGAGAGAGAGAGAGAGAGAGAGAGAGAGAGAGAGAGAGAGAGACCAGTTAGACTTAACTTAGAACCCACAAGGCTCCATCGGGACCACAATCTGGACTGGGAGACACTGGGGGACTGGGTCAGGGATGGGTGGAGGGGACAGAGAAGGGAATGAAATGGGGGAATCCAGGGGCTGTGGGCCTAAGAGGGAGGGAGGGAGGAGGAGCAAGAGCAGTCTAGAATGTTCTGGGAAGAGGAAGGGAGCAGGACCGAGGACCACCAAGGATGAGTCGATGAGGTTTGGTCAATAGCCAAAGGCGAGTGAACTTGACCCACCCATCAGCCTTGGAAGGAGCTGGATGGGAAGTCGTGTCTCAGCCCCTTCTGTTGCTTAACACAACCCACAGGCTGTCCGGGAAGAGTACCGTATTTTTCGGACCATAAGACGCTCCGGACCATAAGACGCACCAGTTTTTAGAGAAGGGAAATGAAGAAAAAAAGATTCTGAAACAAATAGTGTCCTAAAATATTTTATGTGCATTAAAACCCAACATCACAGTCATAAACACATGTAATCAACCCTGTAAAGTAAACAGCAGCATTTAGAACCATTTTAGAGCCGGGCAAGCACACAGAGACCACACAGAGCCAGGCAAGTAAAAAAACTTTTTTTTTAAAGTATATGTGTAGGCTATATTTGGACCATAAGACGCAGGGACTTTTCCCCCCACTTCTGGGGGGAAAAAAGTGCGTCTTATGGTCCGAAAAATACGGTAATCATGTGATGGCGGCAACTCCTCCCCTGAGCTGGGCAGGGTGGTGGGGGGTTGGGGGGAGCATGGAACCCGTGCCCCACCCATCCCTCCACCCCCCAGGCCCCCCGCAGTGAGACCCAGGGAGAGCAGGATCACAGTCAAGGCCATGGCCTAGGCCTCCTCCCAAGGACAACACAGTCACCGAGATCTGACACCAAGATCCCTCCGATTATTGTTGTTGTTGTTTTAATGCATTTTTAGCCCAGTCAACATGGCTCAGTGCTTGAGCATCGACCTAGGAGCCAGGAGGTCACAGTTCGATTCCCCATCAGGGCACATGCCCGGGTTGCGGGCTTGATCCCCAGTGTGAGACGTACGAGAGGCAGCCGATCAACGATTCTCTCTCAGCATCGATGTTTCTCTCTCTTCCTCTCCCTTCCTCTCTGAAATGCATAAGAATATATTTAAAAACACATTTTTATAATCCCCAGTCATTGGTGGTGCAGAGCCAGAGTCTTCCCCTTGCTTGGAATGGAATGGGGTAACTTTGAGATGCTGTCATAACCCACTAGTTCATTTCTAAGAACACGGTGGCAGCAAACAGAGTCTGTTCTTGCTGACGAGAGATCCTAGCACAGGGCGCGAGCTTATGTAGGTTGGGGGGCCTTCGGGGTCGGCGGTAATTGTGCTCATGGTGGAGGGAGGCAGCACTCCCTGGGAAGCGTTGCCATGGAAGCAAGGCTAGCAGACAGAAGGATGGCGCCTCTTGTCCACCCATCCATCCATCAGGTTGGGAAAACGAGTCCCAAGAGAGAGAATGCTTCTCCCCTAAGATCCACGCATGGGGAGCTGGTCCAGGAGGCCCTTTCCTCGTCCCCTTGGACCTTGTAATCCCTAATCCCATCCTTCCATGCAGAAGGACGCATCCCACAAGAGGCCTCCTCCATGGGATCAGGAATTGTCACTTCCCAACGTCCCTCCTGCTGACCCGACTCCCTGCCCCCGGCTGGCACTTCCCGGAGGCCAGAGCCGCATCTCAAAGGGGATCAGCTGAGGGAGGGTGGTGGTCAACGCCAACTGCAGGCCTCCAGGGCCTTCGGCCAGCTGCTGGCCTTGGGAGAGCTATGAGGCGCACAGGACTTCCCAAAACTACTGGTCCCCGAATTCTCTGAGGAGTATCCCTCCAGGCCCGCCTCCAGAATTGCACGGGCCAATCAAACACAGGGAGGTGCCCTGTTGGGCGTGGCACCAACACCCTGGCCACACCCAGGAGGGGGGCCACTCTGTCCTCCCATCAGGCACTGCTGGAATGATCTGCCTGGACTCCCGGCCCGGGTGGTGATAACCCCATGGGCCATGTCCCAAGGTCACACTTGGCTAGTCAAGCTCACCCGGCCTCCAGCCACAGTTCTACCCACTCAGCACCCATCCCCCAGGCAGCAGACCTCCCCCACAACCCCCACCCCTAGGTCATGCTCTCTGTGCCCTCTCGGGACCTCACCTGGGGCTCCAGGAGGAGAAAAGCCACGTGACATTCCAGCCTTGCTTGGGGAGCTATTTAATTCCCATTGCGTGCCCCCCACACACACACAAAACCTTCTAGAACATTCCTCTCGCTCGCCCACTCTTCCTCCGTCTCTTCTTTTCTCTCTCCCTAAGGGGGGGCCATGACATGACCGAGGTGAGCGCTCCCAGGAGGTGAATCCAGAGGAAGGAGAAAGAATGACCCCACCATCATAGCGACACACGGAATTCTCAGACGCCTGGCCGTTAGGTGGCTTCCGGGAGTCCGACTCAGTCATGGAGACTGTGTTATGTTTTTGGGCTTGAGGCTCAGGACTCTGGGAGCATCGAGACACAAGGAAATCCACAAAAGCAAAGACTCGGGAAACCAGAGATCTCAAGAAAAGGCAGAGGCTCCAACACACGGTATGTCAAAGGGGTGGCATTTTCGAGGGCATTTTTCTCCAGGGCACCTGCTCTCCGGGGACCCGGGGTCCCCATTACTGGTCCAGCAGGTAGACGGCATCCCCCACTCTGATCGTCCCCGGGTTTTCCGGAACCAAGTACTGTCCAAAGAGAGGCGATTTTCCGTACAGTTTCTGCTCGGAAGGGTCACACAGGCGGTAACTACAGGAGGAGAGAGACCAGGGTGAGTGACAGCCGCACAGAAGCGAGAGCTCAAGCCACACCTGGTTTCCTCTCGGCGGAGGTGAGTGAGAATGAACCCCACGGGGCCCTGGGGCCCAGCTCCGGGGAGCACCTCCCCATCACCCAGAACAGCGCCCCCCAGTGCGCACACCGCAGAAGTGCAAGCAGTGGCCACACCCTGCATCTTTCCTCCAAGCAACGGTCCCTGTACTGGATATGCTTCCACATCCCTCATCACCTTCCTTCTCCCACACACCCCTCCTCCTGATCCTCATGTCTGTCACCATCACCAGTGGTCGGCAAACTGCGGCTCGAGAGCCACAGGCGGCTCTTTGGCCCCTGGAGTGTGTCTCTTCCACAAAACACCACGGCCTGGGCGAGTCTATGTTGAAGACGTGGCGTTAGAAGAAGTTTACGTTTAAAAAAACGTGGCTCTCCAAAGACATGTCCGTCGTTGTCCTGTGGATATTTGGCTCTGTGGGCTGATGAGTTTGCAGACCACTGCACTAGACTACATTCTTTTCTTTTTTTTTTAATATATTGTATTGATTTTTTACAGAGAGGAAGGGAGAGAAATAGAGAGCTAGAAACATCGACCAGCTGCCTCTTGCACATCCCCTACCAGGGATGTGCCCGCAACCAACGTACATGCCCCTGACCGGAATCGAACCTGGGACCTTTCAGTCCGCAGACCAATGCTCTACCACTGAGCCAAACCGGTTTCAGCCTGAATTCTTTTTGTAAGCTTGCTCTGGTCTGGCCACTGCCTCTCCCTGCCCTCACCAGCCTCTGCAAACCTGTGCCCCTTTGCCCCTCCCATGCCCCCAGACGGCACTGCCCAGGCATCTTCCATGTCCTGTCCCCTCCGTACTTTCCCGGTTTGCTGATTTTTCTGCAATTCCTGCAGGACGCCCCGCCCCAGGTCCCCGTGCATTCAAATTCTACCTCCTCCTCAAGGCCCTGAGACCGGTTTGGCTCAGTGGGCAGAGCATAGGCTTGTGGACTGAAGGGTCCCAGGTTCGATTCTGGTCAAGGGCACATGCCTGGGTTGTGGGCTCCATCCCCAGTAGGGGGCGTGCAGGAGGCAGCCAGTCAGTGATTCTCTCCTATCCTGGATGTTTCTATCCCTCTTCCTCTCTGAAATCAATAAAAATGTATTTAAAAAAAAATAAAAAGTAAAGGGAAAGACTAATTCCTTCCTCATCTGTTCCTGCCAGTGGGTGCCTCCCTGGGCCTCCGGGCTGCTATTTCGAACACACGGGACCCCGTGCCCGCCGTGGGTGGCACCATCAGGAGGCAAGGCCATCGGAGAGGCCTCCCAGCTGAGAACATGCCTAGGGGGGGCAACGCAGCCCTTGGGCACCACGAGGACACAGGGGGGTGGGGTGGGGGGAAGCAGTGTGGCTCCGAGCACCCTGCCCCTGAGCCAGGAGTCGTCTGGACACCATTGTTTGCTTCACGTCCATGATTTATGTCCTGCGGCCGGGCCCTTCGCGGCCCGATTTATGACTACCTGCCCCGGGAAGCATAAATTACTGCCTCTGTGGCAACCTAAATCTCCTGGGCGAGAGGAGAAGGCACCTAGGCTGGCTGCTCTGTCTCCTGGGGGCTTAAGAGCAAAGAGGGGGGGCCTGCAGGGAACATACGGAATTTCAGGAGAGCGAGCTAGTCCCCTTGACTCCGTGTGCCCACCCTCGCTCTGTGTTTGGATCAGTGATTCTCTGTAAACACAGGTTCCCTTGGAGGGGAAGGGGGGCGGCCTAGCCCACGGGGGGGCAGGGGGTGGTCCTCAGGAGGCTGGCATCTCTGACACCCACAGGGGACGGTGCCCGACGCCAAGGAACATGCTGGTGGCAGAGAGAAGCAGGCGTGCAGGAAAGGAGGAGGGTCCGATCCCCCATGGCTTGGCTGGTGGGACACAGAACCACCCAGTTCTGCCCTGCCTGCTGCCTCATGGAGAACAACATCCAGACCCCGGGTGGTGTGGCTCAGTGGTTGAGTGTCGGCCTACAAATAGGAGATCACGGTTCGATTCCCGGTCAGGGCACAGGCCTGAGTTGCTGGCTCGATCCCCAGTAGGGGGTGCGTAGGAGGCAGCCGATCAATGATTCTCTCGCATCATAGATGCTTCTGTCTCTCTCTCTTTCTCCCTTCCTCTCTGAAATCAATAAAAAAATAAATACATATATTAAAAAAACAAACAGTGCAATGAATCCACTGTTATCACCCAGATTCTATTTATCAACATTTTTCCCATGTTATATTTTGTTGTTAATTCTCAACCGAGAATATTTTTTCCATTGATTTTTTTTTTTTTTTTTTTTAGAGAGAGAGAGTAGGAGAGAGAGGGAGGGAAAGGGGGAGATAGAAATATCAATGCAGATGCATCGATTCGTTGTCTCCTGCGCACCTCAGCCTGAGTGGGGCTCAGGACTGTATGTGCCCTTGACCAAGAATCGAACCTGAGACCCTTCAGTTCCTGGGCCGACGCTCTAACCACTGAGCACCCAGCCAGGATTCCCGTGTCTTTTTTTTTTTTTTCCCCCTAAAATAATCTGCAGCCCATCCCAGACATCATGTCACTTCCCCACACACGTTTAACATCTTTGTCCAAACACACGGACGCGCCTTGCATCCCCTCAATGCCATTATCACACCTCATACGCTCTGGCGTCATCTCGGTTCCGCGATAAAAATTTGCCAACATGGCTAAACACTGTGAGTCTGTTTTTTAATCGGTGTGTCTGCATCGTGAATTCTCAATGAAAAACAAACAAACAAACAAACAAACAAACAAACGTGTGTGCAAGCAGGCACCCCGGGGGCCAGCCCCATCCCCATCTCCTCAGACTACTTCCCAGATCGGAGTCCCTAAGGCCGTGTGTGTGTGTGTGTGTGTGTGTGTGTGTGTGTGTGTGGTGGTGGTGGCGGCGGCGTTTGACTGCTGCTTCTTGGAGATATTACAGCCCGTTCCTACCTCTTCAGAGTCTCCAGCGGCTCCTTCCTGCTCATGATGCCCGTGTCCGGGTCCACAGTGGTGAGAAGGCACCTGCGCACACGGGCCCAGAGCGTCACACGGGAACAGAGGCCTGGTCCCGCCCTCCCTGTCCCGGGCAGCCACGCCGGGAGGGTCTTACCTGGAACAGGCCATCGCCCTCCTCAGCTCCACGTCCCCGACGAGAAGCTTGTGCCACGAATCCTAGGGGACAGGACGCAGAGGCCATGTGAGCACTCCGCAGCCCTCGCCCCGACGTGCCCCTCGCATCAGAGATGGCAGCTTATTTATTTATTTTTAAATATATTTTATTGATTTTTTACAGAGAGGAAGGGAGAGGGAGAGAGAGTTAGAAACATCGATGAGAGAGAAACATCCATCAGCTGCCTCCTGCGCACTTCCCTCCTATTGGGGATGTGCCCGCAACCAAGGCAGTACATGCCCTTGATCGGAATCGAACCCAGAACCCTTCAGTCCACAGGCCGACGCTCTATCCACTGAGCCAAACCGGCTTTGGCTAAAGATGGAAGAGTTTGCATCAGTCCCGTGAAGACACACAGCTTCCTGCCCCTCTCTCTGCCTTCCATGCGTCAGTTCATTCGCCTGAAGTGAAGTCTCCTTTCCTCTCACTTGTCCATCTGTGATGGAAGCCCGCCTCCTGCAGGAAGCCGCCCTGATTGATGCTGCCAGACTCAAAGAGGCGGAGAAAGAAGGAGAAAGAGGAGTGGGGAAAAGCGAGGAGAGGGTCTGGAGAGGCTGTGTCAGATCACTGTGTGTGCGACTGAGGTGGATTAAGACCCTCAGTTCGCCGAAACCGGTGTGGCTCGGTGGATAGAGCATCAGCCTGCGGACTGAAGGGTCCCAGGTTGGATTTCGGTCAAGGGCATGTACCTTGGTTGCGGGCATATTCCTGGTAGGAGGCATGCAAGAAGCAGCTGATCTATGTTTTCTCTCTCATTGATGTTTCTAGCTTTCTATCCCTCTTCCTTCCTCTCTGTAAAAAAATAAATAAAATATATATTTTTTAAAAAGAGTCTACATTACTCTTTTTTAAAATTATATTTTTATTGATTTCAGAGAGGAAGGGAGATGGATAGAGAGAGAGAGAGACAGAAACATCAATGTAGAGAGAGAATCATTGATTTGCTACCTCCTGCACGCCCCACACTGGGGACGGAGCCCATAACCTGGGCCTGTGCCCTGACCGGGAATCAAACTGTGACCTTCTGGTTCATAGGCCGATGCTCAACCACTGAGCCACACCAGCTGGGCAGTGTGTATTAGTCTTGGTATGTGTATTGCAGGCTTTTCTTTTAAGTCATGAAATGGGCCCCGTAACTGCAATATTTCGCAACAGTCCAGAAATCTGGACAGCTCGGTACAGAGCAGCCCGGGCCTGTACCGTGTGCGTTTCTCCACCGGGGGGCACCGACATCACATAAAAGCACATCTCTGCCTTGTCTATTCCTGTGACGCCCCCAACCCTGGTCGGGTGCGCAGGAAATAAAAAATAAAAAATAAAAATGAACTTTAGAAATAATCGAATGTCACTTCAAAGACTCTCAGGCCTTTAAAAAAAAAAAAGTTAAATCCAAGGAAAAAGGCCAGGAAGGCTCGCGTTACCTCTGCATACTCGCCGCAGCCCGAAACGAGGATATTGGGCCTGAAGTTCGTTGCCTTGACTTTCCGCTCCAGCTTGGAGTTGAGATCCGCCAGTGAAGCCTCAGACAGGAGCAGGAGCGGGCTGGCGTCCGAGTACGCGATCTGATGGAGAGACAAACCGTTACCGTGTTTCCCCAAAAACAAGACATCCTCCGAAAATAAGACCTACTTAACAGGTTTCCTTCTGAGTGAAATATAAGGCATCCCCCCCCCCCCCCCGAAAATAAGGCCCCCTCACAGGCAAAACATGAGAGATTTGGTCGACTGATTCTGAAAGAAATGGAGTCACAAGAAATTCATCAGGAAATTCCGGAATTGGATGGTTAGGATGATGTTCCAGAAGATGATGACATGACTGTCATCGAATAAACGAGTCAATTCTTGATGCTGTAGGATTCACAGTCTGTCTGGTTTGTGTTGACATCGACCGTACTGCCGTACCGTATGCAGGTAATAAATTTCCTTTCTTTTCATTTAACAATAAATGTGTACCGTATTCTTCTTCATGGAAAAACAAGACATCCCCTGAAAATAAGACCTAGCGCATCTTTGGAGCAAAAATTAATATAAGACACTGCTGTCTTATTTTCGGGGAAACGGGGTATTACACAAAGGATTTCTCAGGGGTCAGGCGGGTCTAAACCTCAGAACCCGCTCTTCTCCCCCCCCCCCCCAATCTCTTTCAATATTTCTCTAGTTCTTTTTATATTTTTATTGATCTCAGAGAAGAAGGGAGAGAGACAGAGAAACATTAACTGCATCCATGATGAGAGAGGATCCCTGATCGGCTGCCTCCTGCACACCCCCCGCTGGGGGTCGAGCCTTAGACCCGGGCCTGTGCCCTGACTGGGAAGCGAACCGAGATCTCCTGGCTCATAGGTCGATGGCTCAACCACTGAGCCACACAGGCCGGGCCTTTTTTATAGAAAAGTCACAGTGATGCGGAAGGCCTTGCAGATAACGGGAATTACATGATGGAGGGACGTGGACGTGACCTTGGGGTCTTGGAGCTGTCGGTGGGCGAGTGCCCTTGGGGAGGTCACTCCAGCTTTCCCAGCCTCTGGTTTCTCACGGTTAATATCTTAGCTGACAATCAGGCGGTTGGGCTCGATGACCTCATTGTGTGTGAATAAAAAAATCATTCATTGATTCCACAGGTATTTACTTACGCAATCTGCAGTGTTAAAGACTCTTGCTGGCCCTGGCCAGTTTGGCTCAGTGGACAGAGCATCAGCCTGCGGACTGAAGGGTCCTGGGTTTGATTCCGGTCAAGGGCACATGCCCGGGTTGGAGGCTCGGTCCCCAGTAGGGGGCCTGCAGGAGGCAGCCGATCAATCATTCTCTCTTATCCCTGATGTTTCTCTCTCTCACACTCTCCCCTCCTCTCTGAAATCAATAAAATAAATAAATAAATAAAAGATTCTTGATGATAGTGATTTGTTGAATGGCCCTAGTAACTGAACTACACAACAGCGTGCTCCCAACCCCGCTGTCACCATGACTCCGTGCAGCCTTGTTCCTGGAAGAGCCGGTGGCATCATTTAAGTCTGTGGGTTGCCAGACACACATCTCTCACCTGGTCTGTGGGCCGGAATGCGTCCATTATCTGGTGGGACTTTCTGGGCGGCATGTGAGGCTCAAAGTGCACCAGGCGGTAGGGCTGGGCCTTCAGGAAGCTGGTGATCCACTGGGCTGCTGCCTCGCCACAGTCCCGGCCCTGGATCTCCAGGCCATGCACCCTGCGGGGGGGGGGGGGGGGGGGCGGGGAAGGGGTGTGAGGAGGAGTGAAGACTGAGCCTGGCTTTGCAAATCTGAGGACCTTACCATGCCCCACCCACATCAGAGAACCTGCCCACACTGTGATGTCACCGTCATCCCTTCATTATCAGGAGACGTGATGTTCACCTGCCCCTTGCTTCTGTGAATACCCAGTTTTCCTTGATTTTTTTTTTTACAGAGCGGGATAGTTAGAAACATCGACGAGAGAGAATCATCCATCAACTGCCTCTTGCACCCCCCACCCCTACTGGGGATATGTCCGCAACCAAGGTACATGCCCTTGACCGGAATCGAACCTGGGACCTTTCAGTCCACAGGCTGATGTTCTATCCACTGAGCCAAACCGATTTTGGCATCTTTTGTCAAATATTGATCGACTTTGTAGGCGTGGGTTTATTTCTGGGTTCTCGATTCTGTTCCGTTGATCTGCTGTCTAGTATTTTTATGCTGGTAATGTTTTGATTATTGTAGCTCTGTAGTATGGTTTGAAATCAGGAAGTGGGATGCCTTTGACTTTGTTCTTTCTTTCTTCTCTCCCCCCCCCCCCAAAAAAAAATTGCTTTATTCGGGGTATTTCGTGGTTCTATGCACATTTTAGGATTGTAGTCTTCTACTTCTGGGGCAAATGCCATTGGGATTTTTTGGGTAGGGATTGCACTGAATTTGTAGATGACTTTGGGTTGTATGGACCAGTGGATTCTTGACATCTTTGCCCCAAGAGTCTGAGCATTTCTCATTTGCAATTTCCAAAAAGGTTCTTGTTTAGTCTTTGGGGCAGGGGTCAAAGTCTATACAGGATCATGCAGAACGTTTTCACGCCATTGCAGATGGGTTAAAAATTAAGGGATAAAAATTTTCACCACCAAGAATTATGTTTCTAGCTTCCTCTATCTCTCTCCCTTCCTCTCTGTAAAAAATTCAATAATATATATTTTTTTAAATACAAAATTAAACAAACAAACAAAAAGGACTTGGAATCCTTCACTAATTGCTGACCACCTTTCTCAGGATTCTCTCCGAAAGTCGAACGTTCTCGACACACGCACACCAGGGCTGAGAAGGGCCGTTGGCTCACCTGCACTTGAGCACGGGATTGGTGGCGGGCGCCTCGACGGGCAGCAGCAGGTCCTGCATGTAGGCCGCGCTGAGGGTCAGCGTGTCGCCCTCGCAGGTCAGGGACACCAGCACCAGGCGCGGCTCCTGGCGGGCGGTCACCATGGTCCCCGCCTCGTTGATCACCAGCCAGAACCTGCCGTTTGCAAAAGACAAGATGTGCATGGACCGCCCCGACAGGCTGCTCACCCGTTGTGGTGACCCCCAATCATAAAATTATTTTTGTTGCTACTTCATAACTGTCCTTTTGCTACTGTTATGAATCGTAATGTAAATATCTGTGTTTTCCGATGGTCTTAGGCGACCCTGCTAGCGGTTCTCAACCTGTGGGTCGCCTAAGACCATCGGAAAACAGATATTTACATTACAATTCATAGCAGTACCAACATTGGCTATGAAGTAGCAACGAAAATAATTTCATGGCTCAGGGTCACCACAACATGAGGAGCTGTGTGAAAGGGTTGCGGCATTAGGAAGGTTGAGAACCACTGCTCTAGAATGTTCCTCCTTCAATGGGCTTGCTGGGAAAATTCATTAATTTTGCATTTTCAGCTCCAGCGACGATGTCGCTCCTGACCTCCCCAAACCTTTCCTGGTGCCCCTTCCCCTGCATCCTGCCACCGGTCACGCTGCGTCAGCTGCCCCGTAGGACTGCATCCCCGGGTCACGTTGCTTGGCAGCAGGTCAGGGAAGCGTGCACCCCCGTGCAAATGCCAGCTCTTACGATCGCCCTTTGCACTGTGAGCTCAGTGCATCTCTTTCCAACGGGTACAGCGCACTGGCAATGACCTTGACCTCTGGGCCTGCAAAGTCAATGCTACGCTCCTCCGGAGTCCTTATGCAAACCCTGGGAGAGCTGGGGCCGCTGGCTTCCTCCCTGGAGCCAAGAGGCATCGCTCATCTTTCCACGGTGTCACGTCGCCCTCTATCGGGGAGAGGAAGGAAGTGACAGGCCCTGAGCCCCGTGTTACCCACAGAAGCTGTGAGGGCTGCCACGGGGAGGAAGGCGTTTGGGGTGCAGACGAACCATGAGGCCAGGGTGGCTTATGTCACTTAATATAATGTTCTCTAGATGTATCTATGCTATAGCATAAATTAGAACGTCATTCCTGAAGCCAGACCCCGAGGAGGACAAGGCCCTTGCTCTGGGCCTTTGCAGTCTTGGCTGAACCCCATGAATTCCCAGGGATTGTGCCTACCCAATGGGGCGTGAATAGTGCCCCTCTTCTCCACGCACCAAGGGCGAAGGGAACCCGAGTCCTGCCTGCCTGCCCACTGCCCGCGGCTCTGAGCCGGGTTCTTACCCCATAAAAACCAGCTGGAGAGAATTATGGGGGAAGATTAGCTCAGCACATGTGTTTTGTGTTTGTTTGTTTTTAACGGACGCAGTAACATGACAACGCAACCGCACTTTGCAAGCAGCAAGAAACCCGAGCGTCAAGTTTCCAACCTTATCCTGTGGCGCCAGCCTGGGGGCGCTCTTTGGATGGGGCTGGGAGGTGGCTCCAAGTTACCCCAAGTTCTCAAGAGAGAGTGAGAAAAAGTGGCGAGGCAGAGGGGTATAGGGGGTGCGGTGTGGGGGGGGGCAATCCTGGCTCGGGGCTTCCGCTGGACATGCCTGGGGACCCATGCCACACCTCAGCAGGAGCGCAAGATGCAAGATGCAAGAGCCCTTGACAGGTGGAAAGCCAGCCAGCTGGGGACAGCAGGTGTGTGTGCTCAGCTCAGCTCCAGGCGATGCATCCCTGTCTTTCCCTTGTCCCACCCTCTCCTGGTTCCCGGGAGGACCAGTGAACGCCCACCCCGTCCCCAGCTGGTCCCCAATGCCCATCCCCATCCCCATCCCCAACCCCATCCCCATCCCCATCCCGGGAGGACCTGTGAGCGCCCCTGCAGCCTCCCGCGCCCACCCCGTTCCCAGCTGGTCCTCCATGCCCATGCCCATGCCCACTCCCACTCCCATCCCCAACCCCATCCCCAACCCCATCCCCATCCCCATCCCCATCCCCATCCCCATCCCCATCCCCATCCCAACCCCATCCCCATCCCCTCCATGCCCATGCCCATGCCCATGCCCACTCCCACTCCCACTCCCACTCCCATCCCCAACCCCATCCCCATCCCCATCCCTATCCCAACCCCATCCCCATCCCCATCCCCATCCCCATCCCCATCCCCATCCCCATCCCGGGAGGACCTGTGAGCGCCCCTGCAGCCTCTCGGGTCCACCCTGTCCCCAGCTGGTCCTCCATGCCCATGCCCATGCCCACTCCCACTCCCATCCCCAACCCCATCCCCATCCCCATCCCCATCCCTATCCCAACCCCATCCCCATCCCCATCCCCATCCCGGGAGGACCTGTGAGCGTCCCTGCAGCCTCTCGGGTCCACCCTGTCCCCAGCTGGTCCTCCATGCCCATGCCCATGCCCATGCCCATGCCCACCCCCACCCCGCGGAGCCGGTACCTGTCCCGCAGGTGACCACAGCGCAGCCCCAGCGCGGTGCACTCGGCCTCGCTCACCGCCACGCCCTTGCCGGACTTGAGCGGGTAGATCCACAGCTCGGCCACGGTGCCCACCTGCCGCCGGCGCCCCCCGCGCAGCACCCGGCGCCAGAGGCCCTTGCCCAGCGCCAGGGCGCCCAGCCCCAGGCCCAGCGCCACGGCGCCCAGGCCCAGGCCCAGCGCGGCCGTGCCCAGCCAGGAGGCCCGCGGCGGCTCGGGGAGGCGCAGCACCCGCACGTAGAGGTGGCTGCCCGCCGGGGTGCCCATGGCCGGGGCGCGCGGGGAGCCGGCCGGGCACCGCGGTCACGTGCGCGGCTGCCCCAGCTTGGGGGGTGCAGGGCCGGGTGGGGTTGGGGTGGTGACCCTTGGACCGAGCTCCGGAGGGCAGTTCCGGAAGCCCCGCCCTCCCGGCCAATCAGAGGCCCGCGATCGCCAGAGGGGGCGGGGTCAGGGGCGGGGTGGGGGCGCGCTGGCCTCCGGTGCCCGCTAGCTGCGGCCCGGCAGGCGCGTGACCCAGGCAGGCTGCCCGCTGCCCAAGGATCGATCTGCTTACTCGAGGCCTGTTTTTTTTTAAAATATATATTTTATTGATTTTTTTTACAGAGAGGGAGAGAGAGAGAGAGAGAGAGTTAGAAACATCGATCAGCTGCATCCCCGCACTGGGGATGTGCCCGCAACCAAGGTCCATGCCCTTGACGGGAATCGAACCTGGGACCTTTCAGTCCGCAGGCCGACGCTCTATCCACTGAGCCACACCGGTTTCAGCTCATGGCCTGTTTTATCCAAATGAAAAGGGGCCAAAAAGGGAACATGTGCAAGAGAAAGCCTGCGTTCAGCTAGAAACCAGGCGGCGGGCAGCTCCCGGGCGTGGGGAGAGTGGGGAGCAGGTGCACCCAGGAGTCCATGCCACCTTTCCAGGAGTCTAGGAACAGGTGCATCTAACCTATTCATTCTCCAACCTCAGGCTATCACCCTCTCCCAACCCCAACATCCAGGAATCGTGTTCAGGGCACACAGATCAGCGTTGCTGCAGCTATTGGGGTGCATCCTTGGGCTCATAGCTCTTCCCTCCCCCGCAATGTTGGGTGGTGGGAGGCCTGGGAAGATAGAGGGACAGCATATTCCAGAACGCAGGGTTTTGGATCCCATATTCTCTATAGAAAAAACAGCTCCCAGACCTTCAATGTGGTGGGTTTCTATTTCTCTCTCTTCCTAATTTCTCTCCAGAATTTTAAAAAAATACATTTTTATTGCCAAAACCAGTTTGGCTCAATGGATAGAGCGTCAGCCTGGGGACTGAAAGGTTCCAGGTTTGATTCCAGTCAAGGGCATGTGCCTTGATTGCGGGCACATCCTCAGTAGGGTGTGTGCAAGAGGCAGCTGATGGATGATTCTCTCTCATTGATGTTTCTAACTCTCTATCCCTCTCTCTTCCTCTCTGTAAAAAATCAATAAAATATATTTAAAAAAAATAAAATAAGAAAGCCCTGGAAACAGGTTCATACATACCAAAGAGGAAGTACATTTATTAATATGAAAGGAACCACAAAATTATACATCTGCAAATTCATTCACATATTTATTACTTCAATGAGAATTTCTGTTGCATCATACCCAAAAAGTTCATTTTTCTTGGTTATCAAATTAACAATGATTTGTGCCTAAAAAATCTATGGGCAGCCTTCCTTCTTCCCACTCCACTCTCCAAGTTCCATTCTCTTTTAGATCCCAGTTCTCTTCTTGATCACAGCTGGATTTCCACAGTTGCACAAATACTTGTATTCGGCTTAAGAGAGGCACAATTGAATATAAAAATAAGTTTTATAAAATAACTGCCTTACTCAAGTACAGCCGGATTCCATGGTGGTCGGGTCAAAAGTACATGAATGGAAGGTCCATAGGACTCAATAGCCATGTAAAACCAATGAATAGTGCCCTGGTCAGTATGCTCAGTGGTTTGAGCATCCGAAGGTTGCGGGTTTGATTCCCCGTGAAGGGCACATACCTGGGTTGCAAGTTCAATCTCCCACCCCAGGCAGGGCCAGTTTGGGAGGCAACCAATCAATGTGTCTCTCTTACATCTATGTTTCTCTCTGCCACTCCCTCCCTCCCTTCCTCCCTTGCACTCTCTCTAAAAAATCAATTAAAAATATATCCTCGTGTGAAGAACCAGCTCACAGAATTTTGTGTATTTATCCATAAAGGCACATCAGGAAACCTGCTGTTCTTCCTTTCGCCTAAAACAGGGAAGGCGAGGTAATAAAATGTAAACGTTTTGGAAAAATCGGGCAGCTTTTCAGCAGATTCTTTATCCTTTCTTCCCTCGTCAGAATTAATGTCAGAATTGAAAAAGCTACAGTGCCATTCAAAACAATTCTATAGATGATTTTATTCATTGAAACAGTCTTCCTCGCCTAAAATCTATATAACCTTCTTATCCCCAAATCACCTCTAATACTTTCCTTGCATTAACTCGGAGCAGGAATAACTCCAAAAAGTCAAAGAAACGAAGGTTCGTGTCAGGGCGAAGCTGATCGGAGGTGTTGTTATTGTAGTTAAAATCCTGATGGATGTCTCTTGGACGCTTACATCTGGGAAAATAACAAGAGTGTCTGATTATTTGCTTTTCTTTCTCGTCCTGCCCATATACGGAATTCAGATACCCAACACAACAGCCACTTATCAAAATGCAGGAAATAAAAACCATGTCTTGCGCCAAATCATGAAAAAAAGTCGAGTTAAGATGGAGTCGCCCACCCAGTTCTGCCAACAGCTCAGAGCGAGGGCTGTCTCTCCCAGGACATGGTGGGGGAGGGAGGATGCAGATGGGAAGAGCCCTTTGGAAAGCAATTGGTCAAGGTGCTAAAAAAAAAAAAAAAATATGCCGAGATCCCCATGAGCCAATAATTCCACTTTAAAAAGAACTTAGAGGAAAACACTTCATTTTAAATGTTCTGCATACGAACACATGGACCGTAACACTATTTCTTAGCAAAACCGGCGATAGTCCAACTGTCAAAAATACTGTAAGATGATGGAATGTTATGAAGCCATCGAAAAATGGCATTTGAGGCTGGCCAGAGTGGCTCAGTGGTTGAGCATAGAACTGGGAGGTCCCAGTTCGATTCCCGGTCCGGGCACATGTCTGGGTTGCAGGCTGGATCCCCAGTGTGGGGCGTGCAGGAGGCGGCTGATCAATGATTCTCTTATCATTGATGTTTCTCTATCTCCCTTTTTTTCTGAAATCAATAAAAGTATATTTTTAAATGACATTGGAATAGATTGGAAGGCTATGAAAGTGCTTATGATACATATTTCTGTGTGTATGTGCATATATATATACTGTATATCTTATAGATACATGATATATATACACATATACATATATATATACATGTATACACACACACATATATATATATTTTTTGGGGGGAGACATCATATATATATGTCCCAAAAAATGTATACACACTCTGAATGATTATTAATTCCAATGTGTTAAATCTGAAAAGAAACATCAGTTGAGCTATCTGTTGTTACACTATGTATACATTTTTGGGGGACTGTGTTTGTATATATGTGTGTGTGTGTGTGTGTGTGTGTGTGTGTGTGTGTAGCATATGATATATACCGTATATCAGAGACAGAAAAAAATAAGTATGTAGCTCTCGCGGGTCGCTCACCTTAATGGTCTTATTCTGAGTAATACCCGCTAGAGAGCTGGGTACACATGACTGTCACTGTAGCAGCCCCAGCATCAGCCCCCTATATGGCCTGGAGAGTGGGATGGGCAATCTGGGTGGGGGAATACAGATGACTGAGGGCATTAAAAATAAAGGGCATTTTGCTGAAACCGGTGTAGCTCAGTGGATAGAGCGTCGGTCTGTGGACTGAAAGGTCCCAGGTTCGATTCCGGCCAAGGGCATGTATCTTGGTTGCGAGCACATCCCCGGGAGGGGGTGTGCAAGAGGCAGCTGGATGGTGTTTCTCTCTCATCGACGTTTCTAGCTCTCTAACCCTCTCTCTTCCTCTCTGTAAAACATCGATAAAATATATTTTAAAAATAAATAAAGGGCATTTCCATCCCCACAGGTCAGAATGCAAGCTGCTCACTCTTCCCACAAAACGTAGAAACATCTGAACGTGAGAAAGCGTGGCTGAGAATTCAAGGCCCCGCCTTCCACAGCACAGCTGGCCCTTTCCCCACGTCACTCACCATCTTGTACACGGGGTCGCCCACTTTCAAGCTTCCAATTTTTTCCACCGAATAATACATCCCAAACAGCGGGGACGACTTGTAGATCGGCTGCTCCGAAGGATTACACAGGCGGTAGCTGAAAGAAGCCCAAATTCCTCCTCAGGAGCCAAAAAGCATTAATAACCTAAGTGCTTCGGCCCTGGCTGATGTGGCTCAGTGGATAGAGCATCAGCCTGTGGACCGAAGGGTCCCGAGTTTGATTCCCGTCAAGGGCATGTACCTTGGTTGCAGGCTCCTCCCCCAGCCCACCGGGGCCCTGATCAGGGCTCATGCAGGAGGCAACCAATCGATGTGTTTCTCTCGCATCAGTAAGTCTCTCTGACTTTCCCTCTCTCTTCCACTCTGTCTAAAAAAATCAATGGAAAAAGGTCCTTGGGTGAGGATTAAAAAAAGAAAAAATAATAACCTAAGGGCTTTTCATAGGATTCAAGCTTTCACCCCAGGCTGGCCATAGCGGTTTCTCTTTCTCATTAATGTTTCTCTCTCCTTCTCCCTCCCTCTCCTTTCCTCTCTCTCTAAAATCAATAAAAACATATACATATATATATATATATATATATATATATATATATATATATATATTTATTTATTTATTTATTTAAATACATTTCATTGAGTTTTACAGAGAGGAAGGGAGAGGGATAGACAGCTAGAAATATCAATGAGAAAGAAACATCGACCAGCTGCCTCCTGCACACCTCCTACTGGGGATGTGCCCGCAACCAGGGTCCATGCCCTTGACCAGAATCGAACCTGGGACCCTTCAGTCCGCAGGCTGACGCTCTATCCACTGAGCCACACCGGTTAGGGCATAAAAACTATATATATATATATATATATATATATATATATATATATATATATATATATATATATATATATATATATTTTTTTTTTTTTTTTTAAATTGTCAAAAGCATGAAAAGATGCATCCAGAAACAAAGAGGAAGCAGCACTCCCAAGAACCGATAGGCACAAGCCAAGCGGAAGGCAGAGTGGGAGGTGCCCATGTGCCGGTAGCTCTCGGTGGGGATCATGTTAAAAACACACGGGACCCATGTCCTACCTCTTCAGGGTCTCCAGGGGCTCCTTCCGGTCTATCACTCCGGTGTCGGGGTCCACCGTGGTCATGATGCACCTGCCGGGCAGGAGCCGCGGGTAAGGTGACGGTGAAGAACCGATGACGAAGAACCCCCACTCCCCAGGGGCCAAGTCTCGCGAGAGAGTCCTTACCTGGGGCAAGCCAAAACCTTTTTCATTTCCATGCTGCCAATCTGGATTTCATCCCAGGTGTCCTAGGAGAAGGGGGAACAAGCACTGTCTGTTGAGTTAAGGCTTCCTTCGTCTTTTTTATTTTTTAATTATTCTTACTCAGAGGTTTGCATAACTGGCTCTTTACTTCACCATGACCTCATTTTATTTTATTTTTTAAATAAATCTTTATTGTTCAGATTATTACATATGTTCCTCTTTTCCGCCCCATAGTTTCCCTCCATCTGATTTCCCACCCCATCCCATGCCCTTACACACACACCCCCGTCACTGTCCTCATCCACAGGTGTAAGATTTTTGTCCAGTCTCTTCCCGCACCCCTCAGACCCCCTTTCCCCAGAGAATTGTCAGTCCACTCCCTTTCTGTGTCCCTGATTCTATTATATTCACCAGTTTATTCTGTTCCTCAGATTTTTTTTTTATTTTTAAATATATTTTTATTGATTTCAGAGAGGAAGGGAGAGGGAGCGATAGATAGATAGATAGATAGATAGATAGATAGATAGATAGGGAGAGGGAGAAGAAGAGAGAGGGAGAGAGAGAAACATCAATGATGAGAGAGAATCAGCTATCTCATCGATGTTTCTAATTCTCTATCCCTCTCTCTTCCTCTCTGTGAAAAATCAATAAAATATATATATACATATATATATATATATATATATATATATATATATATATTTTTTTTTTTTTTTTTTTTTAAATAGGGAGCCACTGACCTCCTCAAATGCCCCGCAGCCCGTCACCACGATGTTGGGCCGGAACTGGTCCATCTTCACCTTCTTCTCCAGCCTGGTGTTCAGGTCGGCCAGGGAGGCCTCGGAGATGATGTGGATCGGGCTGCCGTCCGAGTACGCCACCTACACCAAGAGCACGGCCCCCATCAGGCCTGGCCGCCTCCTGACAGTCCTGGGGCCGACGGCACAGCTAATCTAAGTCTGCACACAAGCCCTGGCTGGTGTGGCTCAGTGGATAGAGCATTGGCCTGCGGGCTGAAGGGTCCCAGGTTCGATTCTGGTCAAGGGCACATGCCTGGGTTGCGGGCTCCATCCCCAGTAGGGGGCGTGCAGGAGGCAGCCGATCCATTATGCTCTCTCATCATTGATGCTTCTCTCTCTCTCTCTCTCTCTCTCTCTCTCTCTCTCTCTCTCTCTCTCTCTCTCCCTTTTCCTTCCTCTCTAAAATCAATAAAAACATATTTTTTTGCCAAAAGCGGTTTGGCTCAGTGGATAGAACGTCGGTCTGCAGACTGGAAGGTCCCAGGTTCGATTCCGGTCAAGGGCATGGTTGCGGGCACATCCCCAGTAGGGGGCGTGCAGGAGGCAGCTGATGGATGTTTCTCACTCATCGATGTTTCTAGCTCTCTATCCCTCTCCCTTCCTCTCTGTAAAAATTCAATAAAAAATATTTTTAAAAAACACATTTTTTTTTTTTTTAATTTTAGAAGCAAAACCACCCGAGTGCAGAAGCAGGGAAGGGATGCTTCGAGCTTGGAAATGGCCAAGTCAGCTCTGGACTTGGGGCGGGGGATCAGCCAGGCTGGGGGTCCACCCCCTCAACCCCTTTTCCTCCTCATTCCGCACTCCAGCGCCCCATAGGTGATCCCCCTCCCACATCATCATCATCATCATCATCATCATCATCATCATCATCAAATGGGGGAAGCGTCTGCGGCCAGTCAGCTCTGCCGAAGTAGGGATGTCTTTCCGCTGCCACCAGCCCCCTCAACATGCATTTCATGAAGCACCTACTGCGCGCCAGCCTTGTTCCAGGCGGGAAAACTGCATAGAACAACGCAGGTGCCAGGCCATGCACTCAAGGAGCCTGGGGACTGAGGGGCTTGGGGGAGGGGGTGGGAGAGACACCCCGAGGAGCGTGCATGCTCTTTTAAACCTTATTTCACTGCAGGACCAAAGGCTGGGGCGCAGTGTCTTCACTGGAGGTGCCTTCCCAGCACCCGACAAAACCGTCCCGAGCTGCCTGTGGGAGCAGCGCTGGCCGGGGGAGAAGCCTGCTTCTGAAATGTTAGGAAACCTGCGTTTAGCCCCAAAGGAACCTCTCACGCTCACCTCTCCTCCCCAGCCGTGTTCTCCAGAGTGCCCCAGAGTCACTCCTGGCTCCTCCCTGCACAGGGGTCCCCCACATTCTATCTTCTAGGCCAGCGTTTCCCAAGCTTCTCGCATGATGAGAATCACCGGGTGGAGCTGTTAAACTACAGATTCCCGAACCCCAACGAAGAAGTGCTAAACTGGGATTTTTGGGGGGAGCATAGAGGTAAAAGCACTAGTTAAGTATACAATTTTACCTACCGTGTTTCCCCCGAAAATAAGACATCCTCCGAAAATAAGACCTAGCGCAACTTTGGGAGAAAAAATTAATATAAGACACTGTCTTATTTTCAGGGAAACAGGGTATAAGTTCCCAAAAATTCCAGTTTAGCACTTCTTCGTTGGGATCCGGGAATCTGTGTTTTAACAACTCCACCAGGTGATTCCCATCATGAGAGAAGCTTGGGAAACACTGCTCTAGGCATCCCACTGCCCTCTCCATCCCCAACACCTGCCCAGGTGGTACCCTAGTGCCACTCACCTGGGCCAGAATACCCTTCCCTGCCTGGGGCCCCCCAGAGGCTCTTAGGGGGCCCAGGAGGAGGAGGCAGAAAGAGCAGGGTGGCGGGCGGGTGGAGGGGGGCAGGGGAGGGGCGGGCCTCTGGCGGCTCACCTGGTAGTTCTGCACAAAAGACGGGAAAATGCTCCTCGAC
Source organism: Pipistrellus kuhlii (assembly GCF_014108245.1). Classification (NCBI taxonomy): domain Eukaryota; kingdom Metazoa; phylum Chordata; class Mammalia; order Chiroptera; family Vespertilionidae; genus Pipistrellus; species Pipistrellus kuhlii. The sequence goes on from NW_023425524.1 coordinate 2,750,464, forward strand.
GCCCTTCCCTTCATGCTCTGCTCAAACTGAACCAGCCTGAAGGACTCTGACTTCAAGAAGCCGGTGAACCACTGGGCCGCCTCGTCGCCACAGTCCCTGCCCTTAACGTCCAGGCCAAAGATCCTGCAGGGGCGATAGAGGGACCGGGGTCACGGCCTGCATCGGCGGGTCCTGGGCAGCAGGTGGGGTCCTCAGGGCCTGAGGCTCTGCCTTTCTCAGCTGCTGGACCGGGGACCACAGGGATTCAGGATGCTTTTGGAGGAGGACAAGGAGGCAACGCTGCATAGAAGTCATTCTGCTGGAGCAGAAAGAGACAGACCCTAAAGGTTGGCTCTTCCCACGCCCTCCGTGTTGGTACCAATCACACTTTTATTTTAAACATATTTTATCGATTTTTTTACAGAGTTAGGGAGAAGGATAGAGAGCTAGAAACATCAATGAGAGAGAGAGATATCGATCAGCTGCCTCCTGCACACCCCCCACCGGGGATGTGCCCGCAACCAAGGTACATGCCCCTGACCGGAATCGAACCTGGGAACCTTCAGTCTGCAGGCCGACGCTCTATCCACTGAGCCAAACTGGGTTTCGGCCAATCACACTTTTTGACCGTTTATATTTGTGATGCTTTGCCACCTCAGGGTTTTGCTGATTCAAAAGCAAGTGCCCTCCCAGAGCTAGAGGTAGGAAACCACTGGGTTTCCATACCCATGCCCACAAACGGAGAGCCTCAGCTCCAGCCACCTCCTCTGCTACTTTTAAACCCCGGCCCCCATCCCCTGCCCTAATCACCCAGCGCCCAAAGGTGCCAGCCCCTCCGTCCCAGCACCCACTGAAATTCTCCACACCCGCCAATCCTAAGTCCTTCCTCTGGAAAGGACAGTCAAGGCTCTTGCTCACTTCTTTCCTGTCCCCTCTGCCTCCTGACCAGCCTGGAGCGCCCCCGTGTGGCCCTGCGCGGCTTGGCGCCCTGTGTTTAGGGACTGGCAAATATTTATATATATATATATATATATATATATATATATATATATATATATATATATGTATGTATATATATATAATATTTCTTTGTGACAGTCATTTCCTCACCTGCGAGTCTTACCATGTCTGATTAAAACAATTCCCAGCTGGACAAATATGTGATACCTTTATCAATCAAGAAATTTAAACAAACAACAACAACAAAAAGCATTCCCAGCGCCCAGCCAGCTTGGCTGTGGTTGAGCATCGACCTGTGAACCAGGAGGTTACGGTTCGATTCCTGGTTGGGGCACATGCCCGGGTTTCGGGCTGGATTTCCAGTGTGTGGGGGGCGTGCAGGAGGCAACCAGTTAATGATTTTCTCTCTATCTCTCTCTATCTCTCTCTCCCTCTCCCTTCCTCTCTGAAGTCAATAAAAATATATATATGTATTTAAAACAATTCCCAGGTGCCCTAACCGGTTTGGCTCGGTGGATAGAGCGTCGGCCTGCGGACTAAAAGGTCCCAGGTTCGATTCTGGTCAAGGGCATGTACCTAGGTTGCGGGCATATCCCCGGTAGGGGGTGTGCAGGAGGCAGCTGATCGATGTTTCTCTCCCATCGATGTTCCTGACTCTCTCTCTCCCTCTCCTTTCTTCTCTGAAGTCAATAAAAATATATTTAAAACAATTCCCAGGTACCTTCAAGCAATAGCCTGCACCTGATCACACCTGATTCCAACTCAGTCTAGACGGCTCCTAAACACTTCCTTCACCAGACTCGTCCCGTCCTGGGCAAAGAGGGGGTTCAGGGAAGAGCCTAGGAGGCGGGGCTGGGCCTGTCGCAGGTCCCAGGGGGGCCCCAAGCAGAGCACCTGCAGTTGTGCACCCGGTTGGAGGAAGGCAGCTTGGTGGGCAAGACCAGCTGCTCGGCGAAGCCGGGCGCGCTGAAGACCAGGCAGTCGTCCTCGTAGGCGATGGAGACCAAGACCAGGCGGGGCTCCTGCCGGGCTGAGACCATGTGTCCGTCTTCCTTAATCACCAGCCAAAACCTGCGATAAAAGAGCCAGGGCACACTCAGGACACCCTTTTCCTCCCTCCCCTCTCCCCTACCCCCTAACCTCCCCCAGGGCTGCCCTCTGCGGTCCTCCTTCATCAAACCCTCGCCCTGGGACCGGACACGGTGGGGAACCCCTATGTCCCAGCACCCACTGGAGCCCCAGCGAGGCCAGAGCCAGGCCCCTGCAGCCAGCCAGGGCCTTGGGTTCAGCGTTGCTCCAGGCCGCCCCCTAGTGGCGATGGCAGTTTATGTTTCTGCTTGTGGAGCCAAAAGCGAAGACAGCAAGTTTACAACCAGGGCAGACTCAGTCCTTCTGCCCAGAAGGAACTTTGGCCCCGGCCTACCTCCCCCAATCTGGCTCAGGCGTGAACTTGACCTTCCCAAAACAGGTTTACCACCTGGTTTTGCGTTTGACCCTGTGGCAAACCTCTACTCTCCTTCCGGAAGGGGAATGGGGGAAAGATAACGGTAAACTCCCTTCCCCTCCGGACTCCCCCCGACCCCAACCCCAGCAGGTCCCGGGCTGACAAGCCCCCCATCCTCACCCCGATCCGGCGCCCGCTCCCCCTACCTGTCCCGCAGGCGGCCGCAGCGCAGCCCCAGCGCCGTGCCCTCGGCCTCGCGCACCGCCACCCCCTTGCAGGACTTGACGGGGAAGATCCACAGCTCGGCCACGGTGCCCACCTGCTGCCGCCGCCGGGGCCGCCGGGCCCGCCGCCGCCAGAGCACCGTGCCCAGCGCCGCGGCGCCCAGGCCCAGCGCGGCCGCCCCGAGCCAGGCGGCCCCGGGCAGCGCGGCCCGGCGCGGGCCCCCGAGGCGGCCCAGCAGCTGCGAGCCCGCCGCGCCCATGGCGGAGGGTGGCGGGCAGGGACCGGGGAGGCTGCAGGGACCGGGGAGGCAGCAGGGACCTGGGAGGGAGCAGGGACCTGGGCGGGAGCAGGGACCTGGGAGGCTGCAGGGAGCACCAGGAGCTGCAGGCCCGGAGGAGGGGAGGGAGGAGCCGGGCTCGGCCCAGCCCCCCGCGCGCCCAGGGCGGAGGGGAAGGGAGGGACCGGGGAGGGAGCAGGGACCTGGGAGGGAGCAGGACCTGGGAGAAAGCAGGGACCGGGAGGCTGCCAGGAGCACGAGGACCTGCAGGCCCGGAGGAGGGGAGGGAGGAGCCGGGCTCGGCCCAGCCCCCGGGAGGGAGGAGGGCGCACCGGCCACGCGCGTGCCCAGGAGGGAGCGGGGGTAAGATCAGGCAGCCCCGGGGGAAATCGAGGCAGAGTGTGTCCCCGGGAGGCCGTTGCGACCCTCCGAGCAAGCGTGCTCCCCTCCCCTCCTCCCTCTCCCCTGTCCCCGGGGCGCGCAGTGGCCGCCAGCCCACCCCTCCGCCCCCTTTGCCCCCTCACGCCGTCCACTCGGCTGCTTGGCTAAGGTGGCCAGATCGCCCAGGTGTTGGCGGGACAGTCCTGGTTTCTAACAGTTTTTCCCCCCCGCGTCCCAAGGCGTTTAAAAAAATGTCCTGATGTTTGGAAAGACTCTCTCCAATGTTTCCAATCTTTCCAAACATCGGGACTTCTTTAAAACGCCGCGGGGACGCGGGAAAAATGGTTAGAAATCAGGACTGTCCCGCCAACACCTGGACGATCTGGCCACCTTATGCTTGGCGCAGAGCGATGGGGGTTTGAGAAGGGGAGACCTCCAAACCAGGAGGGACTACATTTGCTGGCAGATCCCCCAGGAAAAAGGCAGAACTGCCTTCTCCCTCCCCCGCCCCCCAGCCCACTGGGGGGAATTTGTGCTTTGGGCCCTGAGTCTGGCATCCTTTACTGCAGCCCAAGGCCAAGCCCGCAGGACGACCCTCCAGCTGGACCCCACAAAGCTCTCCAGGTCTGGACAGGTCCCATGGGGCTTCTGGCTAAATGTTAAACTGGAGCTCAGAAACCGGTTTGGCTCAGTGGATGGAGCATCGAAGGGTCCCAGGTTCGATTCCGGTCAAGGGCATGTACCTTGGTTGCAAGCCCATCCCCAGTAGCGAGTGTGCAGGAGGCAGCTGATCTATGTTTGTCTCTCATCGATGTTTCTAGCTCTCTATCCCTCTCCCTTCCTCTCTGTTAAAAAAAAAAAAATCAATAAAATATATTTAAACTGTAGCTCAGGACTCAGCAGCTGCAGCAGCCACCTGCAGAGGATCACAGAGGATTGGAGCCAAGGTGTATGCCAGCCATGGCTAACCTGCAGAGTTTAGCAGTGAGTCCCGTGTCTTGTATTTGCTGCAGGTAAATAAAGCTATCTTTGCGCCCTGGACGGTTCGGCTCAGTGGATAGAGCGAAGGGTCCCCGGGTTCGATTCCCGTCAAGGGCACCTGCTAGGGTTGAAGAGGCAGCCCATCAAGGGTTCTCTCTCATCATGGATGCTTCTCTCTCTCATGTCCCTCTCCCTTCCTCTCTGAAATCAATAAAAATATATCAAAACATTAAAAAATAAAAAGATTGAGGAAGGGTGTCTGATGGCAAGGAGCCTGGGAGAATCCCCTCAGGTTAGGAGGAGAAAACCACTGGAGGGGGGAGGGGAGAAGGGAAGGGAGGCCCCTGGGACCCTCTGGGCACTGGGCACCCCTGTGGACAGGCGCTGAGGCCAGACGGATGAGGGACGTTTTGCTAGGTGAAGAGAGAGTAGGGGACAGAGGGGGAGGGTGACAGAGAACTTGGCTAAGTTCAGTGCGGGCTCAGAAGCACAGGGCAAAGTCTGGGTGTAGGGAGAGGGCTGGGGAGATAAACAAGACCAGATGGCAGAGAGAATTACACTGTGCAGAAAGGAATGTGGACTTCACCCAGAGGATAAAAAAAATAAAATAAAATAAAAAGAGTAACATCATTTACTGATAGCAACTGGGTGGCTAGAAATATGGGAGAGACGGACACTTTTCAGTCCTACACACATTTACACCTTTTTTCTTTTTTCATTTTGAATCATCCAAATTGTTACTTATTAAAAAAAATTGTTTTAAATTATATTTTAAAATTATCCTACTTATGCCGAAACCGGTTTGGCTCAGTGGTAGAGCGTCGGTCTGCAGACTGAAAGGTCCCAGGTTCGATTCCGGTCAGGGGCATGTACCTTGGTTGTGGGCATATCCCCAGTAGGGGGTGTGCAAGAGGCAGCTGGTCAATGTTTCTCTCTCATCGATGTTTCTAGCTCTCTATCTCTCTCCCTTCCTCTCTGTAAAAAGTCAATAAAATATATTTTTTAAAAATAATAAAAAAATTATCCTACCCATAATTTTTACAGAAAATTCCTAGTTTCTGCTGGCTCATATCAGAAGTTAAAAAAAAAAAAAGGGTATAACAAGTTTTTAAAAAATCAGTACGTATAACAAGCAAATACAAGTGGGAAAACTCAGAAGCGACCGAGGACACCTGTCAAATAGGTCCCTCGCTGTGACTTTTACATTTTCTACAACAAACACGTTCCTGTTCACCGGACGGCGCCTTGTGGGTGGGTTGGGATAAGCTGCTCTTCAATGTTTCATCTTTCCAGAAATCAAGGCTTGCGGCTCCAAACTCTGGCCCGCCTCCTGTTGTCTTTGGCTTGCTTTGACTTTTTTTTTTTTTTTCAATAGTCAACTTCCTCCCGTTTGTCCTGAAAAACCGAAATAGCTGGTCCTGCGAGATCTGTATTCTTCAGGACAACAGTCAGCTGGACCTGGTGGCGGCATCACCCCAACCATGGATCACCCCAGTTCCCGCCTCCCTGAGTTCAATCCCAGGCCCTGAGCCTTTGGGTCCAGGGCGGCTGTCTCCTGCAGTTGCTCCAGATGTCCACCAGGGGGCGCCGCCACCAGCATTTTGGCAAGGAGGGAAGGTGGGGGAGAGGAGGGAGGGGAGGGTGTGCCTGCAGCTGGTTCTTTGGGGCCCAGAAAGGAAGTTCTCCTTTCCTTCCTGGGGAGCAAATCCTGAGCACAGCTTCCCTTGACCCAGCTCAGGGAAGAGAGGGGCCTGCAAGTGACCTGGAGGCCGAGTGTTTGGCAATCCACTGGGGAGAAGCAAAGCCACGCTGCCTGCGGCCCCTGGCATTTGGACTGGGGTCCCCGCAGGGCCTGGGGGGCAGAAGGCTGGCAGGCCCTCAGGGCCATCCTGAGTGGGAAGTAGGATGAGGTGTCTGTTCCCCAACCAGCCGAGACATGCAGTCCCTTCTCGGGCGGAGACATGGAGTCCCCTGTCTCCCTGAAGGAGGGCCCCGCCCGGAGAGAAAGAGGCAGCTCCCCACTGTGTCGGCCTCCCACACTTGCCCTTTGAGTAAGGAGGAGGAGGAGGAGGAGAGAGATGCCTGGAGTGTGTGGCTTCAGGCGGGGAGCAAGCAATGGGGACCGGCCAGAAGAAAGAGGTGCAATGTGTCTGTCCTCGCCAAGTCCCCCCTGTAAGGCGACCTTCCTTCCACCCGTTGGGACTGGGGGTCTCCCTGTGTATCTGGGGCACCGTCATGTCTCAGCTGATACCTGATCAATCAATAGATGCTCCAGCAGAAAACGGTGTGGCTCAGTGGATAGAGCGTCGGCCTGTGGGACTGAAAGGTCCCAGGTTGGATTCCCGGTGGGGCGGGGGGGGCGGGGGGGGGAGGTTGCAGGAGGCAGCTGGTCGATGTTTCTCTCTCATGGATGTTTCTACCTCTCTTTCTCATGGATGTCCCTCTCCCTTTCTCTCTGTGGAAAATCAGTAAAATCAATCAATCATCAATCAATAAACAAACAAATAAATAGAATTTTAAAAAAATAGGTGCTCCAAGGAATTCATGGTGAGGGGGGAGGATCACCTCTATTCCTCAGACATCAAGGGCAAGGTCGAGGGGGCTTAAGCTGATGACCCTGAGGGCCAGGGACCTTCTCACCCCCAAGTTCCTTTGATGACCATGGCCGAGCCCCCCCAGTCTTTGCAGCTCTGCCTCTGAGGAGGTTATCAGCCCGGATGCAGAATCCCGAGGCCCCTCCCCTTCCCAGCTGCTGTGTCTCTGCCATTGTTTTCCTTGGCCGCTGGGCAGGCTGGCCTTTCATCTCAGCCCCGCTGGGCTGGGAGAGGGGGAGGAAGGACTGGGGCCGGATAGGTTTCGGGGAGGGGGGTGGCCAGGGGAAGAATGTCCTTGCCCGCTGGGATGGCCTCCAACCCCAGGAAAATAGGATGAAACAAAGTGTCTCGCACAAAATAGCCTCCATGCCCCTTTCATCCTATTTATTTACGAACCACACCTTGAGCTTCAGGAATGTGGATAGAAAACTGTTCACGTGTTCCCCAGGGAGAGGGAATTCCACCTAATCCTCTTAATAGTCTGGGCCAAATGTGGTGGTGGAAGCCACACAGAGTCTAGCGGAAAGATCGTCTGAATAGCCCTAGTGCCGGTGTGGCTCAGTGGACAGAGCAGAGGCCTACGGACCAAAGGGTCCCAGGTTCCATTCCAGTCAAGGGCACATCCCCAAGTAGGGGGTGTGCAGGAGGCAGCTGATCAGTGATTCTCTCTCATCGATGTTTCTAACTCTCTATCCCTCTCTCTTCCTCTCTGTAAAAAAATCAATAAAATATGTTTAAAAAAAAAGAAAAAGAAAAAAAAAGAGGACCATCTGGTTAGATAGCTGGGAGAAGGAAAGAGGGAGGAAGAAGGAGGGAGGAGGGAGGGAAGGAGAAGAAAAACGAGACGGAGGGTGGGGTCAGAATCTGCAGGGCCTGAGCTGTGCCCTGTAGAGATCCATGCAGGAGAGAGGCCTCTCCCCACGTGTCAACAGCGGGGACCATGACACGCGTGTCCATGTGCTGTGGTGAGGCTCAAGCCCCACGTAGAACTGAACACCTCATGGCCTGGATTTCCCTGCCTCATAAGCCCCTGCCCCCCCCACAGGGCTGAATGTGTCTGTCCAGCGTCCAGCAGACTCCGATGCCAGCGGAGACCAAGGGGAGTGGCCGGCAAGTTCCAGCCTCCCCCAGAGCCAAGGTCAGGGCCGGGGCCAGCCGTGGGACTGCTCACCAGGCTCCAAGGTGAAAACGGTAACAATGGCTCAGGAAATAGCGTGGCCGCGGCCGCAGCAAGCCCAGGTATAATAGTTCTGGCCCAGCAGAGCGGCATTGTACACGGGGAACGGCCTTGGCCTTGAGCTGGAAAGACTCCGGCCTTTTTCCTTCCGTTTCTTCCCCCGCTGGTGCCGTCTCTGTTGCTCCGGCCAGAAGCTGAGAGAATTGTGGTTCCTCGCTTTCCCTCACCCCTGCACCCACCTCGGCCTACCTACCCCGTTACTTCTGTTTTCTCCGTGGGCTCTGGGACCCGACCCCTCCCATCTCCCCAGACAGAGGCCATTCCTGCTGAACAAGCCCCCACTAAGATCCCCTCAGAGGTCCCGCCTGGCCCTGGCCTGGCCGGTGTTGCTCAGTGGTTGAGCATCCTCCCATGCACCCAGAGGTCGCCTGTTCAATTCCCAGACAGGACACATGCCCAGGTTGTGGGCTCCATCCCCAGTGGGAGGCTGATACACGTTCAACTCTCACATTCATGTTTCTCCCTCCCTCCCTTTCTCTCTCCTAAAATCAATAAAAACATACGTACTTTAAAAAAAGAAAGAAAAGAAAGAAGTCCCCCCCTCCATCAACAATAGACACTGTTGATCGCTCTCTCTCTCTCTTTCTCCCCCCACCTCTTTCTCTCTCTGTTCCTCTCTGAAATCAAATAAAATATTTAGAAAAATAAAACTATGTTTTTATTGATTGCCGAGAGAGGAAAGACGGGGATAGAGAGGTAGAAACATCAATGAGGAGAGAGAATCATGGACCGGCTGCCTCCTGCACGCCCCACCCTGGGGATCGAGCCCACAGCCCGGGCCTGTGCCCTTGACCTGGAATAGAGCTGTGACCTGTGACCTCCTAGCTCACAGGTCAACGCTCAGCGGCTGAGCCACACGGGCCAGGCAAGGACATTTTCGTTTTTTAGCAAATACATGAGCCGAGGCTCCTGCACACCGAACCCCATCCTGCTGGGCTTCTAGAAGATTCTAGAGAGTGGCCCCACCTTTACGAGCCAACCAGAGCACCAGGTGAGTCAGGGCCTCTTTCCTGGGGCCTGGACCCTCACCTGCTGAGTGAAGTCCTTGGCCAGCTGTGGCTGGACGCCGCGGGCATCTGGCTAATGCAAAGGCCATAAAGGGCGCAAAAAAAACCATCTTCACGCACAGAAATTAAACCAACCGGGGTTTTTATTTACATAACCGGCCGCGACCAGGATACAAAAGAAGCCTCGGAGGCCGAACACGTAGGAAAAGAGCTCTGATCCCCCATTCTCAATGGGGCGCGGGCCTGGGGATTGGGGAGACGCCGGAGAGAAAGAAAAGGCACAGAAGGTGGTGGCCAGCACGGGCGGCCCCTCGGGGAGTCTGGAGAGTTCGGGGCCCGGCGAGTCTGAAGTTCATTGTCTGACCCAGGAATCTGGCTGCGGGCACAACCTCTGTGAGGTTCGACTTTTGGAATTCCTGGGTTAATGCTTAACCAGCCTTCCAGAAGTCCAGGGCCAAGTGAACTTGGCCTGATAGCGTCTCTAAGATGGGGGCGGCGGCCGGGGTAGGGTGGGGGCACGAGGTGGGGAAGGTCTTGCAGTGGCCTTCCCTGTCCTTCCTGGGGTCACCTTTCAGGGACCCAGGGAGCGCTCAGGGGCTGCTCAGCATCCCTGGACCACTTCCAGCAACTGGTCCCCCCCTTCCTCCCTCCCTTCTTCCCTCCCTCCCTCTCTCTCTCCCTCCCTCCCTCCTTCTCTCCCATGTTCCTTCTCAGGATCAGCAGACCCAACTCTCCCACTAAACACAACTTTGCTTTTTCTTCCTCTTCATCATCCTTCTCTCCCTCCCCTCCCCCGCCAGCTCCCGGGGGGCCAGGCCTGCTGTAATACCCTCCTGTGTGATAACTTCCATCCTTTGGGCTTGAACTAGAGCATCTGTTTTCTCTCGTCCGCACGGACACGAGTGACGCTGGCATTGAGTCCAAGTTCACTCACCGTGCGCCTCCCAGCCTTCGCTCCCCAACGATGGCTCTCTCTCCCCACCTCCCATTTCCTTCTCTGTCCATCTGTCTGTCTGCCCACCGTCCCCGCTCCACGGGGCTACCTGGTTGGGCTCGGTGGCTGGAACGAGAACATCGGGGCCTCCGATCCCCCAGCAATGACCACTTTGGACTCTCAGAGATTCCGGGAACAAAGGACAGTGGCCGATGGCCGGAGCTGGCGGAGGGCCTGGGGTGAGGGACCTCCTGTCTCCCACCTTCCTGGCCAGGGGACCCATCTGTCGCTGGGTCACGCTGGGGGGGCGTCAGGACCATGCTCACCTTGACCTTGGAGTCCAGGTGGGATGTGGTCAAAGTGGGCAGCACAGAAGAGAGAAGGATGCCAGTAAAACAGACAACGTGAACTCAGGAGCCCTCAGCCCTCCCCTCTCCTCCCGCCAAAGGCCCGAATCCCGGTACTGGATCTCCACCGCCCTCCTCCAACCTCCTTCCTGTCCTGTTTCTACTTCCTTCCCGCGCCCGCCTCCCACTTCCTGCTTCCTTCTCTGCGTCCTACGTTCTCACCCCAGATGTGGCATCTCCCTGGCTCCCGGGACAAAGCCCTCTTCGACGGCTTGGCCCAGAGACGCCGGGCTGATGCTGCTGGCGCCTGAGTCAGGACAGCACCAGCCATGTGTGTACCCCCTCACCAACCCTGCCCACCACGCAGCCCGCACCTGAACTTGCCCTTCTCCCTCCCCTCAGCCCCCCTGCACGTCCATGTCACCCTGACGGCGATGACAAGCATCTATCTACTTTAAACAGTCGTGATGATGCCTTGTCAATCAACCCAGCTTCGGAGTGTCGCGGCCTTCAAAGGGATGTCACTTCCTCCTTCTCAGGCCTGAGATTCAACTCCTGGCGACCGAGGGTGGGGGAGGAGAGGGGAGGGAGGACTCCTGTCAGCCTGCAGCCTTCCCAGGAGAAGGCAGCAAATGTCCTCACTCCGGGTTCAAGTCCTCCCTCCCCATCGCCACCGCGGTGCTCCCACCCCAGCCAGCCCCGCCAGTCCCCAAGGATGAACAAACTGAACTCGGACCCCAAACCAACATCGGCCCAAATCTCTGCGGGACTGTCCACTGGAGAGAGGTGAGAGAGAGAGAGCTTGGCAGATGGCCCATTCGGATCACGCGTCCCATTCAAACGGCAAAGACTGTTGTTTGTTTTGTTTTCTCCAGGTCATTCTGTGGCTTCAGGTCCGAGGTGCTCTGGGCTTGCAGAGGCTGGAATCGGACGGTGACCTGTGGCCTCCTGGGTCCCAGGCCAGCGCTTGGCCACGCGGGGCCCTCGGCGGCCCCGCTAGCGGACGAGGGACACCACGCTGGTGGCCACGGCGAACGGGGCGGAGTAGGCGGCGGCGAAGCCCTGCAGGCCGAGGACCACGTAGTGGCAGCCTTTGGCGAGGACCTTCCCCACGTTCTGTGTTTAGGAATCGAGACAAAAGAAGAAAGAAAAAAAAGGCAAAGAATTCGGTCAGGGGGCTTCTGCAGGAGGGGGCATCCCGGGAGAATCATTTTTGCTTCTTCCTCTCCCCGGGGGCACATGAGCCAGTTACCGTGTCTGTCTCACACCCACCCCGACCTGGGAACACGTGGGGACTCAGGACAGAGGTCACTGAATCAACGTGCTTTCACGCTCCTCGTATTTCCAGATCATTCCGAGATCTTGGGGGCAGCAGAGGGGCTGCTGGCTCAGAAACCAAACCGGTTTTTTTTTTTTTTTCTTCTTTTTAAAAAAAAATATATTTTATTGATTTTTTTTTTTACAGAGAGGAAGGGAGAGGGAGAGAGAGAGCTAGAAACATCGATGAGAGAGAAACATCCATCAGCTGCCTCCTGCACACTCCCCGCTAGGGATGTGCCCGCAACCAAGGTACATGCTCTTGACCGGAATCAAACCCGGGGCCTTTCAGTCCCCAGGCCGACGCTCTATCCACTGAGCCACACCGGTTTCGGCCAAACCGGTTTTGGTTTATTTATTTATTATTTTTAACCAAAGCTGACTCCTCCTCTGTTGCAGGTGTTACCAGATCGTCTGAAGGCTGGGTCTAGGTTTCCCCTAGTTCCCTTATCCCAGAGCCAGCCCTGTCCTCTCTACCAGCAGCACAGAGCGCTGAGCAACCCACACCTGTGTCTCCTTTAAGGCTCTGATCGTTGCATCCAGAGAAGTCTGCATTTCAGACACAGCCACATACCCAGGGTGAGGACCAGGCCGTATTTTCTTTCTTTCTTTTTTTTTTTTTTTTAAATACATTGTTATTGATTTCAGAGAGGAAGGGAGAGGGAGAGGGAGAGAGAAACATCAATAAGGAGAGAGAGAGCCGAAACCGGTTTGGCTCAGTGGATAGAGCGTTGGCCTGTGGACTGAGAGGTCCCAGGTTCGATTCCGGTCAAGGGCATGGATCTTGGTTGCGGGCACATCCCCAGTAGGAGGTGTGCCAGAGGCAGCTGATGGATGATTCTCCCTCATCGATGTTTCTCTCTAGCCCTCTCTCTTCTTCTCTGTAAAAAAAATCAATAAAATATATTTTTTTAAAAATAAGAAGACAGAGAGAGAGAATCATGGATCGGTTGCCTCCTGCACGCCCCACGCTGGGGATGGAACCTGCAACCCTGGGTGTGCCTTTGACCGGGAATCGAACCGTGACCTCCTGGTTCCTAGGTCGATGCTTAATCACTGAGCCACACCGGCCGGGCAGGCTGTCCTTTCCTTTCCCATCTCCACTCCTCCTGCCTCTTTTCTGTAAGACCTGGCCATGCAAGACAGGTCCATGCAAGGACTCAAATGCAATCACAACAGAAACACTCAGACGGCCACCAGTGACCAACACAGATGGCGTTGTTGCCCCGTCTTCCTCTCCTCGTCCCCAACCTCCCTCATCCTTCTCGATGACCTCAGCGTGCATGGACCTCGACACCCACCTTGTCCCTCAACCGTGTGGCCCGTCCAACCTCAATGACCGGGGAGCCCGGTATCAAGGAAAATCCCTGATGACAAGCACAAACCTCACTGTCACTTCCCACGCTGCCTGGCAAGCCTGCCCTGTCTGTCCGGCCGGCTGACTTTCTCTCTCTCCCAGGGGCCATTTTGTACCTTTTTCTTTCTCCGCAGGTCTCTGTACCTCCAGCACATACATGCACACACACACACACACACACACACACACATGCTCTGCATCCCCATGAAGTGATCCCAATTCATCTTTCCCCGAAAAGGTCAGAAGTGAGTGGGGTCCCCATTTTTGTGTCTAGTGCTTAGCACAATGCCTGGACCCCCAAAAGCATCTTCAGAGCCGAAACCGGTGTGGCTCAGTGGATAGAGCGTCGGCCTACGGACTGAAAGACCCCAGGTTTGATTCCCGTCAAGGGCATGTACCTTGGTTGCGGGCACATCCCCGGTGGGGGTGTGTGCAGGAGGCAGCTGGTCGATGTTTCTCTCTCATGGATGTTTATAGCTCTCTATTCCTCTCCCTTCCTCTCTGTAAAAAATCAATAAAAATGCATTTAAAAAAAAAAAAAAAGCATCTTCGGAGCCAGCGTCTGAGCTGAGACGGGCACCTGATCCACTCACCTTTTGCTGAGAGCAACGATGGCTGCCTGGGCCCAGCCAGAACCAGGAAGCAAATGGTGAGTCTTGGCGGGACTCCCCACCTCCGAGTCCCGCTTCATCACGTGTGCACTCCCAGGTTTATAACTGCCTGCCTGCAGGCTGCTCCCCAGGCTGCAGCCATACTCTAGGGAGGAGGGTACACCCAAGCTTCCAGGAATGGGGCCTGGCTGGTTCCACGCAGGAGAAGGGCGGCTGCAGGGCCCAGGAATCCCGGACAATAAACCGGCAGGGCCTTTGGCCTTTGGCCACTAAGGAACTCATCTGTGATTTTTCCTCTGGGCGCCTGTCCGGCCCCAGGGGGCAGGGGCAGCTGTAGCTTCCGATGCTTCCAGGCTGATCCCAAGGAGGAAATTCCTTCATTCTCTCTCTCTCTCTCTCTCTCTCTCTCTCTCTCTCTCTCTCTCTCTCTCTCTCTCCCCCCCCTCCTCGGCCTCTCACCCCCAGGGCCAACGGCATTCTTTTTGCAGGCGCCTATCTGTGTCTTTGTCCAGCTCCCAGGCCCTTTGAAATAACCTTGGGGATAGTTGGGGGCTAGAACTCAGGTCTCAGCGGGCGGGCTCTCCTGGGGAGGAGGATGCAATCCACGCTTTGCAACTGGGTCGCCTTCTAGGCGCACCTGCCCACGCCCAGGCCTCAGTTTCCCCACCTGCCCAGCCCACAGGGGAGTGTCAGACACACACACACACACACACACCTAGGAAGGGAACTGGCTTGGGGAGCCACCCTCGGCACTGTCCTTAACCAGCCAGCAGCGGGTGGGTGCCTAGGGTCACCTGGGCGTTAATTTCTCTCCTTATTGGAAACTTTTCTTTCATTTCCCAGGTCACAGGGGGTAGCTAAGTGGGGAATGCTGGAGGGAGGGCGGTTGGAGGGAGCAGAAGGGCAGAGGGGAGCGCGGGAGGCTGAGCGCAGGGGACGTGGGGATGGAATCCGTTCCCCCGTGGGAAGCCCGGGGCGCACCCCGCACCCCGATCCCCGATAGTGGGGGCGGGGCCTACCTTGCCGTACTTCTTCAGCTTCCGCCGGTACCTCCGCTTGGGCTTGTCCCCGGGCCCCGGGGACCCCGGGGGCCCCGGGGACCCCGGCTCCTCCAGCGGCTCGTAGCGCTCGGGGAGGGCGGCCAGGTGCACCCGCCGGGCGCTGCGGGTCCCCGGGCGCGCGGGGCACTCGGCCGCCCCGTCGTCCAGCTCCAGCTGCTCCACGATGGGCTCCTCGTCCGCCGCCCGCCGCCCGCGCCCCCGGCGCCCCCACCGGAGCCTGGCACCCACCGCCATGACGCCGCCGCGGCCCCTCTCTCTGGCGAAGGAAGGTCCGGCTGTGAAGGCACCAACCTTTGCTCCCAGCCCCGGGCGGGCGCCACCCCGGCCCGGACGGGGCGGGGGGAACCTGAGGGCGCAGCGCCCCCTGGCGGTGGGGTCCGGGATTGCGGCGGCCCAGCCAAGGCCTGGCCGTGATGGGCCCACCCACCCTCCCCAAGGGGTGAGGGACATGCACCTGGAAAGGTCAATGCACCGTGAACTGCCAAACCATGTCACTCGCCAGGAAATAAATGAACCTCCAATGATGCGTCTCAGCCCCCTCTGCGGCCAAAACAGGTCAGAGGGCAGGAGAGTTCTTCCCTCGCTGGGACTGCCCCAGGGGTGTCCCCCCCCCCTGGGCCTGGCACCTTTCTTGGTTCTTTGGGATCCCCTACGGGACACTCTCCTCTCCTGCCCATGACCCAGCAAATGCCCCCCTGGCTCCCCCACTACCCACTCCCTCACCACCTCCAGCAGGCCGGGGGCATCTCTGGCTGCTCCTCAGTGAGGCAGGTCCTCCCTGGAACTCCATCACCTTCTCCATCACCTCTGCTCCTGCAGCCATGACGCCCACCTCCCGCCCAAGAACGCCATCTGTGTTTGCGGTGCAGCGTCACACCTGGGTTTGCCCCAGACCCAGAGTCTCTGGAATCATTTTCCATCGGAAGCAGAACCAGAAGTCCCTGTGGGTAGAGCTTCTAAGTGGGATAGCTGACGCTTAAAAGAATTCTTTCACAATATCATGGGTTCTCTCTCGTTTAGCCAAACGACACTGAAGACTTGGGAAATGACTGAGCTATAGAAGAATATTTGAGGGAGAAATGAGGTCAGAATTTTGATCTTATGCGTCAAAAGAGCATGTTTAACATTATTTAAAATGTTTTTAGAGGGAGAAAGGGAGAGAGAGAAAAACATCGCTTTGGTGTTCCATTCATCCGTGCACTCATTGGTTGCTTCTTGTATGTATCCTGACCAGAGATCAAACCCACAACCTTGACACATTGGGAAGATGGTCTAACCAACTGAGCTACCCAGCCACGGCTAAGCGAGTATTTCTAACAAAACCTGAAAAATCTGCATTGGTATACAGTCACTCTTGCCAATGGTATTCCATTCTAACACATATATTTACATACATATGCATAGTCTAATATGTGTATGTACAGGGTGTCACAAAACATATACACACAAAGCTACCTGGGCCAGTTAAAGGATTCCTTTGGCTAAACAGTGACATTCTAATCACCCTAGAAACACTCATGACTACAAATAATGGAAATAAATTGAGTCAATGAAAAGCCATTGGTGCACCCCAGTATTCTAAGAGAAATCAGTGTTATGATATTAAAAGAACACGGCTATAAAAGGCTATATTGTTTTCAAGGATCATTTTCATTATCTGCATGTTTTTTGGTCCTGCTAGACTTGCACAAGATGAGAAAAATGCAGAATTCCAACCAGTTGAGAAAACTTATGAAGCATTACATCTGGATATGAGGGTCCAACGGTCCCATGATGCCTCTGCAGTCAGATGGAAAGTCATATAAATAACCCGAAAAGGGCAAAATCCGCTGAAGAACTGAAGGATGTCCACCTCAAGTCTGTGAGTAGACAGAATAAGATGTGGTCTTCATTTAACCCAGAGAATGTGGGCCACAAGAGCAAGCACTGTGGGGGGTAGGGGGGAGGCGATGGGGTCTCTGTTTTATGTACAGGTTCACAGAGTTGCAATTATTGTGGGTGGTAAGACTGAGCAATGCATACAGGATAGGGTTTTCTCTGCCCCCTTGTGGTTCTTTCTGGTAATGACTGGAACCAACTATAATATTATTTCCATGTGTCAAGAAGTTTAGAAGAGCCCTAGCCAGGTTTGGCTCAGTGGATAGAGCAACCACATGCAGACTGAAGGGTCCTGGGTTCGAGTCCGGTCAAGGGCACATGCCAGGTTGTGGGCTTGATCCCCAGTATGGGGTGTGTAGGAGGCAGCTGATGGATGTTTCTCTTTCATCGATGTTTCTAACTCTCTATCCGTCTCCATCCCTCTCTGTAAAAAAAATCAATAAAATATATATATATTTAAAATAAAAATATGAAGCAATTTCCCAGTCTGCATTCATGTCTGTCCACAGTTAAGTAACACCTTTTCACAAACCGGACTCCAGTTGAAAAGCAAGAACACATTACCACTCCTTCTGCTCTTTATCCAAAGCTAAGGGCTTGGGCCAGCCCAGCCTTCCTGGCCCGTTTACAAACAACTGAGGAGAAAAATAAATGATGTCCATTATATGCCTATTGTGAGGCCTTTTAATTTTCAAATAATAATAATCGAAAGAAGGCATGTTTCACTTGGTGGAGAAACAGGCCGTAAGAAAGCTGCAGGGAAAGTGGAAAAGGGAACGGTCTTTTTTTTTTTTTTTTTTTTTTTAATATATTTTATTGATTTTTCACAGAGAGGAAGAGAGAGGGATAGAGAGTTAGAAACATTGACGACAAAGAATCATCGACCAGCTGCCTCCTGCACACCCCCTACTGGGGATGTGCCCGCAACCAAGGTACATGCCCTTGACCGGAATCGAACCCGGGACCTTCCAGTCCTAGGGCCTACGCTCTATCCACTGAGCCAAACCGGTTTCAGTGGGAACGTTCTTTTTAAAGAGGGAACGGGGGTGACATGGATGCTGGAGATACCTGAATGCCATCAGCGGGAATCGCCTGTCGTGTGTCCAAGTCTGAGCCGAGGCTGCCAATCAGGGCTTTATGTGACCTGCTCCTTAGCAATCTGCCTGGGCCTTGGCGGTCCCTGGAACAAGTGGCTCATCTCGGACACGTGTCTTACACCCGTGACTAACATCAAGCCTCTTCTCGCGTTTTCCTTCCGCCGAAAGGGTCTTTTCCGGCCTCCCTCGGACATTTGCTCCATCCTTGCCATCTCTCAGAATCCATCCATTCCTGGTTGGGTGTGTGTTTTTGTTGGCGTGTACACTTGGCCATCCAGAATGAATCGAAGTCGTGGAGAAGAGGAACCGTCTTTGACAATCCCTTTATATTTCTTAAGATGCAGTAGGTGCCTCAATAGATATTTTAAGAATCGAGGCTGGGACTATCTCGATGGATGAACACATGCTGATGGAATTACGTATCTAGAGGGAATTGGTGCTTCGCTCGTGTGGATTCTGGTTGCCCGCATTGGGAAATGGCACTGCTGGGGAAAATCTCTTCATCATAAGGCCTTTAGGATTTTCAGGAAAATCCTACCTTCGAGAATATGATTGGGTCCAAGTTCTGGGACATAGTTCATTTTATTTATCAAATTTTAACTTTTCAACTTAATACTGTGCCCCAGGCTTTACGTGACTATTAATTTAATGTTAGGGATGTTATGGCAAATAATATTTAAACAGAGACCAAGGACAGCCTGATATCACATAGCCAGCGAGGCATACACTGGTTATTTATTGATGCAAACATATTGTAAAATTCCTCTGAATCTTCAAGAAAATGCATGTTGTTAATGAAATATATAACACCGAAAATCTAAAGTGACTCTCCAAGGGACATTCGTATTACTTTCAATGATTAACATTTTTTAAAAGAATTTAAAAATAATAAAGTGACTATCAAGATGTCATTGTTGTTTCATAAAAAATATTCAAGTAAATTCCCTTCCCACAAACATAGAAGAGTTGACCAGAGAAAGTATAAAAAAAAACCCACCAGTTTCTATGTTGGAAAAGGCGTGATGTCGGTGTTTATAAAACCATTTAGACAGTGGGAGCTGCTATAAAAAGATGAGCGATTTCTTGCCGTGACAACATCCTGATAACCTACATAGCGTCATCCGCTGCCAACAGAATGGAGAACACAAGAATTAACACACACACACCCCCCTCCTTCTGTCCTAGAAAACAGGTCATTCGCATTCCGGCAAAGAGCAAAAGACAAGTGCTTTATTATGAGAACTGTTCAAGTAAAGTTTCAGTGTGCACCAGTGGAAGTGAAAAGAATTTGCATCAATTGTTTGGGAATGAACACTAGGTGAACAGGGGGCTTCCACAGTTGCTGTTTTCCGAACACCACCCTCCGGCTAAGGCAAAAAGATAATAAAATAAAATACACTTGGTTTTCGAACAGAACTGGTACAGAAAGAGAGCTTACATCACAGTACAGTACAGAAGGTAAAATCCACCCGGGTCTGGAGGCCAAGGGGAATGCCAAGTCCCCTACCGAGAGCCGTCTCACGCGGGCGGGGATTACAGTATTTGTCACAGCTTTCGTGTTCTGTAGACTCAGAAGACTTGGGAACGCTCCCTGTGTGCGGAGGGGGCCCGTGTGAAGACAGTACAGTCATGACAGCATCCAATAACATTGCACATTCAACCTTTGAGGCTCATTCCGTATAAAGCGATGGGTATAAAAAGGTACCTTGACGAGGGGTTTTACATCGCAGGGATCACTCAGGAGGAAAGGAAACTAGGCAAATGCGCGATTACAAAGCCACGCGCATTCTAGGCGTAACGATGTGGAATAAATACATGACATCTGGCAAAATGGTAAAAACAGAAAGGTTACGTGGGAACCAAATGAACGACCGCATGAGTGTAAATCAGAAAGATGCTGCTATCAATAGTATATTTTGCTCCATAGTCTCCTAAGGACCCACAGATATCACTGTATCGGGGAGGGGGAGGGGGCGGATGAAGAGGGGGATGGGAGAAGGAGGCAGGCAACCCCAAATGCCAGTTAATTCCTGAGGTGGCATTATTTCTTAACTGATGCACTGACCAACACTGGGAAGAGGGGTTTGTGCTATGAAACAGTCCGCTATTATTATATTCCCACAAGGACACTGCAGTATTGGGAAGGCAGCAAATCTATTGCGATATGACAGCCAGGTAAGGTATTGATTCTTTTTCATTTTGCTGCTACCATTAGCCGAGGGTGAGGAAACACTTTTTCAAGTTCAAAAGACACTGGGTGTAGTTTTCACGTTCCCTCAGTACTTCTTAGCGAGCTCAAGGCAAAGCTAATAACGTAATTTCATGGGCTCTATTTTAAAAACTCTTAAGCGCCACCAACACTGTAAACACTGTCGTAACGTCTCAACTAAACCTTGTCTGGTGACAAGGATAAGAGCAAAGAGAAGCAGGGATAATTCTGTGTGGAATAAAGCTGATCTAGGGGGTCAGCTTCTGGCTTCAATTTCAATATGACTTGAAAATAATTTTTTTTTTTTTTTTTAAAGTCCATGCTACAATCGTAAAGACTACTGCTGTGCACTTTCAATTCTGGACACAGTCACCTTCAAGATTACATGATGGAGGTAAGAATTTTAAAAACCCACCAGAATGTAAAGAACAGGGGAGAATAGTCTCATCTCAGAGCATCAAACGTACATTTCTGTGCAGAAATCTAGACAACTATACAAGTTTTTGAAGCAATCGTCTGTTTTATTATACAACTCTATGAACAGAAAAATGAACAGAAATACACAATATACTTACCTGTACATGTGAACCTAACTCTTTTTTTGTAGCTACAGATATTTATGACAGTTCATACTGACTTGAATTGTACAGTCCCGTAACTATGTATAACCTTATCGTGTTAAGGGCAGATTCTACACGGGTGACTCGCAGGCCCATCGCGAGTACATTGGAGAACGGTACCTCATTCGGCTGTGTCTTCCCTGATCCCGCCAAGTGGAGTTCCCTCTTACAGTTTGAGCTCGTTGGCTATTTTAGACGCGATGTTCTTAAAGGCAATGGACGTCCCCGAGATCCGCTTGAAGCGCACTCCGTTCAGCGACAGCCGCGGCAGCTTGCACACCTCCATCTCCCACTGCACCAGGCTGTCCTGCCGGGCGTCACCGTGGACGCAGAAGAGCAAAAACCTCTCCTTCTGTTCGTAGTCGCAGTTGTTGGCGTCCAGCACCTTCCGGATCTCGCGCATCATGTCGGCGGGGTCCATGGAGCTGGTGGTCTTCATGCTCCAGGTGAAGCGCAGGGAGCGCGGCTTGGGGTCCTTCCCCTCCTCCTTGTCTCTCTCCTTCGGGTCCCCGGATGTGCTTCTGGAAGAACAACAGGGCACAGGGAGAGAACGCAGAGAAGGTTCCGTTCAGCACAGAGATGGAGACACACATGCAAACTCGCGGGGGTCGGAATTCAGTGCTTCCTACGTCAGCCTGCTGGGCAGACTACCGTCAGGCAAGCGCAAAAGCTCATGCCATCTCGCTGTTACAAAAAGCGGCCCCAGGATGCCCCCTGTTTGACTTCGTTAATAGCTTCCATCTAAAATAGCATATTTCCAGCCGAAACCGGTTTGGCTCGGTGGTAGAGCGTCGGTCTGTTGACCGAAAGGTCCCAGGTTCGATTCCCGGTCAAGGACATGTACAATTGGTTGAGGGCACATCCCCGGTAGGGGGTGTGCAAGAGGCAGCTGGTTGATGTTTCTCTCTCATTGACGTTTCTAGCTCTCTATCCCTCTCTCTTTCTCTCTGTAAAAAAACCAATAAAATATATATTTAAAATGGCATATTTCCGTAAATGTACTTATTTGTAGGGAACAGGTTTGCAGCCGAACGTGAAGAACTGAGTACTTTTTGAGGTC
This sequence comes from Pipistrellus kuhlii, assembly GCF_014108245.1. Taxonomy (NCBI): domain Eukaryota; kingdom Metazoa; phylum Chordata; class Mammalia; order Chiroptera; family Vespertilionidae; genus Pipistrellus; species Pipistrellus kuhlii. The sequence goes on from NW_023425524.1 coordinate 2,772,040, forward strand.
CTTCCACGGTTTAAACTCCATTTTCTGTACATTTGTACAAAAGGAGAGCCACCAGCACTGTGCTTGTGCATACACAATTTTGAAATATAAAGAAAAATTCCCCCTTCTCTATCTTTTTTTTTTGGGGGGGGGGGCTGGGGTAGGAGAAAGACTTGGGACAGGCTAGTAGCAATGGGCACTACCTGATAATGAAGAAAAGAAGGTTGTATTGCAAAGAGGTAAAGACGCCAGGTCGTACCACACACAGGTGTGAGGGCATCGGGTCCTCAAATCGTGCCAATGCTTTGCTGAAGACACCCTCAAAACAGCCTACAAGGGAGGCTCCGCACACCTACACCCCAACTCCTCGCCCCGCCCCTCGCCGCTGCGACTGTCCTCCTCCTTCATTCCCCACACGCACCGGCCTCCATACTGTTCCTGGGACCTACAGGCTCTGGGCTGGCTTTGAGGCTTTCGCACCAGAGTAGATGAGTGACACGTGTTTCCTAAGCGCATCAACCTCACTGAATTTTCCTTACTGTAGATCGCCCATGAATGATACAGAACCAGAAAACCCATTTCACAGAATCACAGAGAGGTAAACGTAGTCGATTTGATGATTCGGAATACCCTGTAATTTACATTTAATGAGCAATTATTCAAATATAGATGGTATAATTTTAATCTGCTAACCCGTCTCACCGACATGTGATTTAAAGTAGTGGTACACTTTGAAAATATAGTCTACTATCTACCTATATTAAACATTTTATATCAACATTATCCTATAATGTATATTCATGTATACATTTATATATATGAATTTTCAGGGATGCGTGTATATTCATGCTTCCCCCCTAATTCCGAGGCATCTGAAACCCCAAAGCTCTGCAAACTATGCAAGCTTGGAAAAAAAAAAAAAAAAAACAACAACAAGGGAAGAAGTAAATAGAGAAAAGAAATCTCCAAAGACTATGGACTAAGTATAGAGCACATTTATCCCAATGCCTTCTCCGGCATTCTCTCTCTGCTCTCTGACCCTGAGCCACAGGCCTCCTCCAGGAATGTGCAGATCCAAGCAGAGACATTTATCAGGAGGAGCACACGCACACTCGGGTCATGGGTCAGCATGCCGGGGCTGGGAGGGACCCAAGAGATCAGTCACGTGATCGGCCACTCAGTTTAAAAACAGAGAACTGATGGCTCGGAAACTTACATTACTTTCTAAAGGTTACACAGCTGATGACGTAAAAGAAAGACTAGAAATCAGATGTCTTATTGCAAGTCTAATTTTCCTTGCGTCCCACCCGGGAAACTTGGTGAGCTTCAGACAACAGGCCCATATGGGACATTTTCTGGGTGTATCCCAATGGCACCGTTAACTCAGGAGCTCCTGGAAGTGTTGACAGTAATGATGACATCTGTTCTTTATCGAGCACTTACTCCGTGCCAGGAGCTGTTCTACCCGCCTCACATGTGCTAGTTCCTTGTGGGCCCCTCACAAGCACACGAGGCATGGAGAGGTAGAATCACTCTTCTAAAACCACACAGACCATCCCGGGAACTGGTAGACCACATGTGTCAAACACAAGGCCCGCGGGCCAAATCCGTCCCGCCAGGCCTTGCAATGTGGCCCGCACCGCGCTGTCATCACTGCACTCCGCTGCGTTTCCATCACAATGACAGTTTATGACTGTTCAGTAAACCATTTGGCCCGCGATTTAGGCTGGATTTTAGATTTTGGCCCCTTCTCTGATTGAGTTCGACACCCCTATGGTAGACGAACACAGCTCAACCCATGTGGTCTGAGCTCAAGGGCCCAGCTATTCACCATCACACCCCTCATCTCTCTGCAAAGACAGAGACTTATTAGGACTGGCTTGGTCCCTCCTGCCCCTCCCCTTCCCCCCCACCCCCCCACTTCCTTTGTGCAATGGGACACTTTCCTCCCGGTGGTTGTGCGGATTCAATGACTAGCAAGTACCTTAGAGACAGGATGGTTCCAAAGGTTTGTTCAAAAGCCGAAGAACAAACAAAAACAGAACCATGCACATGAACTGAAACATTAGCAGGCACCTGTGACACTCTCTGCTACTCAATGTTTCAGAGGGAAGTTTAGAAAAAAGGGAGGGGAAGGTTCCAGAAGGGGGCTCAGAGGGATGACTACCTGAGGGATGACACCAGGCCTTCGTGTTTATGAACAGGCAGGAGAGAGTGAACAGTACGTGTGTCCTGCCTGCCTCTGGCTCCTTCCTCAATTTAAACTAGGAACCTACCTCCATAAAGAAATGCTGCAACTATAATGACTACACACAAACGCAGCACCTTGGAATGTTCAGTTAAGTTTTTTCCAATGCTCATGATGTTTTATATCCCAAGTCATCTTAAAAAGTAGAAATTAAATTGAGGTGTGCATCCAGCTGGTCAAAAATTTATTCCTGAAGGAAGCCAGTGCTGTTATTCCTTAAGTTTCCCACTTATAAATATAAACACAAGTAGCGACATGCCATTAATGTGGTCCCCAGGCCCCAGGCTGCCCGTCACAAACCCTGCGAGGGGGACCAGCCATCTGTTAAATCCAGTCCCAACTGTGCTCGAGTTGGAGACTCATCACCAGGTCGAAGACACAACCAGCATTAAATGTCAGAAAACCACAGAGCATGCCTGGTGACCATTTCCACGCATGGTCTATGGCTGAACACTCACCTGAAGACTATCACTAATATCAAGTCTTCCTATGAACTTGGCCACCTTGGTGACCTATGCTATTTAAGACTAATATTAGTTACATCATTTTTTAGTGAGAAAAGGATCTGTACATTTTAATCTATTCATTCTTCTACCAACACATCTATGACAGAAAAGACCATTTCTCTACAAAGCACACAATTCAAAATCATGTTTAGAAAACACACACAGTTAGTTAACTTACACGTAATTAAATGCTAAGCAATATGAGGGAAGCCCATCCCAATATAAAAATTTGAAATGCACATACTAGCTAGTGATTCATTCTACTCATGTTTATGAAGTGCTGTCGGTATTTCAAAAGCACGTTTGCGTACACGGGCCCTGGCAGCGAAGGGTTAATAGTGGCTCCTCACCTTGAGGTGTCTGTTCTGCCACTGGCTTCGCCTTCACTTGGATCCCTCAAAACAAAGTGAAGGTTGAGATTTAATGATAAGAGTGAAAAAGAGATCAAGAAATCCTACATCTGAAATGATTTTAAAATCAACTTGTTGAGCCAACTTCTAGCGTGACAGTTTCTGTGACTCGTCAAGTCTAATGCTATTTCTCATGTTTTTCAACATAACCGCACTGAACTGTCACTCATTGAGCGTCTACTGGGTATTGTCAGGGAGGAAATGCTGGCTGACGGGTTAGGATTTTTTTTTTTATACATGATCTTCCAATTCTCAGACGTGATTTTAAAGTTGTAATTTATCTTTTGGTTTAGTTTAGTTCAATCTAAAGTTAAAACGATTGGATAATGGTCATCAGCAAGATTCAACTGCATGTTTGTTACGAAACAGAATGCTAGTAGTCGCTCAATTTTAGAAAACATACACATTAACCTTATAGTTAGAAATAAAGCTCAACACACATATAAGTATTTTTAAAAATAAGTTTACCCATTTTTAAATAAGCAGTTAACTTATTTCAGGAGTTAAGCTAACGATTCATGCACATGATAAAATATTACAGCAAACGAACAGACTACCCAAGCAGGTGAGTCTAAAAACATGAACTCAATCTTAAACAGAAACATTGATCTTACCTGGATATCCACCTGTGAAAGAAAAACCAGGAAAACTCTACTAATTGTCCTTCTGTTGAATGCAATTGATATTTTAAAAATCTACCAAAAGTTTAACTACGTTGCCATTTTTCAAAGTTAATTAAGTATTGACATAGGAGTATCAAGTTGTAAACCCATTTAAATATAGGAAGAGGTGGCTTGTGATAGCAAGATATTAATAAACAGCTGGGAAAAATTACCAACTTGAACCTTTAAGTTTATGTTTTACGCATCCCTATGTAAGAGTGAGCTATGGTGAAAAAATCACAGGTTTGTCCCGGCCGGATGGCTCAGTGGGTTGGAGCATTGTCTTATACACTGCAAGGTGGGGGGTTCAATTCCTGGTCAGGGCACATACCTAGGTTGTGGGTTCGATCCCCGTCAGGGTGCATATGGAAGGCAACGGATGGATGTTTCTCTCTCTCATGGATGTTTCTCTCTCTCTCTCTCTCTCTCTCTCTCTCTCTCTCTCTCTCTCTCTAAAAATCAATAAAAACATATCCTCAGGTGAGGATAAAAAAAAAATTATCAGGTGTGATGCAATTTCCAGCTTACATAGTAGGTATAAAGAACCTACCCACAGCAAATGGGTCTAAAGGCTATTTAAAAGACGTTGAAATAATACAGTAATCTCCATCTCCCTTGATCAACGATTCTAGTGTAAATGGCTTTCTGAAGACCAGAAAGCAACTCTCTTAGGTGGTCCTTTTGGCGAACAGTCTTCCTAATGGCCAGAAAGCTACTGCCCAGCTTCCTCTCTGGAGCTTTCCCTTGTTCTTATCCTTCCTTTCTTAGTGCTCAGCAAGCCCAATTCCTCTATGTTCCCCCTATGAAAGCCCCACTTTCTCATCTAAGCATTTAATGGCGCACCGACTTGGTTGGACCCAAAGTTTGTGAGGCATTTTGGCTCCCAAAATGACCCCGAGTTCTGGTCACAGAGGGTGTCTGTGCGAGGGTTCCCCTTCTTCAGGCCTTAGCCAGAGGGAAGTGAGAAAGGCAGAGAGAACCAGGGAAAAACAGAGCTTGAGCCCAGGATGGACTTCAGAAGGAGAACTAGGGGGAAAGAACGGGTCATTGGAGAGATGAGTTGAAAATATTAAATGATAAGGCTAGACTATATCCTGAGCTTTGAGAAATGCTCTCTTTATCTCCAAGCCTCCGAGACCCTCCCTCCCCACATCCCCCAAGTTCAATATGCTATGACCGCAGAGAGAGCAGCTGCATCACAGGTCTGCCACTTGCCAAAGGACTTAGCAGGCTCCTTCCCGGGACTGAAACCAATGGCTGGTGTGTCTTCCTGCAGGAAGTCACTTGTGGTAGATGGTACAGCCCAAGTGCAAGCACTTTAGCAAAGCCAAGGCTGTTCATTCACACGGTGACAATGACCTTGGAGGAGAATGGAGCATTTTTTTCTCTTCTCTAACCAAATCCAGAATTGACTGACTGACATGAGGTTAAAACCAAGACACTGAAAATAACCTGCCAAACTGCTGACAAAACATCACAATCTCCTCCCTCCCTCCCTCTCTCTCCTCCTCGGCCCGGAAAACTGTTCAGAGGACTCGAATATGAGCACCATGAGTATAAGAGCATCATGGAGCCTTAGAAACGGCCATGCCAGCTGCCATCGGAGGCCACCTGCTGGAAGCCAACATCAAATCTCCCTCAACCTGCACAGTGTGCAGCGACGTGTAGCATGAGTGTGTGTTGCACACTTCTGCTTGCTTTCTCAGGAGAGTGCCATTTTGCTATTTCACTAGCTCAGAAGTTGGCTGTTCATTTTGCGTTTGCTGAGGTTACGATTTTATGTTAAATCACCTAAGACATCTATGCGGCTGTATATATATATATATATATATATATATATATATATATATATATATATATATGTATATATAGGCTTTTTACAAGAAAGAGGGAAACTATAATTAGTGAGCAGTTTAAAGGATAAATAGAAGTCCTATTTAACTCCCTTTTCTAAATTAAGGCTTTTAAAAACACATCGTTGAGGTCAAGTTTTGCTCTAGAAAAGCTTTTAATTCTCATGTTGTCCATTTTCCTTCTTTCTCTTAAGGGAAAAAGATTTTTGTCTTTCTTGATTTTTTTTTTTTTTCCCCTTCAAACTTCTGCAAAAGAGCAGCTTAATGAAACGTCATCCAACCACTTTGAAACGTCACTATAGAGAGGAAGGAGAAGCCCCAAACACGCTTCCTTTATAGCCCGCACACCGGAGCCGCGGGACTGACCTGCGGACGAATTTGGAGGTGATCTTGCTGATGAGGCCGGTGGACGTGCCCCGCCGCGCGTGGGCGAAGGCCCCGCTCTCGTGGGACGGGGACGCGGGGGGCCCGGCGTGGGTGGCGCCGCGCCGCTCGCGGAGCTGCTCCCCGTGGAAGGTGCTGCGGCTGGAGCTCCCGCGGGGGAAGCGGGTCCGGTCCGGGGTGCTGGCACTGATGCTGTGGGCGGACGGGGAAGCGGCAGGCACTCTCTGGCTGGTCCTGTGGGGACAAGGCGCCATGCACACTGTTCAGAGGGATGACCTAGGCAGCTCCCGCTCCCAAACCAGACAGAACTTGCTATGCCCACTTTTTTTTTTTTTTTTTAAGGGCAATAACTTTTTATTACTATTAATATTTAAAAATATATATATATTTTATTGATTTTTTTTTTTTACAGAGAGGAAGGGAAAGGGATAGAGAGTTTAGAAACATGGATGAGAGAGAATCATCGATCAGCTGCCTCCAGCACACCCCATACTGGGGATGTGCCCGCAACCAAGGTCCATGCCCTTGCCTGGAATCGAACCCGGGACCTTTCAGTCTGCAGACTGACGCTCTATCCATTGAGCCAAACCGGTTTCGGCTTTCTTTTTCTTTCTTTCTTTTCTTTCTTTTTTTTTTTTTCTTTTTAATATATTTTATTGGTTTTTTACAGAGAGGAAGGGAGAGGGATAGAGAGTTTAGAAACATGGATGAGAGAGAATCATCGATCATCTGCCTCCTGCACACTCCCTACTGGGGATGTGCCCGCAACCAAGGTCCATGCCCTTGCCTGGAATCGAACCCGGGACCTTTCAGTCCGCAGGCCGATGCTCTATCCACTGAGCCAATCCAGTTTTGGCTTTCTTTTTTCTTTTTTAATTAAATGCCCAGCCGGTGTAGGTCAGTGGTTGAGCATCAACCTATGAACCAGGAGGTCACGGTTGGATTCCTGGTCAGGACACATACCTGGGTTGCAGGCTCCATCCCCAGTAGGGGGCGTGCAGGAGGCAGCTGATCAATGATTCTCTCTCATCACTGATGTTTCTCTCTCTCTCTCTCTCTCTCTCTTTCTCTCTCTCTCCCCCCCTTTCCCTTTCCCTTTCTAAAATCAATAAAAACATAACTCTGTTAACAAACACAATGAAACGCAGCCAGCACGTTACCCGGGTCGGTACGCTTCAGAGCCGTCCTTGATGGTTGGCAGTGTGACTTTGATGGGGTGGCCGGAGGCGGACATGGACTTCTGGTGGCGGGGCCGGGCTGAGGGCACGGCAGGGCCCACGCCGGAGCCTGCGGAGGACAAGCTGCTGGCCGACATCTCCGTGAGGCTTGCACATGGGACAGAACGGATGCAGAGGAGAAGCGCAGGTCACTAACATTTCAGGACGATGTTTTTAAGGTAAAGTGACTAACACCTTTCATGACTGCAGCCCTTAAAGTCAGTCAGCACTGATGGCATTATTAGTGACGGACAAGTCAACGCTCTTGGGAACGATGTATCGGGTGAACTTACTATCACCTTCCTAGGAAATAAGGACCTCACCCACTCTTACCCTCTCTCTCAAAGGGATTCAGAGGTGGTCTGAAATGATTTTTTTTAAAAATATATATTTTATTGATTTATTTTACAGAGAGGAAGGGAGAGGGATAGAAAGTTAGAAACATCGATGAGAGAGAAACATCCATCAGCTGCCTCTCGCACACCAGGGATGTGCCCACAACCAAGGTACATGCCCTTGACCGGAATCGAACCTGGGAACTTTCCATCCCCAGGCCGACGCTCTATCCACTGAGCAAAACCAGTTTCGGCTGAAATGATTTTTGTGGATAAAATGATTGTGGCTGGGGATATCACAGTGCGGTGTGATGTGTTGCTATGGGTCACTGCCCGTTATACAAAAAGGATTCATAATTATAGCAAAAATACTATCGCTGGAAGTATTATTAAAACACTTTCAGTTCTTATCATGAACCAATAGGTTAACTGCTGCCGATTAAGGAAACTCCAGGTGAGGGCTTAGCACAGGAAAAATAAGAAGTCAGAAATCAATCCCCAAGGATTATTTTCCCTAAAGGATCTTAAGTCCAAGGAGATCCATTTCTATGACATGAGAGGAAGCAAATGTAAGAATGGTCTGTATCGTCTACTAAATGACTAGAGATGGAACTCAGCACAGAATTTTATTAGAATGAACTTCCTGCCCTTTTGTATTATATTGATGAATAGTTCTGTATTATAACTCGTGGTGAAAAGAAGCTAAATTTTTAAAATACAATGAAAATAGGGTTTCTCATTATTTAAAATAAAACACAGAATTGCATGGTTCTCTCGGATCAGCTGAGATGGCCACATTTCTGTAGAGGAAGAAAAACCACGCCTTTGGTATTGAATATAGTTATGACTTGAGGGAGGGGGGAAGGGAAGGAGGTAAGGAAGCAGCGGGCATATAAGAAAGAGAATGAGATCCTAATTATGAATATTGGATTAGAAAAGATTTTAGAGGAAATTCTCAGGCTAAGAGATTTACCTCCTGCTTCCCCTAAGTATTTCCCCTCGTAAGAATGGTTGGCTGCTGCCAGGCCAGTGTGGCTCATTGGTTGAGTATCAGCCCATGAGCCAGGAGGTCATGGTTCAGTTTTCCAGTCAGGGCACATGCCCCAGTTGCAGGCTCGATCCCCAGTAGGGGGCGTGTAGGAGGCAGCCAATCAATGATTCTATCTCATCGTTGATATTTCTCTCTCTCCCTCTCTGAAATCAACAAAAATATACTATAAAAAAAAGAATGCTTTGGCTGCAATCTTACTATTCTGTATTTCCTTCCCTCTTGACCCATCAGCAGGGGCTACAGCACAATTGACAGCAGAACCCTAGGCACTGTGATGCTTACCTGCTGTCTTTTCCATTTTGCAGGGCCATGTAGCGATCTGTGGTCCTTTCACAGACATACGTGTTCCTTCTTGCCATGCTTCCTCCAGCATATATGTTATTCTTTAAAAAGGAAAAAGAAGACCCGCATTATCACCATTTGCCCACCATCCAGAACTGAAATAGCATGGCTGACATGTACACGTAAGGAACTGTTTGGCATTGAAATTGGGTCTCAAAAGAACTGGTGGCCCAGAAAAGCTCACTACAGACTGATTCATATGCCTTTCAGCACAACGATTATTGTTTGTCTCACTTTTGATTCTTATAAGTATATTTCCAGTAGGACATGATCTCACTCATCTAGGGGAAATGGTGAACAACATAGACTGAAGAACAAGAACAGACCCAGAGATAAGGAGCCATGGGCCAGACTGTTGGACCTCAGAGGGAGGGTGAGGATAAAAGGGAGAGATCAACCAAAGGACTTGTGTTCATACATATGAGCCTAACCAGTGGTCAAGGACAATAGGGGTGTGGGGCATGAGGAGGGAGGGTTGGATGATTGGAATGGGGAGTTGAGGACCAATATGTGATACCTTAATCAATAAAGAAATTTTTAAAAAAAGAAAATAAAAAAATAGGGATGAATCCCCTTCTGTGTAATCCTTACACCAGTAGACAAACTTTCCCTATTTTTGGCCAATCCAGTATTCACGGACCTTTAAAATACATAATTAGCTTATGATGGGTTTAATCGTGAGGTCTAGCTAGAAAGTTAACAGATACACCGTATACTACACATCTCAGTGTTCTGATCTCGCTTTATTATTTCCTGCTGCATTACAGGACAATGTCTCAATGTCTCTTCTAGCTTTCATTATATAATTTCCAGTTTGCTGTTTTTAAGTGAATGATGTGAGCTAAATTTATAGTAATAATTTTATACTAGCAGAGTCTGCCTTCATCCAACACCTTACTTATAAACATACAATTCAATGAGCCAATAGAACATGAAGTACGTATTACCAACGGGGAAAGGAGGCGAGTTTCGTGTGCCATTCTGTGGTGAGGTTCGGTGTAATGGAAACAATTCACATTCTACCTTTTTTGTTCCTAAATTGCATTTATGAGGAGCCTGGACCTTTTTGCATGTCCTTGAAATGCACGATCCGCTTTAAAATTGTGAAACATTGAAAAAACCAGTTTGGCTCAGTGGATAGAGCGTCGGTCTGCGGACTGAAAGGTCCCGGGTTCGATTCCGGTCAAGGGCATGTACCTTGGTTGCGGGCACATCCCCGGTAGGGGGTGTGCAGGAGGCAGCTGGTCGGTGTTTCTCCCTCATCGATGTTTCTAACTCTCTATCCCTCTCTCTTCCTCTCTGTAAAAAAATCAATAAAATATATTTATTTTAAATTGTGAAACATTGAAAAAAAACCACCTTTAAACGGAAACTCCTGATCACAGATGAGCCCCCCAAGCTGCCGCGGCCCCGGCGGCCCACTCACACTCGGGATAGTGGATGCCTTTTTCCTCTCGGGCCCCACGAGCGGGCTGGCGGTCACCTCGCTCTTGGACCCCACGGTCGAGCTGCCGAGTTTGCGCGGGGCCCCGTCCTTGTCCCACTCCTCTCTCTGCTCACTCTCCACACTGCTGGCCTGCGGCCTCTTTGTGTACGACACGGCAGCGGAGATGGATGGACCAGCTAGAATAAAAAACAAACAAAAAAAAAGCCTAATGAGCTACAAAACAACTGACTTACCTTCTCCTTACGAACAAATACTGCGTGAGAAATATCTTTATTTGCGTATTTTTCCACTCTAAAGGAAGATGAGACTGTTTGGTGACAACAATTAGGTGGGTCCCTGCACAGGGGATCCTATTTGTCATCCCCTGAGAGCCTGCGGGGGGACGGGGGGGACACAGGCACGTGAAGGCGTGGATGGATGAGGCCTAGACAACGCGAGTCTGGATGGGACCGGTCTGGTCTGTGTGCACTGATGTGACTTTTCCCCCACCATGATCGCTAAAGCGCCGCTGCTTCTGATTGGCCGAGATGCTCCTCTGGACCTTCAGGTGGGCGGGGGACTGGAGGGTGCTGTTGTTTAGGTCGCTACTGGGCCGCGACCTCTGACTCAAGTTGCCACTGGATAATGACTCACCGCCTTCCAACTGCAAGAGGAAGAGAGACCACCAGGGTTTCAAAACGTGGAAATGTTTATGCAAATGATACATCTAGCACTCTTGATTTTTTTTCTCATCTATTATTCCAAGCCATAATAGATGAGTAGTCAGAACTTAAAAATCAAAAATACTTTGGGTGCAGAACTGCAAGCTGGCAAACAGGAAGGGGAGGAAAAGGCTTAGGAGTCTTGGGTTAGTCAAAACACCAAATGCTACCAATCATTGGATGGTGGTTATAGACTGTGCTTAGCTCTTTATATTGGTTACTTTGTTTAATCATTACCAAAAAAAAAAACAACCCTATGACTTATTAATCTGCACTTTAGAAATGGAAAAATTGAGATTAAGAGTCAACAGAGCCCAGAGGGTACAGTCCAGGCTGAGAGACCCCACTGGTGCATGATCGGGGCCGGGGTGGGACCTCGGGAAGGCGTATCCAGGCTGTCTCACCCAATCCTAATCTGCCTGATCCCAGCAGCAAACTAACCTACCTGTAGGAGTGTCTGCCCCCTCGTGGTCAGTGTGTGGCATAGCTACTGGTAAAAAGGTTGAATGGTCGCCTAGGCTTTTATATATCATATATAGATACTTAGCCGTTACTAGCGCAAGAAATAATTTATATTAATCTAAACATGTGAAAAACTTACTTCAGGTGGTTTTCTACCTAGAAGAATATAAGTAGCCATGACTTCGTCATATTTCTGATTTATTAAGGCGTCATTTATCTCATCTCGTGCGAAACCCATGGTGACCATGACATCTGGAAATTTGGGGAAAAAAATGCAAATTTTATGAAAATGTGTTTATTTTAGTAAACAAATGAACAAAAATTGGCCATGCTTGCCAACATTAGATATAAAAACTAAGTTCTAAAGTTTTAAAGTGGAATATCAATTATGAAGACTTTTGGATTATTAACACATGGATACTGTCTATCCGGATACTGTACGTTCACAATTTTTCTTGCAGAGACTATATCATGAGTTACATATGATTGAGTCCATTCCCTTTCTTATTGCCTAGCACATTTCCGAGCTGAATTCCTTTGTCCACCCAGACACACAATATCTGTCTGTGTGCGACACACAAAATCCCTTCTCTCTCTATCTCTCAGCACACCCTCAGCCTGCCATGGAGTGGTCTCTCCCATCTCTGAACACCCCTCCTTTCTGATCTGAAGGCAGGTTGAGTCCTCCTTGGGAGGCCAGAATTCCATAGTTGTCCTGAGCAGAGTCCTAACACCCTAGAATGTTCCTCCCTTTGTCTTTAAGCCAGACAGGAGCACAGCTGAGATGACTCTGTTTTGAGTTCCTAGTCTGTGGGAAGGGAGAGAGAAACAAAGAAAACAGTTTGGGCTGGGAGGGTGGACACTGATGAGACGCAGAAAACACAAAGCGAGAGGGCCTATCGACTCAAGGCCTCTGTGGTTTTGGTTGAAATACATGTTATGTCTTGCTGATATCAGTCTGATCAATGCTGATACTTAAATCAGTCATTCCTTCTGTTAGAAATTGCTGAAAGGAATGAGATTTATCTACATCGTTTTCATTTGTGTATCACCGTTGCCAACACTTGAATTAGATTATAATATGCATGAGAACCAACTAAGGAAGTTGAAATTTGCAATGATTAGTGTACATCCGGGGAAAGAAAAATGACAGATCAGGCATTTTTTAAGTAAAAATAGCTTCCTATTTATAGTTTGAAACGCTATTTTGGTAGACTAAAGGACCCTTACTTACTTTAAAAAAAAAATCTCACAGCATTTAAATACTTACCTATCCTTTTTGTGTCATTGAAATCCGGTTCAGGCTCATTATATGGCTTTAGTTCTTCTTCTTCATGACCAACATTCATCCACCGATCTTTCATTATTTGCTAGGGGAAAAAAATTCTACGTTATGTTTGGCCAACCAGAACATTCAACCACTTCAAAACGAGAGACAGTAAGACAAACAGGATTCCAAACTTCACAAAAGGAAGTTTACTTTAGCCACCACTGCCTGTAGACATCAATGACTGCTTGCTGGGACATTCTAACAAATAAATTCATGCGGATGAATGATGAGGAAGTAAGCAAATTAGCAATGGAAATGCACACCTTACACTGAGGTGCACCGAGAAAAGAGATGGACTTTGGGATGGCCAGAAGGAAATAACTTTGCTTAAATGGTTTCCACCTTTGTAAAGCCCCTCATGTGCTTCTGAGTTTATATTTTCATTTTTTGAGAAGAGGTTATTATTAGGAGGAGGAGGAATGGCAGTACCATCACTTGTACTAGACAAACATCAAGAAGATGCTTAAGATTATCTGAGCTACAGCTAAAAAGGTGTTAAAATACTTTTAAAAAATACATATTTTATTGGTTTTTTACAGAGAGGAAGAGAGAGGGATAGAGAGTCAGAAACATTGATGAGAGAGAATCATCTGCCTCCTGCACACCCCCTACTGGGGATGTGCTCGCAACCAAGACACATGTCCTTGACTGGAATCGAACCTGGGACCTTTCAGTCCGGAGGCCGATGCTCTATCCACTGAGCCAAACTGGTTTCGGCTAAAATACTCTTGAGGTTTACCATAGAGGACAGAGAAAAGGCAAAAAGGAGGGGTCTTGCCTTTGCTCAAATTTTGCATTGTTTTGAAAGGTAACACAGTTCATCCTCGTTAAAGAATGGAAAATGAGCCGAGACTGTGTTTCGGCTCAATGGATAGAGCATTGGCTTGGGGACTGAAAGGTCCCGGGTTCAATTCCGGTCAAGGGCATGTACCTTGGTTGCGGGCACATCCCCAGTAGGGGGTGTGCAAGAGGCAGCTGGTTGATGACTCTCTCTCTCTCTCATCGATGTTTCTAACTCTCTATCTCTCTCCCTTCCTCTCTGTACAAAATCAATAAAATATTGGGTCGGCAGCTAAGTAATTGCGGGTTTCACACACATATGGCTTCAGTTGAATGTTTAGGTTTGCAGACGTAGTACAAATGTAAAACACATTTTGTTATTTGGTAGTTGGCTATTCAGCTGTTAATCAGTGAAAAAAGTTTTTTGATCTGTTTTGTAGTTTTCGTTTGGCGTTCGTTGAAAAATGGAAAATCAAAAGGAACATTTTCGTCATATTTTGCTTTTTTATTTCCACAAGGGAAAAACACATTGCAAGCTCATAAAAAGTTATGTGCTGTTTATGGTGACGAAGCCTTAAAAGAACGGCAGTGTCAAAATTGGTTTGCCAAATTTCGTTCTGGTGATTTTTCACTCAAAGATGAAAAACGCTCTGGTCGTCCAGTTGAAGTTGATGACGCCCTAATCAAAGCAATAATCAATTCGGACTGTCACAGTACAACACGTGAGATTGCAGAGAAGCTTCATGTATCACATACATGCATTGAAAATCACTTAAAACAACTTGGCTATGTTCAAAAACTCGATACATGGGTTCCTCACGAACTGAAAGAATCACAGTTAACACAACGCATTAGCAGCTGCGATTTGCTAAAGAAACGTAATGAAAATGATCCATTTTAAAACGACTGATAACTGGCGATGAAAAATGGGTTGTTTACAACAATATCAAGTGGAAAAGATCGTGGAGCAGGCCAGGCGAACCAACTCAAACAACATCAAAAGCTGATATTCATCAAAAGGAGGTTTTGTTATCAGTTTGGTGGGATTACAAAGGAATTGTCTACTTTGAACTCTTACCACCCAACCGAACGATCAATTCTGATGTCTACATTGAACAACTAACGAAATTAAACAATGCAGTTGAAGAAAAGCGGCCCGAATTGACAAATCGAAAAGGTGTTGTATTCCATCATGACAATGCAAGGCCACACACATCTTTGGTCACTCGGCAAAAATTAATGGAGCTTGGTTGGGATGTTTTGCCACATCCACCATATAGTCCTGACCTTGCACCATCTGATTACTTTTTGTTTCGATCTTTACAAAACTCCTTGAATGGTAAAAATTTCAATAATGATGATGATGTCAAATCGTACCTGATTCAGTTTTTTGCTAATAAAAACCAGAAGTTTTTTGAACGTGGGATTATGATGCTGCCTGAAAGATGGTAAAAGGTCATTGATCAAAATGGGCAATACATTACAGAATAAAGTTATTTAGTTCCATGAAAAAATTGTCTTTGATTTTCTTTAAAAAATCCGCAAGTACTTAGTTGCCGACCCAATATATTTAAAAAAAGAAAAGAAAAAAAAGAATGGAAAATGAAAGAGAGGGAATCGCACAGACGTTTTTCAGTTTCTCTCTAATAAAAAAAACAACCTAGACTCATCAACATCCAGGTAACCAGGATGTAAAAATAAAAACAACAAGTTACACCCGCAGCACACACACACACACACACAAAAAAAAACAACAACCACTTACTTCCAAGCTGCCTCTCTTAATGGGGTTCAGCACTAATAATTTCTTCAGGAGGTTTTCACAGTCGGTGGACATGTAGAAGGGGATGCGGTACTTCCCGCGTAAGACTCGCTCCCGGAGTTCCTGGACAGACAGAAGAAAGCGCTTAGGGACTGGGCTGCACCACGATCCTGCGTCGGGGGGAGGGGGGGGGGGGCCAGCACGTGAAGGTCAAGTTCAGCCGTATGATACCTTGAGGTTCTGGCCGTCAAACGGCAGGGAGCCGCTGACCAGCGTGTACAGGATGACGCCCAGGCTCCACACGTCCACCTCGGGCCCGTCGTACTTCTTCCCCTGGAAGAGCTCGGGCGCGGCGTAGGGGGGGCTCCCGCAAAATGTGTCCAGTTTGTTCCCGACTGTAAACTCGTTACTAAAACCAAAGTCAGCAATTTTAATATTCATGTCAGCATCAAGGAGAAGGTTTTCAGCCTAAGAGGAAAATAATAAAAAGGACAATGTTGAAGAGCCTGCACCGCACCACACCGCCATCATCCCTCTTCCACATCCCAGGCCTGTCTCTCGGGCCTCGCGCTTGCCAAGGTAGCAGCTGATGGAGAAGCCCAGCAGGTAGGTCGGTGGGTACCTGCTCGGAATTCCATCTGCAGAGGGCTGCATTTTTAGCACCAGACAAGGAGCTCTCATTTTTACGCATCTCTGCAACTGTTCAAAGCCCCCTTTTTTTTTTTCCCTTCAGAGTAATAACCTAGAACTATATACTACTATATATTTTTAATTTTTTTGTTTTTAATTGATTGTAGAGAGGAAGGGAGAGGGAGAGAGAGAAAACATCAACGATGAGAGAGAATCACTGATCGACTGCCTCCTGCATGCCCCCCACTGGGGATCGAGCACACAACCCGGGCATGTGCCCTTGACATGAATCGAACCTGGGATCTTTCAGTCCACAGGCTGACACTCAATCCACTGAGCTAAACCAGCTAGGGCAAGGAGCAGTATCTTAATATGACCTAGTCAAAAGAACATCAGTCAAATGACACTGATCTGTTTGGGGCTTAAACCAACAAGTAGAGGACCATTGGTTAACCGTTGGTTAGCACAAGGCTGATACCTACAGTAACTGCAAATCAGGTTACTGTGGTTCAATCCATTGCCCTCTGAGAGAATACTTCTCCACAGAGTTCTGTTCTCAGAAAAACAGTACAATGCAATGCAGACTCCATTAGAGCAGGTCTGTCTAAACAGTACAATGCAATGCAGACTCCATTAGAGCAGGTCTGTCTAAGCTTTCTTCTGCTGTTTCACAACTAAATTCTCTTCTGGAGGTATATGATGGTAGAAAGCAGTGGTTCTCCTCACCCCCGCCCCCCCCGACCTCCCAATGTACGAGATGCTGCTTTTCCAAAATCCTATTTGAACATCCCTCAAATAAAAAGTTTTCAATGTGTCTTTGAGCTTTAATTTGAAGAATGAGAACTGATTCTTTTATCAGACTAACTTGAATTAGTGCCCAGACCTTGCTTCTGACTGAATTGGACTTTAGATGTTTTTAGTTTGGGACAAAGTTCACATTTATCTATAGAACAAGCTTATTCGTGGCGAATCAAATCTTCTAGCCTTTAATGCTAGATGACTACTCATATATTTTCTCTATTTTCTCAGTGACAATACTGTCTCTCATAAAATTGCTGTGAAGATTAAATAACAACTAATTTCCTTATAGAGGGCCTGGTACAATGAGGCAACCAACATAGCTCTATTATTATAAATCATCCATTAATAATTAAAAATTTTATGTTATAAAATCAGAGCTTACCTTAAGATCACGGTGAACAATGCACTTTTGATGACAATACTGTACAGCGGATACAATCTGAAATGAATATTGGGATAAAAGATTAAAAAATTATTTTATGGTAAAAAAAAAATCACAATTTCCCCCAATTATCATCTCTCATTTAGATTATTAGCTTGAATTTCAAAGTAACATTTAATAATTTCATTGTTCCTTCAGTTCAGAAAACTATACATATAAAAGTTAAGAGTGGTGAAACTCACTCTTACACATAGTAAATACTGAAAAGGAGAAAGTAGACTTCTCTTGCTAAAAAATTTTTGTCCGAGTTGTGAAGATTTTTATGGGTTGTCATATTTCCCTGTTTACACGATCAAATGTGTACACTTGATAGTTTGGGTCAAATGGTTTATTTATTCGAGTGTTGTAATAAGAGCTTTGGCAAACGTGAAGCAGTATTCCAAGAGAGTTGGTTCAAGTTCAAAAGGCAAAACTCTATTTTAGGAATTATATCAAATGTGTTCAACACATGTTTCTTCAGTGAGGACAACTGACTAAGAACTTACCCTGTGGGTACTTAGCAACTTCCTTTTTGTGTTCATGTACAAAGGAATGTGAAAAATGTAGTACCTTAAAAAGAAACCCAATTATCTAAAGAAAAGACTCGAAAGTGAAATTTAATCTGAAACCTGTCACTAATTCAGGTGGGCCAAGTACTCTACACTACAACTAGATTTTGTATGCAGTGAAAATTTTCAACCAATACATAGGGCTCTTTAGGGAACAAGATCTAAACAGGGAGAAACCTAACAGATTAAGAGCCAGAGAAACAAATGAGAAATAGGGTATAGTAATTCTTTCATAGTTATTTACTACATTAAATACTGAATTGGAAAGGTTCTGATAGCAATCACGTAAGCTGCTTTTTAACATGTTTTTATTGGTTGGTTGTTTTTTTAGAGAGAGAGAGAAACATCCATGTGAGAAACATCGATGTGAGAGAGAAACATTGATCAGTTGCCTCCTGCACACAGGGTTGAGCCCACAGCCCTGACCGGAATTGAACCAGCAACCTTTCGGTGCATGGGAAGATACTCATCCAACTAAGCCACCCCAGCCCAGGCTAAGAGCTATTTTGTACATACAATTGTATCTGCTGTCTAGGAGGACAACCATTATAATGCACAGCAGAACATTCCATTCTGTGGATTCAGGTAAATGGAAACACAGTCTGAATGTTAAAACTTGGTTAGGCATTTACAAATGGAGATAGCAATGAAATTTCTGAAAGTCTAAAGGTGATGTGAAGTATGACCATGCTCATAGGAATATGGGTTAAAAACAAACAACTACTTTTAAGTAACAGATGTGAAACTGGTGGTTCAGTATTCTAACATTATCCTGATGTGTATTAAAATGGTTCAAAGACAGAGAAGATATGAATTCAAAACAAAACCAACACACAACGAGCAACGTGTAGTTCCAGTAAATATATTTTGAGCCAACAGTCAGTTTATTGAGTACCTACTATGTGCGAGAAAATGGGCTAGGGAAACACAAAAATTAACACTGCATGGATCCTGCCTGCCCTAACATAGCTGGCAGGCTGATTAGGAGGTGAAAACATGTATACAGGTAATCATAAAACATAAGGCAGAAGCATAGAAGCAGAAGTGCAAAGAAGTGGGGAAATCCTAGGAAATAAAGAATTGATTCCGTTAGAAATGCCTCCTGGAGTGGTGATACCTGAGTGAGGCCATCCTTGAAGGGGAGCAGTATTACAGAACATGGAGCTTTGGTGATGGAGGAGTGGGGGGGAGGAAGGGGAAGGGTAAAGGGCTGAAATTCACTCTTGGAAAAGTTGGTGGGAAATGGTCAGACTACACCTTGGTAGGCTGGTAAGTCTCTGAGTTCCAAACTAAGCAGGCACTAAGTAACCACTGCATGCTTTCTGAGCAGAGAGATGATGACGGAAGGATCACTCTGAAGCGTGAGTCCCCCAAATACAGCAGAGACTGACAATGAATATTTGTAGCATGTTCTCTTAAGCAATCTGCTTCAAAATTCTAATATCCTATGTTCAGTGAAATATGTTGATTAGCCCACAGATCTGCGCATTCATATGTAGATATTAGTACATCTTATTGAACATAATACATTGGCTGTAGTATGTTCATGCTATAAGGCTGTATTTGTATCATGGATGACAGAAAAGTGCTGATAATGATATTATCTTTTTTGAGTCCCTTTGTCTTGACACAGTGAAGGAGGCACGATATAGATAATGACTTGCTGACCAAACATACACGTCACATCAGACAGAACAATCTCCATGTTCTATAGGCACTTCTGAAATAAGAATCCCCTGGGCCCTAATGCCTTAGGCATGGAAAGATAATTAAAGAGAATGGTCCATATGAAGCGTTCATTCTCCCCAAACTCTTTGACCTCTGACTTCTAGCAGTCAAACATGGTGGTCTCGAGTATCACCACACTTATCTAGCCAGGTACAATGTCTGATGTGAAGGAAATTCTGGCTTCTGACTCACTGCAAGAACGCCACCCACAAGTCCAGGTTGTACTGCATTGTTCTAAGGCCAGACTCCCCCATCTCAAGACATCTATAAATGGGGTGCAGGGATTTATTTATGGTTCTTCTGCTCTAGGTCATGCAAACATGAACTGTTAGCCCTGCACTGCTCCCAAGACCAGGCGTGGCAGTGTTTTGCTGTGAGATGCAACTGCTAGGTCATTGGAATCAGTTATTAAGTGGGTCAGGAATTCCTAAGCTTTAGTCGCCTTCGTATTGGAAGAGCTGAGTCAATACTATAATTTTCTTGCAGGCCATCAAATCCTAAGGAATGCAGAGGCATTGTCTGACCAATGTCTGCTCAAGCGGCCTTAAACTGTCCAGGGTCTTTGCTGTATCCAACTGTAGAATCAAGGGCATATACAGAGGTTGGCAAAAGTAGGTTTACAGCTCTGAGTATATGAAACACGAGTTTATTCTTGATTAATTATTGTATTATTTATTTGTATTACATCTGGAAACCTACTTTTGCCCACCCCTGTATAAACAGTTGGAGAAGTCCTAAAGAAAGGGGGCAGAAAAAACTTGTTTAAGCTTTTTAAAAAAAAATATGTTTTTATTATTTGAGAGAGAGAGGAAAGAAGAGGGAGAGATCCATCATCATATTTCTGCTCAGAAAACATGTTATGGTTACAGATGCATGTGTCCTGACCAGGAGTTGAAGAGAACCCTGTTAACTTTTTGGGTCAGCATGCTCTACATTGATCCCTGAATGAGTTTGTTTTGTGAAACCTCTGTTGTTACATGACTGTTTGGAACACAACTTGCAAAATGCTTTCTGCATTTTAAAGTGTTTTAAAAAACAATTTACAATTTATTAATGTGTCATGTCTATAGTAATGCATATAGTATACTTCTTTAATCCCTTAGTATACTTCTTTAATCCCTTAATTCTTAAAAATTAAATCCTAGATCAACTTAAATTACTTTTTCTTATTTTATCATTTCTGTAACAAGTCATATTTAGGAAATGCAACTATCTTACCATATTCTTCGGCCAATTTGCAAGGTTCCTTGCCTACCTGACTAAATAAAACTGACCATATCTTTAAATCTATAAAAGATGAGTCCTAATACCAAGACACCTTTAATTATAAAAGAAAATAATACTAATACTTCTTTAAGCAGTACACCTATATACTGTATACACAGAACTAATAAAATAATACTTGACAATGATTACTGGATATCGGACTAAGTATTTCTTTTCTATCTCAGTCTAGTCTATATTTCCAAGACTATCAAAAGAAATATAGTGTCTCACTTATGAGCATTTCACTAGTTATGATCATCTATCAATAACCTCTGAATCTTAAATTCAGGAAGAGCAGATTTCTTTGTCAGTTTTCCATTTATAAGGAGCGTAAGAAAGCAAGACTTCTTCTTGTTAAAAAAAACCACGTTCCCTGAGGTCCAGTTGATGACACTGTCCATTATACACCAGTAAAAAGAGCAGCAAAACAAAGGTGAAAACTACTTTCCGTACCTGCCTAAACTTTGCGCGGGCCTCTTTTTCTTTCATTCTTCCATGGGCAACTAAGTAATCAAATACTTCACCTGAATCAGAAAGGTAAAGCAGGCAGTAAAATATACATAAGACTTTCAATAAACAACATAAGCAATGTCAAGTTTGTGGCTTGTGCCTAAAGGAGCTTCTGGCCCCCGATTTTCTGATAGTTCTACATAAATCGCAAACGCTTCCATGAATATAAAAAAAGGGGGGTTACATACAGAATTGAGTATCTGCAGCAGCTGATGATTTGGCAAAACTCTTTAAAGAATAAGTCATAAAAAACATAACCAAGAAAAACTTGCTTTCTGCTTGACAAGTCTTATGTAAAAGAATACAGTCAACTCTTTATTATCTGTTCTAATAAAGGGAACGTATAGCGTGGGCAATCAAATCACATTTGGCTTTGTATAGGGGGCCTATAATTCAAATAAAATAACAAGTCTTATTATGTTTGATCTCTCTCCTTTCAATTCATGAAGCCTTGGTCAAAGTCCATCTCACTATCGCCACACACATTGATTGCTTTTTCTTCCTATATTCTGGTTATGCCATACCCATCCCATCTATTTTGTACCTACTTATTATACAGAATTAAATCGTCCTTTGTGCATCTCCTATCACCCTAAATGAACTTAGACTACTTGAGCACCATCATCATTGCCGTACTTTCTTTGTATCCCCAGCTTTATGACAGAACACAAAGTGGATAGACCATACACACTTGTTGAAATAATTTAAAGACAACTAGAAACTGTAGAAATTTTCTGTTAGCTCTACTACTTTATGTATTTGTAAGTGACTTTATTTTTTCTAGTCAATACAGAGAAAGAAAAACTTCACTATTTAGTTACAATCTTAAAAATAAATTATCTCTGTATAAAGAGGAAATTATTTTTTGTGTCCTTTTAATTATAATTGATACCATATAGATAGACATGTATATTAAAAACTCACACAGTGGCTTAAAGAGTTCTTGTAAAGTTCAGCAAAGTGGTTAAAACTCAGACTTTAGGATCAGACCAATTTTGGTATGAATCCTGGTTTAGCCCCAAAGTAGCTATTGGGTGACTTCATGAAGACCCAGTTTCTATCTATTGCCTATCTCAGATGGCTTCTGTGAGGATTAAATGAAATAATGCATGTGCTAAGCACAGTGACTGGCATACAGTAAGCACTCAATAAATTATAGGTTTGCATCTAGGTAGACGGATATATTACATATACAAGTATATGCAATATCAATCCTAGGATGTAAGTGAGATATTTCTATTGATTTCTAATCAATAGAAAACCAGTGTTGAGTCCTTTTAGCTGATAAAGTTCATAGATTTTTGAACTTTATCAGCTAAAAGTTCAAATATGTAAAGGCGTATGGCAGATGAAACTAAGTCATCTACAATGTCAGGCAGAATATTACTTAAATGATTAAATGGGATGATGAAAACAGAGAAATGAATGGATGCTCTAGTTGACCCATCATAGTAGGCAATTCTAGATTCATATGTTGAGGCTGGGAAAGATACATACACGAGTTCAAAAAAAACTACTCTTGGTTCTGCCTGGAACACTCAGGCCCCAAATGTTGGCGTGACTTAGTCCTTCACTTATTATATTGTTCGTTTATGGTTTGCTTCCCCAACTAGAATGTAATCTTCTTGAGGGCGTGAGCCGAAGCACCCAGAATATTACCTACTTGTAGTAAACATTTAATCAATAGTTTGTGTGAGGGAAAGAAGGAATAAACAGACCATGGCAGAGCAGCACTGACACCTACTTTTAATAGGCTCTTTCGGACCAAATCGTAAAGAAATGTTTGCGTCCCATCAGGGAACCAGAATCAGCTGATCTACTTGTGGCCAAGAGGGAGCTGTCTGACAGCCCCCCCCCCCCCCCCCCCGCCACTTCTTGTCCATGTTAGATTTCTCTGTTCATGTCGGACTCAATCCTAAAATATCTGGACATTTCAGCGGAAAATATGAAGAGTTGTATTGAATATTTTCCAGAGGAGCTCTGCCATTTATAGATCAAAAGGGCAAGGAAAGGATTCTAGATTTACTGCCAGAGCCATGATGGTTTTGCTACAAGATTGTTGACTGGCAAGACCAAAGAAAATGGAGCCCTAGGAGTCAGAACTAAATGAGGGACCACCAGGGTGGGGCTGAACCCCAACACAATGTCTCTATACCACACCACCCCTCCAACTGTGCTCCCCATCACCCCAGCCATCGGTCCCTTCATTAGCACCAATAGAGTTGACTGTACTGACCATTCATCGTTAAAACAGTATATATAATATATCTATTACACTGTTTAAAACAGAATGATGTCCACAGATTTTTAGCAGTCTATCATTTCTCCTATCAAAGCATGTCTAGCCCCTATTTTTAGACTTAAGATGACTAAAATGAAGGAAAAAAAAAGTCTAACAACTAAAAATAATGCTCAAGGTTCCCACGCTGACAAAATGTTATGTAAATCTAACTAAAGGATGGAAAAATAGAGTAAGAGTTCATTATGTGTTTTTTATAGGTTTGTTAATTTTATTGTAGCCCTTCACGTTATGCAAATTTGCATGGCAGAATAATTGTTTAAAATTAAAAAAAAAATAAAACATGAATAACATCGGTTTTCGGGTTAAGTAAAAAAAAAAAAAAAAAAAAACAAAAAAACTACACTGAAATATCTTCAGGATAGAAAAAAAGCTTTGTAAACAACCAAATCTATTAAAACTTTCAATCTCCATAAAAAAACTGAAAATGCAATTAAAATATATTTAATATTTGCAGTATATATATTTTTTGAAATCTAAGAGACAGTATACAAACACATAATTTAGGTGTTTTATAAACTAGAATTAATCCTCTTTATTCTAGCTACATAAAATCTGACGCACCAGGAAAATCTATGTACTTTATCAGCTAAAAGGACTCAACACTGGTTTTCTATTGATTAGCAAAAGAGTTAATTAGCTAAAGTGCTTTAAATACTTGGAGTTGCCTTCCCTCTTCTTCAATTTTCTGAGCTCTTAAAACCTTCAAGTATTCCTTTTCTACTTATTGAATGATTTACTCCATACATGTTAAACCTGTTTCTGAGAACATTGAGTCCTACGCCTAGCGGAACTGTGAGTATCTTCACTTGAGGGGAAGGCAGGCGAAAATGGTTTTCTATATATATATCAGTGTTTAAAAATCATTCCTATTTTTGACACTCTGTAGTCAAAATACACTTTACATTCTACTACAAATGCATCTTACTATTCAATTCAACCAGTCTGCTTTTAGAATATACAGATCAATACTTGTTTAAATTCAAACATTTTATGGATTATCTTGAAAATGTATCTATACTTAGGATCTTTCATGTATGAACAATCAGAGAAATAAACATTTGGCCTAGAATATTCTTTTGCCGTAGTCTTTATTAAATACATTGTGAATTTGAGATTTCTAGCTTCTAGTCATCATAATAATATGACATATAATACTACTACTTAGATAAGAGAATCAAACCATTCATAGATAACAATGCAAATTTAGAGTTTTAAAAATGTACCTAAGTACCATATTTTTCGGACCATAAGACGCTCCGGACCATAAGACACACCAGTTTTTAGAGAAGGGAAATGAGGAAAAAAAGATTCTGAAACAAATAGTGTCCTAAAATATTTTATGTGCATTAAAACCCAACATCACAGTCATAAACACATGTAATTAACCCTGTAAAGTAAACAGCAGCATTTAGAACCATTTTAGAGCCGGGCAAGCACACAGAGACCACACAGAGCCGGGCAAGTAAAAAAACTTTTTTTTAAAAGTATATGTGTAGGCTATATTTGGACCATAAGACACAGGGACTTTTTCCCCCCACTTCTGGGGGGAAAAAAGTGCATCTTATGGTCTGAAAAATACGGTAATTTTAAAATGAGCCCCAAATCCTACTTTTAAATATAGAGTCAATAGGTCTTGAAAGCAAACACTGAATTTCCCTTAAAGTATCAAGTAAAGGCATTTTAATAAAACTGTAAGTTCATCAATAACAATAAAGACATAATCTTGAGGTGTGGACAATCCCGTCTCACCAAAGAGAACTTTTCAAGCCCCACATCCTTACCCCCACTTGCGTATTCCATGACTAGATAGAGGGTCTTCTCTGTTTCAATAACTTCAAACAATTTTACTGAAAAAGAAATTAGAAATATACTTCTGTAACTGTTAGCATGTATTGGTTATATTTTTTTAAAAACATGTTTTAATTGATTTCAGAGAGAGTAAGGGAGGATAGATAAGAAACATCAATCAGCTGCCTCTTGCACACCCCTACTGGGGACTGAGCCCACAATATTAACTGAGAATCAAACCAGCTACCTCCTGGTTCATGGGTCTTTGCTCAACCACTGAGCCACAATGGCATGGCTGGGTATGTTTCAATAAAGTGTAAGGTAACACTAAGCCAGTGGAAAATTTGAATATTTATTAAGGAATATTAATTACAATTTAAAATTTTAAAATTCTCTTAAGGATTATTACTATTGTGGAAGAACAGTATTTACCATAAAGAGGTAGGTCAAAAAAAAGTTAAGTTTCCAGCATTAAAGAACCATTACCTTTTCTAATTAGAATAAGGTAATGAAAAGGACATTTTTAAAATCATAATAAATTTTTTTTACAATAATAAATTTTAACTAAAACTTTAAAAGAGACTATGTTATAATGGGCCTATCATAAAACATTAAATATTCTTTAGTACAGAAATTAGAAAAATTCTATAAATATGTGATACTATAAAAGTTTATGGTTAAAAACTACTAAATTATAGATTTATGTAAGTTGAAATTATACACCACAATTTCTAATAAACATAAATGTTTTTAATGTGCAATAAACAAGTGTTTTAAAAACAAATTAAAAAAAGAATTGCTTTCTACTTCTTAAAATCTGATAACTTCATGTAATACATGCAAGCAATACACTTATTTGTAAATATGGGGGAAACCCAGAATTTATGGAAATAAATCCACTAAAATTGAAATCAGCTCTAGTTTTTAATTCAAATTAATTATTTTGCCTATAAACTATAAGAAAACTATAATGCATATTGTCAAATTATCTGGAATTTATTTTTTATAAATATCTAAATAGCATCTTTAGAGAGACTGAGTACAGAGATACAAAAAAGCATGTGCTGTATATGGATCAACTCCAACTCATATCCCTCATTGTAGGGGAAAGCAGAAGACAGCAAGGTAGTAACAAGCAGTAGCCTTCAGCTAACTTCTTCATAATCTGTTTTTACCCAAAGTATTACTTTCTCAGGTCATGCTCAGGTTTCTAGTTATCACCTTCCTTCTATTTCTATAAAACACCCTTAAAACTATATCTTTCAAATACGCTCAAATGAAAGAAAACACTTCATTATTCATGTATAAATTACATACCTATGTTAGGGTGATTCAATATCTTCATTATTCGTACTTCTCGAAACAACTGTCAAAGAAAACAGGTGGACACACTCCTGTTAGAAAAGAACACTTAAGCAGAGAATCAAAGAAAATCATCTGTTTACAACACACCACAAGATCCTGGTAATGAACTAAGAAACCATTTGTTTCTCATCCCATCTCTAACTCTGCTGAGACTTGGTTTCCAGGACAACTTTTATTTATTTTTTAATCCTTACCCAAAATATTTCTTCCATCCTTACCCAAAATAAAAATCACAATGGATATTATCACTATACAAAATGAACATATAGATATGGCAGAAATGTTCAAATATCTGCTTCATTTTCAAAGTACACATTTTTAAAATGTGCATATGAGCAAGTTTCCCACATAAGCAAGTAATAGAGCAACATGAAACAGCTACCAGGTTTAAGGGCAATCCCCATCCTAACTGCTTTTAATTCCTCCCCCATTCCCGTTTTCTTATATCTCCACTTTTTGAAGAAATATCCATATCTTCTCCTGTAAGTTTGCAGAAACACTAGTTCTTGTAGAAGAAGGAAGAAAAGTAAGTGAAGTTATAAAAGGAAACCCACTTATGGAGAATATTAACTCATCCATAGATGTTTAACCAAGCAGAATCCTGAATACTTCAAATATTTTAAACCAAGTCTTATTCTGCTGAATTAAATAACTTCCTTTTATAGGGTACATGCATCTGAGTAGTAGATATTTTTCAAACTATTTCAAAAATATTATTTAAATATGAATATGTTTTACATCATGTCTCTTCTTCACAGATTGATGAAATGCAATATTGCACCTAGTTGAAAATTTAGGTCAGCTGGCTTTACAGAATTCATATATTAATTAGGAAACTCATATTCTAATTACTATCAAAATAATTACAGACCTTTTGTAGACTGGTAGGATTTAGCTGAGTTTTATCTATTATTTTCACAGCAACCTAAAAAAGAGAATAATTAAACTGTATTTGAGAATACATATTTTAATGAATAAAATCTTAGAAAGA
Organism: Pipistrellus kuhlii; assembly: GCF_014108245.1. Classification (NCBI taxonomy): domain Eukaryota; kingdom Metazoa; phylum Chordata; class Mammalia; order Chiroptera; family Vespertilionidae; genus Pipistrellus; species Pipistrellus kuhlii. The sequence continues at coordinate 2,799,880 of NW_023425524.1, forward strand.
AAACATCTGTTCTTTCATTTCTAACTAGAAATCATTTAGTGTTCATATAATTGGATGCCAAAGTTTTGATAATATGGCAGCCTTACAATATATACCATTGACCCACATTTTTAACCCATTTGATTGAGTCAATGAAATCACACTTGTGGTATTACTTCCAAGTTTCCTCTTTAAAAATAAGAATCCTCTAAATCTTAATCTTTTACTCATGATATTGATAAGTTACAAATATCAGAGGGGACGGGGTTATAAACTTTCAGTAACGTAAGTATTGTGTGAATAAAATGACGAGGTGGGTAGAGAAACTGGCCACCCAGCCTTAGTTATAGCAGACCAATGAAGTGGATCTGAATGTCCTCTAAGTCTCTGCCTAATGTAAACTGTACTTGAATAGTTTATGGGATCAGAATGGACAGGGAGGACTAAATTCACCTAGAAGTGACAATAATACTAGGCATAGAGCAAAATTAAAACTTATCAAAAACAGTTTATGACTGAGATTTCTCACAATGTCCTAATTGGATCCGGTAAATATTATGGTATATAGAATGTTAGATATTTAACTATTTTCCATCTTTAACATAGAAATTACTAAAGACATTAATATTAACAATAATTATTAAATATATACAATTTTTCTATATAAATATTAATACACATAATTTAAAGCTCATGGAATTTTAGAAACCCAATTTTCCTATAAAACATGTGTATAACAACACTTGTTTAATGTGGTCTCTAAGTAGATAAAAATGAGTGAGTTACTTTCTACACATTTATGCCTAATGTTTAATAAAAGACTTCATCCTAGCCTTGTTCCTAAGGTTGGGTAGCAATCTGAAAAACAGAAGTCTGAGAAAAGCTCATTTGCACCAGACTCCATCTCTGAGATGCTAAAATGTAGGTATGTTTCTATTCTAAACGTTCAAGGTCAACGTTGCATGCCATGATACAGCTCTGCTCGGCATGTCCCATTCACACATATCCCATACCGCAACTGTCATGAATTCCCAGCATCAGCCCTGAGGACGCTTTTCAACAAGACTTTGGAGAGAGGTAAATGTTCTAATCCATATCAAAAAGACATCTGAAGAACTTACCTCTCTCCCCGTTAGGACATGCCTTGCCAATTTCACTTTGGCAAAGTTCCCCTTCCCTATTGTTTTTTGTAAACGATAATTCCCAATGTGAGGCTGTTCATCTGTGGCGGACGTAATAGAGTTTCTACACCGAGGGATGTTCTGTCTGCTACTCGATTTGGTAGGCTGGATGTGAGGTTCAGTATATCCATCCACAGATGTATGCTAAGAAAAAGGTTACAAGAGGTCAATGTTAATTCAATTAAAAAAAGGGCAGTTCAAAACACTGTAAATAATTTTCATTAATGACTCTTCAATGAAAATACATCGCACTACACAATTTTAAAGTTTGGGTTCTATTTATATTTCTATGGCACTGGAGCTCCTTTTGCCAGAGGGAACATGACTATTTAAAATGAAGTGTTCTGCACAGCTCCAGGCATATGCTTAGGATTTAAAAATACAAATGGTTAGGTAGATAGGAGCCCTACAGGCCATTACTCCTTAAGAGTGTTATCTGTTTAGTTGAAATGACATCATAGTCTAGAACTGCTTTATTAAAATGTCTTTAATGCCAAGACAAACAACCTCCTGAGCATGGTTCTAGTTCTCGAAACCTGACATGTTCACACTTTGATTTGCTGGCTCAAAGGTAGAACTCAGCCAGTTGACTGATCAGCTCCGGGCTTCTGGTATACCTCTAGTCAATTCTTGCCCAATCCTTTTCTCAGCTTACCATTCCCAAGAAGTACTGAAAGCCCTGCTTGCCTCCAGGACCTAGTGTCCCCTCATTCATCCTCCTGCTGCTCTTGGGACAAAGATGTCACCTTGACTCACACTAGCCTACGACTGCAATGACGAGCAAACCTTGTTCACCTGCACGTTCTGCACGTGAGCGTTCAGGTAGAGCTGCCTAACAGACCTTTTTCACCAGCTCTGATTGTTCCTGCCCTTGTCTAGTTCTGTCTACATGCCTGCATATATAAAATTCCTAGCTGTTTTTGTGAAAACATTGAATCACAAATAAATGCAACATCGTTTCCCCATTAGCTTCTTAAAAATAGCTGAAGACGAGCAGGACACATTAGCAAAAGAAGAGGATATCATTCATTTGTAAAGTAAGTCAGATTTATGTTGACTTACGTGATGAAAACTTGACTAAAATCTTTTTTTTTATCAGAAATGTCTTAAAGGTAGCCACTTCCTGGCCTCATGCAAGGCCTGACTCAAGGTTAGTCCTTTTTGTCTGTTACTACTTTCTGATTTTTAAAACCTCGGCTCAAGATTAAATAAGATATACAACCAGAAGGCCAAGTTCACTTAAAAAACCCCACACAAAACAATTTATCATCTCAATTTGAAAAACATAGTAGCACTGAGTGATAAGTCATAAAAACAGAAACAAGAATATCCTATCAACACTCATTCAATATTATGAATGTGCTAGATAGACCAGCCATGCTTTTTAAGATATATATATATATAATCTTTTCACCACTGGCATAAATATAAGCCTAGAAAATGCAAGTAAATCAATATAATCTCTTGGAAGCACTACTTGAGTTTAACAGAGTTACCAGAGAGAGGAAACATCCTTAATAATCAATTACATTTGGAAAGAATCCTTTTGTGAACTCTTAACTCATCCTTTCAAATTCAGCTTAGACATTACAGCCCAGGAAAAGCCATCCATCATATCAGAGCTTCTGTTCCTCTCTCAGCTAAGCTGGGTTCCATGTCCATTTTTGGTCTTTCTATAGTTACTTCTGGCAATGCATAGATCCCAATTATTAATTTTATTAAAATGACATATGCACAAGGTCAAAAATGTCAGTAACTCTAACAGACTATTATCAAAAGCTATCAGTCTGCTGTACCACCCGCCTGCTCTCCAGAGTCTTTTCCTTTAGCCTTCTCTTTTCCTATTTGATAATTCTTGGTTCATCACTCTTAGACATCCTCTCAATTTCCTACTATGGCTAATTATGATCTTTTAGCCCCCAGCCCCACATCTCATCTTCCTAATGTCATATAATCAAATTTTCAGTTAAAAACTATTGTGTTTATGTAATTACGACTTATAAATACTAACTCACTGAAAGCCAAGTAGTACAGTACGATGCTCCTATTAAACTTTCTATTTGTCGGCTTCATTGTGGTACAAAGAACACACAATGAAACTCACCAAATTTCTATATACAAGATGAGCCGTGACAAATGTGTAAAGTCATGAAACACGACCACAGTGTAAATGTACGAAACATTTCATCATGTCAAAAAGTCCCCTGTGCCCCAGTGCTGTCAATGCCCCTCCTCGGATACCATACTTTTGCTTTCCTAGACCATTAGGTCAGTAGATCACACCACAAAGAGTTGAACCTGTTGCGTTCACTGTAATTCCTGGCATGCTTACTTATGTCTACATATTGTTTTGTGTTTTCTCTTTTCCTTAGCTTTTCTGTATTCATTGGATTTCCTTTTTTCTCCTCTCCTGTATGGGGAGCTCTACCTACTCTATTGGTATTCATTTTAAAATTTTAAGGGTAAAAGTCAAGGCGAAGTGGGTTGTGGGAAATAAGGCAGGGAGGGCAGATAATGTCCCTGAGAAGTGTGACTTCAATAGGAGGCATCCCAGCGAGAGAGGGGCGCAGCTGGGGGAGGTTACTGTCTATTTGCTTGTTTTGAGATGGGGGAGACTTGAGCGTGTTGAAATCCCGAGGGAAGGATCCAGTGGAGAGAGAGAAGCAGCTGAGATGAGGGAGGGAAAAGATAAGTCAGGTTCCTGGGAAGGTGAAAGTGAGAAGAGGCAGAGCACAGATGGAGCGATGGCCCTTCTGTGGGAAGAAAGACATCTCTTCTCCCGTAACAAGCAGAAAGGAAGAGAAATCAGGTCTAGGTGCAGAAAAGTACGAACACTTGATAGTAGGAAGTTGAGGGAGTTCCGATCTGATGGCTCTTAACTTTCTCTGTGTGGCTGGAGGTAAGGTCACCTCCTAAGAGTGAAGGGAGGCTGCAGGTTTGCAGAGAGTAGAAGAGATTTGAAAGAACCTCTGCAGAGGAAAAGCGCATTAATCAAAGAAGCCTAGTAGGGCAGCCTGGGCAGTACTGATGGTCTAGTTGACATTGATGGCCACAAATTTATTGTGGCCTGTCCGGTTGTACCATTTTCAGCGTACCATTTTCAGTTGTACCATTTGAGTGTCAGCAACACTCAAAAGCACACAGCAAGGACGAAAGAAGCAGATAGTATATGAGTTCATCCTGGTCTGGGGTTTGCCAAACAGATACCAACAAAGAGAATGGGGCAAGACGAGTTAGGTTATTGGCGAGTTATTGAAATGATGGATTATGAAATGTAAACAGGAGAATGAAAGAAATAAAGACAAAAAGTGTTGATGGAAAGAGAGCAGTAGAAGCCAATATGCTGGAAGGCCTGCAGGTTTAAAGGTTCATACTCACAGAATAATTTCATTGCAATGAAACCAGAGAATGATCACAGCAAGACAAGCTAAGACAGCGTGGTTCCTGGCCCAATATTTGCAGTCAGAGATATGGGTGATGGGATTAATGCTACCAGCATAGAATACTCTGTTACTACCACCAAGAATTGTTCTGCAATTTTAATCAGATTTGTAAAACATGCCTATTCTATTTCTTAAAATGTTTTAAAGAATACCATTAAACCACATAGCCACGTGATTAGAAATTATTTTAATTATAATTTTCACTGGTTACATTATTCACCATAGTTTCCTACATCCCTGCATTTCCCTCTTTTAGATTCACTTTTTCTAGTTTGAGAATTTTTTTCAGGTAGGTGTGTGTGGTTTAGGTGATATACTTTCTAAAGCATTGCAACTAATTTTTCTTTAACTTCACATATAAACAATAAATCACTTGGTTCCAGAACAAGGACAAAGGAGCGTTTTCCCACTTATTTCTGGATTTGTTCCAGATGGTTGGATTTTTTAGAATCATGACGTAGTGAAAACCAGAAGATCACCACAATTAAACTGTGACTCATGCATGACAAAACAATAAAAGAGAGTAAATTTTGTAGAATTTCCAGGTGGCAAAATTTTTACCGAAGTTTATCTAAGGAACAGACCCAAATACAAAGGAGAATTAGTGATAGGTCAATATCCATGCTGTTAACATCTCATATCAATGCGGAAATGATAAATTATTCAACAAATGGTTTTGTAACAACTAGAAAAATATTGAGTTGGATCTCTAGGTTACTGTATTACTCCTTACATCAAAATTAATTCTCAAATAGTTAAGGATATTAATGTTTAAAAGTACAAAAACTAAGAAGCCATAAAAGCAGGCACTAGAAAAATAAATGACAGGGAGGCAGCTATTTTTATAGTCTCAGCATGGGAAATACTGAACACTTCAACAAGTCAAGACTATGGACGAGTTCACCCGAGCAAGTGCTAAAATAAAGGTCTGTGGTTATTCTTATCGGGATATCGGTGGCTCCCACAGGGACCTCACTAGTGTGGCATCCTCTGAAATCAGGTGTCAGCTGCCTAGAGACATCACAGGCTCCAAGTGACGGTCACTGCTGAGAAAACTGGCCATCCATGCGACAGTGAGAACGCAATGGAAAATTTTCTGATGGATGCAATTTAAGTGTACTAAATTTCCCCTTAAATTATATTCATTTTTCATACCTATCACTCCATTCTGAATGCCAGAGCCGGTGCAAACAATGCCTCGCTGAGATAGGAAAGCAGAAAGTACACTTTTGCATAAAAATAGGTAGCTTTGTACTGTACTAAATTATAAACAGAATTCACCTCTCTCAAAAATAAAATAAAATAAAATAAAAATGAGACAAAGGAGACAATCTCATCCTCTAAAGAACAGAATGAAAATGAAATTATGTTGAATTATTTCCTCTTTGGAATTTGAATAAACTCTCGTAGGTGAAAAAATATTATTTCAGGAGTAAGATGGAACCGCTACACTTCAACATGACATTGTTTAGTTTAACAAATAATCATGAGAACCGACAACTGCAGAGGAATAAGCATGATTGCAAGAAATGACCCTAACTATGAAAGGTTAGAAGGAAAAACGAATATACGCAGTTTTGACACGAAATGGTAATTGATGAGAGGTGTACACAGATGCTGTTTTTCTGTCAGCTGGACCTGTTTCCCAACATTAGACACTTCCCCTGAGTTGTAGTTCTGTAGATCTTTTACCCACCGTGGGCCATATGGGACCTCTCTGGGTTACATTTATAGGAAACAAATTGCATATACATCTGGTCTTTACCTTTCTGGCAGTGATCCCTATAATTTAAATAATCAACTGTCTGTCTCCAGGGGGTATGAAAAGTGCTGATTTGGTTGTTTCACACTCAGCAAAACTCCTTCTTATAAGAGAGACGCCTGGCCACAGGCTCTCATGTGTGGAATGAATGAGCAAATGTTATCCCGACCAATGAATGGACACCCTTGATTCAGTCTGTCTCCGATACTCATCAGATAAGACACGGCCTTGAGTTAAATATAGTCTCACTCCAAGCCACAAGAAGTTCTTACAAACCGAACAGCCATAAAACAGAAAAACTAAAGTATTTGGATTAAATGAAAGTCATAGAGAACAGAGAGAAATTAAATCCACAGGCTATTTAAAAGCCATTTAATGCAATGGTTTCTACTTTGTCCTTCCCCAAACTAATGTTTTTAATAAATGAGCATGTGATGCATTTTAACTTGGCAACCCTTTCTTTGCTTTACTTCTGTAAGGAGCGCTGACTTACAATGAAATGGCCAAAAGGAAGACAGCATACTGAAGGAGGGCACTCGGTATAAACAAGGTTATCTATGTTTTCACACAAGAAAAAAAAAAATTAAAAAAAAATGGCTGCCTTCAAATAAAACATTTCCATTGAAAATATGATCACTCATTTCCACGGGCATTAGCCTCATGATTAAGAGAAATGGGGCTGGAGTCAGGCTGCCTGCTTAAATACTGGCATTGCAACTACCCAATAATTAGACGTGTGACCTTGGGCAGGTTATTGAACTTGGTACCAACAGTTTTTGTTGATAATGGTATCACCAAAAGGCAAGCCTCCTTACTGCCCAGGTTCTCAACCAAGCAAGGCAGGTGTTTCTGAAATATTCCCAAATAAGTGGAAGTTTAAAAGGTTCTCAGAAATAAGGAGAATATATTTGGGGTGTGTGTGCATGCTGTACATGTTATACAGATGTTAACATATACATATGTATACATATGTTAGGATAAGATTGTCAAGTGTTCTCTTAAAAGGCCCTCTTTTTATTTGGACACCATGTCCTATATTCTTGAGGTTAAGCTGTCCCTTCTTTTAAGTAATTATATTGCCAACTGATGGTGAGTTTTTCCCCACTTACTTGGCAAAAAGTTAACCATTTCATCCCATTTTCAAAAGGTTTTTAGTTTTATTTGTTTGTTTATCTATTCATTTACTTTTTACAAATTTTACCCAGGAAACTCTGAAATCCAGAACATCTAGAAGCAAACAGAACACAATTACCAGCTGCCTGGCCAAACCCCAAGCAGAGAATACTTGATGATCTTTCTTTCATTTATTAACATACTATCTCTTCATTCACCCATGCCCAATTTTCATTAACCATTGTCCGGATTAATCCAGTGGGTCTTAGTTATAACTGAGACAATATTATCAACATTTTCCTGACCACATGCTTGGGAATGGTATGACCTTTTCCAGAAAATGCTTATGTCTTGTCATGCAAGGATGCAAACAACCTATGATTATACTGTGCTCTTGATTTCGTTCTTTGTGACTTCTTTACTTTCATGTATTTTCTCTATGTAAGTTTTTTTTCACAGAGTAGCTGAAATCATTTAGAGCATTTATTTCATGCAATTCACTCTTGTCCCCAATATCTTGCAGAATAGTGGAAGCCTCCTAACACCTCAAAACCTCCTACCCACTGACCCTTCCCCATTCTCACTATCATTCATTCCCGTCATGTTATCACTTATCTCCTTACTCAGGTGATATGCCATGATCCTTTACTATAGCCACTCCCATGCAAACATCCTTCACTCCATCTTTCATATTTGTTTGGCAAACCCCTTACCATTGTGAAACTTAATCATGCTCCTCCTCTATTGGAGTTAGGTCTTATTAGTTTTTATATGAGCTGAGAGGAGAGTTTAACCCTCATATTTATTCCATGATTATTTTACTTATTTTTTTTCCTTTCCTTCTCCTTAACTGAATTTGGTTTACTTTAATTTTCTTCCCCACTCCATGCTGATATACATTCTGTTTCTTTTGGTTAAATTCTGAACAGCATACTATGCCTTAAATTTAAAAATAATCCATTTTCCATCCTCCTCCCCATAACCCAAGACCTCAGTTCTGGCTCCAATGTTTCTTCTGCCATTTTCCATGTTATTCTTAACCAGCATTTGTATTTACTTTCCCCCCAACATCCTAAAAATAAGCAACTGCTCTGTTTTTTTGTTGCTTTTACAGTCCGTGTCTATTTTACCAACCTGAAAATTTCTTTGCTTGTGACGTTTGCATCCAACTACTATCTTCTAGGTTCTATGTCTTTCTTCACAAATTGCATTACTTGGTAGTTCAAGAAGTAAGAAAATGTAGGCAGAAAAAGCTCAATCTTCATTAATCAGAAAATACTTTCTTTTTTTTTTTTTTGTCCTTTACTCTTAAATGATTGCTTCATTTAGAAGAGAAGTTGAGGTCGACAGTTATATTTTCTCACAGTCTGTAAGGCCTTATCCCAGTGTTTTATATACTTATTATTGCTGAGGCGAACCCAACGGTTCACCTAACTGCTGATACTTTGGAAATCGTGTTTCTGTCCCTCTTTCTTCTGTGCCACCCCAGAATGAGACCATCAGGTTCCGCAAAACACGTTGGTCCCGCCCAAAAGTGGACGTGGCAGGACTAGAGCTCCACGCTGGGCGGCCCTAAAGGAAGAGTGACAGATGACAGAGAGAAAAATACCCCAGTGGGTGGAACTTCCAGCAGTGCACCTGGCTGTTCACTTTGCCTAGAAAGAGCAAGAGTGTGAAGCATGGAGCTAGAGGTTCACAGACATGCTTGTGGCTTGGCAGAATGACCAAGGACTTAGAAGGAACACGGTTGGGAAACGAATGCCACGCAAGAAGCCCGTGAGCAGATCTCCCTTAAGGAACGCAGCACACGGCGACAGTGGCATCCCGCGTGAAGGCTAGCCACCGGGACCTCATGCTGTAGATGCCGGTCAGCCTCCTTCTCCAGCCACCGGTCTTCCCAGCAACAGCGATCAGGGCTAAGCTGCCACATGCACAGAATACTGAGCTCCCCAAATGACACCACGGTTCCCGGGAGGCGGGGGTGCGGTTGGCCAACGACCTGGTGTCATGTTGGCCCACTTTCATTCTAAGAGGGGCATGGCTCTGATCTCACTGGAATAAACACTTGCTGGAGCTGCCTTCCCTAGCCCTAAAACTTATGCTGACACCTCCACGGGGAGGCTTACAGGATACAGTTTTCACCATCATAGCATCCCGCACGGCACTGCTTCTAAGAAAGGAACTGACTTTAAAGCAAATGAAGAACCCGGCAGTCTCCTGTTCCCCAATACTCTGGAGCAGCTGGCTTGATACACCAGTGGAATGGCTTTTTAAGGATTCTGTTAGGACACCAGCTGGGTGACAGCGCCTTGCAGAGCTGGGGTAACGCCTTCCAGGATGCGATATGCACTCTGAAGCAGTGACTAATCCATAGCCAGGACACACAGATCCCGGAACCAAGAGAGAGAAATAGGAGTGGCTCCTCTCACTGTTACCCTTGGTGATCCACCAGGGATGTTTTTCTTTCTGGTCTTTGCAACTCTGGGTTCTGCTGGCAAACCAAGTCTCACACCTGAGGGAGAAATGCTTCCACCAGGTGTCATAGCAACGTGCCATTAAATTGCAAACCCAAGATTGCTTCACAATGACTCACTGGGCAGAGAAGGGGGTCATTATACTGGCGGGTGACTGATCCTGACCATCAAGGGGAAACTGGGTTGCTGTTACATAAAGGCTTCCGGAGAAGTGTGTCTGAATGCAGGGATCCTCCGGGAGCACCTTCTAATGGCTCCCGTGTCCTGAGGTTAGTCAATGGAAAATTACAATCACCCAGTACAGGCAAGACCTCTGATGGCCCAGACCCGTGGTTGGCAAACTGCGGCTCGTGAGCCACATGCGGCTCTTTGGCCCCTTGAGTGTGGCTCTTCCACAAAATACCACAGCCTGGGTGAGCCTATTTTGAAGAAGTGGCGTTAGAAGAAGTTGAAGTTTTAAAAAGTTGGCTCTCCAAAGAAATGTCAATCGTAGTACTGTTGATATCTGGCTCTGTGGACTAAAGAGTTTGCCGACCACTGGCCCAGACTCTTCAGGAATGATGGTTGGGGTCATCTCACCAGGCGAGGAATGATAATCAGCTGAACAGGAAGAATATCTCCTGATGAGCAACTGAATTTTCTCATCATCTTTGTTTGGATTCCTGGATTCTCTGGTACCATCACTGAACACCTACTACTGCAAAGTACATAATATACATGCACCTACTAACTGAAAACTGACAACCTCTCAGCCAGGTTGTATTAGGCTCATTTTATTTTATTATTTTTTATTATTTTTAAATATATTTTATTGATTTTTCACAGAAAGGAAGGAAGAGGGATAGATAGCTAGAAACGTCGATGAGAGAGAAGCATCAACCAGCTGTCTCCTGCACAACCCTATTGGGGTTGTGCCCGCCACCAATGTACATGCTCTTGACCGGAATTGAACTTGGGACCTTTCAGTCCGCAAACCGACGCTCTATCCACTGAGCCAAACCGGTTTCGGCATATTAGGCTCATTTTTTAGGGAAGGAAAGATGCCCAAAGCTATGCACCTCATAAATTACCAAACTGGGAATAAACTAACCCCTGGGATGTCTTGTCACAAAGTAAGCACTACACACAACACACTGACATGTATGTCCATTCCCACTGACAAACAGCATGGCTGTCACCGAACAATATCATCCTTGGCCTCTTAGCCTCGCTCACCAAGTCCCCTGCCGATCACTCTGCCTCCCACTTGGCTCGCTTACGCTTGATGCAGCCAACCCAGAAAGGACACCTTCCATTGTAGATTTAATACAATTTTTGCATGAAAATTAAACACAATTTTTGCCAGTAGTTTTGGTATAAAAAGGAATATAAATCTATGACTTAAAACACAGAAAAAACCGTAATTATATTTTTTATTGACTTCAGAGAGAGGAGGGAAAGGGAGAAAGAGATAGAAACAACAAAGATGAGAGTTATTGACTGGCTGCCTCCGGCATGCCCCCTACTGGAGATCAAGCCTGCAACCCGGGCATGGGCCCTGATTGGGAATGGAACTGTGACCTCCTGTTTCGTGGATTGACGCTCAACCACTGAACCACACGGGTCAGGCCAGAAATTTTAAAAATTAAAATTGTGGCCGAAGCCGGTTTGGCTCAGTGGTAGAGTGTCAGTCTGCGGACTGAAAGGTCCCAGGTTCGATTCCGGTCAGGGGCATGTACCTTGGTTGCGGGCACATCCCCGGTGGGGGGTGTGCAGGAGGCAGCTGGTCGATGTTTCTCTCTCATCGATGTTTCTAGCTCTCTATCTCTCTCCCTTTTTCTCTGTTAAAAATCAATAAAATATATTTATATAAAAAATTAAAATTGTGTATAATTCAGTGACATAAAACATTGGCATATTTACTTCCTTTATCTAAGTGTAATAATAATAATAGTAATAATAATAGCAGCAGCTACCACTTATAGAGTGTCTGCTAGGTGCCAAGTTGTTCTATGGGTATCACACGTGTTGAAACATTTAAACCTCATAAGGTGAGTATGGCTGTTGTTCCCTTTTATAGACAAAGAACCTGAGGCATAAAGAAATGACACGGCTTCCCAAGGCCAAAGAGCTCATAAATGGCAGGGCTGGGATTTGAACCCCCAGTCTCACTCCAGAGTGTGTGCCTCAACCAAGAAGTTCTACAGACTCTGTCTCTGAGTTGGAATGTACAAAGGGCAATTATTCTCTCCAGGAGGAAGAAAGAGAGTGGCTGAGCCTGGGTTTTATTTTTAGAGGCACTCCTCCCTAAAATACTCTCCTCTACACCAAAAAAAAAAAAAAAAAAAAATCCTCCGGGAGCTCATTCACTACTGCTTGCCAGAGATAGCAACTGAGTCCCCAGGGGATAAGAGAAAACATTGGCTTAAATGATATCTAAAAATATGGTATTAGGTTCTTTTAGAAACTTCCTAGTTCTTTCACTCCCACACGTATGAAACCCTTACGAGCAAACTCATGCCAAAAATTACAATGTATGTTTGTTCTTTAAAATCATCAGATTCTATTGAATTTAACACTCTTGCAGGCAAAGCTCCATTCTAGGACCTTCAGGTCAGATTGAGTGAGTAAATCCAACAAAATCCACTAAACATTCCCTAATATAAGCCAATAACCATATCAACTTAAATGTCAATACATGTTCTAAGTAAATATTTTGAAGTACAGTAGACTTTTAACTGATGATTTTAACTTGTGAACATGAATACAGAGATTGGGGGGGAGGGTAATCTCTCTTTAAAACTCCTAAGAAATTCATTTAAAAAAAACTGGGGGGGGGGGGGGGGAGACAACAACAGAATTTAAAAAGCAAATATTGTATCTGCATAGCACCACCTTGGATTTTTAAAATACGTCAGCATTGTCCAGAGAATGAGTGAATCGTAATTGCATATATTTACTCAACACCCATCAGGTATCTCCTATGTGCACAGCACTGTGGTTCTTGTGGGAGGGGTGTGTGTTTTACTGACATATTCTTGCTGTTTTAAAAATATATATTTTGTTGATTTTTTTTATAGAGAGGAAGAGAGAGGGATAGAGAGTCAGAAACATCGATGAGAGAGAATCATCGATCAGCTGCCTCCTGCACACCCCGTACTGGGGAGGTGCCCCCGCAACCAAGGTACATGCCCTTGACTGGAATCGAACCCGGGACCTTTCAGTCCGCAGACCGACGCTCTATCCACTGAGCCAAACTGGTTTCGGCTCTTGCTGTTTTTAACACAATACAGCAGGCAACTCAGAACACTTGTGCAAGCCAACCATGCTGGGCAGCAATGCGTGATTGAGAGGCGAGTGGGCTGTGAGGTTCTTGGTCTCAGGAGGGCAGGTTTAAGAAAACGACAGAAGAGTTTGAAAGTACTGTCACCAAGTGCACAAGAGGTGGAATCAGCAGCGAGATAAAGATTCAATTCTGGCAAAACAGAGACGAGCGAAGACTACCATTGTTCTTGGAGAGGAAGGTAGACGAGAAAAGCACAGATAATCAACCTACCAACCTTCTCCATTCAAGGCTTTCCCCCTTGGCATGTCCTTTGGGCACTAGTAGTTAAGAATTCACTAGAAAGTCAATCCCCCACGTTTTTTTGTGTGTGTTTTTTAAAAATATATATGTTTTATTGATTTTGTACAGAGAGGAAGAGAAAGGGATAGAGTTAGAAACATCAATGAGAGAGAGTCTTCAATCAGCTGCCTCTTGCACATCCCCAGCAAGGTACACGCCCTTGACCGGAATCGAACCTGGGACTTTTCAGTCTGCCACTGAGCCAAACCTGTTTTGGCAACCCCCCATGTTTAAACAAGTGGCCACTGTACATGACTGATTTCCCTCTAGCTTTTGGTAGCCCAGCAGTCAACAGGAGGAATCTAGAGTGGCCAGAAGGATCAATGGCATGTCTCAGCTATTCAGCCGATCAATACAAATTTCTATAGAGGAAAATATGCCAGACAGTTTATAGGAAAGTAGCAAAATGAGATGGACCAGGATGTGCTGAAAGGAAGAATGGTTAAATGACATACCCAAGATAAAGTACTGTAGCTAGTTACTCAGCAGTTAAACAATCCCCCCACGCCCTTAGGACAACTGTATTCACCGCTGATTAGAATCACAGACACACCACACACAAATGATAAAAATAATAAACTAAAATCACAAAGACAGGACACCATAAAAAATGAGTTACCAGTCCTAGCATTTGTTAAATCCTTGTCTTAACACCTTTAAATCACTCTGTTCTTCTGGCCTACGTCGAAAGAGACTCTCATTTTTGATCTATGAATACTTTGTGGTTGCCAGGGGTTGCTCAAAATTCACTCTCAATCCACAGTGAAATGTGTGTGGAATTTCATTCCGAAATGTGAATCTTAAGCGGTGTTCAAGAAGTAATTATTCTCTGACACTTGTTAAAATGGTAAGGAAGACTTGACCCAAGATTATTGGCAACTCAATATGATGATAGGGGAGAGGGGTCAGTTCTGAATACAGCAATGACAGCTGGGGATTTATAACCAAGCGGCAGAGTGAGGGGGTCAGTGGGTGGAAAATTACTAAAAGCAGACATCAAGGGTAGGGGGATTCTGGCTAAACCAGCCCAACAGGATTCTTGCTGAAGGCAGGTCAAGAACTTAGACTTCAAAGGTAGGGGATGAGGAACTTGATTAGATATCCAGGGTGGTCAGATATCAAGGGTGGGGGATTCTCATAAAGTAGCTTCCACAGAATTCCTTGCTTAGATTGGGTGTGCAGGCCCTGCAGGGATAGGACAGGCGCTAAGGCCAAGGTTAGGAAAACTCAAAGGAGCCAACCTGAAGTTTGGTCAAGGAGAAAGTTTTTATCACCAGCACTGGCATCTGCCCCATACCTATCCCTTCTCCCAATATCCCCAAATAAACTGTTTATAAATACTATATTAGAGGCTCTTTCATGGGCCATGAAAAAGCAGGCCACTAAATTTGAAAACTTGAGTGTTTCGACGAAACCGGTTTGGCTCAGTGGTAGAGCGTCGGTCTGTGGACTGAAAGGTCCTAGGTTCGATTCCGGTCAAGGGCATGTATGTACATTGGTTGCAGGCACATCTCAGGTTGGGGGTGTGCAGGAGGCAGCTGGTCGATGTTTCTCTCTCATCGACGTTTCTAGCTCTCTATCTCTCTCCCTTCCTCTCTGTAAAAAATCAATAAAATATATTTAAAAAACAAACAAAAACTTGAGTGTTTCTAAAACATGCAGGCACACACAGGGTACAAATCTAATCATGCGACCCTCTCCTTAAATTGTCCTGTGGTGACCTCCGTCTCCAGGACCTGCTCTTGGTAATAAGACCTGCAGGGTTCTGCCTGTCCTCCTGCCTGGTCCTCTAGCAAATCACTGGCCACCCCCCAAAATGCTGCTGCTCCCCTCCCCTCAACTTCACGCCTAGGGCCTTTGTCCGTCTCGCTCCTTCAAACCAGCCCTCTCTCCTTCCCACCAGCTCAGTTTTCCAGAGAGCCGCTTGGCGAAGGAGGCCTGGTGTTTGGAGCCTAGTTCAGAGGCCATGAACTTGCTCGAGCACTCCTCCGCCTCCCCCTTCTGCCTTTCTTCTGTGCCCTGCGCTCTCAGATGACAAGGAGCTGGAGCTTTCTCCCGCACCTGTTTGTCTCCGTGTCCACCTCCCTCTTCAGGCCCGAGTCCCTCCTGAGCAGGGCACAGGTTTCGTTTGCCTTTGGAGCTTTCGCGTCTCCAATTGAGATGAAACCAAAAGAAAAGGAAACAAAAGCGAACCCTCTTTTGAAACTGTGAATCCCCAAAAGACCGGCGCTCATGCTTTACAGATTTAAAGTAAACCTGTCACCATATCCTTGCCCGGGGAATGCCATTCAAACTTCGCCCTGCTCCTCAGCTCTGATTGGTTTACAACCTGAACTCAAATGGATACGGTGGTCAAAACAATATTAAAGAATACTTTCTCAGAAAACAAAAAAGATCAGGCCTATACCCCAAGGCACTACATGGTGACCTCCTTTACCATCTAATATGGTAAAGCTGGGAGAAGGGAGGTGACGTGAAATTCCTGATCATCCCCTTCACATATAGTCCCATGAATGCCACATACATGTATGTACCTTATGCTCTCTAAGCCAGACAAAGGCCTGTTATTTTCTACAGCTCTTATCACCTGCTGAAAGGGTGGGTTCATCATTTCCTCACCCCGCTTTCTGTAATAAACATCAACCAACATTCTTTTTCATTTTAACCAAAAGATGAGATTCAGTTACGATGTAATCATTGTCACATAGCTCACTATTTTTCGAAGCCAAGGCAGTGGGCGTCAGTGTCAGATGTTTAAAAAATTGTTATAAAAATTTTTATAACTAGGATGTTATAAAAGTGGAGATTCCTGGATTCCACCCTAAAGAAACTAAGAACACGGAGTGGGAGTAAGCAAGGGTTAAGGAATGTGAATTTGAAATGATCTCCCTGCTGGTTCATAAGTTCACTCACTGTATTTGAGAATAAATGACCTTGATTTATTAAATTGTAGAGTGTCCCAAAATAGGATATTCAGGAGTAATGTTGGAAATAATCCCTGACCTCAAGTACTTTCAATAGAGTTAGAAAGATAAAGTTTACAAACATTGAAATTGTAGAACAATGCAAACTCTATGGTATAGAATGGTCTTCAAAACTTAGATCAAGTACCCCGATCTTTAAAATGTTTAAGTATAGACAATTTTAGAAATGCTAACGTAAATTACAGATGTATTACTTTACTAACAGATAATATACATTAAAAAATATATATGAAAAAGTTTTTGGAAACATTAAATTTTAATGACACAAACTTTTCATTGATTAGTAAAACATTACCAATTATGCAATATAAGTATATTTCTTGATTTTTAAAAAATCATAGTTTAACAATTTATGATACAGAGATTTGAAAGACTGCCAGTAAGTTCCATTTATATTGGTACTTGATTTCAATGACTATCCTGACCAAAGACAGTACCTCACATAACTACAAGTCTGCATCCTATTATGATGCTTCTATTTCAATCTATCCACCAATTATTATAAATTTTTAATAAAAATAATGTTAGTAAATACTTTCTTTGGTAACAATGAACTGTTCTTGAAAACTCATCATTTTAATAATCATGACAAATGGCTTCCAAAAAGTACTAAGGTCTTGTTGTGGAAATTTTATAAATTCGTTAGAAAATTGTTCACATGTTTAAGTGGAACAGGACAATTTCAGAAACAATATGCAGTTGAGGGTAATAAAATTACATAAGTATGGAAATTTCTGAACACCATTTTCAAAAGCTTATTCTAGCCTTTCTGGAGTAGAAAAATATTGTGAAGGGTACTCTAAGATAAAAAGTGCTTTTTAAAAAAATGCATTGGTGAGCCTGAAGAAAGAGAAACATCCAAGGAAAAATTAAAAACAAATCAACAAACACACCACAAAACAAACTCCAAGGCTAGTGTTGCCCTGGGGATAAATACTAAGCCTTGGACCCACTACACAGGGAGAGAGATGAACCTAAAACTCGCTCATTGAGCCAGGATCCCTCTAGGAGACCAGAGTCTAGAAGTTATCCTCCATTTAGACTCCCAATTTGCACACAGATAAACATCAGGCAAACAGGAGCTTATCAGCAAGAACCGGCAAATACAGAAAGAAAGAAGCCACAGTAAATGAGAATCAGTAGACACAAGCAATAGAGCTAAATCCCCAGTGACTTCAAATAATAAAATTTCCAGACGGAGACTGTAAATAACTATACATTCAATGTTTAAGAAAATGCCAGATTGACTTGAGAAGCAAATCCTTAGAACGTTTAGAAACACAGAACAGAATTGATATCATTTTAAAATTCCACAGATGGGTAAAGAGAAGAGGGGAGCATGCTGGCTTTTCAGGGAACTGCCCAAGGACTGGTTTCTGTCCAGCTGTGTTCCGGGTGCTGGTAGGACCATCAGCAAATACAGAATGCCTTGGGGCCCGCTGAGAACAAAAAGGGCGGCTCATTGTGCTGCTGCTTCAGGAGAACCGCAGTACAGCAGGCAGACAGCAGAGGGAGCAAGAGAGATGGGCTCCTAAGAAGATGAACTTGGCAAATCCCTCTATCATCAGGAATCCATGCACACAAGTTGAGAAGACAAATCTGCAGAAAAGGTTTGAGAGCCCAGAGGATCCCCCCACCTGCACCGGATGCTGAAGATCTTTCCATGTATCAAACCAGTCTGAAAAGACTTGATAGAGGTAGCCAATTTTTTTTTTTTTTTAAATGCATGAATACCAACACAACGTTACAAGGATACAAAGACACAGGTCAAAACGGCCCAATCAAGGGGAGAAATTAAATCTCTACAAGCCAAACCTAAACAAACAGAGGTATGTATATTACCTGACAAAGAATTCCAAAAAAACAAAAACAAAACTGACATAAAGATGCTCAACTAGCTCATGTAAATAATGCATGACCAAAATGAGAATTTCAACAAAGAAACAGAAAATTTGAAAAAGAATCCAACAGAAATTTGGGAGCTGAAGAATGCAATAAGTAAACGGAAAACAACATTCAGAGGGTTCAACCAGAGACTTAACCAAGCAGGAAAAAAGTCAGCAAACTTGAAGACAGGTTGTTTGAAATTATCCAGACAGGGGAGCAAAATGAAAAATAAATAAGTAAATAAAAAAGAGGGAAGAAAGTCTAAGTAACTTCTGGGATACCAACCAGTTGACCAATATACACATTATGGGAGTTCCAGAAGGAGAAGTGAGAAAGGACAAAGAGCTTATTTAGACAAGCAAGCAAACAAACAAAAAATGGCTAAAAATCCTAAACAAAATATTAGCAAACCAAATTTAACAGCATAATAAAGGATCATATACCATTATCAAGTGGGACTTATCTTGAAGATATAAAGACAGTTCAACATACACATCACATTAGCAGAACAAGATAAAATTCACATGATCGTCTCTATTGGTGCAAAAAAGGTATTTCACACACACACCTTTTCATGATAAAAATTCTCAACTCCCTGAGACTAGAATTATATCAACAATAAAAGCCATATATGAAAAGCCCACAGCTAATATATCAATGATGAAAACGTGAAAGGTTTTCCTCTATGATCGAGAACAAAGCAAGGAGGTCCATTTATATTCAACACAGTACTGAAAGTCCTAGCTGAAATAGCTTGGCAAGAAAAAGAAAAAAAAGAAATTAAAAGAACAATCACATTTACAATAGCATCAAAAAAACAATGAAATACTTAGAAATAAAACTCAAGAAGGGGAAAGACTTATACACAATTAACTACAACATGCTGCTAAAAGAAATTAAAGATACACATAAATGGAGAGACACCCTACATTCATGGGTTGAAGATTTATTATGAATAAAAATGTCCATTATACCCAAAGAGATCTACAGAACCAATACAATCTCTATCGAAACTCCAACAGCATTGGTTTTTATAGGAACAGAAAAAACAATCCTAAAATTCATACAGAACCACTAAGACCCTGAATAATTGAAACCATCTTAAGAAAAGAAAAAAAAAAAGAAAAGAAAAAAAAAGCTGTGGACCTCACAATTTATGACTTCAAACATATCACAAAGCTACAGTAATCTAAAAAGTATGGTACTGACATAAAGACAGACACATAGACTAAAGGAAACAGAACCAAGAGCCCAGAAATAAACTTACGAACATATAGTCAAATGATAATTTACACAAGAACACACAAAGGGGAAAGGATTCAACAAATGGTGCTAGGAAAATGGAATAGCCACAAATTGGGCCTTTCACTTAGACACAAAAATCGATTTAAAATGGATTAAAGACTTAGGTGTAATACATGAAATCATAAAACTCCAAGAAAAAAAAAAAAAAACATAGGGGGAAAACTTTAGTGTGTTGTTCTTGGAAATGATTTCATGGATATGACACCGAACGCACAGGCAACCAAGGCAAAAATAGACAGGCGGCACTACCTCAAACGAAAAATCTTCTGTACAGCAAAGGAAATAATCAATAGAGTGAAAAGACAACCTGTAGAATGAAAGAAAATATTGGCAAACCACTTATATATGAAACAGGGTTCACATAAAAAATATATAAGGAACTTCTAGAATTCAATATTAAAAAAAAATCACCAGATTAAAAAAAAAAATGAACAAAGAATTTGAATATATGTTCTCTAAAGAGGATGTAAAAATGGCCCATAGATATATGAAAAGACGCGCAAGGTCACTATCAGGGTACTGCGAATCAAAACCACAATGAGATAGCACCTCACACCGGTTAGGATGGCCATTATCAAAAAAACAAAACAGACAATAACAAGTGTTGGTGAGGATGAGGAGAAAGTGGAACCTTATACCCTGTTGGTAGGAATGGAAAATGGTGCAGCCACCATGGAAAACAGTAGGACCTTCCTAAAAAAAAAATTTAAAAATAGAGCCAGCAACCCCACTGCTAGGTACTTATTCGAAAGAACAGAAGTCAGGATCTGGAAGACGAATCTGCACTCATGTGTTCACTGCAGCATGATTCATAATAGATTAGCCCAAATGTCCAGCAACAGATTAATGGGCAAAGGAAATGTTACATACACCCAAGGGGAGTTTTTCCACCATAAAAAGGAAGGTTTCTGTGACATGCTAAGTGAAATTAGGCAGTCACTGAAAGATCCATACTGCATGATTCCCCTTCAATGAGGTATCAAATATATAGAAGCAGAAAGAAGGACTATGGGGGCCAGGGGCTGGGGAGAGAGGAAAATGGCAGTTCAATGGGTATAAACCCTCGGTCATGCCAGATGGAAAGGTCCCAGAGAGCTGCTGTACAACACGGTGCCTGTGCTGGAGTTAACAACACTGTACCACACACTTAGAAATGTGTTAAGAAGGTAGATCTCATGTTATCTGTGTTTTACCATGCTAACAAATTCAACAGTGATTTAAATACAGCAGTCAGCTAACCGAACATATTACCTAGAATAACTATACTGTAGATTTTACTATAGATTGTACTAAAGACACAGTAACATGGGGGAAAGAGGTGAATGAGAATTTAATATACATATAGGCTCCCTGGCCAGTTTGCTAAGTGGTTAGAGCATTGGCCCAAGGACTGAAGGGTCCAGGGGCACATATCTGGACTGCGGGTTTGATGCCTGGTTGGGATCCTGCAGGAGGCAACCAATCAACGTGACTCTCTCACATCAATGTTTTTCTCTCTCTCTCTCTCTCTCTCTCTCTCTCTCTCTCTCTCACACACACACACACACACACACACACACACACACAGAGGGGGGGAGGGAGGGAGTTAGAAATGCTAGATAGAAGGGTAAGGCGATATTCAAAGAGATAATGGTTGCTGCATTTCCAAAATGAATGAAAGATATAAATCTGCAGAGTTTAGGTCTAAACAAACCGCACAGACTGCAATGCGGGAAGGCAAGGAACTCATGGGAAAAGTGAATGAGAAGTTAAGGCACATGGAGGAGTGAGGGTCTAACATAATCTAATCAGAACCCCTAAAGCCAGGAACTGATATATTTCGATGACAAATGAAAAAAATTCGAAGGGGAACGTTATGGCACTGATCTTCTATGTGTTACCCCTGGCCACTGTGCTGGGCGTTGGCAAGTGCAGAATTAAGGACACCAAATAGACCCACAGTTAGAATGCAGCGCGATAGATACTGTGACACGAGAGGGTACTAAGCAATCCCAAGGGGAGTGGTCAGCAACAGTGATTCCCAGGGACAAACTACTGACGGCCACCTTAGCTCGGCCAATCCTTGTTCCGGTCAGTGAATTTCAGATCTATAAACAGAATCACCATCCAGAGCTGTGTTAGTCAGAGTTTCAAAGGCCATTTAAAAATTACCAAAGTCCGTTTAAAAACATTCCCAAAAGGAGTCAAATCAGTTTCTTCATACTGTTCACATTTCCCCACAGAAAGCTAGTCTGGACATTTGGGATCCATAAAAATTAGCATAAGAAGTATTTTTCCCAAAAAAATGTTCTTGCTTAATTTAAAAGTAATGGCAATATATTATCTATATTCATGCTGGAATTATCCAAGTCACCCAACAGAAAGAAAAGAAATATTTCAAATACCTGTTCTTTTTCTGGACTTACTCTTTACAATCTAAAACCAAACCCATTTTGCATAAGTTAATGATATTATCTGCAACATGATATTATCTATGTCACTATAAAATGCTTATTCCACCCAAGCGAATCATTGGTGTGCTGTTGGATTTAGCCACATGAGGCCTGTGAACGCACATACGAATCCTTCACCTAACAAAATACTTCTGAAAAAGTGCCAACAGATTGTTGCCAAAGAAAACCAATTCTTTCTCCCTCTAAACAGCAGTTGTCTATAGAAGCTCTGTGCTAGCCTATTCCTCTTCAAATTTAAAAATTCATCCTCAATATATATTAGTGACATAGGTAGATATTACATACACCCAAGGACACAACATCCAAATACATTTCTGTATGGCTAAATAAATTTTTATACAAACTGCAGATGATTTCAATAAAATGCCAAGATGGTTCTTTAAATGATTGTATTTGCTTATTTTACTTTCCGGCAGTAATGAAACGATTTTAGCTATGACCTTAATATTCCAAAAGACTGAGAAGGCTTGGTTGTCATATGAATGTAAATTTTCACAACCAATTTTTAAAAGATGTCATTGTAACTGGAAACAACACTAATGTGTAGGTTGACTGCCACACTGGCATTGATCTATTAGTGAGTAAACAGGTTTGTGAGTTCATTGATGAGAGGGAAGTTAAGAATGGATAATGACATTTACTACCAACCAGAGAATAATGAGGGGCACCAATTGGTGATTTAAAAAAAAATTTTTTTTTATTGATTTCAGAGAGAAAGAGAGAGGGACAGAGAGATAAAAACATCAGAGATGAGAATCATTGATCACCGCCTTTTGCCTACCCGCTACTGGGGATCAAGCCCACAACCAAGACAATGTGTCCAGACCAGGGAATCCAACTGTGACCTCCTGGCTTATAGGTTGACACTCAACCCTGAGCCACCTGGCCAGACCCAATTGGTGATTTAAATAACCTTCATTGGTGGTCCCTTTGATAAACACCTATAGCACTTAAACACCAAATTAGCCCTATTTACACAATGGTTTCCATTGTATAGTTTGGAATATTTGCCTTTTCTGTAAGTTCCTTGAGGGGAGAGGTCTTGTCTTAAAATACTACTACTATATCTCTTCCAGCTCAGAACCAAAGCTGAGTGTATACTTATTGATAAGTTAGCTGCAGAAAAAATAAAACACATTTTCCATGGCAACTAGGAGGCAATCGGGATGCGGGTAAAGTAAGCTTATTATAGGTACCGTTATGTGCAACACAATGACAGCAAGGGACAAGACCATAACAGCGACTTTGAAATAACATGTTCAGAAACAGAGCAAATGAGTTTAGGCAGCATAATCATTTTCTAAGGGGACCACAAAATTTATCGCATGATTAGTGCTTAGCTTATAAATGCTTTCTGGGGGGTCTTACATGTGACGATGTATTCCTATTTCTATATCGCTAGCTCATGTCTGTATAAACTACCTTATTCACATAAAAGCTGTGTGGACTATTTCAAAATCCGGAAAAAAATAAACCCAAGGTGTTACCCCACCCGTCTGAGGTCAACGAACACACACGCTGTTTTGCTAATTAAAATAAAGGTCTTACTTTTCACGCACACTGAAATGACACACAGAATGCCAGGGGGTCTTTTTCGTTAGAAAAATTCGTCGGCACCAAACGTGGCTTTTTCAAATCGACTTCTATCAAAATGTTCGTCTTATTCCCTGACCTTCAATCTCTCCATCAAAACTATATATCATGTTTTTTATAGGGACCATTACGATGCAAATTATATGATCCTTTAGGATAGCCGCAGACTTTGCCATGGCAAAGACACACACCACAGAGGACAAAAGCGCGCTGCAACATCCTCCTAGCTCTTAAGACCCTAGAATTTCTCCTTCCTTCACACAATCCCATGAAGTCTCATGGTCCCCTGCGCTCCAAGATCAAATACTCTGACCACACCTCCTTCCAACACTTGCGGGGTGAGTCTGTATCTGTTCTGTCTCCTTCTTTTGTCTAAGAACGTTATTTTATTTGACCCACCCTTTGAAGGCATGGGTATACCAAGAACTGGAGGGTCCCTGAGTTAACTAGACAACTGGAGAGATCTGGTCGGCCCCGCAAAGCTTGCTACTACCCCTTTAGCTCCTTTGAAGAAGTCAGAAAAATCAGCATAGGCCCCGTTCACAGGCCAGGAGAGTTGTTTCGTTGTTGCTGCTGCTGCTGCTGCTGCTGTTTTAAGTCTTTCCCACAAAAGAACTCAACGCACACACGCACAAAACAACTGTACTTCTCAGGAGGTGGAAATACAAACTGATCTTGTTTGTCCCTTTGGTTTGCAAGAGTGTAAATACACGAACGACATCTGTATCTGGAGGGAAAAAAAACCAACTCCTGAGGGCAAGTGGATCCAAGACGCAGAAAATCCTGCCTTCAGAGAAATGCACCTTGTGACGCTCCCTCCACGAAGGAGGGGAGATACTTAAAGTAAAACCTTCCCTGCGTTATCGCCCGCAGACGCGAGGGAGAGAAAGAAGCATGAACAGGCAGGCGCTTGGTTTCCTGTGGCTTCTCAGCATTGTGCTGTGACCCCGGGGCCACAGAGAAGCCAAGCGTGGGTGCGATTCTGCCACTCCCCGCCGCCCAGGAGTAGCAGGCGCTCTGCAAACTCCGTGCACCAAACGCACACCCCCCTCCACCACCATCCTCGCTCGCCCTCCACCTCGACCCCGGCGAGGCGGCGTGACCACGATGCTACAAAAAGCAAAGTCATGGGGCAATGCAGGGGGTGGCGTGGGGGCGGGGGCAAAGGGAGGAGGGGGCGGGGGGGGGGGTAGAGAATGCGAGCAAAGGACTGAAAGACCCAGAAAAGCAAGGGTGGGAGATAAAGAGTCCGTGACCCGGAGCCAGCCCCGCCCGGGATGGGGGATGCAGACGCCCCGGGGCGCGGAGAAGCCAGCGGGATGCCCCCTCTGCCCAGCCCTGCCTCTGCCCTCCATCCATCACCCCCTTTGCTCTCCGGCGGGGCCACCTCCGGGCGGGGAGCGCCTCTCGCAGTCCCCCAGCCCCACGCCGGAGGGAGGGTCGGGGTGCAGCGTGGGGCTGAGATCCGGGGGGGCGGGGGGGGGCTCGGAGCGCAGACCCGGAGGCGCGGGGGGCGATGGGGGGCTCGGCGGCCCGGGGCGCACGGGGGGGTGTCCGGCCGCGCGGCTGCGGGGCGGCCGGGGCTACTCACGTTCTCCGTGTCCCGCTCGTTCACCGTGGGCAATGGCGTCCGGGCCGACATCTTGTGCGGGCGGCGGGGACCGGGCCGGGGTCCCCCGGGCCGGGCTGCGTGCGGGCTCCGGGGGCGCGGGAGGCGGGCCGAGGCCGGGCGCGGCGCTCCCGCAGGCCGCGGGCGGTGCAGGCGGCGGCCCGGCGCGGAGCGGGGAAGAGGCCGCGCGGGGCGGGGAGGGGAGGGGAGGGGGCGCTGCCCGCGGCGGCGGCGGCGGCGGCGCCGGGGACGCGGGCGCCGGGGAGGGCGGGCTCCTCCGGGCTCCGGGCTCCCGGCGGGCGGGTGCGGCGCCGCGGGCAGAGGCGCCGGGGGGCGGCGATCGGGCCCCGCTAGGCTCCCGGGGCCATGGCCCAAGGTGAACCCGCGCCTGCGATCGCGGCCCGGCGAGCGAGCGCGGCCCCGACAGCGCCCCGCGCCCCGCGCCCGCGCCCCGCCCGGGAGAGCGGCGCCCGCGGGCCGTGCCGCAGCCGCGCGCGGGGCCGTCCCGGCTGGGTCCGCGCTCGGCGCCGCCGCGGGGCCGGGAGGAGGCGGGCGCGGCTCGCAGCAGCGCCCCGGCCACTTGGCGGCGGCCGGCGGGTGGGCGGGCGCCAGCAGCCGCGGGGCCTCTCCATTCATTCCCTCATTAGGGATGCGGGGCCGCCTCCTCCCTCCGGCCCGCCCGCCCGCGATCGCTCGAGCCCCGTTTATTTTGGTCCCGCGCACCCCCCGCCGCCGAGCAGGGCTGTCTCCGAGCCTGGGCGCCTTTTCTCTTTCTCTACGTCTGGGTTTTTGCCAGAGGGAGGACGGGGGACGCTGGTCCCTTTTTTTTGTCCCTTTCGTTGGGGGAAGAATTAGATGCATCTGACCACCTGGCCCTGCACCCCGACCTGCTACCTCGGGACGACTCCAGTCCTCAAATCCTCCTTCGCCCCATGATGTCAGGCTTCCCCAATCACTGCCCTTCCCGAGCCTTCTCTCAGCCCCCTCTGCAGGAAGCCTGTGCGGCCAGGGTCACCCTAATAGTGGGCACAGGGCACAAAAGCCCTTAGAGGCGCCAGCTGGGGCTCAGGCCAGGCAGCTCGCCCAGGTGGCCCTTTAGGAATGGGGACCCGGGAAGAGGTCACCCGGTGCCCACCGCAGCCCCTCATACTGGGTGTCCCCAGGAGCCACAACGTTTACAGCGGCTGGTCGTCACTTCCTGGGACACAAGGAAGTGTCATGGGGCCAGTTGGTCAGACAGAGGAGAGCAGCCTCTGATTTGGGCCTTGTCCTTCCTTCTCCAGGTGGTTCCTCCCCCGTCCCGCCCACCGGCCACTTCTCCCATTGCTAAGAGGCCCAGCGGCCAGCCGTCCAGAAAGACTTTTCTGTCTTACTTGAGAGCTTACATTCTGCACACTCGGCCCCATCCTTCTAATATTTCCTGTTCACTTCCTTTCCTAGGTGGGCGAGTAGATAAAATAAGCAATAGAAGGGGATAGATCTCATGTTTAAGCCATTTCCATAAGCTTCCAATGAGACTCTTAAGATGGGCAATTCCGCCTCTCTCCTGAAGTCCACCCATTTGGGGGGAGGGGGGGGGAGGGGGAAAGAACCCTGCACCAGATGGGTTTTATCCCGTCTTATTAAAGGTAGTGTCCACGAGATAACTGTCATGTGTGGTGTGTTCACCCTGTAAGGCTCACTATACCTGTAATGCATCAGGTTAATGATAGACAGAGCTCCACGGAGAGGCCAGGAGTCCCGTACAGTGGCTCCCAAGACTTTAAAGGGTGCGTTAAAAGTCATGGGCAGCCTGGCTGGTGTGGCTCAGTGGTTGAGCATCAACCTATGAACCAGATCATGGTTCAATTCCCGGTCAAAGGCATATGCCCAGGTTGCGGGCTTGATCCTCAGTGTGGGGCGTGCAAGAGGCAGCCGATCAATGATTCTCTCTCATCACTGATGTTTCTCTCTCCTTCTCTCTCCCTTCCTCTCTGAAAACAAGAAAAATATATATTTTTTTAACAAGTTATGGGCAAACTCCCTAGCTTTATGTGCTACACTGTGTTCACCTATGGAACCTGAACTGAAAATCACATAACAACAGTCCGGGATACTTAATTTTTAAATCAACCTATAAGGAGGGGAAAAAAAGGTTTTATAATAGCAGAGCTACATTCAAAGGGAGTCTTCATTGGATGGGTAACTCAACTCCATAATTCTGGTTCACAAAACAGACTAGAAACAGCTTTATTAAAAAAATGGCATTCAAATAAGTCATGCCTGCCATTGTGGGCTTGTTACATAATGGACATTCTCTCTGCACAGGTTAGGAAAGGGCACCATGTTCTTGAAAAGGAGAGTGTGCCCCTGCCTGCGTGCTCTGCCCCTTGAGATGGCAGGAGGCAGTGTGGCTGAGTCAGAGCTGGGTGGCCATCGCCCTTACTTAATAATGAGCACGCTCAGAAGCAACATTCTCTTATGTCACTACGTACAGCTTCTTGTGCCTGTGACTAGGAAGACATGGCAATAGGAGTATTTTAAGGTTTGAGTCATTTTCTTTAGGCGTATTAGCCAAATGGGGCATGTTGAATTTAGAGGTTTCAAACCTAAGGTGTTGGCGTCACAAAGGTTTCGGGGAAGAGAGGGAACTGAAATACCGAGAAAACAAGGTCTGGGGGTGCTACACTCACAAGGAAAATGCTGGAAGAGTGTTGCTTTCTGGCACTTTATGAAGCAGAATCCTCTGGCGCTACTGTCCAGTATAGGACCACCTGTGGCTACTGAGCGCTTGACATGTCACCAAGGAACGGAATTTTTAATGTGGTTTCATTATAAAGCATTTACAAGCTGATCTTTTATTCAGTTATTGGAAACACTTAACATATGTTAGAAAAACTCAGATCCACGAATCTAACTTCTTAACTCTAAATATTCTGAAATCTCAATGCAGAGCAGATCAAGTATGTCTGATGAAAGTGATTCATCTGAATTGAGACACGTTTGCCAAAATAAAATGCAAACCAGAATTTTAATACCTGGGTAGGAAAAGAGTGCGAGGTATCTCTTTAATATTATATTGATTATATATTGAAATGCTAATATTTTGATATGTGGGGTTACAAGAAATATGCTATTAATTTCAAGTGTTTCTTTTTTACCTTTTCAATTTGGATACTGAAAGATATGAAATTACATATGTGACTTAAATCCTGTTTCGGTTGGGCAGTACTTCTCTATAAGGTAAAAGCTGAAAATAAAGAAGTGCTAAAAAAAAAAAAAATCAAAGGCCTTGATTAGAAGCTATTAATAAATTGTTCTTTGATTCAACAAACACTACTCAGACACATGCCACGCACTGTACTGTACAAAGGGAATGTTCTTCACCTAATAGTGCTAGCAGTTAGCATTCTAATATTCTTTTTACAGCGCTAAGTGGAAAACATGGCTGATTCATACAAATGAGTGTTCACAGATGGTACTCATTTGTAAACAAAGACTTTCTCAAACGTGACAGATTCAGCGGAGTTCATACTCAGCTCGGGTTTTAAATGTATCAAATGCCTGATAGTGTTGGCCAGTCGGTCACTATTTAGTGAGGGCATACTTTGGAGGATACAAGATGATCTGCAATCGTCTATTTAACTCACAGCAGACAGCCGCAAGCTGGGTAACAAAGAGTTGTCCCAGCGAAAGAGGAACATGGTGAATGTCCTTCGGGGAAAGAACAATCAGTTCTTTTCATAAAATCAAGTGGGTCCCCTTGCTCTCCTGCCCTTCACAAGGTCAGTTTTTTGCATGTCAACAGTCTTTACTGAAAATGTGCAGCCACCAAAATGGAAAAGAGGTGTTTAGGTTGAAAACTGTGTGAGGTTGCCGAAACCGGTTTGGCTCAGTGGATAGAGCCTCGGTCTGCGGACCAGGTCCCAGGTTCGATTCCGGTCAAGGGCATGTACATTGGTTGCGAGCACATCCCTAGTAGGGGGTGTGCAGGAGGCAGCTGGTCGATGTTTCTCTCTCATCGATGTTTCTAGCTCTCTATCCCTCTCTCTTCCTCTCTGTAAAAAAAAATCAATAAAATATATTTTTTTTAAAAAGAAAAGAAAGAAAAGAAAACTGTGTGAGGCTGCTTACCTTGGGCATGTGGCTGTGGAAGAAGGCCCAAGAGGTCCTTGTGATCATGGCCTACATGTGTCTTGATAGCTGTCAGTGTCAGCCCAAGAGTCGGCTTGTCCAGGTTGGACCCCCCTAGCCCCCACTTCCATGTCCAATCTATGTCCAGGTAATACTTAGTCTCCTTTCATCCCCACAGGCGCCCTAGGCCTCGCTGTTGGAATTCCCCAAACACACTGTTCTACTGACCCCTCTGCACCTTTGAGTCACCTCTTCTCCTTTCCTGGAATGTCCTCCCTCCTTCCCGTCTGATGGACTCTGAGCTGGTCTTTAAAAACCTTGCTTGGAAGACTTCCCTGACACCCCTGCTCCTCCCGACACCCACAGAGTTCATCAATCACTGTCTCTCGCCACCTCCGCACCCTGGTCATTCTTGCTGTTCTCCTCGCTCTGTGTGCCTGGCTGGTGGCCCACCAGACTGGGACTGAGGCCTGGGTCAAGGGAGGGAATGTCTTCTTTAACTCGTTTTGCCCAGGACCAAGCTCAGTGCCTAGCAATTGGCAGTTACCCAGTTCCCTAAATGACCGTGATTGACTCATCCCATGTTGTAAACTTTCCTGTACCTCCATATTCTCTTTTAAAATATATATTTTATTGATTTTTTTTACAGAGAAGAAGGGAGAGGAATAGAGAGTTAGAAACATTGATCAGCTGCCTCCTGCACACCCCCTACTGGGAATGTGCCTGCAACAAGGTACATGCCCTTGACTGGAATCGGACCTGGCACTCTTCAGTCCACAGGCCGACGCTCTATGCACTGAGCCAAACCAGCTAGGACTCCATATTCTTTTGAATTTCTAAGAAGCATCACATAGGAGTGGAAAATAGTACAGGAGAATCATTAAAGTTTGCAGGAAGGGACTGTAGAAGCAGATAAGATTTCACGTAGTATACAAACTATTTTCCCAATAAATGTTATTGATTGGATGGCAACGTGATTCTTTTCTATCCCCTATAGAGTAGTAGCTTAACACAGTGCTGTTAATGTTATTACTCTGTGATTCTGCTGTCGCCATTCTTTTGTATTCATCCATAGGAAGTGCTCATCACGGATATTTCATAAAACAGTCTTTTGAATAAGCCTCTCCATAAACCAAGGTCTATTGACAGCAAGTACTTCCCTGGTTGTGAGGAAGCAAGTGAAGGGTAGGATGAAAAGTCAGAGGTGGAATCACGTGATGATGGAATGCTGAGAGCAATAGGGCTGGCAGAACCTCCCCTTTCGGCAGGCTGAGCGTCACAGCATCACCTGACAGTGAACTCAGGACAGCAAAACAAAGGACAAGACACGTAAGTGGATGTGCCTACTGGTGGGAGTTACACACCCGTCTCTGGTAACATGGAAAAAACGCAGATGAAAATGAACAGCAGCATCTTCAAATAATGGATATTGTTACGTATAGATTCCCATATGTGTGGCTACACCCACATTAGTGTCCTGTCCAAGCAACAGTTCTGTAATGACACATAGGAAGCCAAGCAATCCTTTGACAGTCTTATGGTAGCCACCCTACAGTAAGAGTTTAGTTCTCTTTCCCTTGGCATTTATAAATTGAACATGATGTAATTCAACACCCTTTTAAACAGCCTTGTGATTTGGTTATCTGATTTCAGGGACCATATTCCGGTGCCCTGTTCCCTTATAGTTTATACTTATTTTGTTAGTATTAAATGATCGGTTTTGCAGTTTCTTTCCACACGCTCAATTGATTCAATCCCTGTAAATTGTGTTTTCTATGTTAAATGTTACATTTCTTACACTTTGATGAGTTCCTTCCTTTCTACATAAGTATTGACACCATTTGTTACTTTGTTTTTCATTTATTAAAAAAACATTGAGCCCTGCTAATGCGAGGCACCATTCAAAAGTCTTCACAAAGAGCAGTAGACAAAATAGACCGAAGTCCCGCCCACATCAAGTTTACATTTTGATAGGCACTTGCAGTGTCTAGACAGTTCAAAACCAGAGCCTCCCCTAACACAAATAACCTTTTATGTTACACATTGCTTATTTTTCTCTTTTAACTAACAAAAGCACCAGGATTATTTTTTTCTTAAGTAATGAATGGCAGTAGCTAGATCTTTTCTCCAATCTAAAGGTAATTGCTTTCTCTCTCTCGATATTTTGGCCCTTCTCCAATAAGCTTTTGTCTAAACGGCTTCAACTGGTTCCACGGGTAGCTTGGGTACTTTAAACCCAATAATAAAGATGCCTTCCTGCCCAGGTGACTTGCATTTGATCTACGTTTTGTAATATTATCTCAGCTTTATTATCTTGACACCGGGATACTTCTGCGCTTCCTCATCAGCAATTGCTTTGCCTTCAACCACTAGTCAACTGTCAATATTTTAGCAGGTCTGCAAGAATCGTGCAATAAATAAGAACCTATGCTTATAGCCATTTGAGAAGAACCCTTTTTAACATAAAAAAACCCCAAAACATTTTGGGGGAAGTTCTTTCCTATCTGTCCTATAAAAACGAAGCTCCTATTACTCACTTTGGTGGTATATTCCTCTTCCCTTCATCATTCTTATAATGACTGATAGGAGACACTGAGCATTCTTTCTGGTACTGTGTCTCCAGAGCCTTCTAAAGACCTGGAATATGTAGCTATTCAATTAACTACAATGGACACTGAATGGAGGATGTATCACAGATCTAATGCTTTCTCTGCATTTGCACATGTTTTCAGATCCCAGATTACTTTCAGGCAGCCAATGGTAGACCGTCATTCATAAGTGAAGGGCCCCTTTACGTGTCCCTTCATCTTTCCAAACTCCCTCCACAATCACCCCTTAGGCATTCGCCCCCATTGCTAAATAGTTCCATTGACAAGGCTCCAGATGAACTTTTCCCACTACTTGCCTTATCTTCTTTTTCTAGTTCTAAAAACAAGTATCCAAATTCTAACATTATAAATGCCCCCTTTTTAAAAGCTTTAAAATCGTGGAATATACATCTCAGAAGATTACCATGGCAAGAATCCAGGTTTACGTATATGTGAAAAAATGCACTTCCTTTGTACTATGTTTTAACCATTCTTTTGCTCTCTCCTTGTGGCATATCAAACCTTTATTCCATCTTTACACTAAGCCACAAATTAACTGCATACTCCTGAGTCCCTACTATGTGCTTAGTACTGCTCTAATTTTTACATAAATATGCCAAGACTTGTATCGCAAATCAGAGCTGAACCTTCCCTACAAAAAAGGAACTCCTCTTTTGTAACTGCTTCTGGAGTCTGTGGCACCGAGCTTTTGTGTATTCTCAGTGGTGGTAAGTCATAGTCTTTGGAGGGTTTATTTTTAATGCCGAGTCATCCAGAATCAACTTTGATGGATAGTAGGGATGATTAAATGGGATAACCTCACATTTGAGTAAATATTAGAAGTATAATAGTTTCAACAATATTTCCTCATATTCATCAAGTTGAATCATGCTTTCAAGAAACAATGAAAACACTGAAAGATGACAGCCTTTTTAGAATAAGCAAAAAACCTTGAAAACTGATTACTTGAAAGAGAGGTTCTCATTGTTTTATAATCACTTCTACACGTGATCATGTGGCTCATGTAGTTAAAGAACATGCAATCTTGATAGAATGACACAAGAATATAAAGAACAAATTAGAGTGTTAATTGTTAGATCAAAGGGTACTAGAGACAAAAGTAAAAAAAAAGAAGAAAAAAAAAAAGAGGTTTCATTATAAGAGCATCAATACTCATCATCAAGCCCTAGCCAGTTTGGCTCAGTAGACAGAGCACTGGCCTCCAAACTAAAGGGTCCCGGGTTCGATTCCAGTTAAGGACACATGCACAGGTTGTGTGCTCAATCCCCAGTAGGGTATGTGCAGAAGGCAGCCAATCAATAATTCTCTCTCATCATGGATGCTTCTATCTCTCTCTCCCTCTCCCTTCTTCTCTGAAATCAATAAAACAACATTTTTTTAAAATACTCATCATCAACATCTCTATTAAGAACCAATGTTTACAGATGGCCACCAGGTACATGAAAAGATGGTCACTATCACCAACTAGGGAAATTCGAATCAAACCCATGCTGAGATATCACCTCACACCTGTCAGAATCACTATCACCAAAAAGACAAGAAATAAGTACTGGTGAGGATGTGAAGAAAAGAGAGTGCTTGTGCACTATTGGTGAAGATGTAAATTGGTGCAAACAATATGGAAAACACTGGGAAGGTCCCTCAAAAAAATTAAAAATGGAAGCACCATATAACCCAGCAATTCCACTACTGGATATATAAATATATCCAAAGGTAATAAAAATACTTATATCTGAACCTCATGTGCACTGCAGCATTGCTTATAATAGCCAAACCATGGAAATAGCCACAACCTAAGTGTCCACCAAAGGATTAATGGATAAGGAAAACATATAATACATTTAGTATTCAGTCATAAAAAAAGGATGAAATATTGCCATTTTTGACAATATGGATGGACCTTGAGGGCATTATGCTAAGTGAAATAAGTTGGACAGAGAATGACAAATACCATATGATCTCATTTATATGGAGTATGTGGAATCTAAAAAAAATTTAAATATAAAGAAAGCTCATAGATACAGAGAACAGATTGGTGGTTACCGAAGGAGGGAGCTGGAAGGAGAGTGAGGTGGGTGCAGTGGGTCAAAGGTACAAACTGGCAGTTAAAAAAGAAGTCATAGGGAGTAATACATAGCATGGGGACTATAGTTAATAACAGTACTGCATTGCATATTTAAAAGTTTCCAAGGAAGTAGATCTTAAAAGTTTTCATCACAAGATAAAATATTTGCAACTATGTAAGGGGACGAATGTTAACTGGATTTGTGGCGATCATTTGACAACACATGCAAATAAAAAAAAAGTCATTGCGTTGGATAGCTGAAATTAATATAAAGCTAAGCGTCAATTATACCTCAATGAAAATAAAACAAAAAGAGCCAATGTTTATGTGTATTTCCTAAAGCCCGTGTTTATCTTATCTCTTGTGATCCACACTAAAGTCTTGGTATGCAGACAACTATTCTTGGTACTTTCCCCAGAGAAGAGATCAAACCTCAAAAGGTGAAATGATTGCCTAGTGGCATCCATTTCAGGAGACGCTTGACCTGGAAAAACGGGTTCCCACCCGGAGCCAGGGCCTCTCTTCATTTATTTCTGGATTTTTCTCCTGGACTCCAAGACATCTACAGGAGGATCGCTGACTCAGTACCCATAGTCCTCCTCTCTCTCCCCACTAAGCACTATCAGCATTCTGAATCCACTGCAACTGAGGCGTGGAGGTGAGGGTTAAGGACAGAGAGCCATGTGAGTAACTGCTGTGAACCTATTTGCTATAAATGTGAAATAAACTCAGGTCCTGCCCTAGAGGCCATACTGGCTTATGTAGCTTGTTTGATGTTTTGATGTGGATAAGATCAGATTAGACTTAAAACCAAGAGCAAACTAGAATTAGGAAAGGAATCATGAAAAGATGTAACTTTCAGCCTGGAGGTTATGTTTGTGTGTGCGGGGACGGGTAAGGAGGGGAGCACACTTATGTGGGGAAATGGAGAGAAGTTTCGCCTGGATGATAGTCAGGAGAGAGCTGTGGACTAGGGATCAAACTGGCAAACTTGGCATACTGGACGATGCTCTAGCCCAGTGGTCGGCAAACTCATTAGTCAACAGCGTCAAATATCAACAGTACAACGATTGAAATCTCTTTTGAGAGCCAAATTTTTTAAACTTAAACTTCTTCTATGTCACTTCTTCAAAACAGACCGGTCCAGGCCGTGGTATTTTGTGGAAGAGCCACACTCAAGAGGCCAAAGAGCCGCATGTGGCTCTTGAGCCGCCGTTTGCCAACCATAGCTCTTGCCAACTATGCTATCCGGCCAGGTCAACAAATTATATTTTAAGGCTTTAGATCTTTTCTTTTAGTGGGAGGAGGTTAAGTAACTTAAGCAACTATCAGGCTAAAAATTACTCTGAGCACTCGACCAGTGTACACCAAGAATAGACAGGCCACCATACAACACAGGTACTGAATATAAAATCACCCCCGATTGGCATAGTGCATGGAAGTGTGAGAAAGTGCCTTACTTGGTGCACCGGGGAAGTGGTGGACAGGGTGAGCTGACCCTCAGAAGATTTAGGAGGCCAGTCCTCTTTGTCAAATGGACACAAAGAACTCAACTGCCCCCATGGGAATAGCAGTGCCATTCCTGTGGGCATGCGCCCTGGGCAGTCACAGGTGTCCCACACTCATAAGAACCCTGTGCTTGGTGCTACGCTCTTCTTTGGCTGTGTTGAAATTCTGAATACTTTTTAAGTAAGAGCCCGTACCCTGGGCCCACAATTTATGTAGTCAGTCCATAAATTGCATAATATAGTTCTAAGCACCGTAATTATCTCTCAATAATGTTATTTTATTGCCGTCCCTTCTCATTGTTATTATTATTATACTACTATGATTGCTTTACTATTATTAGTTATGGTCCCAGAACCTCAGTGCACGCAGCTTCACTGACTGCACAACCACCTGCCCGAGAAGGAGTCAGTGAAAGACAAGGTGTGTCCGAGGCGTGTCCGTTTTAAGGACCGTCTATCTCAGAGGAGCACCTGTGGGTCATTGCTATTAAGCAACAGCAACACAAACAACCAGCGATCAGGAAGCAAGAGCTCAGGTGCCAACCTTTGGGCTAGAATCACTACCGACCAGGGGTCCTCAAACTTTTTAAAGTGGGGGCCAGATCACGGTCCCTCAGAGAGCTGGAGGGCCGGACTATATGAACTACTAATTCCTACTGTAACACCTCGGCTGCGCTCACTGCCCAAAAAACCTGGCGGGCCGGATCAGACTCCTCTGCGGGCCGCATGTGGCCCGCGGGCCGTAGTTTGAAGACGCCTGAGACGCTTCCTATTCTTTGACACCTACTGAGCTCCCCGCAGTTCACATGTGGCATTTTCTTTCATCTCCACGGTACTCCTATGGGAGTTACCCAAAGCCACACACCGCTAAGGGGATACGTCAGACTCCGCCAGACTCTGAGGCCACCAGGGAATCCTTCCTACAGTCAAGGAGCTCACAATGGACCCAGTGAGACCAGGGCCCCCACCCACCACATCTCACCGCTGCAGGACCTGCACGCATGCGAGAGCGCGCGCACACACACACACGCACACGCACAAGCACACGCACACGCTCACAACAAAGCACCTATAAAAGAAAATAACTGCAGCCGAAACCGGTTTGGCTCCGTGGATAGAGTGCCGGCCTGTTCTAGGGCATGTACCTTGGTTGTGGCAGCTGATCGATGATTCTCTCTCATCGACGTTTCTAACTCTATCCCTCTCTCTTCCTCTCTGTAAAAAAAAAATAAATCAATGAAATATATAGAAAAATAACTGCGTAGAACTATAATGTGAGATGCATCCATCAGGGCCATGATTGGAAAAGGCTTCTGGGGAGTAGAGCCTGGAGCTGCCTTTTGAAGGACAGAAAGAAGCTGTATCAGCGAAGCGGAGTGAATCATTCATTCTCTGGTGAGAATAAAATGGCCAAAGGCAAGAATGAGCTCGCCGTGGACAGGAGGAAACAAGCAGATTTGCGTGACTGGAACAAAGATGGCCGCAGCCCAGAGGAATCATTCACACACAAATATACTTTTCAAAAATATATATTTTTTTGATTTTTCACAGGGAGGAAGAGAGAGTTAGAAACACTGACGAGAGAGAATCATCGATCAGCTGCCTCTTGCACACCCCCTACTGGGGATGTGCCCGCAACCGAGGTACATGCCTTTGACGGGAATCGAACCCGGGACCTTTCAGTCCGCAGGCCGACGCTCTATCCACTGAGCCAAACCGGCTTTGGCCACACGCAGATATATTTAAGGACACACTAAGCGTGCTCATGTGTGAAAGCTCATGAGCTCTACCGATAGGGCTTTAAAATAACGCTGGGAACCACTGCCTGCTTTCTTCCAAGCCTTCATCATCTTCTCCCAATGGGACCATTCGGTTCTCCGTGTCTGTGGGCTGTTCTGAACTTTAGCGGCACTCACTCCCTGGGGTTTAAAGACCCCAACAAGAAAAATCACCAAACTTTCCCTTCCCCTGAGGGCGGAACTGTTTTCATTTCGACTTGAAATGTATTATTGCGGGTGTGCTGACATTCTTTCCCCAAAACAAGACCACAACTATTTGTATTGCAAGAATATTTCCCAGTTCGACGTGCGGAAACTCATTCTCGTCAGATGCCTTAATGCGTTGCTGAAGAAACATGTTTGCTTTGCTCTGTGTTTCTGCCTGTTGTGTTTACGGGCCATGTATTTGTGATAACAAGAGGTTTACATAATAAACAATACAGGAACATCACCCCAGCCCGCCAGAATCCCCTCCGGGGAGGCAGTGGGGTCTGGATGTGAAGCCATACCAGATGAATGGAATGATTGGAACTGCTGATTCCTGGTTTCTGTCTCAGTGCCTCATTTTCTCTACCTATCAAATGGAGAGAGCCATTTTCACTTCATAGTTGAAGCATATGAGAGATATGCAAAGTCCTAGTGAAGTGCAAGTATCAATATAAACAAAGGATATAAATAAATAAATATGTAAATGTAGGCTTAAAAGATCTCTTCCAAATATGGTAAAAATATAAAATCTTGGTGACGTCATAAGAAAATGCCCCAAATAGCGCATCGACCATTCATCTTAGCTCTCTCAGATGGCAACTGAAGTGCTGCTGAAAATTGTGCTCATTTCTGTGTGGCCCAGTTCTGAGAGGGGTTTGTCGCTGGGCCTTTGAATCTCTCCCAGGCTTCTGAACATGCATGTATTGTTCTAGAACATGCATGTATCTTCCTAGAACAGTGCTTCTCACAACATCCATGCTGAAAAGCCAGGGTTTTTTCCCTCCAAATTTCAAATCTGCCCCAAACCGACACTGCTGTCAAATGCAATTCCAATGAATTTGTAGAAAACATTTAAGAATTTTAAACACAGACATACAAAAATAAAAGCTTACATTTATTATTACCTTCAACAGACGTAAAATGACTCTGCTGAAGTCTGTGTTTCTAAGCATTCTCGATTTCTACCTAGCTCATTGCTGAACAACAATGAACCATGTGGAGTCAGCTGCCCTAAGGTAAGGTGACCAGACGCAGACGTCCCGCTTTTGGTGGGACAGTCCCGATTTTTAACAGTCCCAGGGAGGACACATTGTTAAAAATCGGGACGGTCCCGCCAAAAGCGGGACGTCTGGTCACCTTACCCTAAAGCCCTCTTCCCAAACTGTCCATCACCTCTCCGTGTCCTCCCCAAAACCCTTCCTATTGCTGATAGCGGGACCACGCATGGAGGGGTTTGCAGCTAGTGTCGGGGCATTTACAGACAAGCATCTTCTCATCTTTTTCCTCCGTTTCAAGTTTAGAGCTGCAGCCGAGGAGCTTCATCTGAGTGGCCTTAATCACTTAATCACTCAGCCTTCTGGTAAGACAGCTAAATATTCCAGGCTTGCCCAAACAACTCCAAGGCTGCACGCCACTCCGGGGGCTCTCTGGGGGATTCCTGGGGCGTGCTGTGGCCCTGCTGAGTCAGAGCGGAACCCATCCCAGAGTAATGCCAGGTACGCCTCCCCGGGCCCCATTCCTGGTCTAAGTGAGTCAGGGACCATGGCCGTCCTTTCTCCCTTCCCACCCTTTGATTTTGGTGACCTGTGCCATGTCCATGAATGACCTCTGAGTCCTTAAAAAAAAAAAAAAAATGCTTTCAATCAGCCATTCTTATCCTTTGGCAACATTTTTCTCTGATGACTGCATTCCTGTGATAACAGATAACTAGGAAGTAAAGAAGAACAGCCCGTGGGGACCAGGCTTTATGACTTAAAAGATGAAAAGGAAATAATTTCCTGGAACTTCAAGCCCCGCCCCCCATGCTGGAATGATGGGGGTCGCCCACTCTTTGTTCTTGCTTCTGCATAGAGCTACAAGTCAATTCAGGGTTACCTTACTGAAGACTGAGAAAGAGGGACACCCAGGAGCTCCCTGAAAAGATGAGACAGCCTGTGTGCATGTCAATTTTTCTGTAAAATGGGGCTTTGGTTCCCATCAGACTTTCAAGAGTTGCATATAAAAGGGTTTTTTTTTATTTTAAAAAATATATTTTATTGATTTTTTACAGAGAAGAAGGGAGAGGGATACAGATTAGAAACATCTATGAGAAAGAAATATTAATCAACTGCCTCCTGCACACCCTCCACTGGGGATGTGCCCGAAGCCAAGGCACATGCCCTTGACCAGAATTGAACCTGGGATCCTTAATTCACAGGCCGACGCTTTATCCACTGAGCCAAACCAATTTTGGCTGCATATAAAAGTTTAAAACCTCTAATGTAAGCAATTATCATGGAAGAGAAGCTCTTTTTCTACCTTGGGATCTCCAATGTGAGATTCAAGCCTCCTGAAACATTTCCTCTTCATCCAGACACTGTGTTTTCCAAATCACCAGTTGTGACCTGTGCCATGAGTCACGATGGGCATTAAAAACAAATTAGAACAGGAGGAAATGATCCCTGGTGCCTCCAAGGCAATCAGGGCAAGTATAATTTAATGACACTTTAGTCGTGTGTTGAGTACAGGGTCTTGATGTAAAATGTATTTCAGCCCGGTTGGTGTTGCTCAGTGGTTGAGCATCTACCTATGAACCAGGAGGTCATGGTTTGATTCCTGGTCAGGACACATGCCTGGGATGTAGGCTTGATTCCCCACTAGGAACGTGCAGAAAGCAGCCGATCAATGATTCTCTCGCATCACTGATGTTTCTATCCCCCTCTCCTCCTCCCTTCCTCTCCGAAGTCAATAAAAAATATATTTAAAATGTATTTCATATCTGGATGGAGCCAAAAAGGGTTGACACTACTGACCTAGAGATTTGGTGCTCACACTTGAGTGTAGACAAGAATCACCGAGGCAGGGAATTCAAATACAGATTCCCAGGCCTGTCTACAAGCCTGCTTATTAGAGACCTGCAGGTCACATGTTCCCCCTGTGAATGTGCGGGAGACAGGCTCTGAGCGCACTCAGATAAATACTTATCTGGAAGCTCAGACTGAGAACAAAGGCTTGGAAGTCACCTGAGGAATTAATATCATCATGTACATGCTTGTTGTTCTGTGTTATTTTGCCTGCGACTTGCTTCCTTTCTGGTCCTAGTACAGTCTTTTCTTTTTTTTTTTTTTTTTAAATGTTGTGTGTTTTTTTTATTAGTTTCAGAGAGAGGAAGGGAAAGGGAGACAGTGACATTAATGAGAGAGAATCATTGATCAGCTGCCCCCTGCATGCCCCCTACTGGGGACTGAGCCCCCAACCTGGGCATGTGCCCTGACTGGAAATCGAACCTGTGACCTCTTGATGCGTGGTCGACCTTCAATTGCTGAGCCACGCCGGCCA
The DNA here is from genome assembly GCF_014108245.1 of Pipistrellus kuhlii. Classification (NCBI taxonomy): domain Eukaryota; kingdom Metazoa; phylum Chordata; class Mammalia; order Chiroptera; family Vespertilionidae; genus Pipistrellus; species Pipistrellus kuhlii. Next base: position 2,840,865 of record NW_023425524.1, read on the forward strand.
GGCTACACCAGTCCATTTCCATGCCCTCCTCTGTGCTCTCAGTGCCCCTGGAAAGCTTCCAGAATAGCACTTAATGCCCTGGTCAGAAGAGGGGCTGATTGGCTTGTCTGTTTACCAGGCTGGGAGCTGCCAAAGGCCAAAACCATGTCCCCTAGCCTAGTGCCCAGCGCCCAGTGCCAGCACGGTGCCACACAAACAGACCTGGCATCACTTCTCTCCCTGTTTCTCCCGGGGAGTGGGATAGGGTGGGGATAAATGTCCTTTTAGGTCCCTCCTTGTTCTAACAGACTGTGTTTTGGGGGAGGTCTGTGTTTGCATGCCCCACGTCTGCAGGCAGAAGAGAGAAAGATTTTAGTGTCGAGGTACCAAGTGAAGATGAAGACTAGGATGAAGATGGGCTACGCAAACTCCAAGAGACCTTCCAGCCCCACTGATGTCATTGCATCCGAGGCAGCCTTCCTGTCTGCCTCCAGCACAAAGCCCACACCAGAGAAAACGGGGCTGCCCTGACCCAGCTCCGTCTGAAGGCCGGTTGCTGGGACCTCATAACGGATGGGCAGGCTGCACTGCTGTCACTTGGAAGGCGAGTCAGCTGCTATCCTGGGGTAAAGGATCAGGGAGAGGCTGAAGCCACCGTTATCGATTTTCCCGGCAGTGCCTTTCGACAGGCTGGAATCGAAGCGATAGGTGGAGACAGCCGGGAGGTCACTGGCGAACAGGAGAAAGCTGGCTGCTTGTGTAATAGCAGTCTTGGCTGAGCGGATTGAGAACCTTGAGGAGGGAGGCTCGAAAGATGAATTCATGTGGGAAAAGCCTGGGAACACCCCTAAGTAGCAGCTTACGACCTTTCAGAAACAAGGGCTGTAATGAGAGCAAAGTAGTTCTCTTTAAAAGACTCTTTGGTAGCAATTAAGGTAGCCAAATACGCGCAGCCCTGTTTTACCATGCAATAAACCCCTAAATTAACAAATAAGCCAAAGCCATTATCGGATATTTCCAGTAATGAACATGTGTTTCTGAGTGAAGCGCAGAGGACTGAGAAGTTAGCCTGTCTTCCCTGGCTGCCAGTGACCTTAGAGGTATTGTTAAATAATAAATGGCCATTAACTAGTCTTGAAATAAGAGCGTCTAAACCAACTTTATGATCATGTAGAACCACATTTTATATCACAGTGCAGCAAGATAAAAGGGTTCTATAGTGCAGATATTAGCCAGAAACAGGAGGCGCTCTTGTGAGAAGGATTAACATTAAGGACATCTAAAGACCGTGTCCCCAAAATATGGCCTCACCATGCGGCATCATCTCCTCTCCTCCCAACCAGAGATGAACTAGGAACCAGATTGCTAAGGTGGGAAAGTTGTTAAAAATGTCACTCTTAAAAAGCAAATGTAGACCTAGCCGGTTTGGCTCAGTGGATAGAGCGTCAGCCCACAGACTGAAGGAGCCATTCCAGTCAATGTACCTGGATAGAAGACTGGATCCCTGGCTCCGATTGGGGTATGTGCAGGAAGCAACCAATCGATGTGTCTCTCTCACATCGATGTTTCTCTCTCTGTGTCTCTCCCCCTCCCTTCCACTCTCTCTAAATATCAATGGAAAGATATCCTTGGGTGAGGATTAACAACAAAAAAGCAAATACATGCCCTGGCCAGGTAGCTCGATTGGTTGGAGCATCATCCTGATATGCCAAGGTTTCGGGTTAGATCTTCAGTCAGGGCACATATAAGAATAAACCAATGAATGCATAAGTAAGTGGAACAACAAATCAATGTCTTTGTTTCTGTCTCTCCCTCTCTCTCTCTCTTTCCCTGTCTCTCTTCCTTCCTCTTTCTCTGTAAAATTATTTTTTAAAAGCAAATAAGTGACTTGACAGAGAAAGCAGGCTCTTTATGTAGCCTCTACCACAACTGTGGGTTTTTCCAATTAGCTATTCATCACCTAGGAAGGTCGAGGAAATCTGCTAATACTTATTGACAACCTAGCATATCACGGATGTGAGCTGTAAAAACACAGGATATTATTTTACCCTGGGTAGGTCTGTCAGCATCTCCTCTTTGCACTTCACTTACATTTATCATGGTCATTATTACCTGAGTTTTTATGTATATATCAAGGTCTTTTAATACAGTGATGATGCTTGGGACAAAGAACTAGACAGAGAAGCCTGACCTTCCTACTCCTTTATCCCTCTATTCCAAGGAGGAGAAAAAAGAGGGGCGGGGAAGAGATTGAGATTGCCTTCTCAAAATAAAAAATACGGATTTACATTATTGGTATTCCATAAAAAAGTTCTTATGCTTTTTAGGCAATGTAGGAAAAAAAAAAATCTTTAGGGATAAAACTAGCATGTCATGAAAAGTTCTACAAAAAGTTCAAAGTGAAGAACCAAACAAGAACACACTTTTAAATATATCAGTTGCCTTGGTGATAGCTCAGGTAGAAACAGAGAGGAAGGGAGATGGATAGACAGAAACATCGATGAGAGAGAAATATTAATCAGCTGCCTCCTACACACCTCCTACTGGGGATGTGTCTGCAACCAAGGTACATGCCTTTGACCAGAATCGAACCTGAGACCTTTCAGTCCGTAGGCAGACACTCTATCCACTGAGCCAAACCGGTTAGGGCAAGATTCAATTGTTAACTTTCTTCATTAAAGCCAGCGAGAGAGAGAGAGTCTGCTGACAAGGTAGAATTCACTATCTTTCATAACCTAATCATAGAAGTGACGTCCCATCCCCTTTGCTATCAGTGTTGGTTAGAAGTAATTCACAAATTCCACCCACACTCTAGGGAAGGGGATTACACAAGAGTGTGAATAATAGGCATTAGGGTTCTTTGACATCTTAGAGTTGACCTGAAATACTGTTGCGTCTCAAGGCATTAACTGATGCTCTAGAAAACAAGGTAAATTGGGCCAATGCTAGTGATTGTTTTCATTTAGGTGTTCTTAGAAAGAGAAATGCAAAATATATTTTAATATAATGACCCCAAAAAGCACCCACCATATCCAAGAAGACGTTTCTTGATTCTTACTTGATCTAAGAACAGAGAATGCTTACCTTGTCTACATTGTAGAAGCAGCATTGATTTCAAGTTGATCCCTACTACTTATTCAATGCTGCTACTATCTATTATGCATTTTTGTCTTACAATTTCAACATAAATTAATATTTAATGTTTTTTATATATTAAATATTTATACTATACAAACTCATTCTCCACCGATCTGTGGCTAAAAAGAGTCTCGAGATTGTCCAACTGTTCCACAATCAAATAATCAAAAGCTAGAACCCATCAAAATGATCACCACCTCTGCTTTCTAAAAATGCCTGGAAGCAAGCTGTCCAAAGTAAAACAATGAATTATTCTGGAATAATCTAAGTCAAGAGTACCAAGATTTTTCAAAATATGAAATTTGGGACTTTTCTCTATAACACACATGGACAAGGATTTTTGCAATAAAGAAAAATAGAGATTAAATGCTACATCTAATGTTTGGATTTTGATTCAACAACATCATTCCAACAATTAAGACAATCTATGAGAAAACAATAAAAGACACAAAAATACTGTTTTCACTGAAGGTGCACTCTTTTGATGTAACATTTTATATTAACATTAAATAACATTTTATGTTTCCTTTTAAAATATTTTATTTTTCTAAGTTTTGTTGTGACCATTTTATGAAAGGGACAAAAATGTTAAAACCTTAAATATAATTTCCCTTGTCAGATCTTCTAAAGACTATTCTGTTTTATATTTGGCTTCTTGTGAAAATGTTTTGCTGATGGGATAAAAAAGTGGGAGAAAGTATGAGAAAGTCAATGAGTGCAGAGAAAAAAATCCCAAAGAAAAGAAATTTAGAAACAGAGAAGTCATTAGAATGTCTCAATGACAGTGAAGAGAGTTCAAAGCAGCATCTGTGAATAAGGCAACTTTTCTTTTTCTTTCTTTCTTTCTTTTTTTTTTAATATATTTTATTGAGTTTTTACAGAGAGGAAGAGAGAGGGACAGAGAGTTAGAAACATCGATGAGAGAGAGTCATCAATCAGCTGCCTCTTGCACACCCCCTACTGGGGATATGCCCGCAACCAAGGCACATGCCCTTGACCAGAATCGAACCCGGGACCCTTCAATCCCTAAGCTGACGCTCTATCCATTGAGCCAAACCGGTTCCGGCTCTTTTATTTTTATTTTTATTTTTATTTTTATTGACTTCAGAGAGGAAGTCAATAGATAGAAACATCAATGAGAGAGAATCATTGATCAACTGCCTCCTGCACGCCCCCTACTGGGGACTGAGTTCACAAACCTGACCAGAATGGAACCGTGACCTCCTTATTCATGGGTCTATACTCAGCCATTGAGCCATATTGACCAGGATATAGATGGTTTGATGTCTCTTTACTTACCTTTATTTTAAAGTTTTCTATTTGTGTAATAAAACGTTTAAAAGATGTAGAATTTATCATCTCTCAGTTGTTCTCCCTGCCTGTGCCTGAGGCTGTTTCTATGATCTGAGCCTGCCCTTGGCTGCCAGCCACAGATCCTGCATACCCCAGCTTTCTTTTACATTTATTTATTTATTTTTTAATTTTATATATATATATATAGATATAGATATAGATATAGATATAGATATATAGATATAGATATAGATATATTACATATTTTAACATTGCCCCACCCTCCTATACATACCCTCCCTCCCCAGAGTTTTGTGTCCATTGGTTGTACTTATATGCATGTATACAAGTCCTTCGGTTGATCTCTTATCTCCCCAGATCTTCCTACCCTCCCCGCTGTAATTTTACAGTCTGCTTGTTGCTTTACTGTCTTTATATCTGACTTTTGGTTTGTCAGTTTATAGTGTTCTTTAATATCCATAAATGAGTGAGGCCATGTGGTATTTCTCTTTCATTGACTGGCTTATTTCACTCAGCATGATGTTCTCTAGTTCTATCCAGGTTGCTGCAAATGATGAGAATTCCTTCTTTTTTATGGCAGCATAGTATTCCATTGTGCAGATGTTCCATAGTTTTTGATCCAATCATCTGCTGACAAGCACCTAGGCTGTTTCCAGATTCTAGCTATTGTAGATCGTGCTGCTATGAACATAGGGGTGCATATATCCTTTCTGATTGGTGTTTCTAGTTTCTTGGGATATATTCCTAGGAGTGGGATTACTGGGTCAAATGGGAGTTCCATTTTCAGTTTTTTGAGGAAACTCCACACTGTTCTCCACAGTGGCTGCCCCAGTCTGCATTCCCACCAGCAGTGCACGAGGGTTCCTTTTTCTCCGCAACCTCGCCAACACTTGTCGTTTGTTGATTTGTTGATGTTGGCCATTCTGAAAGGTTCTTTTACATTTATATCCTGCCTTCTTTCTTTAACTTTTTATTTTTTAATTACAGTCTATATTTGATATTATTTTGTATTAGTTTCAGTTACAAAGTGTTCCTTCTGATATTTCCAGTTTCCACCTAGCACGATACATCATTATTGCAATATTATTAATAATATTCCCTACACTGTACTTTACATTCCTGGGACTATTTTGTAATTGCAATTCGGACTTCTCAATCCCTTCACCTTTGTCAACCAGTCTCTCAGCTCTCCTTCTCCTGGCAACCATCAGCCTATTCTCTGTATCTATAAGCTGTTTCTATCTTGTTTGTTTGTTTATATTGTTCTTTAGGTTCTGCATAAAAATGAAGTCATCTGGAATTTTGTCTCTTATTATTTTTAGTTGACTTTATTGGGTGACCCTGGATAACAAAATTACACAGGTTTTGGGTGCACAATTCTACAACACATTGTCTGTACACTGTAGTGTGTGTTCACCAACCCCAGTCGTGGCATTTGTCTTTTTCTGTCTGACTTATTTCACTTAGCGTAATACCCTCTGCTCCATCCCTGCTAAATCTTACCCAGTTTCCATCTCTGCTGAGCTCCTGCCCAGGGATCCACTGGAAATCACATATCCAGGGAAGGCAGAACCCACGTGAAAGAGAACTGAATGCTGTGAGCGTTAGCCGTATTGTAGAGAGGTGAAAAGGGAGCTGTCACCGGCTGTAACCCAGTAAAAGGAGCTCTATTCCTCATCGAGGGTGACATCATCTCACACCGAATGGAAACCATGGCAATGAGTTAATGTGAGAAACAGTAGTCACCTGAATGCTGCAATTAAGAGAAAGGTGGAACAATGGAGAGTCAGCTGGAGGGAACAGCCATCCAGGACAAGTGTGAAAGGCTGGTGCTGGTGTAATTAACACTGAGCCCTGGGGAACACACTGCCCAGGCCATTACTCACCTGGGCCTGTCAGGTGACACCAGGCCTGAATAGGAATATTGCCTGACACCATAGAAACGATGTCCTCTGATTCCATTTCATCAATGGGAAAGTCAACAATTAACCAGGGCGTTTACGTGTCCCTACACACCCTCCAGACTTCAGACATGTTTCTTAGCAGAGGTGTCTGGCCTCCTGGCACCGTACTTTTTCATTTTGTTATTTTTTATTGTATACATCAAACAGCAACACTAGTTCTGAAGTGCGAGTGTTCCCATGGAAAGGCCCACTAGTGGGGGTGTGGGGAGGAAGAGAAGGGGCAGGGCTGTCTTTTGCCCCGTGTCCTGGGCTCTGGGGTGTGGACAGCAGTTTACTATACTGGGAACTGAATTATTATAGTTTACTGTACTGGGAAAGGAGCAGTTCTCCAGTGATCTGGCTTCTGGAATTGGCCTCAGCCGCCCTCTAGCTTCCCAGAGCCTCTTCGGACCAGGGTTTGCTTCCTCAGGGTGTTACTTCTAGGTGTGTCTCTAGAAAGACTCTCAATTCTTCAAACACCCTGGCCATGAACTCATTCAGGCTAAAACCCCATAATTAGAGTCATTCCTGTCTTTTGACCACAGTTAAAATCCAAATAACTCTACAAGTAGAGTTAAAAAAAAAAAAAAAGTGAGTGAAAGCAACATTAATTACCCTTTCCTCCTCAATCTAGCTCCTCTTTGATGGAGCTCCCCAGATTTCTTAGCCCATCAGGGTCTCCCCCACTTCTGGATTCCTATAGGGTCTGTCTTTGTGTTTTCTTTCTAGAATTTCGTTCATTAAAATATATATTCTCAAATACAGTTTCATGATTCTCTTGTTTAGGTCGCCCCTGCATTTTCAGCTGTTTTAATACCATTTCAAAGAAAAATAAATTCAATTAGCCCTAAATGGGAGAGTTGTCTTGTCAGTTATCTGCAGCATAGTGTGAATAACTTGAACAGATTCAAAACATGAAGTTTCCCCTTTAAAAGAACTGGGATTTTTCTGGTTTATGACCCCTGTCACATAAGTCACAAGGGCCCTTCCTGCCTGGGCTTGAATCTGGGTCTTGAGAGATAATAACCCCCAGGATCATCTCTGCTTCCATTACCAGACCCGGGAGCAGAGGAGGTGGTGCCTGAAACACAACCTCTGGAAGATTCCTGAGCCCTGAACACTGGGCATGCATGAGTAGATGAGCAGCTACCCTGGGAATTGAGATTTCAAAACAACTTACTCGCCCTTCAAAAAAATACATTATTTTATTTATTTGCTCCTCATTTTGTCAGTCAGCCAACAGTCATGTTTGAGACTCCTTGTGTATAAAATTATGTGTACCCGAGATGGTGATGTTATCATAATTGCTTCCTCAGGGAGCTTACAATCTAGTAGAGGCACAAAACAAAACAAAAGCCATGTGAAGACAAACAAACAGAGTAATAGAGAAACTATTTTGGACTCTGGCCAAACAAGTCACTAATCTCATTTCAGTCCCAGTTTCCTTGACTGAATAACTAGGAGGTTGGATTAAAGGGCCACCTGGCGTGGCTCAGTGGTTGAGCATCAACCTATCAACCAGGAAGTCACAGTTCAATTTCTGGTCAGGGCACATGCCCAAGCTGTGGGCTCGATCCCCAGTAGGGGGCATGCAGGAGGCAGCTGGTCCATGATTCTCTCTCATCATTAATGTTTCTCTCTCTCTCCCTCCCTTCCTCTATGAAATCAATACAAATATATTCAAAAACAAAAAAATAGAGGGCCTGCAAAATGCCTTCCAGCTTTCAAAAATCTCCAAATCTGTCGGGTTGTATGTGTATAACCTGAGTGCCCGTGTCCTCCATGATAAGGGAAGGAAACCTGCTTCAGGAACCACCTGAGGGTCCCCTGCAGAAGTCAGCCTTGGGGAGGAGGGTCACAGGAGCCCTCCTCTAACCAAAGACTTTGCCCCTGGCAGTTCCCAAGTCATTCGTGTCATGGGCAAGATAGTCAAACTTGGTCCATCCATTGGTGAGGTCTGGGCTTCCCTGGTTCTCAGACCTATTGTTGTCCTAAGTAAGCACCTGTACACCTACTTAACCCAGACCTGTCTGGCCAGCCAGCTCAGTCTTGATAACTCGGCTGGCTTTTGCTTTGTTTTCTTCTATTTCTTCATTCAACAAATAATCAGTAGATGCATGTTCTTATAGGGCACTGTCCTTGGCATCCACATACACATGGAGACCAAACAAAGGCAGACTCTGCCCACAGAGCCCATGGCCCCACTCTGCCTGGCACTGGGTCTTGAATCCTGCCCAAAGCCCGTCTTCTTGACTGGGGTCCTGACATCATTTCCGCCTGTAACACTTTGGCTCCTACCCCTAGCTTCTGTCTGGGCTTCTGCCGTGAAAGACATGAATATCCAGAACCTCATGGCCTGAGCTCTAACTCCCTCATCTCATCTGTGGGTCAGGTCCCTGCTGATCTGAATTCCTGCCCACACATCTCATACCAGACATGGGCAGGCCCCTGTGTGCTCTTCTCTTTTCTTCTTCACCCTCCATATGGGTCTCCCTATCTCCATGTGGCTGGCCGACCTCCCTCCACTCTGGGTCCTGTCTGGTCCTGCCTTCCTCCACCAACTCATCACTCTGCTCACGAGGTGCCATTTTGTGGCCAAGTCCACCTGAATCATGACAGAATGGAAGAATGAAGTCACCCTCGCTGCCTTGGTCACAAGCAGGAGCGTTTTTATTCAGTATGTTCTTCCAGCGCCATGTTGGAGATGGCTCACAATGAAGAACAGGAGCCTATTAAACAGATGGCCGCACGGCTGATACAGTAATGGAGCATTAATGGAACCGAAAGGATGGTTAAGAGTTCCCCACCGACACTGGCATCTAGAGCCGTATTTTGCAAGAGCGGAGTGATGGAAAGTGTGCTGCCAAGACTCGTCACCAGTTTGCTCTTTCTCTGCAGTCTTGCTGCTAGTGCGAGAATAGTGCTGGCAAAGCCAGCTCTCCTTGAAAACATCAGCCCAAGTTTCCTGGTATCTGTCTGTAGGCACTCCCCTCCCCAACACCACTCATTCCAGTGGGAGTGTAACAGACAACACAGAGGTGCTTCTCTTGGCCTGGGGCTGGGACTGTAGGACATTGCAAACATAAGAGCAAAACTTCCTTGCAGCCTCCTCTAAGCCCAGCGTCCCCTCTAGCAGGAGCAGGAAGGCCACGTAAGCCCACGCCACCACGTGGAGATGCTTATCCAGAGTCAACCACCCAGCCACTACCCCCAACCTGCCAAACACAGTCAGCAAAGGCCAGTCTCAGTGTGGTCTTTTTTTATTTTATTTTATTTTTAAAAATATTTTATTGATTTTTTTCACAGAGAGGAAGAGAGAGGGATAGAAACATCGATGAGAGAGAAACAGCAATCAGCTGCCTCTTGTACACCCCCTACTGGGGACGTGCCCACAACCAAGGTACATGCCCTTGACCGGAATCGAACCTGGGACCTTTCAGTCTGCAGGCCAACGCTCTATCCACTGAGCCAAACCGGTTTCGGCTCAGTTTTAAGAACGGAGACTTTAAAGCTGCTGTTTCCCCAGCCTGAGGAATTCCAGAGGAAAGCTGCAATGGAAAGTGCCGTGGCCAATGCCGTGGGCTATAAATAACGTCCTAAAGTCATCAAGCATGTCGTCACCTGCTCTCCTATCGTGTCTTCCCATCCGCTCCGTCCGGCAGCCCTGCCAGATGGGTAGAGCTCCAGCCATGGGCTGATAACATGTGTTTTCTCCCTCACCACTGGAGGTTACTACGAAGACCATAGGAACTGGTAGGGAGGTTTCACATAGTCAGCCCCTTCCAGCTCTCAAAGAATCTTCTAAACCGCAAGTCACCCCTAGGCATCCTGGAGCATGAGGAAAGCCAGCTGAAAATGCAGCTAAAGAGCTAACCAATGATGCCTCTTTGTACCGCCATTCTCCATTGGCAGAATGAGGATAATATTGTACTTTACCTGCCTGTTCACGTAAATGACTAAGCGGTGCTTGGAGATCACAGATAGACAAGAGCTAACAGCACTCCCAGGGGCAGGGCCTTCACTGGCACAAGAGGCAGGCCACATGACCTTGCCCATGTGACCTACTCATCCTCATGCCTGTCTTGTGAATTAGATCTCACCCCCGACTTCCAAATGAGGAAGTTACATTTCAAAGAGACAGAATTTGCCCTGGATCACACAATTGGTAAACTGAGGGATTCTAACAGAATCTTGTGATTCCAAAGGTTAATAGTTAAAATGATTCATTCCTAAAAGTTGGGTATGTACATGTATGCAACTGATAATTCCTGAGTGCCTCCTTTGTACAAAATGTTTTTGATAAATCCATGAACAAGTTAACCAAAACTTCTTGGCCATATGGTGACATCCCAGTGAGAGGGAAGGGCAGAGAGAAGATATTTCAGAGTTCTTTTTACCTGAAATTCCACAACATGTATTGCTATCGAAAACATGAATGGGCACTATCAAAAACACTGCATGAAAATGCAATATGCTCGACTGAAGATGAATTTATTACAATGATCAAAGCCAGGAGATTCGCTGTTAAGATAAGAAACGATGTAAGAGGGGAGAGGGGGAAGTATTTCCATTCCTAAGGGCATTTGTTGAAATTCTTTATCATCAGTCAGCTATGGAATGCTGTTCATATCTAAAAGTGTATGAAAAGGATTAGATATCTGTTCATCAAAGGTTTGTTTTTTGCCCTAACATTCAGAGGTCTACATTTCATAGGTAAGGAAACTAACTTTCCAGGGGATGAATTACTCAAAGTCATTCAAAGGTAATTCCTATAACGGCAAAATGCAGAGCAAAAAAACAAAAAACAACGACAAAAAACAACAACTGATTTATTAGCAGAGGTGTAAGAGAAACTCAATGAATGGTGCAGGACATGGTCTTGACCTTTAATTCTTCAAGAAATAGGAGTCAGCATCAGTGGCATCTATGGGAAGATCCCCGAAACATCAGACTTCCCCTCCTAAGGCTGTGACTTCCCTCATAGAAAAGATTCTTACAGTAGGATTCCTAGAAGGTGGGTCCCTACTGCACAGCACAGAAAAGACAAATAACTCAGCACCTGGAATATAAAGCTGCGGAGTAAAATGAAGCACTGGCCCCAGTACTTAGACCAAGTAGCTTTATTCTACAAAGTGTATAGGGATCTGCAATGCCTGAGGTGATCATGTGATGGCCAGTTCACCTTGAGATGTTGAGGTGAGTATTTACAGAGAAATGATACAAGTGGTCTACACCCTGACTCTGCCACTTACTGGCTATGTGATTTGGGATAAATTGCTTCTGTGTGTTTTGGTCTCCCCGTCTGTAAAGTGGGGATAAAAAGGGTATATCTACTTCATAGTCATTTTAAGGATTCATTGGATTAATACATGAAAAGTACTGAGTTGATTCACGCTTGGCACTTGAGTTAGTATTCCATAATGAGAGATGTTATTATTATTTAGGATTGTGTGTGTACCTGGACCAATCATGTATAGTCAACAGCACTCATTCGTTTTAATAGCATCTGAAATCTCTTTTTCTTCAGTGATGGTTAAAGCAATGTAGAAACAACTTCCTGCCATGCCTGAAAGATCATGATATGGGTGACAAAATCTCAAAAGCAAAATCTGAATCAAACTACCACACAGTCCATCGGGTGACCAAGCACAGAGTCCACTTAAGCAACTGAAGTCATCCACTTTAATGACCTGAATATTGAATTCACCTTGGCTGAGCCTGGCTGAAGTGAGGCATTCATTGACACACATTGTCTCAGGAAGTATCTGCTTGTCACCAGAACAATGGATCAAGCCAGTTGCTTTGGCCAAATAACCAGTTAATCCAGAAACATGCTAATTGAATATACCTTCGTGACGCCCACCGGCCAATCAGGAGTGAGCATGCAAATTAACCCAACAAAAATGGAGGGTTAATTTGCATATATAGGCCTGAGTGCCTGGAGGCAGGGTGGGATGCAGGCATTCTGCACCACCCCAGCCACTCAGGGCCTCTGGTCAGAGTGGGAAGGCGGAAAAGCAGCTCTGGATAGAGCCAACACGGTGCTGTCAGCCAGGGTAAGGAAGGCCCATTCTTGCACGAATCTTTGTGCATCGGGCCTCTAGTTTGGTATAAAAATGTTAATTGATAATTTGAAATTCATCAATCAATCTATTCAAAGTAAGGAAAACTATAGCCTGTATAAACTGTTACAAAGTTTCAAGGCCTAGCGATCTGGGTGAAAAAAAAGCTGTAAAATGTATTTAAAAAGTAATAAAGCATGTACAAATGTCAGATATTACAATTATGCCATTATTTCCTGCATATCCATTATTGGATTCATTTATGATAGTATCACACTTTCAGTTTGGGCATGAAAGTTAAATTACTATATTCCAGAAAAGGCACATTTTGGTACCCACACTGAACTTTTTTTTAGCATGCAAATAAAATCATATTAATTTCCCTTGTTGAAAGTCATGGATTTCTTAGGTCCTTTTATCTGCAACCAAACTAACTGGTCTTGAATCCACTCTGACAACATTTCAATTATTCACTAGTTACTAATTCTTAAAAGCAACTTCAACATTAAAATGTCTTTAAGAGCAGGTAATGAGTTGTTGAAGCCCATATAACAACTTCATACAACATTCACATCACCCTGAATTTTCTATGAGATCTTTATAAATGTGTATAATTTAATTTTGTATTCAGGAAAAAAAAAAAAAACCTTTAAAATTCTAATGACTGTGTATAACATTCTTTGCATGGTAAGTATGCATGTTCTCCAAACATCTCGTGTTTTCATCTAATTTGAGACTGTCTGACTTTGAGAAAGCAATAAAAATAGTTTCATTTAGTCCTTATTATATGTAAAACTGTCTCCCGGGAGGACACGGAAGTGCCAGGACTGTACTCTCCACACTCTGCTCAGATCCCTGCGGGTTCCTTTTACTGAAACAATTGAACATTGGAAAACAACTGAAAATAAGATAAAAAAATATGAACAGCCTAGACTTTAAGAGAGTAGGTTTCTGTCTTAGGTAGGGATCCCCAGATGCAGATGTGTGTGAGAGTGATTTGGGGCGTGGGAAAGTGGGGCGAGCAAGGGAAGGCTCATACAGGCAAACTCTGGCTCGGAGTTGCAGATGCGCTTTGAAGACAGTGTCCGGTCAAGGGCAAGGAGCTGGCTTACTTATACTCATCAGTCACAGGTTATGGGTCACTTGGCAGGGGGAGAAAGTTTGAGAGGACTTACAACTTTCCAGGTGCTTCCTGCTGTCTGTACTGGCAGGCAATGTGGGTTACAGCTGCTTGGGAGCAGCCTTCCTACAGAGAGGTGTAGGTGCAGGTGTAGGCGTAGGTGCAGTGGTAAGTGCTGACGTAGGTGCTGGCTTTTGGAAATGGAAACACACCAGTGTGTCATCAGTGTGAACACTGTGCCCAGAAATGGCCATTGTGCTGATGGGTATAGTGGTGCACGGACATCGTCCAACCTCTACTATGGTTGCACTGGGTTGCACGGGATTAATCGCCAAATGAATTATATTTACAATAACTGCTGTACTGCATGAGAGAGAAAAGAGGTCTGCAGAGCACAGAAGCATGTGGTCAGCTCTCTCTACTATAAATTCTACAGGGACAGGCCTGTCCTACTTCATTGCCACCTGTGGGTAGAGATAAGTCCCTCTACTTCTGAGATTCTGCATAAGGAAGTCACTTGCCCAGAAATAAAAAGCACACTCTACAGTAACACATTATCAGTAACAAAGGTGACATTTTGATAATCTGTTTTACTCCTTGAATATATTGTATACTATTATAATTAGCTCAGAGGTTAGGGGTTATGTGACATTATTTATTGGCCCTCAAACCTGAAAACTAATAATAATAGTGGACATTTATCGAGTACGAAGGGCCAGGAACAAGTTTAAGCACTGTGCAGGAGCAATCTTACTTCACCTTTCAGCAGCCTGAGGATTTAGGCCCCGTTCTCTGCTTTCCACTTGTGGAAGCTGAGCTACGGAGGGGTTAACTATCTCGCCCAAGGGGACACTGCTCTAAGTAATGGGGCAGGTTTGAGCACAAAACCAGTCTTGGGTACAGAGTCTACATTCTGAACCACTAGGTTAAAGACAACTGAGAATATCAAATGTTTAACCAGAAACTGATGGATAATGTAAATGTGGGGAGAAGTCAATCGGAAAGAATAGTTTTAAAAAATACATACACCTTGCCGAAACCGGTTTGGCTCAATGGATAGAGCGTCGGCTTGGGGACTGAAAGGTCCCGGGTTCGATTCCGGTCAAGGGCATGTACCTTGGTTGCGGGCACATCTCCAGTAGGGGGTGTGCAAGAGGCAGCTGATCGATGACTCTCTCTCATTGATGTTTCTAACTCTCTATCTCTCTCCCTTCCTCTCTGTACAAAATCAATAAAATATATTTTAAAAAAAAAATACATACACCCTCTGACTCAGCAATTTCCCCATTCTAAAGAAACATTTATAATAGATATGGTCATAAAGATGAATGTACAAAGATGTTCACTATTGGTTAGATAGGTGCTACAATATCCATTGTATCTATAATATAAAATACTAGCAGCCATGAGAAGGAGGTAGAGCTACATGCGGTGATGTGCAACACTCTACAAGCTATATTAACTGAAAAAGCAAGCTGAAGGATGGTCAGTCGAATGTTATGATCATAGATGGGTAAAACAATCAAATAACAAACAAAACTTTGTGGGCCATGCGTATACACACACACACACACACACACACACACACACACACACAAAGTCTTCTAAAACAGGCCAGAAGGATGTTCATCAAAATGTTGACGTTCTCCCCACTGAGTAGATGAGTCAGAAGAGAAGAATGAAAATTCACATTTCTGTCCATATTTTTTGTATTTAAATTATTTAAATTACCTATAAAAATGTGTTTAATATTAGTAGTATCATTTTTAAGGTACAACTAATATTAAACACATTTTTATAAATAATTTACATAAATGTAAAAGAAAATTACAAATGATGGTAGGGGCCTTCCGGTACAGAGATGGGGCTGGTGTGGTAAGGCCCAATTAATTACACATGACCCATTTTCACTGAATCAGAGTCACTTCAATGAAATGCAGAACAGGTCCTTCAATAAGAAATAAGTGTCTTTAAATCCTGTTTGTCTGCTCCTGTCTCACACACTTACTGACACAAAGACACATATTAATTTATTCCCCCAAGTGTTTGTTGACTACAGATCCAATTCTAATGCTGTTATACTGGTAAGTATGAAGTAGTGACAGTTTCTCATCACCTTGAACAGGTAAAAATATGAATTTTCTCAGACTTCCTTGGTCACCACGCCAGTCTGCAGGACAGCACTGGTCTGCGGCTGTTGGTGACGATGTATGATTTCAGGCAATTTCAGGTGAGGGCTTTCCCACCCCGCATCCATTCCAATTTAGGAAGTTGCAGGACAACAAAGACAAAAGAAAGATGTGAAAGCTTTCAGAGAAAACAAAACAAGTCGTCTAGAAAATAATAAGAATTAGTCAGCCAACAAATTTCTGTGGCAACATTGGATGTTCAATCGATAGTTTTCTAACCTAGAGCTCTATACACAGCACATTATTAAGCTCCTATGAGGGCAGATTAAGATATTTTCAAAAAATACAAAAAAACATCATCCCTTTTTAGGATATTACTTGACGATAGACACCAGCAAATAGGAGGTAAACCAAGAATGAGATGACATGGAATCCAGAGATCCAGCTCAGGAAAGCAGAGGGAGGATTCTTGGATGTCAGCTGTGAAGCTAGTCTAATTTAGACCAAGGACTCCAAGAGAAGACATGTCTCTGGAAAAAATATGCTCTAGAGTAGATAAAATGGGTTAAAGATTGGAAAAACTTGAAGATATACTAAATTATGAGAAAAGGAACAGAAAGTTAGCAACTCCAGGAAAAACAGAAAGCTATCCAAGAAAGACATAGATCAAATATTAGACAAACAAAACCATCTTATGCAACTGATACAATGTAAAAAAGAATATCCATTTGACCTTAAAGCTAGGAATATTTTCTTTTAATTAGCCCATGGATCTTATCACTGGACTCCCAAAAAGTATGTAATCCTAGCACTCAGCATAGCATCCAACAGTAATGTGACGCAGATATTGATTTTAAACGTTTACACGCACAGAAGACTTGGTTTCTGTTGCAAGAGAAAAGCAAATGTTTGATTTTTGACACAATATAAAAGTAGAAAGATTTGCTAGAATGTGAGATGGAATGGGGAGAGAAAAAATAATAGAAACAGTTTAGAAGAAAAGATCTCCATTTTATGAAATGGAGAACCAAGCTATTCTATACAAAGCTGACATAACAAGAAATAGAAATTTTAGCACATTATAGAGTCTAGTTTGAAGACAACCAAAAGAAGAACTAAAAACAATAAAACCAATATTGGTAGGAAGACAGGGGAAAATATAGAGTAATATTAGTGATTTAATATTCAACTTTCATATTGAAGAGTCAATAGACACATGTGGATAACTCAATTAAAAGGAGGAGAAACATACTGTTTGGATGTTTGGATGCACCCAAAAAACTAAACAGAAACAATGAAAAGAGCTTGTGTCTGCTGTCGGTAGAAAGAGGAGACCATTGCTTTTTCATCAGAAGTTCTTTTGTTTGTTTTTTGGACATAAAACAGTAGTTCTAGTCCAAAAGTTAGGGTTCCTCTGAGAGCTTCGCCCCCTATACAAGACATCTCACGATTGCCATGCTTCCCACGAATTCCCTGAGACCTTCAGCACCCAGCACCCGAGATGGGGTCGCTGGCCCGATACAGGTGAGAAACGCTGCCCTGCCCTTCACAAAAGGGAGGGTGCCACAGTCTCAGCAAAACTCTGACCACCCATCTCAAGAACCCAACTCTGTTTCTTTTAAACCAACCCACACCCTGGCTTTCCTTTGGATTCAGGCTCTAGCTCCATTCTTCTTGGTTTGATATGTTTTAAAATGCTCTTTTCCCAAGCATTTGATCCTGATCCATTTTCCTGGAACTTACCCACCCAAATTACTTGGGTCCATGAACTTGGTCTCCTAGGATTAAACACTTCTGCTCAGTCCCTTTTGTCTTCAACAAACACACACACACACACACACACACACACACACACACACACAGTAACTTCCTCAGTACCACGGAAAATGCCCAAAAATGTTGGGGTTCTTTTTTTTAGGGTTTATTATATTCTCCATAACCTGCCCTCCATGCCCACCCTTTTTCTCACTTGGCAGCTGGATCATTTAGCTAGCTGTGAGGTTACCCTATAACTTTCCTGGTGTCTGCCTGCCTTTCCCACACTGCATCTTTTGGACACCATGTGAATTCTCTTCCTCCTGCATCTTTAGATGTAGCTCAAGTCCAGCTCTAACTCGACTTTCCCACAGGCAGATCCTCTGTCTGCTTAATTACCCTCTTCCTGCTCCCCTTTGGGCCTGGATCCCCCTCCTCTTTCTGCCACTGGTTATCCCCCTGCTGGCCCCAATTCCTGACTGGTTCTAACACATAAACCCGACAGAAATATGTAAATAGCATGCAGGCAAAGAGAAGACATGTTAAAAGGCAAGACATGATTAATTGCCAGATGTATTGTGCGGCCAGGAATTGCCATAGGAGTTCAGAGGAAACACCATGTGAGCACGCTAATGAATCATCTCTTTTTCTCCCCAACAATGCTCCCACTTGCCTGTTGTCCATTTAATCATTGCAGTGATTCTCAAAATGTGGTCCCTAGACCAGCAGCATCAGCATCTCTTTGTTTGAAATTGTTAGGAATGCAAATGCTTGGTCCCACCCCAGGCCTGCTGACTTAGAAGCTCTGGAGGTCAAGTCCAGTAGTCTGTGGTTAACACGCTCTGCAGTGTTATTAGTAAATGCTGAAGTTTGAAAACCACAGGCCTAAATTTGAAAACTCCAAACTCAGAGGACAAAGAGCGGTTTGAGTTCAAAGGCGTAGCAATGGTTTTTGTGAACTCAAACCGGGAATAAGTTATTTAATACCTCACAGCTTCCGGATCTGCCTTTGACAGCTGCCACAAGCTTATCTGTCATGCAAACCTCCCACTTCCCAAAGACCTAAAGATGTCTCTTATTCTTTCTTGTGATACTTGCTACAGGGAATTCCTTCCCCTTACCTCTAAATGTTTGAAGACATCAAACCGCATTTCAGGATCTTGTTCAGCATTGTCCAATAAGATCTGTAGCACATAAAAAATGAGAAATAAATATTTGTTAAATGAATGAAATAAAAATTAACCCAAAATGAATGAAAGCTTCTTGACAACAGAGGGGAGATGTGAAGAAATATTTTTAATGCTTCTCTTTTCCTTGAATCAGACCTTATTTAAAGAACAGTTATTCTCTGGACCTGAATTTTACTCATACCTCTGTAAGCTCTAGACTCAGAGACCTGGAGAAATTAATGCAACCATTCAGGTGGTTGGTTTTAGGTTGCTAAAACTTTCCTACCCTCCCATTCCTTTGTGAACAATCAGGTGCCATGACCCACAATTGACCTTTGAATCGCAAAAGATACTGATGACATCACACCATGCGCAGCAATGCATTCTCCCATCAGAGAACTCCATCAGCTTCGGAGAGGTGTTGAGAGATTGTAAGATAGACTAATTTCTCCTCCTGGGTCAAGTAATAACAACATTTGATAATCAGTCAGCTCCAAGCCAAGGGAAGCTTATTCCTAGGGCCCCACTGCTTAAAGCAATTCATCTAAAAATGGTGCATAAGAGTCACTTGGGACCTACCACCAGACTTTTGGAACCTACCATCAGAGATTCAGTAAACTTAGGATGAATCTGCATTTTTACTGAGCAGTCCCAATAAATACTAATATATGAAGTAAAAGGGACATGTGGGGGCACATGCGCGCACGCACATACACATGTGCATGCACACATACACTCTTACATAAACAAGAAAACTAGCTTACTTCTTTCAAGGATCAACGTAATCACACACACACAAAAAAAAGTTCACATATCTCGGGAAACTTGTTATTACCTGATTCTATACTTTACACATTTTTGTTAATATTGTTAACACGGATGCCATCTTTCATCTCAATAATCATTACTGTTAGGAAACACTGCTATTTACATATTTTGGTTTGATCCACCCTGTCACCCTTAATGAAGCGGGCAGAGAGATGTATATCCCCATTATGTTGTTGAGAAACTAAGGCTCAGAGGGATTAAGGTGATCCCAGGTTGCTCAGCTAGCAAGTGGCGGCATGTTGACAAATTATTTGAGAACGTCATCATTATTTTCGTGTGGTCCTGAGAGAGAACATGAGACAAACTCTGATGCTTCCTTTTCCTACTTGAGTGGAGGATCATTTGTACGCCAGATATACCAGCTTCCTTGGAAAATCAGTCAAGATGGCGCCTCTGGCACACCACCCTGAATCCTAGCTCCATACTTTACCTCTTTCTTGGCTTCTATTGGTCTCTATCAAAATTATTCCCCCATTTCCTACTGCTTGGATTTACTCTTCAAGCCTTTGGTGATTCTTTGGTCTCTGGGGGCAGTTGTGGGTACCTGGTGTCACTTCGCCAACTCCATGACACTTGAGTTTTGTTAGTCCAGGTATCGGGGTTGCCTTTTAGGACTTTTGTCCAAAATTCAGCTTCGCCCCTAGTTTGAAGGCTACCTTTGTCCTACACAGATGGAAGATAGTACTCTCCAGAAAAAATTGAGAATTTCTTAACGGGAACCAGGATTTTTATTAGCAGAGAACACAGCTGTCCCGACTTTGCTCTCATGTGGAAGGGCTCTTACGTGTCTATTTCCCTGGGAAAGTCCCGTTTTATGCCTGGTTTCCCAGCGCAATTATTAATAGCTCCCCCTTTCACTCTCGGAAGTGTCTCAGATTGGACAATAAATTAGATGACCGTCCTACTCATTTGACAGCTCTCCACACAAATCCAGCTGACATGTTTTAGAATAACTGCTCGTATTTGGTGCTTCTAAGCATCACTTAGGGAAACATTACCCAGGGAGCTTGTAAAACTTGATTTACAGCCCCTCTACTCCCCTCTCCACCCAACTACAGAAGCAGCATTTTTGGAGTCGAGCTGAAGAATTTGTATTTTGAAAAAGTTCCCAAGTATTTCTGATCACATTCTTCTACAGACCCAAGTTTTGAGCTTATCCCTCAATTTTAGTTCTGCTCTAGCCCTTGGTAGTTGCATGACCTTGAGTAGATGACTTAATTGCTCTAAATCTATTTCCATTGTAAGAGTAGGAAAATTATTATAAAATGCGCCTTGAGAGTCTCAGTGGCTTAACACAGTATAGGTTTATTTATCCTTCATGTCATTGTCCAGTGCTGGGTGGAAGGGGGCTCTGCCTCCCACTGATATTCCATCTAGACACCTCCCACCAGTCTCCATTGTCCCCTCAGAGTTCTCTGCTGGATCCTCTTAGCCAAACTGGCAAATGAAGGAAAAGAGGATTGTGCAGAAGGTTTTATGAGCCAGCACGGGAACAGCATCCATAAAATCCATGCAAAACTCAGTGACATGGTTGTCCATTGGGTAGGACAGAACATGTCATCTGACTACATGGCCAGGAGGAAAATGAGTGGTTGGATAAGCAATTAAGCAGCCTCTGCTATAGACTGCCCCCCCACACCCCCCGGAAATGATATCAGAGTAAGACTTCTCTGAATAGCTATGAAACATAAAGGCATATTGTAGAACTCAGGTCTACCAATGCAATTTCCAGCTACTAAATCTCTTTATCCGACCTGTTATGAGTCCTAACTATGGAGAAACATATGACTATTCTTCATAGTGCGTTTTCCCAGATTTCTGACTCTTGTTGGTGTCAACACCTACATGACATAACAATAGGACTCTCACACACATAGGTTACATATTCTTAATAAAAACATAAGGCAATAATAAAAGACATAATGCTAGGAGCATCCAAAATCAAGTTCATGTGCACATTCTTCTCTCTCCATCCTCCCTTTCCTCCCCCACAACACCTGCAGAAGAATTTCAGCCACTTATTCTACATCTTCCTTCTTGCCTGAACTCCCCATAGACTTGCAACATTGCCAATTCCATTTAATCACTACAAGGTTATTGTACTGTAACAATATTTCTCTTAAACAACTGCCAAAATGTGTATTATGTTAGTCTCTATCAAAAGGGTGGAGATTTTCCCCCAATCTGTTTCTAGCCATGCTTCAGTTTGTGTGCCTTCCAGGCTCTAGGAACGAATCTTGAGAAATAAATAAACAAGTGTTGAAGCACACTGAGAAGAGGTAATGAGGAAAATATGTTAACAAAAAATGAGAATGCAGCTTAGGACTCGAGGCGGTATTTAAATATAGCCTTTTGATTGAGATTTTTGTTTTCTGAGCAGTTTGGACAGACAATTGCTAGTAACACAGACGTGCCAAAAGGCCTCTCAAGTAAATATTGACTTCAGTTGACAAAGCCTGACATTTCCTCCAGTTTTCCTGACACTGGGAAGACACTTGCTTCATAGTAAGTGTGTGAAGGTGGATGAGGGTAAACACGCAAGCAGTGATGCAAGAGAAAAATTAACAATCACCCACAGAGGACAGAACTTTCCTCAAAGCAATGGTTCCCAAAGCTGGGGCAAAATTTAGGAAATACACACAGATTCCTGGTCAAGTTCAAACCAGGACTCTGCCTACTTTAAGTCCCCGAGTGATTTTGATATATCGATACAAGCATGTTTGGGAATTACAGTTCTAAAGGCTCCTGGCACAGTTCTAACCACTGGCCCAGCACCTATGGCATCAGAGCTCAGAGGAACCAAGATAGACTAAGATGATCTATAGGAAAGGACCTTCAACATGAGGGTTGAAGAAAATGGACCACTGTATCCATTTCTTGCACAAATAGCAGAATTTATCTTGCAGGCTATCAATCTGGCCCCATTTGAAGCATTCAATTCACTTAGCAAATTAGAAATGAGGGCTTTTTTAAAAACACCATTTCAATTAGGGTAACCTTCAACTGAGAACACCCCTATTCTCTTTACTATAGACAGCTGAGATTGTTCAAACGTAACAACACATAACTATGAAGGTATTTTCAACATCAAGGATCTAAAGGTTCTTTTGAAAACCAGTCAAATCAACCATACTTAGAAAGTGCCAACCACCGTTAGAATAATAGAAAAACTACTGGCGTTAGTCAGGTATGGATTGGAATACCTTTTCTACCCCTTACTCACTCTAACCATGGACCCAACTGAGTAGTTCTGGTGCCCTATGCCACCCCTATCCCCAGTCTTGATATTTAGTTGAAGAAGGCTGTGGAATTTATAAGACATGAGAGTGGACTTAGAATTTGATATTCTTATAGATATAGAAAGGGCATTCTGAGGATAAGTGAGGGCACTGGAAGTGGTCAGGAGTGAAAAGGCAAGGGCTTTTAGAAGAGGGAGGTGAGTAGAGTTTATGACCAAGAGAAGTCTATAAGGGACACTCATATTGCCTAGGAAGCATTAAGGTATTCCTTCTAGCAGGTCTAGGCAGTGAGACCTTGACCCTTGTGTGATCCAAGAGGGCTCATGGAAATAACCTGGGCATAATGCCAATTCCTCCTCCATCCTAAAAGTTCTGGTCACCAATTACAACATGTGTGTGTTGAGGTGGGATACCAGCTTGGAGTCCTACAATTCAACACAATTCTGACACTATCTACCTGGAGATAGCATCAGATCCCACAGGTTAAGGGCTCCGTCCTCATTTTTAGATTCCAAATGCAAGTCCAGGCTGTTAGAAGAGCAAAAGTGTATTTCTTATTATAAATCACAATATCACAACTCTATGCAGCTTTGGAATGATCACCAGAAGCACTTCATTAAAATGTCTAATGCCTTATTAAGCCCAGTGTGGGGTTACTACAGGGAAAGTCAAGAGGGACAATGTTTTCTGTCACTGTCCCAGGGGCACAACCCCCATTGTGGACTACAGGACAGCAAAAAAATAATCATTCATTGCCTGTCATTGCTAGAGACACACCCTGTAGCCAGAAGGGGGGGGGGGTGCTTATTTACACCAGGAGTTAGTTGGTAGTTATTTTAGATGCTATATAAATATATGCTAGAGAATAGATGCCATAAAACCGAAAGGCTGCACAATGTTACATGCGAAGCCTCTCCAGGATTCAAGTCATTAAATCGTCTGTTAAAAACAACATTCCATGGAGTAAATTTGAAGATCTAATTGGTGTTATGCAGGGATCCATCTAGAATCTAGAGGCACACTCTCAGGGGTTGTACTGAAAGGAAGCTTTCTGTAGGCAGGAGGAGGGACAAGAAGTTATCACAAGAGAAAAGGAAGAGTTGCGTCAGGCCAGGCCATCTTTGGAAGGGGGTGGGGTGGGGGACAGATGGGAAGCAGGAGCTTTATCCTGCAGCTTACCTCACTGCTGCTCATCTGGACGCTTCAGATCCACTGTTTAAAGGTCACATTCCTGAGAAAAAATTGAAACCATAATTAAGTCCTGGTTTACTGTCATGGGAGCAAATGACTCCATTTTGGGCTTGCAATTTTCTTTTTGAGTACTTTGAACATATCACCAAAGCTGTTTGTGAATATTTCATCTCTGGAAACCTTTTAAATACACACGTCATTACCCAGTGTAGATTTCAGTCTTGACGTGACATAAGCTATACCAGTTGACTCTTCAGATCTTCACAGGTTAAGCTCTTTGTGATCATATATTACCAGAAGAAGAAGAAGAAAAAGGAAAAAAAAAAAGCGCCTATTAATATGTGACAATGTCCTAAGTTCACATAAATATCTCCTTTTATCCTCAAAACCTCATCATCACAAGCAAATGAAGGAAATGGGGTTCCAGGGAGGTAAGTTGACCCAGGTCACAAAGCTCCTATAGAAAGTTTGACTCACAGCCCAAGATCCTGACCCTAATCTCATTCCTGCTCACTTTTCTGATTTAAACACCCTGGTAGGGAGGGGTCAGAGTGAGGATCCAAAGTTGTCTCTCCTAGAGATGCCTGCAGAAGAGCGAGCACTGGATACCAATTGCTCTGTGTGGTTTTCACACATCTGAATTGAAACACACAAAAAAAATCAGCTTATCATACTGTAAGGGCTCCCAGCAAGTCACCCTAAGACATACCTCTGTGGTATGCAAATTCTTGGGAGCTAAAGGGAACCAAGACCCTGAGGGCTCAAGAGAAACTTCTCCCTTGCTTTAACTACCTAGAAGAATTTAAATTAAGGGCCTTGTCCACAAGAGATTAGAGACAAACCTTGTGACCCATCTGTCTCTAGGTAAGGGGAACTTCTAATTGCTAGACATCTGCTTTTATTGTCTTAAAGTGACCCTCCTCTCCTCTGAGACCCCCGGGGCACTTTACCTCATCCTGAGCTCAGAATGCCTTATACACCTCATTTTAGCTTTCTATCCCTGCACCTCTCTTGTATTAATATGTGGAGTTCCCATACGTACATATGGAATTAAATGTGCTTATTGTCTCTTGTTCATCTTTCTTATGTAGATTTAATTATTAGACCAGCCAAAAGAAACTTGAAGGGTAGAGAAAAGTTTCTTTGCTCCACAGTACAAATACTTTTTTTGACATGTTGTTTTCCCACTCAAATAGAAATTTACTCAGCTATTCCCTCCCTTCTGGGCAGAATAATGCTAGACGCTGTGACACAGGTATAGTTAGGCCCTGGTACAAAAGGAGGGACGTTTGGCTTTTGAACAAGGGCATGAGGGATAGTGTAGTAGGGTAGAGTTCATTTCAACTGGCATCTTCTTGCCCCAGGACAGAGACAAAAATGAGGCTGGAGCCCATGATGGTTTGGCTCAGTGGATAGAGCGATGGCCTGTGGACTGAAGGGTCACAGGTTCGATTCCAATCAAGGGCACAAGCCAGGGTTGCTTTGTGGGCTTGATCCCCAGTAAGGGGCGCCCAGGAGGCAGCCAACCAATGATTCTCTCACCATTGATGTTTCTCTCTCTCCTTCTCCCTTCCTATCTGAAATCAATAAAATAATTTATTTATTTATTTATTTATTTTTTTTTTATTTTTAATAAAAGTAAGATAGGAGAGATAGGACTCATTTGCCTTATGGTCAAAGGGAGAACTCAAGCTTTGACAGCCAAGATAGCTTGAAAGGCAGAGAAGTGCCATCAGGGTCCCAAGTTGAAGACTAGGCAGACCAGACTTGGTCAGCAAAGCCGACTTTAGCCGCTGAGGAAGACTGAACCTGTGGCGCTCTGACCTGAAGATAGAACTCAAGCCAGTGACCCCTGAGATTCACTCGGTTAAAATGTCTTTTAAAACAGGACCTGTTTTCTCAGCACCAGGTCAGCTTCTTCCCTTCCTGGTGGTACTGCCACCGGGTTCTACAGAAGTGGGGGTATAAAGGGCGTGGGGAGTGGGAAGAAGCAAGGATGATCTTCCAATGGGAACCCCAGTCTCTGCAGTTCTTTCAGACACAAGGCCTGAGGACCACAGAACGTCCTAAGGTTCAATCTTGGACCTCATGGTTTTCATAGATGTCTTGTGCACTTTGCAATGTTTAGTCGTGTGCTTTGTAAGCAACAGAAATAAAAGAATTGTGTAGGGGGGGCTGATGAGAACGGAGATTGGAAAGATAAGGTTTGGGCCAAATTATGAGGATCCAGGACAGACAGGCCAAGGGAAAGTTTGGGGAAACATTTGTTTGTTTCTTTTAGAAATACATTTTGCCTCTTGTAAACCAAAGATATATGTTGCTGACTACTCTTCAGCCAAGGATTTTGATAACATTTAAACACTGTCTTTGTACATTTGCCACAATTTAAGCAAAGAATGCATTCCCCAAAGGTTGTGTTCAACTCACATGTGGTAATTCAAATCATACTTTAAATGTGCTCAGGGACCTTGCTATTTAAAGAGCCCCTTATAAGCATTTTATCTACTGAACAAACATACATGCGAGTATGTGGATGTATGTATATAGTAAATTTATTTTGACTTACAAGTTGGATAAAATTGTGATTTACTCATGCACTAAATTTACCATTTATTAACCTCTTCATCTGCTGGAGCCCATGTTTCCAAGGACTGAATAGCCTGAGAGAGTATGAACCATTGTGTAATTTTCAGACAGAAAGACACCAATTCATTGTCATTTACTTCATGCCCAAAATAAGCTATCTTTAGAGTAAGACTGTCTAATGAAAGTGTGTTTTATTTTTAAGGGCATAAGAGGAGGAGGGACAGAACTGCCTGGAATCTCCCCCAGATGTCTATGTGGGATACTGTTTGTCTGTTTTGAAGGACAGGGTAAGCTGGTAAAGTGGGGGTGGGGGCAGGGGAAGGGGGGACAGAGATTGTTCAAGGCAATGACCCGCTGGAGGGAGAAAGGGATTGCAAAATCCAGCTCGGAGAAACTCCCCGGATCAAAGACAGACCTGTTTTGCTGAAGCTCTGCTCTGACCTTTCTGAATGACTCAGCCCAGCTGGACAAAAATGAGCCTGTTGCTCAGACCCATACATTCAGAAAACAGACTGACAGCTGTCAGAGGAGAGGGGGGTTGGCGGCTGGGTGATGAAGGTAAAAGGATTAAGCAAAACAACAACTACTCATAGACAGAGACAACAGTATGGTGATTACCACAGGGAAAAGGGGGTGGGTGGTATGGGGAGGTAAATGGTGATGGTAAATGGTGCCTTGGTGTGGCGAACACACAATACAATACACAGATGATGTATTACAAAACTGTACACCTGAAATCTATATAATTTTATGAGCCAATGTCACCCCAATAAACTCAGTAAAAATAAGGATTTTTTAAGTGAGCCTGGATTTCCCAGCTCCCACTTTGCTGTGTCAGCAGCAGACTTACCCACCGCACATAAGCATGGCTCCCGTTTGCATGCAAGAGCCATCTGTTTACTTCGCAGCTGACACAGGCTGGCTGGGACCTTCTCGGGGTATTTTCCTGGTCATCTTGAACTTGAACAAGCCCTTTCAGTGCTCCCATCTCAAGGCTCTTTCTCACAAGACCTTGTGTCTTGGGATAACTTGCCCCAGGGCAGAGATTAGCACTCTGCCAGAGTGATTAAAACGTGGCTGAGAGCAGGGGGGAGGCTGGGGGCCAGGGCACATGCCACCTGCCCTGACTCGGTGCTCACAAGCTGGTCCCTCATCACCCATGCTCATTATCCCTCATAAACCATGACCGACTACGGGGACGTGGGTCACTTAGCCAATAACAGTCATTCAATTGGAGATTGTTTATCAATCATGGAACAAATTAATGGCAAATCTGAGGTTATATTGACGTGATGCTTAAAATATGCATTTAATTCTGCCCACTGACTAAAAATTCCACTAGTTATCTCAAATTCTGCCTAGGGGGTTTGACTGATTTTGTTTTAAAAACAAAATTGACTAGCTCTTCAGTGCAATGTTGACACTTCCTATGAGTAATTTACCCTCAAAGGTCGGATTACTCCCTCCTTCCCAAACCTTGCATGTCCTTGGAGAGATCATGGAAACCAAGGTCAAAACTCTCAAGATCTATGAAAAGAGCAAGTGGGGAGAGGGTGACCTAAAGGATGTTTTATTTATTTTTTTGCAAATCTGCACTTGGAACCACAGAGTTTAGAAATAATGAAATAGGAAAAGGAGTGGGATTCCATGCACAAAGCAGGGGTAAAAGTAACCAAAATTTCTCACTGTATTACCCCATTCCAATCCAAATATTTATCGCATCATTAGCATTCAATCAAACAGATCCCTCTATGAGAATTCCATAAAGCCACTTCTACAAACATTGTATAAGAGGGAATGGCCTTTTAATAATTTCTGGTAATTCATAATAATGGTGGCTATCATTACTAAACACTTACTAAGTGCTAGGCCTCATATTAACAACTTTGCAAACATTATCTCCTTCAGTTAATTTTCAAAACCACCATATGAGATCTGTGTTTTTATCCCCCATTTTCCAGATGAGGTAATTGAAGATTAATACAGTAGACATGGCTTGTTTTTGCCTGCTCAGCTCTCCTTCCTTTGAGTACCAGCCTGCCCTTCATGCTGAAAATATGGGGGATTAAAATCCCAACTACGTCCAATCACAGAACCACAGAGGTAGACATGTGACCAAGTTAGGCCAATTAGACTCTATCCTGGGAATTTGAACTCAGAGTAGAGAAATATTCAGAATCAAAAGCAGCTAAAGTGGAGTTGTCAGAGCTGAGTACCCTAAAGATCCAACATGTTTAACATCCCTGCCAAGATCCTTGGACCTGCCCTGGATCCTGTCCTTCTCAAAGCCTCAGTTTCAGCTATTCCTTTGATTCTGGGAATGACCCCATTTCCTTCCAACACATCCCTTTTAAGAGTGCTTATGTTAGCCAGAGCCGGTTTCTATTCCTTGCAACCCAAGAACAGCAACTGATACACTTACAAGGCATTCAATAATTGCTTCAACCTCACAGGTACTAAGTGAAAGTTGGGATTTTTAACTCGGGTCTGTAGGACTACAACATAGTTATGCTGATTCATTCCCATAAATTCTCACTAAGCTCATGGCTTTTATAGTTCTTGTAGCAACGGGTTCTGTGATTTTTGCTTTTCTGCTTAAGACTTTGGCCAGTTTCTTATTGTTAGGAACACTTCAGCCATGATCGGGGCTGTTTTGTTTTGTTTTGTTTTGTTTTTGCCAGAAAGCACATTGCTAATACTAATCCTATAATGTTAGGCAAGTCGCTTCATCTATTTGGGTGTCCACCTCCTCCTCCATTTATGACATAAAAGGGGGAGACTCCAGTAACTACAGCTTTCGAAGGACAAAGGATGCAGGTAGTTAGAGGGTCCTCTCTTAGCTGAGCGGAGGTAATGGAAGACAGTCACTAAGACATAGCCAAACTGCCCAAAAGCCTGAGGAAGCCATCTGGGGCCTCAGAGACGAGGGATAACTGAGCCCAATAATTTTCAAACTTGTTCATCCTCTCACATCAAGCTTTTTTCTGAGCATATACCTCCTTTCCAATGTGTACCTTATTTTTATAAATGGTCAGCATTTACTATAAACCATGATATCATATTAAAAACATTCTAAATAATACACTATAATATTTCATGTATGCAGCTGCATGATTATTTGCTGTAGTTCCTAGCGTTCCCACACTTACTGTGGACATCACTGACTTAGAGATCAAGAGAAAAAGATCCCTGTTATAAGACCAGATAAATCCTTTTGGACCCTGGTTCTTGCAGAAGAATTTTTAAGGCCTTCCCCTACTCCTGAGGTCTGCATATGAAAATGGTGTTTATATTAATACATCAGCACTTATTACATTGATTTTTATGTCTATTTCCCCATCAGATTGTGACGTTCTTCGGGGCAGGGGCTGTGTCATGCTTACCCCTGCCTTCTCAGTGTACAGCTCTGACATAGCATGAGGTACAAATGGGTGCCTAATAAACAGCTGTTTCATTTAATAGGAGAACCCTGTTCCCTTGGTAACCTTCCTTCTGGGTTTGCTAGCCCAGGCATCCCTCTCCTTCATGTTGGTCAAGACTGGGCCACCACTGTCCCTGAGGTCATCTGAGTAGTTGGCTAAGGGTCCCAAAGCCCAGCAACTCTTATCAAAAACCCAAATAACACATTTTAAATGCAAATACAGAACTATCAAGAATTTGGCCTTGCATACATGAAATATTATAGTGTATTATTTAGAATGTTTTTAATATGATATCATGGTTTATAGTAAATGCTGACCATTTATAAAAATAATGTACACATTGGAAAGGAGGTATATGCTCAGAAAAAAGCTTGATGTGAGAGGATGATGTAGCTCAGTGGTTGAGTGTCAACCTATGAACCAGGAGGTCACGGTTCGATTCCCAGTCAGGGCACAGGCCTGGATTGCAGACTTGATCCCCGGTGTGGGGCTTTCAGGAGGCAGCCAAACTATGATTCTCTCTCATCATTGATGTTTCTATCTCTCTTTCCTCCTTCCTCTCTGAAATCAATAATATATATATATATATATGTATATATGTTTTTTTTGGCTTTGGGCCTCAGAGAAGCAAATCTATTAAAATAACAATGTTTAAAAGCTATCTTTGCCTTTAGATACAATCTCTACTGAAGGAAGTTTCCAATATGGACTTTCTGAGTTTACTGTACAACAGAAGACACACTCGTGTGTGTCTCCGGAGTCTCGCCATCGCTGTTATGAAAGAACCCTGTGTCATTAGGAGCGTCCGTGGTGAATTGCATTTCTGTAGGTCTTTGGTCTGGAGGCACTTAGGTTGTGCAATCAGGGTCGTTCACTGTGCTCGGGTCAGGAAATCATGCATATGTTTCTGGGCTTCCCTAATCCCCTGACTCTATATTATGAGAGTTTATGGAGGCGTAGGTTACAGCTTGCATTTTTGTGAGATTATGCAACCGTGTCTTCCTTGGCGTCCCAGAAGAAGCCTGGGAAAACTCACGGCTTCAAGCTTTCCTTTTTCCCAGCGGAGAAAGTGGAATTCCATTCCTTTGTCCCGCTGCTTCGCCCCACAGAGGACAGAGCCGTGTTGGGAGAACAATTGTCCAAGGAAGGTACTGCACTCCCATCCCCCTGGGGCTGTCCAACCAGCTTCAAGGACAGTTCCCCCAACATTTTCAGATGATGAAACAAAGGATGCTCAGACCACATCCCCTGCCTGGTAAATGAGGTGGAACAACCCACAGCAGGAAGGAAGAGCAAAAGACAGAGAGAGACAAGGAACTAAAAATGTCCATGCTGTCTGCCATCCCTCACTGAGCAGGTTATCTCACCGGAAATGGGGGCTGTTTCTTTTGAGATGTTGGTCCTAATCCAGAAGGTTCTCTCATGGAAGCCAGAGCTGTCTGAGGCTCAACTCCGAGTCCTTGGATAGGACAGATCCCATCCAACAGAGGATTGATTCAAGCCTCTTCCTCCGGCACAGATGCTGCCTCCGCTATTTGCAGTGAGCTCCTTCAGAGGCAAACCAATGCAGGGCAGTCATGCATGGGTCTCAATTCTATCCTCTTGCTCCCAGTCCAGAACGGCCTGGAACACCAATACCACTGCACAACAGGCCACGTCAAGTCTATGCATCCACTGTGCATAGGCTTGTGGCTCAGTATCTGAGCCTCAACCTATGAACCTGGAGATCACGGTTCCATTCCCAGTCAGGGCACATGCCCCTGTTGTGGGCTCCATCCCCAGTAGGGGGCGTACAGGAGGCAGCCCATCAATGATTCTCTCTCATCATTGATATTTCTCTCTCTCTTCTCCCTCTCCCTTCCTCTCTGAAATTAATAAAAATATATTTTAAAAAGAAAGTTGTGTGTGTGTGTGTTTTTAAAGGAAAATAGAAAGGAAAAAGACTTGATAGTGTTTCCCCCTCCAACAGAGCTGATTAGTTATGGGCTCTCTTCTGGCTCATTGCTATTCAACGAAAAGCAACCAAATGGAACCCTTCCCCCGCCCCCTCTGTGGTTCCCTGGGAAATTCACAATGGACAGACCAAGGGAGTGTCTTTCCTGGGCTGGGTCTCTCTCTCTCTGAATCGGTGGACAAAAATATTACTGTAGCGTTTGTCCTCCTGAGCCCGGAAGAGAAGGAAATGTTCACCCTGGAACGTTCTGAAACGTCTCCTCAAGCTCCCATTGTGGCCTGAGATTGAGAGGTTTTAGGGCTGTCGGCACAGTCCTGCCGCCCCTTTGTGGAGGGGTGACAGGCCTTACAAAGCGGGCGGCCTCTTTTATCTGCTCATGCTGGCTGCCAATGGTGCAAAACACAGTTTAAATATTTTCCCACAGGATATATGCTAATTGAGGAAAATGTATATAACGCAGAGAAGCCAAATACTTCCACCACTTAAAGGTACCCGCTATTCATACTTAATGTGTATATCTTACCTGTCTTTTTTCTATACATACATGTTCTTTTTGATTAAAAAAAAATATCAACTACATATGTGTGGGTGTTTTAAGTATTTTTTACTTAAAAAATTATACTATATTTTTCATATAAGATATTCTGGAAATTCGTTTATGAAAGGTTAAATATATATGTATATGTATGTATATATGCTACTATATTGTATATGTATTTTTTTCTTCTTATGTTATGAGTATATCATAATTTACTTAAGCAATCTCCTATTTTGGGACACATTTGACATTTTTCCTATTGAAAAAAATTCTTTGGATAAAATCTGCACTTTGGACACATTTATGGTAATTTCTTAAAGATCAATTACTAGCAGAAAAATTGCAATTCCAAAGGTAAACAAATGATAAGTTTTTGGACACATCACCAAATGGCTTCCCAAAAAGATTATACCAATTTAGCAGCTATGCATAAAATTATTTTTAATCTGACATTTTGATAGGCACCCATCAAAATTGGTTCTATTACTGTTTTAGTTTGCATTTATTCAAATGGATATTACACTAAGTATTTAAAAAAATGTATTGCTCCTTTGTAGGGTCTCTGTTGTGAATGCTCTATTCCTACTTTTACCTAGTTCTCTATTGGGAATTGAGTATTTTCTATACCGATGTATAAGAAACCTATGTATTGCATTCCATAAGGCAATCACCGAGACCCTATAATTTTCTTTCCTCAGTTTGATGTTTGACTTTCAATATTATTTATTGTGTAGGGTACACAAAATCATTTTTTTCTTTTTATATGTTTACTAAAAATATAGAAAAACAATAAGATAAAGTATAATCACCTAATTATCACTACCCAGAATTAGTCAAGAAATGCAGAGATTATTACTTTTAATATAATTAAAACCATTCAAATATTTTCTTTTATGGTTTCTATCTTTCTTGTTATTCTCATAAATAGCTTCCTTACTCTACAACCTCCTGCATTTTCTCCTTGTCCTTAATTAACATGTAAATAAATCTTTAATTCATCTGGAATAGTTTTGGTAGAAGGTCAGGGTGTAATGTTACATCTTTCCAAATTTTTCTTTTGCCCAGTATATCCATGACTATAAAGAATAGATATTCAGCCGAAACCAGTTTGGCTCAGTGGATAGAGCGTCGGCCTGTGGACTGAAAGGTCCCAGGTTCGATTCCAGTCAAGGACATGTACCTTGGTTGCGGGCACATCCCCAGCGGGGTGTGTGCAAGAGGCAGCTGATTGATGAATCTCTCTCATTGATGTTTCTAACAATCTATCCCTCTCTCTTCCTCTCTGTGGAAAATCAATTATATATATATATATTTAATCAATGACTTCCCAATTAAACATTAAAAAAAAAAAAAAAGGATATTCAGCCCTAGCTGTTTGGCTCAGTGGATAGAGCCTCAGCCTGTGGACTGAAGGGTCCCATGTTCGATTCAGGTCAAGGGCACATGCTCAGGTTGTGGGCTTGATCCCCAATAGAGGACTTGCAGGAAGCAGCCAATCCATGATTCTCTCTTATCATGGATGTTTTCCTCTCTCTCTCCCTCTTCCTTCCTCTCTAGAATCAATAAAAAAAATATGCATTTTTTAAAAAGAATAGATATCTAGGCCTCTTCCTGTATAAGTGTGGAATCATGAATATTGGGAACTGAGAGGAAGCCAAATAGTTCTGGCAAAAGCAAGAAACGATACCAATAGCAATAAAACCAATCAGCACGAGTGGTCACACACAATAGGCAGGTCATAGGGAGGTTGCGCACCAGGGGGTGAGATGACAGAATATCCACAGATGAGAAGAGTGAGCTGCCTGCTCACACTCCATTTCTAGCCCTCAGTTTTTCCCTCACTGCCACCTGCTGCCACCTCCTGGAGGGTAAAACTCACAAAGATGAGACAGCATTGAGGCATCTTGAACCATGTGAACCCGGTGGGAAGTCTAGTGACCAGGACTTGATGGCCATGACATTAGACAGTGGAGACACCAGGGAGGGTGACAGACCTTCCTCAGTGCCATGTCTGGGGGACACAGTGACAAGCTATGGTACATGGAAGATGGTTAGTGCCTTCAACATCACATACCTCGCCTACTCCTAACAACGTGGGAGTGACATGGTATGATTTGTATGATTTATCTTAGACAATGCTCCGCCCTTACTCATTTTAACTCGCAAGTTATGTTACTGACAGTGAGATGTCCAAGTCAGTTAAAATAAAACGTTGAGTTTATTTTCATTGCTGCAGAAATTGACAGTTTTTTTTGTGTGTGTTTTTTCCCCAAAATGCTTGGAGACAATGTTTTTTCTCCAGATGCTTCTGGCTGACTTTTTGTTGTTGTTTGTTTCAAATATTTTCATAGTTGCTCACTGAGGCATTTTTATAATGGCTGCTTTAAAATCTTTGTCAAAAAAAAATTCTAACATCTCTGTCAGGTCGCTGTTGGCATTTATTCATTGTCTTTTTAAATTCCATTTCAGATCTTCCAAGTTCTTGGTGTGACAAGTGATTTTCAATGGGAAATTTGACATCTGAGCTATTGTGTTCTAAGACACAGAATCTTATTTAAACCTGTTTTAGCTGGCTTGCTCTGACACTGCTACACAGGGGAATTGGGTGAGGGTAATAGTCAGGATCCCCCCACCCCCACACACTCCTTGGCCATTGACACTGGAAGGGGTTGGTCTCTGTCTCTTCACATAGGAAAAGGTTTGTAAAGTGTATTTATCACCTCTAGGTTGCTGGTTTGATTCCCAGTGAGGGCACATGCCCGGGTTGTGGGCTTGATCCCTGGTACAGAGCATGCAGAAGGCAGCTGATTGATGTTTCATTTTCATATCAATGTTTCTCTATCTTCCTCCCCCCATCCCTCTCCGTCTCCCTTCCATCCCTCTAAAAAGAGATATCTAGGCAGGTAAGCCATTAGCACCAAGAGGTCTAGCAGCAAGTAACAAACACCCAGCTGTGGGAACTAGGAAAAGCAGGAAGGTCCCAATTTCTGTAAGAAGTGTGCTATGGGAAGTGAGGGGCAAGGAAGGACCCTATCCAGAGGAGCTGGGTTACTGGACAGGTTATAAGAAATCTGAGCAGCACTCAGATGTAGGGACTGAGTAAAGAAAAGAAACCACTTACTAGAAATACAATGAGAGCAATGAGGTGGGCACAGGTCAAAATCAGACGGGGATTAACAAGGAAATTTGCTTGGTATTGACTGTCCGCCACAGTTTGGTCAGAGAGTGGAAAGATGACAAACACTTGGTCAGCAATGCATTTGGCCTTTCCAAAGAGCAGTGTTTATTATGGTTCCCGCAACATTGAACTTTACAGAGGCTTTTCTCTGAGGGTCTGAGGGTCTCAAACCACCTTAGGAATAGTGATGCTGGACATCAGCACAGAAGAGGGTTCAAAGCTCTCCACAGACACTCACTAGTTCTCCCCACACTCTGTGATCCTCCTGTCCAATCCCCTTTTCCTACAGCCTCTAGCCTGTGTCCCCAAATACGCCCTCTCCACCAACCTCTTAAAATAAAGTCCCAGTGCCTATCTTGGCCTGGGTGGGTGACATTCAAATCTTCTCAGCCCAATCAAGAGTCAAAAGCAATTACAACTCCTCCAGCTCTGAGTCCTAAAATCTGCCATGTTGCCAAGAACAAGCCCTCACTCTTAGACCATTTTTTTAAAATACATTTTTATTGATTTCAGAGAGGAAGGGAGAGTGAGAAAGAGATTGAAACGTCAGTGATGAGAGAATCATTGATTGGCTGCCTCCTGCATACCCCCGAATGGGGATCGAGCCCTCAATCCAGGCATGTGCCCTTGACCTGAATCAAACCCGCGACCCTTCAGTCCACAACCCAATGCTCTATCTATCCACTCAGCCAAACTGGCTAGAGGTTAGCCCATTTGTGTGTGTGTGTGTGTGTGTGTGTGTGTGTGTGTGTGTGTGTGTGTGTTTATGCCAAAAATCCTATCTTCTCTGTATCTCAGCCCATGCTATGTCAGTCCGGGAACATCCTGTCATTCTCTTGTCCAAGACCTGGAGTGAGTAGGATTCTTGTTAACTAGCTTGTTTTCTTTTAACCCTGACCTTTTCTAAGAATTGGAAACAGGAGAGGTAGCCTGAGGAAAGAATTGATAAGCTGGACTTGATTAAACTTTAAAAGTTCTGTTCTGTGAAAGATAAAGTCAAAAGAATGAAAAGACAAACCACAAACTGGGAGGAAATATTTGCAAAAAACATATCCAGTAAATGACTATTACCCAAATATACAAAAAAAAAAAAAAAACCCTCTTAAAATTCAATAACAACTTTTAAAACTTGATTTAAAAAAAAATCAGCCATAGACCCTAAGAGACACCTCACCAAAGACATACAGATGGCAAATAAGCATATGAAAAGATGCTCCACAACACATGTGATCAGGGAAACACAAAACAAAACCACCATGAGATACAACTACACATCTATTAGAGTGGCCAAACTCCACAAGATCGACACCACCAAATGCTAACAAGGGTGTGGAGCACCTGGAACTCTCATTCACTGCTGGGGGGGAATCCGGAATGGCGTGGTCACTTTGGAAGGCAGTTTGGCAGTTCCTTACAAAACTAAATATTCTCTTCCCATACATATGCCCAGAAATCATGTTTCTTGGTATTTACCAAAAGGAGTGGAAAACTTACTTCTATACAAAAACTTTATAGAAGCTTTATTCATAACTGCCCAAACTTGGAAGCAACCAAAATGCCTTTCAGTAAGTGGATACATAAGCAGTGGTACATGCAAACAGTGAACTAAAAAAGAAAGGAACTAACTATCAAGTCCTGAAGATATGGAAGAAACTTAAATCCATATTACTAAGTGAAAAACACCAACCTGTAGGGGTGTCGAACTCAATCAGAGAAGGGGCCAAAATCTAAAATCCAGCCTAAATCTCGGGCCAAATGGTTTACTGAACAGTCATAAACTGTCATTGTGATGGAAACGCAGCGGAGTGCAGTGATGACAGCGCGGTGCGGGCCACATTGCAAGGCCTGGCGGGACGGATTTGGCCCGCGGGCCTTGTGTTTGACACATGTGCTGTAAAGGCTACATTCTGAATGATTTTAACTATGTGACATTCTGAAGAAGGTAAAATACGGGCACAGCCAAAACTGGTTTGACTCAGTGGATAGAGCGTCAGCCTGCGGTCTGAAGGGTCCCAGGTTCAATTCCGGTCAAGGGCATGTACCTTGGTTGCGGGCACATCCCCAGTAGGGGGTATGCAAGAGGCAGCTGATGGATGATTCTCTCTCATCGATGTTTCTAACTCTCTATCCCTCTCTCTTCCTCTCTGTAAAAAATCAATAAAAAACATATTAAAAAAAATACGGGACAACAAAAAGATGAGTGCTTGCCAGTGGTTAGCAAGGAGGGAGGGAGGACTTCTAGGGCAGCGAAACTACTTTGTATGATATTATAATGGGTGGATACATGTCTTTATCCGTTTGTCCGAACCCATAGGATGTACACCACCAAGAGTGAACCCTAATGTACACTATGGGTTTACGCTCTGGGTGATAATGACGTGTCATGGCAGGTTCACCATGTACACGCATGTACCTCTCTAGTGGGGCATGTTGATAATGAAATAAGGAAGGGAGGAAAGGAAGAAAGAAGAAAAGCCAAGAGCCAGGTGAGAATGTTGGTGGCATTATGAGTCCTTGAGTAATGTGTGCTGCCAGCTCTGTGTGCCTGCTAGTCTCTTACAAATGCTGACTAATGCCCTCCCGTCTCCACTTGGAAATGTGAGCCCTTTCCTGTGCACTCAGGGAGTGCACTAGATATGACCCCTCGATTGGAAGTGCCAATACCTCTGAAAACAACCCAGGGCGAGATGATGACGGCAGCCTTGCAGAAAGCTGTTTTCCAGTGCCTGCCGTTAGCTCAGCCCAAACTGACTCCATGTGGCCCCCTTGGCTCCTGTGCTCTAGAGAGAGTGCCTCCAGCCTTGCTTGGTTTGCTGTCCGGGCTCCAGAGCTGCTGGGCCTGGGCCTGACATTTGGTTTGAATTAGACGTGTTGCACAGATCTGCCTGCAGGAATGACAACCTCTCTTTTAGGGTGGCCTCATGGAGCAGGCCTCCCAGAGAAGGCAGAGGGAGTCAAGAGAGAAATTGGTATTTGAACTCAAGCAGGACCTGGTGACCTGGTCATCTGAGAGCTGGTGAATCCAGGACGGAATGCTGGGAATCTTTGGATGGAAAGTAAAAGTCAGACCCTCAGAGACAAGACAGGTAAATACCATGGCCCGAAACTCTAAAGGGGAGCATGGCTAATAGAAGGGAAATGTTTCCAGGATCATTTTAAATATAATTCTAGTAATGTCATCCCAAACAATCCCAATGATGATCTAACTGGGGCTGGCACAAGGACTTTGTGTGTGTGTGGGGGGTGGGGGTGGGGTTGATTTTTTACAGAGAGGAAAGGAGAGGGACAGAGAGTCAGAAACATCGATGAGAGAGAATCATCGATCAGCTGCCTCTTGCACACCTCTACTGGGGATGTGCCCGCATCCAAGGTACATGCCCCTGACCAGAATTGAACCCGGGACCTTTCAGTCCACAGCTGACGCTCTATCCACTGAGCCAAACTGGTTTGGGCTGAAATTTATTAAATTTTTAATGTTTGCCAGGACCCATGCAAAACCTTAACAAATATTTCCTCACTCGGTCCTCAAACTACTAACTATTTGTTGGGTACTGCTGTTCTGCCCATTTTATAGACTCAAACACCAAGATGTACATGGTTTCATTAATTGGTCAAGGTCATACAGCAGGTAGGTTTCCCAAATCTGGATTTGAACCTAGACAGCCTGACTCCACAGAGGGAAAACTGGTTTGGAAACCAGCCAAAGGGGGGGAAAATGCCTGGAAGCTTCTAGAGCAGAAAATTAAAATGAAGCAATAGCTAATGTGGCCTCTGCAAAAAACGGGTCCCATTTTCAGAAGTGTGGTGTCCATTGGCCAAGGGACAATCATCTGTATTTTGCATTTGTCAGTCCCCATCTGGAGAACTGTGCCAGGTCTGGCCACTCCACATCACGAGGCCAGGGAAAAAGTACAGAGCATGGTGAGGGGCTTTGTAAGGCACAAGCGAAGTGACTGAAACTGGGAATTGATTTATTTTTTTTGGTCAAGAGAGGCCCTTTGAGGGACATGACAGCTTTTTCTAGCCAAAGGGCAAGCATTGGAGAGAGGACTTGCCTTATTCTCAATAACTCCAGAGGGAAGAATTAAAACCAATGGATAACAGTTGTAGGGAGGCTGATTTCCAGTCAATAAATGAAAAAATTTCTAACCATTAAGACAGATTTTCACCTGGCCGGCGTGGTTCAGCGGGTTGAATGTTGACCTATGAGCCATAAGGTCACTGTTTCGATTCCTCATCAGGGTACATGCCCAGGGTTTCTGGCTTGATCCCCAGTAGAGGGTGTGCAGGAGGCAGCCAATAGATATTCGTGGATGTTTCTCTCTATCCCTCTCCCTAAAATCAACAAAAACATCTTTCCTAATAAAAGACAAACATGTAAATTGACTGTACCTCTGCTACACCCCCAGCCAATCAGGTGTGAATATGCAAATTAACCCAGCAAAGATGGCAGGTTAATTTGCACTTGTAGGTGTGGAGCTGCAGGGAAGGGTAGGACTCCTGCTATGAGTGGGGACTTGCAGGCTCCCAGATGGCCAGGAGTGAAGCCAGGGGAAGGAAGGCCTATTCTTACTATTGTGCAACAGGCCTCTAGTTTTTTTTTATAAAGAGCTTTCCCCCGGATTATTGGTCCACAGACAACTCTCCCATTGGATGTTTCTAGATGCACCATGGGGGAAAGTTAGCAATTTCATGATTAGACACAGTAAACACACTATTCAAGGCTGGATTCCTCAAACCCTTTAACAGGTTAGCATGCTTCCACTCTCTCCAAGAAGAACATTCCCCAAACTTAATTGACCACAGAATCAGACTCTAGGTGATTAATCTGGTTTTCATGACTCATCTGTTAACATCTCCTGCAGCAAGGACTCTATAAAGCATGTTTGGGGGCGCTGGACCAAAGCCATCATCAAGGAAATGGGACTCGGAAATGTGTCTCTGTAGAGTGTACACGTCACGTGAGGAAACAAGATAAAACTCCAAGGGACCCCATGAGCACTCAGTATGGCAAACGAGGAAGGGCTGCTGCAGAAGCAAGTGATGCCACTGGAGCAGGCTGATCACGGGGACATGACAGTCAAAAACACACGTTTGAGAATCGGAGGAGGAGGTAAGGACGTTGAGCTCCAAAACCTTTCGGTCACAACCCAGCAATCGATCTGGGAAACGGCAAAGACTTCTGTTTGCTACCAACGAGCCTGTTTCCAAAGACGCCATTTAAAACCACATCCATTAAAGACGGTTTGTGCAGGCGGATTACTTGGAGAAAAACTGCATCTCTGACACCTTCAAGGAAGGATAATGAAGCCAATGGAATGGCCAACCTATTTAGAAGGAAGTCAGCAGAAG
This sequence comes from Pipistrellus kuhlii, assembly GCF_014108245.1. Lineage (NCBI taxonomy): Eukaryota > Metazoa > Chordata > Mammalia > Chiroptera > Vespertilionidae > Pipistrellus > Pipistrellus kuhlii. The sequence goes on from NW_023425524.1 coordinate 2,881,762, forward strand.
GGAGTTTCGAAGCCCAAGTGAATTTAAAAATAGAGCTGGGCCAAAACCGGTTTGGCTCAGTGGACAGAGCGTCGGCCTGTGGACTGAAGTGTCCCAGGTTCGATTCCGGTCAAAGGCATGGACTTTGGTTGCGGGCACATCCCCGGTGTGGGGTGTGCAGGAGGCAGCTGATCGATGTTTCTCTCTCATAGATGTTTCTAACTCTCTATCCCTCTCTCTTTCTCTCTATAAAAAAAAAATCAATAAAATATATATTTTTAAAAATAGAGCTGGAAGAGATGCAAAAGAGCTAGAGCAAAGAACTGCACTGCTGGACTGCTCCTGCTGTCCTTCCACCTGAACTTCCTGGGTACCTGAGAAGGCCAAGTGCAGGGCCTTGTGGTGTGTGTGCCAGGATTGGAGGGACTCCAGGGCCACTTGATTGTGATCTGCCCAAAGTCACTGGGCCTATTTCAGAGTGGGATAATGCCACCTGTCACTCCGAGAGTGCGTGCATACACACACACAGACACACACACACACACACACACACCAACAAGCCAGTAATGCTTTCAAGGGAGGGAGACTGTATTAAAACCTCAAGAGGGGAGAGAGTATCTGGTTTTTAAAAGCATGTTCAATGTGCTCCGGGTTTACTGATAGGAATTACGGGAAGACCAGCTCCTCGAAAACCTGTGCATTGCTGCACATCAGCCGACAATAGAGAGAATGGGAAGGCTTTGCAGGAAGCTACGGAGCTGGAAACACATCCCTGAGAACTGCCCCCTGAGTGTGCTCCTGTCATTGGTGAGGACAGTAAAAAGCACGAAAGCCTCCAAGTTTGGGGGTGGGAAGATGACCTCCCTGCCATCGAGGCCACCGGAAAATCTGCTCACATTAACCAGCTGCATGCTGGAAACGCTGGCCTCTCCCTCACAGAAATTATTTCCCTAACAGATGCCTGATCTCCACCCAGAAGGATTATGGAGCAAATGGCAGATTTGCCTCAAAGGCGGCTTAGTGAGTCATCACCGATATCGGGCAAGGCATGAGCTAAAATATTTGGGGAAATGGAGTTGGGGGGGGGGTGTCTATGAACTCTGGGAATGGAATGTAGCATCTGAAAGGGGAGACAGAGCACAGGACTCTACGCGATGAGAAGTTTAATACACTGAGATTTTCTACAAGGATTGTAAAATGTCAAAGCTTGTTTATTGCAATTCAGAGCATTTATTCTGAAGCTGGAAAGAGTTCTTCTAGCTAAAAAATTAAGGTGATGTAATACCCGACTGTCTTTACTTGTTTACTTGGCAGCAACATAATAATCTGGCCATTCAGTGTGTGTGTGTGTGTGTGTGTGTGTGTGTATATGTGTGTGTGTGTTAGAGGTCTGGTGCATGAATTCATGCATGGGTGGGGTCTGCCAGCCTGGCCAGGGGGAGGTGACATGGGCGGTTGGGCGGTCTGACTGCTGGTCAAACTCCTGGTCCAAGGGACAATTTGCATATTAGCCTTTTATTACATAGGATATACACTGAGTGGACAGATTATTATCTGTTCAGAGATCATCATAATCTGGCCACTCAGTGTATATGCACACATACACAGACACTCTGAAAAGTTGGTCTGCAACAACCTTGCTGCTTATTAGAATTCTCCAGCGACCTTTCAAACACTCAGTCCAAAGTCTGGACCAATTAAGTTAAACAGCTCTGGGGCTGGGACCCACACACCAGTACGTTTTAAACATCCCTTCCCCTCCCCCCCTCCAAGTGATTTCTGAGTGCAGTCAAAGAACTGATGCTCCAGAGAGAGTGGATTTCTTATTCATTCATTCATCATTCATTTATTCACTCATTCACTCAACAAATATTTAATGAACATTTGATATGTACCAGGCACTGGGCTAGATGCTAGGGATAACATGGTGACTAAAAAAAATGTATGATCTTTAATCTCATGGAATTTTCAGTCTAATGCAGGACGGCTGACTATGCCATTGAAGTCTTACTAAGAATTCTGGGTCTGCGAGCTGACATAACAGAGTCTAACCTCCATGAGGTATCACAGAGGTCCATCTGGCGAAGTAACATTTATAACAAGAGCTAAAGACGGAACTAACTGGCAAGGATGGGCAGAGCTCTTCCACTGTTTCTAAAAAGAGAAGCAGCATATGCAAAGGTACTGTGGCAGGAGAGAGACTGACAAGGAATAGCGGAAAGTCAGCATGGAAGGCATGTCCAAAGCCATTAGCAAGAGTGGCCTGGAGGGCACCGGCCAGGTCAGTGAGGTCCCTCTCACCACGGCCTTGTAGGCCACTGTGATACTCAGGGTCGACACAGAACAATGGAAACCACTGTGGGCATTTAGAGAAAAAAAAAAAATAATGCAAGGAGTTGGTTTCCCAGGTGAAGGAAGAGCTGAGAAGGAAGAGGATGACCAGTCAACCTGGCAATTAGAAACAGCAGAAGCCACTCCCAGCCCTAGCCTGGGGGGAGAAGGAGGAGGGCGTGGACTCACCTGGTGAAGCTGGAACCTCTGGGGGGCCACACAGCAGGCCCTTCCGTGGCAACGTGAGGCGCTGTTAATGGGAACACTTCTACTGGTGTCTCTCCCAACAGGCAGACCACACCGTCCCGTCGGTCTTCACATCCATCTCAGGCCTCCAGGCAGGTGAAGTCCTCTCCATCCTGTCCAGAGGTGGCTCCTGCTGAGAGCAAGGGATGGGCATGGCAGCAGGAAACGGTCCTTCAGCTGTGGCCTTGCGCCCAGCGCACGCGCCCCCTGGACGCACGCGCCCCCTGGACGCACGCGCCCCCTGGACGCACGCGCCCCCTGGACGCACGCGCCCCCTGGACGCACGCGCCCCCTGGACGCACGCGCCCCCTGGACGCACGCGCCCCCTGGACGCACGCGCCCCCTGGACGCACGCGCCCCCTGGACGCACGCGCCCCCTGGACGCACGCGCCCCCTGGACGCACGCGCCCCCTGGACGCACGCGCCCCCTGGACGCACGCGCCCCCTGGACGCACGCGCCCCCTGGACGCACGCGCAGTATGTCACGTAGCTGTCATCTCGGTTTGCAGATGCCCTATTGTGGGTCGCAGTGCTTGTGTTCAAAGTCGCCCCTATTTTAGCTACTAATGGCCCCCAAAGCGCAAGCGTGGAGATGCTGGGCATTCGGCCGTGCCTGAGAGAAACCCGAAGAGCTGCCTTTACACGGAAAAAGTGAAAGTTGTCAACTTGATAAGGCGTTTTGTCACCTCACGTCATCCTAACAAGAAGGGGGAGTACAGGACGCTACGATATGGAGAGAGAGGCCGCATTTGCATACTTTTATTACAGCATAGTGTCATAATTATTCTGCCTTATTGTCAGTTATTGTTGTTAATCCCTTACTGTGTCTAGTTTGCAAGTTAAACTTTATTATAGATAGGTACGTGGAGGAAAAAAATCACAGAATGTATAGGGCCTGGTACTAGGCAGGGTTTCAGGCACCCATGGGAGGGGGTGTCCCTTACGCCCCATGGATAAGGGAGGCTGCTGTACTGCGTCCCTCTTTGCAAGTTACTATGCAAATGAACATATTACAGCTCCGTTGGTTGGGGTGTCATCAGGTGCACCGGAAGGTTGTGGGTTCGATTCCCAGTCAGGGCACATACGTGGGTTGCCGATTCCATCCCCAGTTAGGGCGCATTCAGGAGGCAACCGATGGATGTGCCTCCCTTACATCAATGTTTCTCTCTCTCTCCCCCCTCCCTCCCTTTTTAAAATCAACGTGGGGGGAGGGGGGGCAAAGCCTAATATTTAAAGAAAAAAAAATTAACTATATTAGAGATCATAAGAAGTCCTGGAGTAAGTGAACACTTCCCCTCATTTTAATGCAGCATTTCCCATATTGTTTACAGCACAGCATAACGTCTTCACAACACATTGACTAACGGCTCGTGGGGTAATGTTTTCCCTGGTCTGGGAAATGCGGCTTAGACAAAACCTACTTAGACATCTGGTTTATAATTGTGGCTAGGAATTTGAGAGAAGCACGGGGAAAGGGGTGAGAGCAGACAGGGTTGCAAAAAGTGTAGCGTGTGGTGTGTGCAAACCCAGGCCGGTTGACCCTAGTCACATAAGATAAGCTTCGCTGTAGAAAATTAATCGTTGCAGATAAGAGAATTGGATCAACCTGAAATTTGGTGTGTGCCCTGGTTTCTTTCTTTTCTGGCTACTATGGGGGAATGTGAAACAATGGCCAGCTCCATTGAAAGGTGTCTTTCCTTGAGCCCTTACTTAGCAGCGATGCCTCAAAGAGGAACAGGTATTGGATAGAAGGCTGGCTGCCCTGGAGTACATCAGAAGCATCTAGCAAAGGAGGGCGATGTTTTTACTGCGAGACTTCCCTCCCAAGATGGAAGAATTTGAATACCCTCCTGGGGGCTTAGTCAACATTCTCTTCTGTTCACTCCCGTTGAGAGTCACTATATTGACTCTATTATCGATGATATTGCTCATGTCCCTTGGTTGTGTTGAGTCAACAAAAACAGAACGAGAACCACTGCTGTAGCGGCTCTTCACTCAACTTCAAATAAGCTAAGCCTTTTGCTAAAGGAGAAAGCTAAAACTCTGCCGGGAGAGAGGACTGTGACTTATTAAATCTCTGAGTGCGCCTCAAGGTCAGGAGCGTCTAGACTTGACCATGAAGGATGCTAAAGGATCTGGTTGCCTGGTCGAGGGAGAGCCAGGTGAATACAGAACGATATTTATACAGATCCGTGAGGTTAGCAACACAAAAAGGGGTTAGGGTCCCTTTCTGGCATCAAGGTCAGAGCAAAGGTCAGAGTCAGGAAAGGGAAGGGAGAGACAGTGGTTGAAAGACTAGGCCAGTGGTCGGCAAACTCATTAGTCAACAGAGCCACATATCAACAGTACAATCATTGACATTTCTTTGGAGAGCCAACTTTTTTAAACTTAAACTTCTTCTAACGCCACTTCTTCAACATAGACTCGCCCAGGCCGTGGTATTTTGTGGAAGAGCCACACTCAAGGGGCCAAAGAGCAGTGTGTGGCTCTCGAGCCGCAGTTTGCTGACCACGGGTCTAGGCTATAAGGGTGTTGAGCAGAGCAGTACGAGATAGCTGACGGTCGATGGAAAGCAGAGTCATGGACGTACATACCTGACTGTCTCCGTGGTGAATCTCACCCTCCATGAGACCCTCTTGCTTCTTGACAAACGCTGGCCTGAGCACCCTCATGTTTGGGGACAGCTCTGCTGACAGGTATTATCTCAGGTGCCACACAGCATCCTTAAGAAGATTATTTTACCTAAGGAAAGGAAGGCACACTTTCTTATTGTTTGCCTTTGGTCTTTCAGAGGAAATAATTGCGAAAGGTGTCTTGTTAAGGGCCAGTGTTTACAGCAAAACTTCAGCTTTTCCCTCTGTTGGATCTCACCATGTGTTCAGAGAACTCTGGCTTGTTGACATGGAGATTGTGTTCGGCAGCTCCAAGTTAGCATCTCAAAGGCAAAAGGCTTAGACTCCACCCATTTTCTTTCTGTCCCCCTGACCCTGCAGACCTCATACCTTGCCAGCTCTTTGGCTTTGCGCAGACCTAAATGATGGCCAGACAGGATGGATGCCTGCTCAACAGGCACCTCCAGACAAGTGGGACAGCTGCCACAAATGTCAGGTGGCCAGAGCTTAGCTGTGTGCTAAGTCTGAGGAGGGGCAAGGTTCAAGAAGGAATGTTTGGCTCATGTGTTGCGACGTTGCCATTGCAAGAACAACTGCGATGTTGTGTTTTGTGTCCTAGTTCCACTTTATAGATTTACTCTACACAGAAGGCAGATGTAAGACAGAAGAGCTTCTGACCCAAAGCCTTTTTTGATGTGTGATCAATCCAGTGGATTTGATTCCTTGCTTCTGGGATCCCCTCTATGTCTTTGAACACACTCTATCGAATGAACTAAATCTAGATCTCCTAAGTATCTCCAAAAGGAGGAAGTAAGATTTTTTTTTAAACTTTCAAATCATCATGGGTCAAAACTTTAGCCAGAGAAGATGGAGTAAAATTGTGTCGGATTGGATTAAATGGTATGGGGTATTGGGGCAAGATTTCTGTCATCTAGTTCTGGGCTTTGTCTTGAGCTGCAACAATGAGTGTCCTTAAAGATAACATATAAATTAGTGAATTCCTAAAAACACAAAGAAACTAGCCCTCTCACTTTACTGAACAAGATGAGTTTCTTTTAAAATATATTTTATTGATTTTTTTACAGAGAGGAAGAGAGAGGATAGAGAGTTAGAAATATTGTTGAGAGAGAATCATCTTGCACACTTCCACTCGGGATGTGCCCACAACCAAGGTACATACCCTTGACCGGAATCGAACCTGGGACCCTTCAGTCCGCAGGCCGACAATCTATCCACTGAGCCAAACCGGTTTCGGCAAGATGAGTTTCTTCATGAATGATCAATATGTCGTTTCAGTTTGGGCATTAATTCACTATGAAGTAATCTGGTAGATACAATTATTCCTTATTCTTACTATGGCTGTTATTAAAATAAAATGCAGTAAGTGTGCTATAACCTGTCAACAGAAAGATGTCATTTGTTTTATATTGAGATTACTAATCTATAATAATAAAAACATAATATGCTAATTAGACTAGACGGCCTTCCAGACAACCTTCCGGAAGAAGCCAGGGCTGAGAGAGAACCCCGGGACCCGGGTGCCAGAGGGAAGCCGGTGCCAGCAGCCCGGAGAAGGAAGGCCAACTCTTGCACGAATTTTGTGCATTGTGCCTCTGGTTTCTAGATAATTGGAAGAGAATAAAATGTGTACAGAAATTCTACTGAGTAGAATTTGACCTTTTTTATGATGGGAAAGGCACTTTAGAATTGTTATTATAAACTTTCACTGAACTAGAGTCAGTTACAGTGCCAACTAGAAAATGTTCTTGATTTTAACTTGTTTTAATACTATAATTTAAGAGTAAAACTGAAACAAAATATATTCATTTCATTTATAATGGCACCTAAGTCACAGCCCCACCACAACCTCTCTCAAATACCTCTAAATGCCTAGTAAATACTTAAAAGGTAAAAATCTCACAGATATTTTTATTAATAATAAAGCTGATGAAATGAAACTTATAAAAAAAACAATCAGGAGGTCAGGTTTATTTTGCTGCTGAAAACGTAGCAAACCTATTCACCTAAAAGGAGGTAGGAATATGCTTTATGATTTTTTCTGACTGCTGCCTCTAGTTTGAAGTGGCATATTCTCGATGAATGAGAAAAGTAGGCAGCAAAACCCAGAGGTAGAATGTTAGTTAGGGTGTTGTGATGTGGTTAGTAAAGTCAGGGGATGGATTATCAAGATAGTGGCTGATTAGTTGTAGTCTACAAAGTAGCTACATAATACTCTTTTTAAAAAATATATATATTATTGATTTTTTTACAGAGAGGAAGGGGGAGGGATAAAGAGTTAGAAACATCAATGAGAGAGAAACATCGGTCAGCTGCCTCCTGCACACACCCCCCCCCCCCCATGGGAATGTGCCCACAATCAAGGTACATGCCCTTGACCGAAATCGAACCTGGGACCCTTCAGTCCGCAGGTTGAAGCTCTATACACTGAGCCAAACCAGCTAGGGCTACATAATACTCTTTACATACAGTCAACATTTATTAAAATGTCTCAAGGTTTTTAGGGTGTAAATGCCTGAGGACAGAGATTTTGTTTCTTGGTCATTGTAACTTCCCCAGCTTTTGTAGGGTATGAGGCACACAGAAAATGCTCAAAAAAATACTTGGAAGAAAAGATAAAATGAGGGAAGAAAGGAAGGAAAGATGGGAAGAAGGAAGGAAGGAGGTATAGCCCTGCTTGCATCAAATAGTAAGATTCTAACACCTCTCGGGAAGTTATCAGGTTTAAAATGTTTTCTCACAGTTAGAAATAACTTTGAAGTACAAACCACATTTTGGGGAAATTATTTTGAGACAGACTTCTATTATATCCACACAATGGCCTAGTTAGTCAGTGGTGTGATGCTAGGTGTACACCTACACTACACATTATACTTGTCCATGTTTGATTGTTATGCCTGTGTCATTTTTATGACCCCTATCCTATGCGGTATTATCCTGCTATGATTCTTAGATCTAATAAAAATAAAAATCAGTAGGGAAGGACATTCCAACCTGATTCCTCCATGCCTATCTCCTTTTTTCAAGGATATTCCTGTCAGGAATAAACAAAAAAAAATCCTGCCTGCTTCTCCTCACCTCACTCCATCTGCAACCCAATTTTAAAGGGTGAAATTCAAAATTTCAAGAGATACCATATAGCACCTTGTGCTGTTCACCCCAAAGAGACCAAGTAGAGGCATTTGCAATTAATGTGAGGGCCTCTGTGATGAAAACAAGATGAATGAACCAGGGCTATTATTTCATAAGAAGAAGGGTCAAAATCACATTAACGGAGGTCAATGAAAAACCAAAGATGGCTCTTTCCATGATGGGGCATGGCTACTCTTGAGTTCTAATCAGTAGGGGTGGGAAATAATAAAGAAATTGAGGCCAAAGAAGCTGAGCAGTTGTTAGGGGTTGACAGTTAATTTATCTTGTGTCTGTGACTATCTAAAATAATCTCATACTCGCACTGTGAAGATGATACTCTAGATTTTCTACCTACTTGTCAAGAAGAATATGAAGAAAGAGAGCACCTTGCTCTTGGGAGCCAAAATTTGGAGTGAATGCAGCTATAGGAATCTATGCCCCTTTTTGATTTTCAGATGGTTGAAACTTTTCAAAAAGGACTTGGTTTATTTTTGGGTTTTATGGTTGAAATATTTCTCAGAAGGTCATTTAGCCTTGGGAAGCTTTATATCCCATATTTAGATTACTAAAGCTATGTTTTAAATAAGAATATTTGAAACTAATCCAAAAATTGAACTTAAAAAGGAAAAAGATTGTATGATAAGTAGGATTTCAGATGCCAAACCAGCCACATGTATGTCCTTATATAGGGGTATCATCACAGACCCTCTCGCTTCATGGCAGGTATTGTTCCTACTCCATATTGTTCCTACTTTTTTAGTGTCCTCCTACCTTCACCCTGTGCTCACCCTTTGGACTTGACGATGGAATTTGGCTAATCCAGTGTATACATTGGGATTTTTTTCAGTTGCTGATAACAAGAGTATTCAAACCCGAAATGTGTTGGCTCATGTACTGGAAATTTCAGAGTCATCCTGGTGTAGGGGCCCAAAATGATACCTCCAGGCCCCTTTTGTCTGTGCTGTGACTCAACTTCCTCAGTGTTGATTCCAGTCTCAGATAGGCCCTCCCTTTAAACTGGTAGAAAAGAATGGGTACCTTTAACTCAGCATTCTTAAAAAAAAAAAAAAAAAAAAGGTTCAGAGATTGACACTGGTTAGAGCAATCTAGATGGCATTCCCACATTTGTTCCAATAGAATATGGTATACCAGTTGGCTTAGGCCTCAATCCAATGTCCACTCCCAGAACAGGAGTTTCATCTAGACCACAAGGAATGAAATGGAGAAAGGATGGATTCTAAAATAAGCAACAACAAATATCCATTCTATCCAGCTTTGACCATTAGCTCTTCCTAAGCTCAGGTCATACTTAACAATCCAGCCATATGGAGTTCTCCACACCCAATCTTGCCATATATGCCTTCTTTCCTCTTCATGCCATCCTGCATGCTGAGGTATGTAGGATGGAGCTGGCCTTTTGGCTGTCTGTCACAAAAGAGAGTAAATGATCTTCCTAGGCCATAGATACACAGGACTCCGTCCAATGAAGCAGCCCAAGGACACTAGAGTAGCTATGGATCTATAGATACGAGCGTTGTTGCTTCCAAAGGGTATTGACCATAGAAACAAATATCTAATCGTAAATATCTGCCCTAATGTAGGAAGAATGTTGATGAAATGTCTGCATCAGATGTGTAGTGCCCAGAAGCACTTAAGTGGTGGCCTATAAAACTTGGGAGGGCTCAAATCTCTATTGTCTCCAACATATTTAAAGATTTATCCTCTAAGCAATTAATTCACTTGAAACTATGAGGCACCTGACATGGCCATTCTTAGACAAAAGAAGGCTGACTTCAACTATGTGAAGGACTGGAAGCTTAGGGAAAGAAATAAACTTAGTTTGTGATTTGTTTTTTTTTTTTTTTTTTTTTTTAGCAGATGAATTGAGCTAAAAGAAGTTCAAACAGAGCACATCTCATTCATCAGACATTTATCTAGAGCCAGCTAAGTTAAGGTGACCAGATGTCCCACTTTTGGAGGGACAGTCCCAATTTCTTTCCAAAAATCGAGACTTTTTAAAAATGCCACGGGACGCGGGACAAATTGTTCAAAATCGGGATTGTCCCACCAAAAGCGGGACGTCTGGTCACCTTAAGCTAAGTGCCGGGGCAGGGCATATCACACTAAAATGAAATGTCACTCCCCTGCCCTCCAGGTGCAAATAGCCCAGCAGGAAATGAGTGTTGTGAACAATACATACATTAACACACACATTAAAAAAATACCCCCACACATGCAGTAACCCTGGCTGAGAACCACTGCCCCCTTCCTCCTTCCCATCTTTCCACCTTCCCACCTGGAAAAGAGGAGAGCTGTCCTGGGCTTCCCAACTCGCTCTGCCCTCCTTGGCATCTTCCAACTGATGTTTCCTCCTCCCCTATTTTTTTCCTTCCCGTTAAATCCTGCTGTGTGGAGACCATCACGGCACATGTTGCTGCTGCTTTCCCGACTGCTGTGAAAGGCCCGTGGACTGGAAGGTGGCTCACTGAATAATTTAGAGGCAGCTTCTCACTTCCAGGAGTGATGTTCCGGTTACCTAAGGTAGCATCTGGCCACTTAGCTTCCCGCTTTACGCCTGAGGCAGGTATGCACGGGTGGTGGCTTCTGCTAAAATAGCCAGTGAATCAACAGTGCCAGAAACTCCCCCCACCCAAATTCTCAGAAATGATGGACTTCACCCAAAATGGAAGGAAGATGCTGTGTGTGGAAGAGGAGCTGGTTAGATGAGTTGGTCAGCTCCAGGAGAGCAAGCAAGAATTATCACCTGCGCTGTGACAACACAGTCATGATTATTTATAGTTTTTGTGTTTTTTTTTAAATCAAGCCAGGAAGTTTTATCTTCCTCCTTACTTCTGGCAGCCCCTTGGTGATTTCAATAAGTATCTTTGCCAGGGAATTCAGAGAAACACGGATAATTCGTACATTTGTGTCTAAATAAAAACGGAAAGTGAGACTCTTCCTGTGAGCAAAACCATATGCAGAAAGATCTGGAATTCCCCACCGAGCTTTGTTCATTCAAATCCCCAACAAAACCTTGTCCTTAAAATTCCTTACATTATAATTGCTCTCGCAAGATTTCTAGGTGTGACTGTTGAAGGATGCTGCTTTCGTTGGGGCTAAATATTGAATCCACGCTGAAGTTGGAGGAAGAATGGAAACTAATCCAAGAAACGGGACCCTCTTTATATCCGCCCAGTGACGTTTGCTCTTACTGGTTTAATTAAGCTGGTGGATTACTTTGGGTAAGCCCCTTCTGGTTCATTCCTTACTCATGCAGAGAACCCAGCATGAGCCTAAGCGGGCTTCACTGGCGGAATCGGGCATGTCAAGGCATGTAGAAGGTTGGGGAGTTGGGGTTGTTCAACAGGAATTTACTTATGGAAGGGACAGAGGAACCTTCTGGAAACAGACGCTTCAGGAAAGAGACTTCTAAGGCAAACACATTTGACAAAGGACCTCGTGTGGAGTCATCCTATGACTGGCCTGCAGGTGGCTGTCTGTCCCTCAGGGCCCTCCTGCTCTGTCCTCACAGGCCCAGCCTGAATCTTCTGCAGAAGAAGAGCAAGTGGAAACCAGGAGAGCTCCTTATCCATCAGCTCTGAGAGACGCTGAGCTTGCAAACCTTCGTACCAGCAACTTCTTCAGCAGCTTTGGTGACTTGAGCAACCACAGGAGTTGGCTCGGACATTATCAACTGCAGTCCTTCTGGAAGCTGAAAATGGAACAGCACTCGGTTCAAATGATCCATTCATTCAATGAATATTCGCTGACGGGTGACTATGTATAAAGAACTGCCCTGGACTCATGGTAGACGCAAGAATGACAGAAAAAAGACCAAGACACCTGGTGTTCCATGTGTAGGGGAACATAGACCTTCTCTGGCTGCCTTCTCAGCACTGAGCCCTCAGGCTCTGCACTTGCAGACTTTTCCTACAGGAATTCCTGCAAGAGGCAGGGATGGATGTCAGGTAATTTGAGCTTTGACCCATACTTGAACCTATGATCTTGATGAAGAGGATTAAATTAAAAAAAAAAAAAAAAAAAAAAAAAAGCTCATATCAAACTTTTGAGCAATGTTCTGTGTTTTAGCAAATAGAAAATAAAATCATCTTAGGATGAGAATTCTTTTGCTCTGGAAACTTCAATTATCAAGGACATGGCCACTTGTGATTCTGATACCAATTCTGATGAGGATTTCCCCTCCCCCCCACACACACCACTGAGCAAATCTCAGACACCAGCGGGTGTTTACAAGACACCTTAGTTCTAAGACTATCTTCCTGGAGATGGTGTCAGATTCTGTGTCCCCAATACTTCAGACATTCATCACAGGTCCAGGTTGTCATCTATGCTTGTGACCGACTGGCTTCAAGTGGGGATCCCCACAGCCCCCTCTTGTAACTGCCTTCTGTGATATTAAACCCTTCAGTAAAGTTTTGTTGTTACAGTCCGGCCTCTCTTGGCTATGAGTAAGGGAAGGATCGGTGTGGAATGGAAAAGGGGCATCAGACTATCTCATCCTGAAGTGATTGGAGGGAGGTAGTAAGTTCTAGAACTGCAGAAAGTGTCCAGCACGGAAGGGAATGGTGATCAGCGATATAGAGTGGAGTTTGACCGCCCAGAATCATGCAAAGCAGAAGCACAGGTGTGAAATGACTGACCAGGGAATCAACATGAGGCAATCTTCCAGCACCCGCCTCTTTTCAAGCATGCTGGAGGGTTAGGAAGGATTATGGCAGAGACAGGCTAGGTGCTTAACAATAGTGTTCCTGGCCGAAACCGTTTTGGCTCAATGGATAGAGCGTCGGCTTGGGGACTGAGAGGTCCCGGGTTCGATTCTGGTCAAGGGCATGTACCTTGGTTGCGGGCATATCCCCGATAGGGGGTGTGCAAGAGGCAGCTGATTGATGACTCTCTCTCATCTATGTATCTAGCTCTCTGTCTCTCTCCCTTCCTCTCTGTACAAAATCAATAAAAATATATTTAAAAAAAAACAATACTGTTCCTGGCTCCTGAGTACACAGGAGACCACATTTCCCAGACCCTTTGTAGCAGCCAACGGAACATAACTGAATGTGATGTAGGCCCCTCTCAGGTCTGGACCCTAAAATCTCCATGGTATCTTCTACTTGATCTTTCCTTGCTTGCTGGTCAGCTCAGTTCACCTGCTATGGCCAGGACCCCAAGAGGGCCATGGAGGACAGCAAACCCGAGAAACAGAAGGAGCCTGAATCCCTGAGTCATCGCCTGGAGGAGAGCTGTCAGACCTGTCTTGAGTCGCGATGTGAACAAAGAAGAAGCACTTACCGGGTGAAACCACCGAGATTTCAAGGTGGTTTTGCTAGGGCAGCTCACATTAATAACTCTGACTAACACAGCAACACAAAGAGGTGTCTGAAGCCCTACTATTACACAGATGAGAATCCTTTGAACCACCAGACATGCACGTTACAGAAACATGAATCAGAAAGAGTTTGCAGTCCAGGAAGAAGCTTAGTGAAAAAGGGACAACAGGGGGATACATGGGGACTTCAATGTGACTCTGTTTTCCAGAGCCACCAGGAAACGTTTCAGCTGAGATTCTCAGAGCAGCATCCCTTTGTCGGGACTGCCGGGAGCTGAGAGCGTGTTTGACAGTGATGAAGTCTTTGAGATGCCACCACCCATTTTCCTCCATGAGCAGCTCGGAGGATTTTGTTTATTACCTCCGTTTATACGTTGCCATGGTTTTATCTTTTACTTCCTCGGGGCTATTAGAAATAAAACAAAGAAATGGTATGCTAAGTCAGTTCTAACACAAGTAGATATAACTAGAAATCAAAATGTGACCAAAACTTAAAAAAAAAAAATAGTTGACCTGTTCACTTGGGATATCTAGACTTCGTTTCTTTTCATCCTCTATTCTCGTTTCTTTGGGGCCTGGATAAGGCACAAAACCAGAGGGTTGCCATGGCAATATTTCCTCTCAGGGGCCACCAAGTAAAACAGGGGAAGGCTATACCCAGGCAGGTGAAGAGAGTCTGTGACTTTTCTCCTCCTTTTTTATCCAAACATCACTTACACATTACACTCTCCACACTACAACCTGGATGACGCTTGAAAACATGAAGCTAAGTGAAAGAAACAAAACACAGAAGTCCACATTTTGTATCATTCCATGTATATGAACTGTCCAGACTAGTTAAATCCATAGAGAGAGAGAGCCAGGGGCCGGGGAGAGAGAGGTAAGGCCTTCTGCCTACTGAGTACAGGGCTGCCTTTTGGGAAGATGAAAATATTCTGCAACTAGATTATGATGGTGGTTGGGTGACATTATGAATGTACAAATGCCACCGACTTATACACGTTAAAATGCTGACTTTTAAATGCATTCTACAAACAGATAAATATAAATGATAAATAAATAAAAATAAATAAGCTCATTCTACCTCAATGTAAAACTATTCTGATTTTTTTTTTTTTAAGTAACTTAATATTAGCTGTCGCCTTCCTTGCCCCACATTTTCCTGCTCTGTCTGCTCCTCCTCCTTCCTGGAGTCAGGGTTTTAATAATGGTAGCATTAGTAACCGTGGAAATTAAATGCTGCTCGCTGCAGCCAGACTGGCAAAAACACACATCTCAACTTCAGGGCAGCCGACTGACTGCCAGATCAATAGGAAATCTGAAAGAGGAAATCATGTGCTTTTTAGGCAAGTCTCAGGGGAGACCACGATTCCACCAGAGCAGACATAGTCTCCTGGGTGCCTGGACGGAGATTACTAAGCAAAGAGCAAAGAAACATACCTGGGTCCTTTTTCTTACCCTCACCCTCACCCTCAAGCACATTGGCATTATTTATAGATTTGATTTTTTTCTTTTCTTACCTCCTTACTCCCAGAACTAGCTTTTGTGGCCAATCAGACTCCAGTGGAGAACAGAAGGCCTAGAGGGCAGTAAGGGAGCTGGTGTTGATCTGTGATTGTCCCGCTGTCACAGACTCAGGGGGTAGAAAGGCATAAGGCTTGGAGAAAACATTGAAAAATATTTTCATTCGATTCCTGCCCTCCCTCCCTGCCTCAGCCATGCTTTCTCCTCAGGGGGGTTTAGCATCTCTGCCTGAGCCCGGAGATAAAGTGGTGTCACTTCCTACAGAGGCTCATTCCTTCTCCAGAGGCCCAGGCCGCTCTGTTGGATGGCCTAAGCCCGTGGTCGGCAAACTGCGGCTCGGGAGCCACATGTGGCTCTTTGGCCCCTTGAGTGTGGCTCTTCCACAGAATACCATGGCCTGGGCGAGTCTATTTTGAAGAAGTGGCGTTAGAGGAAGTTTAAGTTGACAAAATGTGGCTCTCCAAAGAAATTCCAATCGTTGTACTGTTGATATTTGGCTCTGTAGACTAATGAGTTTGCCGACCACGGGTCAAGCATTCCAGATGTAAACTCAGCGAGGTGTCAGCAGCCTCTCCCTGTCCCAGCACAACAGAAAGCAAACACTTGGTTTTTGACTGTTGAGTAGCTCTGCTTTGAAGATGAGAAGACAGTTCAGCCAGGTGGTCACAGGCCCTAAGACAGTGGGATGCTGGAATTTTTGGCTCATGAGGGCCAGTGGTTAAATTTCTAGGAATTTTGCAAGCCAGTTCTTAAACAAAAGCATTATTTTAAAAAAAAAAATATATTACAAACATTACTAGAGTTGAGAGAGCTCTCAGTTTAATGGTTATACATTTGACCCTGGAACAACGTGGGTCTGAATTGCACTACGATAAATATGTTTTCCTTACGATTTTCTTAATAACTTTTCTTCTCTAGCTTACTTTATTGTAAGAACGCAGTATATAATATTTAACATGAGCTATGTGTTCATTGACTGTTATCGGCAAGGCTTCCGGTCAAAAGTAGCCTATTCGTAGTCTTTTGGAGAGTCAGAAGTTATATGTGGTAGAGACCGGTTTGGCTCAGTGGATAGAGTGTCAGCCTGTGGACTGAAAGGTCAAGGGCATGTACCTTGGTTGCAGACACATCCCAAATAGGGGGTGTGCAAGAGGCAGCTGATCAATGATTCTTTCTCATTGATGTTTCTAACTCTCTATCCCTCTTTCTTCATTTCTGTAAAAAATCAATAATATATATATATTGTATATATCTTTAAAAAAGTTACATGTGGATTTTCGTCTGTGCAGTGGTTGATACCTCTAACCCCTGCATCGTTCACCAGCCAACTGTCCTTTGTTTGAGGCTGATAAATAGTAAATAAACTGAAGATCACACAGCAGATGCAACTTATTGGGAAAAGCAGCTGGGACGCAACTCCATTTGTCATATCACGCTTGGCTGAATCACAGCTATAGGCTCAACGCATGAATTCAGCAAAAATCAGCAGAAGCATTTTGTGAGGGTCAACGGGCTATGTGGCAATTACAATAAAGGGTGCTGTATATTTTATTATTTGCAAGTTGTATTCCACACTTCTTTTAAATCAATAAAATTCGCACTGAACTCATAAATTTCCCTTGTTTTCAGACAGCCAGTTGTTAAACATTACCAACACCACACTGCCCGAGGTCCGTCACCCTAGGAGACCTGAGGTGAGTCATCTGTTCTTTTTTTAAAATATATTTTATTGATTTTTACAGAGAGGAAGAGAGAGAGATAGAGAGTTAGAAACATCCATGAGAGAGAAACAGCAATCAGTTGCCTCTTGCACACTCCCTACTGGGGATGTGCCCGCAACCAAGGTACATGCCCTTGACCGGAATCGAACCTGGGACCTTTCAGTCCGCAGGCCGACGCTCTATCCACTGAGCCAAACTGGTTTCGGCAAGTCATCTGTTCTTTTTCCCACTTGTAAAATGAAAGAAAAAAGGAAGGAAGGAATAGAGGGAGAGGTTAGAGGGATGGAGAGAGAGAGAGCGAGGGAAGGGAAGGACTATTCTAGACAATCGGACTCCTTGCATTCCAAATCTAAAGCCATGGAGAAATGATGGACAGGAAAACACAGGGCTCTCTCTTCACACAGGTAGAGCAGGCGGCCTCCTACCTGGGATGATGATGATGATGATTTTTAAAACAACAGACATTTATGCTCTCACCATTCTGGAGGCCAGAAGCCCAGAATCAAGTACCACTGGGCTGAAATCAAGGTGTGGGCAGCCCCCTACCTGGACTGATTTGAGAATGGTAGCCCAGAACTGTCGGCCCTCTGGCTTGCCTGAGCCTGCCAGTTCTTGAGATTCACAGGATCTGAAAGTCCTTCCTCGGGGTCAGCCTTGCCTCCCCTAGCATCCTCTTGTCTCCAGAATCACTCATTAGCACCTTAGCTCACATGTGTGTATAAATAACTATGTATGACCTTGAATGGCACCGAACTTCTTCCCAGGGAAATAAGACATAATTACAAGTTGTGATGTGAGGAGGGAGCTGGGGAAGCCCAGGCAGTGGACTTGCCCTGACAGTCTGACAGCACTGGGCACAGGGGCTGAAGGAAGGAATTGCCTGCCAGCAGAAGGGCTTCTCAGAGACCTGGGGAAATCCAGGAGGCTGCCTGGCATGGATACTGGTGTTGAACTTGCCCTTTAGACCCCACGAGAAAAATAAGGTGACAGTGACCCCCACTGCAGACTGTGGAGTCTGGGTGGTGATAACATGTTAGCATATGCAATGAATGTCCCTCTCTGGGGGATTCTTTTAAAAAAAAAAAAAATATATATATATATATATATATATTATTGATTTTTTTACAGAGAGGAAGGAAGAGAAGGATAGAGAGTTAGAAACATCGATCAGCTGCCTCCTGCACCCCCCCCACTGGGGATGTGCCCACAACCTAGGTACATGCCCTTGACCGGAATCAAACCTGGAACCCTTCAGTCTGCAGGCTGACGCACTATCCACTGGGCCACACCGGTTTTGGCTGGGGGCCCTTTTGATGGTGGGGAAAACTGTACTTGCTGCTCAGTTTGGCTGTGAACGTACAACTGCTCTAAAACATCAAGTGTAGCCCAGCCGGGTGTAGCTCAGCGGTTGAGCATTGACCCAGGAACCAAGAGGTCACTGGTTTGATTCCCGGTCAGGGCACATGCCCAGGTTGCAGGCTTGATCCCCAGTAGAGAGGGAAGGGGGTGCAGGAGGCAGCAGGTCAGTGATGCTCTCTCATTATAGATGTTTCTCTCTTTCCCTCTCCCTTCCTCTCTAAAATCAATAAAAATATATATATTTTTAAAAATAAAATAAAGAATCAAGTCTAATTTTAAAAGAAGAGGGGGTTGGGATCAGCAGCGTTTATCTTGTTCCACTCTAGCTGCCTTTCTAAAGAAAGGATATTGTGAATAATTAAAATTGTCATCCGCTCCCACAGTTCATTAAAGATCTCCTTCTGAAGAACTCAGAGGACTTCTAATTAAATTTTAAATGCTATCTGTGTGGACAGGGATCACCCACATCTGGAGAACCCGAAGTGGAATCGCTGTTCCTGTTGCTAGCAATTAGGCTTTTCAGTATTTCCCTGAAAACCTCTTGCCGTTTTATCAAATCTGTTGTGGGGAGGAACATTCTATTCCAGGGGGCCTGGGGTGAAGCAGTAGATATGAAAGTAACCTAGAGATTCACATCGAGAGATGGGTGACATGACTCAACTCAGTTATTTTCAAAAGCCATAGGAGGCGGGAGAAGAGGTGGGTGGGTGGAGGTTGAAAGAGTACCCAGGTTTGTGAGGCAAAAGGATCTCATTTTTATAATTCAGTACTGGGAAGCGGGATTATCTTTGACAAAATCATTTTCTCGGAACTGGAATAGTGGCAATCTCTTTTGTGTAACTCCCTTCATGGTACAAGGACATTTTAATGAACATAATAAGGTCATAGAAGAAGTTATTTTTCGTCCTACCCCATCTCTTCCCATCTCTCCTGGTACTGCGAATAGTAAGCAGAAAATGTCAATGCATTCTTTTTCTTCATTGTCTACGATACGTGTTTCTGCATTATCAAAACAATGCTATATTATTTCATTTTGATTTATGAAAAGAACGGACTTGCCAAAACAGGTTTGGCTCAGTGGATAGAGCGTTGGCCTGCGGACTGAGGGGTCCCAGGTTCCATTCCGGTCAAGGGCATGTACCTTGGTTGCAGGCACATCCCCAGTAGGGGGTGTGCAGGAGGCAGCTGGTCAATGATTCTCTCTCCTCGATGTTTCTAACTCTCTATCCCTCTCTTCCTCTCTGTAAAAAAATCAATAATATATATATATGTATATTTTAAGAAAAGAATGGACTTTATGTTGCTTTTACTTCGAAGGGAAGCTATAATAAGCTGGGGCTACTTGTGCATTAAGCCAGCTGGTCATTTCAGCAGAGAAAAATGGGTAGGAATGATGATTGAAATTTGGTGTGCAGAATTCCATGGTGTTTCATGCTCATCTGCATACGAATCCACTGGGATCCTGCTCTCCATCACGTTTGGGAAACACTGCTTCTGTTACTGCATCATCCATCATCCATCATCCAGAATCCTTAATCCATAGGCTACAAAACCCTTAGCGTAGTGTGTGTGTGTGTGTGTGTGTGTGTGTGTGTGTGTGTAAAGAGAGACAAAAATGAAACAGATGGAAAAAGGTTATTAATTGATGAATCTAAGTGAAGGATATATATATATATATATATATATATATATATATATATATATATATATATATATAGGCATTTCTTTTAGTGTTCTGTAATTTCTTTATGTATTTGAAATTTTTGTCATTAAAAATACCCTCATGACTAATAAAGATGAAGCTTTGTATTCTTAAAATACTATCTTTAGTCTATACAGGGAGTTTGCAGAAGCTTCGTTACTGAACCCCACACTCCTCTCTCCAAGATCCTGCCTCTCCACCCACTCAGCACACAGAAGAATCTCTGCTGGGGGTATGTGTCCCCTAAGCTTCCCTCTCCGCCACTCCTCCCAGACATCTAGCTCATCCACCTGTGAGCCACTGCTCTATGGGGAGTGACATTCGAGCCACCTATCAAAGCAAGTTATGCACCATCATTCCCCTGGAGAGTTTTACATGCTTTGAAGTTCCAGATAGAATGTTCTTCAGAGGCAGATGGTTGAACTCGATAAGCCTGCCAAGGTCCTCTTGGTTATCAGTGAGTTTGAATGCTGAGCGGTGAGGGCCGAGTCTCTGGACTAAGTATTACAATGCCCTTTCCCTCTCCCTTGCGATTTGATTCCTCGGATTTTTGAAGCTGGCACCTCGCTCTGGTTTTGCCCTGCTTGGTTTGCTGTTCCGTCTCCTGGAAGGAGCTGAGATCCGGTATCTGCCGGGCAAAGTTGCTGGTGGCAGCATTCCCGGAAGCTCCCACCTCCAGATGATGTCAGGCCTCATGTGACCCAACCACCACGCGTTCGGAAGCATTACATCAGGGCAGGGTGTGATTTCCAATTCAGCTCCCCGGCCCTGGGCCACTCCTGCTGCTGCTGCTGCCACTCTGAGCAGCGAGCCAGTACCTCAGACAAAGGCGGCTCTGTGCAGGTCAGCAGTGGAGCCAGCGAGACAGCAGACTCTCCTGGGGGTGGTACTGCTTCCCGACCAAAACGCAGTGACTTCTGGGGCAGGCCATACAACACATTCGACATGCATAAAACATTCCGCAAGGGAAGGTCAGAGATGAAAGGAAGGTGCTTTTTTCCTGGCACGGCGTAGCAGCATGTGGTTGGCATTTCGTGGAGTCAGGTGTTTTCGGTCTGTCAGGTTTGAGTTATGAGGGCAGAGGTTGGGGTGAATCGTCACTGTGGATTGGCTAAGGAGCTCACTCTGAGTGTGTAACTCACCTAGGGATGGGAATGGGATAAGAAGCCCTTAACGGGACATTAAAAGCAGACAAGGCCCACTGTAAGGATATTTGGGATCCATAATCACCTCAAAATAGTTATAGATTGTTGAAAAATGGGTTGGAATGATGATTGAAATTTGGTGTGCAAAACCCAGAGGTGCAAGGAGAAGATGAATACTCAATACCCATCTGGATATTTAAAGGATAATTAAAACTAGAACAATAGAAATAGCAATCATTCATTGAGCTCTTACCGTGGGCCAAGTGCTATTTCCATGTGTCAGGCAATCTCATGGCCTTGCTAACAGCATGACCACCTAAGCAGCCACCCTTCGTTTACTGTGGTCTTAACCTGGTGTCCTAGGAGGCACCCAACAGGATCCAGTTGGCCTTTGTCCCCCTCATAGTAACCCTGAGCTCTATTGGATCAGCCTCTGGCCATCCAGAGCAATTCAGATACAGCTGCACTTGGACCAGCTTGAGTGCTTCCCACAGTCAAGTTCAAGCCAAGGAAGGACAGCCCCGGCCACGTGGCTCTTAGCTGTCCTACAGGCATTTGTCCACCATGCAGGGTCCCAATCTAATTCACCAGGAGCGTTGATCAAAATGACTTGCGCAGCCAAAACCGGTTTGGCTCAGTGGATAGAGCATCGGCCTGCATACTGAAAGGTCCCAGGTTCGATTCTGATTGCGGACACATCCCCAGTGGGGGATGTGCGAGAGGCAGCTGATCAATGATTCTCTCTTCCTCTCTGTAAAAAAAAAAAAATAAAAAAAAAATCAATAATATATATATATTTTTTAAAATGACTTGTGCATGTATCATCTCTGAGCAATAACCCTGCCATTTCTGAGCCTTCTGTGCAGCTTAATGTAGTGCCTCCTCTGGGTGCTCTGCCTCTCGTCTACACGCCTTACCGAAAGCTTGTTTCTTTTCCTTCCCCAACCTATCCCCATTTGCACTTTAACTCTATTTTTAAAACTAGATCAGGAGTTTAGGAAGTATTTGCTTTTCTACTTCCTCAAGGGCTGGATGCCTCCCCCTGGCTTCCCCAGTGAGCTGATCACCTCCTGCCACCTCAGCCCTGTCTCCTAGCAACCCTCAGCTCTTCCGTTTGGGAGGTGGAGGTGTGAAAGGGAGCCTGGGCAGCAGAGGTGAGCAGGGAGGAAAGCTCTTCCCCCCACCCCCAGCCCCTGAAGACAAGAATGGCTGCTCCCCTGATCGTTGATACTTAGAAAGGATTCCCTTCCCCTGGCATATGTAGGACTGAGCCCTGAGGGGAACATAGCATTTGCCAAGGAGGGCAGGACTGCACTTTGGGGCTAAAAGCAAAGATAACTATTTATAATATGCTTAATGATTCCTTACCCAGCTTGCCCTAAGGTCTGACGAGAACACACTTGGGTTTATATGTCGTCTTTTTGGTACAAAAAACAGTAGGAATGACTTGCCATTCATGGAGGATCCCTTCAGCTGGTCTTGGAGCGTAATGTCATTTTAGAGCCATTTAATGTATCTTCAGGTCATGTTGCCCAACTGTTATATTTTTTTGTAACCTGATAAATGGAGGTCCAAAGAAGATAATTGATTCACCTGGGGACCCTCCTAACAAGGAAAAGATGGAAGTAGGACTAGAAAGCTATGGCACAAGGCTCAGACCAGTGCTGCTTCCATAACCCCTGCTCCCTTCCGGAGTCAGTGCAGAGGTGCACTGGGCCTCACTGGTTCACATGATGGCCAAGGTCAAGGTTAAAAAACAACTGGATAGTTTTAGGGGCAGGTTTTGTTATAGATAGAGTAGAACTAACTGAACCATGTGACCTGTGCTCTTGACCTCACTCGCAACATGTTCTTCCTGGTTGAACTAACCAGGGTAGACAACAGTGAGGATGTAATAAAAAAAAAAATGAATTACTGTTCATCCATGAATCTGGTATTAAAAGAAGGACTGTTGGCTGGTCCCTTGGTTTAGGGTCAGAGGAAAGGTGATAAGGGTGAGCGGTCTCTGTACTAGTCAAAATCCCTCACTGTGACACACATCTAACTCCAACTGCCTTTAGACCAAACAAAACAAAGGAATGGCTAAGCTCAGATGGCTAGGAATAAGAACTGGGTGACTCGGAACGTGAGAAGCTGTAGGAGCCAGGGCTGAAGGAGTGAACTTGGGATGCAGTCCTCCACTGGCTTTTTTCTCTGGTTCTGTGCTTACTTCTCGTCTCTTCCAGGAACAAGTCTTCTCCACTTGCTTAGAACGATGGCCACAGTCATCACTTAACCTCACATCCTTCCAGCACCGTGAGCCCCGAGGCAAGATAGTTCGTCGTTCCTCCAATTTCCAACTCAGAAATTCCAGGGCAGGACTCGGACAGACACAGCTGGACACCATGCCCTCTTCTGAACCATCGCTGTGTCTGGGGAGAACAGGGAGCTGGGATGAGGCAGACTGGTGTTACTGGCCTGTGCCTCTGTGAAGGGGGAGGGAAGAAGGGCAGACAGTGACAAGAATAAGGGGCAATAGGAAAGCTCGCGTGTGTAACCAAAAGGCCAGAGCTAGCATCAGCACCATCCACCACATCTTGTTTTCTGCAAGGGCTGGGATTCAGCAAAACTGCCATTACCTCATGCTACCCCTTCCGCCAGCCCACATGCGTAGATACGGACCACCGATAAACAAACTTGGATGAGGACTTTGGCAGGCCAAGGAATTCTTGGCAAGTGACTCAGCGTTGTCCAAGCTGATCCCTGTCAGCGGACCCTGCAAGAGTCCTCCAGGGACTGGCAGGCCGGGGACCACGCGCTGCTGGGAAGCATTCTGGAAGAAAAAGCAGGGGGTCTGGGTTTTGTCACTGGCCAGCTCCATAACCACAGGCCAGTCCCTTCGTCTCTGAGTTTGTTTGTGCAACGGGAGGAGTTAGCCCAGGAGACCACTGAGGTCCAGCTCGCTCTAATATCCTACAGGTGCAACTCAGGTGCAGCAACAGAGCATGCCACTGCCCCCTCTAGTGGCTGAAGTAGGAAAAGCGATCAGCGTATCTCAATTTAGAACTAGAGCAGTGGTCAGCAAACTCATTAGTCCACAGAGCCAAATATCAACAGGACAACGATTGAAATTTCCTTTGAGAGCCACATTTTTTTAAACTTAAACTTCTTCTAACGCCACTTCTTCAAAATAGACTCGCCCAGGCCGTGGTACTTTGTGGAAGAGCCACACTCAAGGGGCCAAAGGGCCTCATGTGGCTCGAGAGCCGCAGTTTGCCGACCACTGAACTAGAGGAATAACTTTCTCCACGGATCTCTACTGGCACATTCGCATGGAATGAGGTTAAAAGGCAAAGTTTGGGGACAGAAGGACACCACTGCCGTGTCAATCCAAGCTCTGGAGAATTGCAAAAATAGAGGTCTCTCCTGCATGGAAATGTTTAGCCATTCTGACATGGATTCATCAAGATACCATGCATCCATCCAATAGAAATAGAAAACTGATATAAAACACACACACACCTGCAGAAGAGTGTTAAACAGCTTCAGACAAGGGAGGATGAAAAGGAGAGAAAGGTTAGTCTTACAAATGCTATTGATCAAAGCGTACCTATTCCAGAAATGTTTATTGAGCATCTAGTGTGTGCTAGGCACTGCTTCTGATGTATAGCAGTCCAGTCCTCCTGAAGTTTATATTCTACCAGAGAACACTGGCCCTGCCTAAATACAAGTAGGTGCCATAAAGTGGAAACCTAGGCTCTTCTCCAATCTCATCACAGGGAGTCCAGACCTTGCCTTTGACCTCAGAAAAAGCCTTCCTGAGGGAAGTGAGCTGAGTTGAGAGTACCTGCAGGCACCAGGTCAGTTGTGTAGGATGGTAGTAAGCAGGCAACAGAAAGCAACATTTTTTTGTGAGAAATATTTAAAATTCTAAAACATTATTTCAATGGTGCCTTCCTCCATTCTTTGCTCTTAAGGGGCATAGATGAATAAAATACAGTCTTCTTGTTCTCACAGACATCAGTCTGTGGATGACAGAGGAGAGGGTTTGGAGCCAATAGTAGTCGGATGTCCAGAGGCCTGTGGTTACGCATCAAGGGTAATTATGGTTTTAATAGAAATGTAGAAGACGTAAAAGGCAAAATGTGTCTTAATGGCCACCATACTTTAGGAACGTAGGCTTTTCTAGACCTGCATTTGATAGTGAGCCTCCTGCAAGAGCTAGGAAGGAAGCAAGACAGACTGTGGCCTTGAAAACTTGCTGCTTCTCAGTGCCGCACCCCAAGCAGGGCACACCCTGCACTCAGAGACTATGCATAAGTGGATGAAGTTGCTTCCTAAGCCTCTCCCGCTGAATATTTTGTTTTTGCTCAGAGTGGGTAGTGCGCTGGGATACAGAGATGGGAGAAAGGGAGGAAAGGAGGAAGCTGGTGCCAGATTAATGCCTGGCACAGAGCAGGTTCCTGGGAAGTGTTGAAGGCAGACATGGTTGGATGAGTGAACAAGCAGCTCAGACTGAACTGAATCAGCACATTTATCAGAGTCTCAGACAGAGAGTGTGCTGGGAATGAAACCAGTTTAAACACACGAGAGGTCTCATCATTTAAAGGAACACTTATGATTCACGGTGGCCAACATATGGAAACAGCTCAAGTGTCCTTCAACAGATAATTGGATAAAGAAGATGCGGCACATATATACTGTGGGACACTATTTAGCCACAAGAAAAGATGACATGCTGCCATTTTCAACAACACGGATGAATCTTGAGAATATGATGCTAAGTGAAATTAGTCAGATAGAAAAAGTCAAAACCTATATGATTTCACTCAGATGTGGGATATAAAGCTGGAAGCAATAAATGAACAAATAAAACAAGCAAACAAAAATTCATAGACACAGCAGTATCGTGGTTGCCAGAAGGAAGTGGGGTGAGAGGGTAATAAAGGATAAAAGGGGTCAAATATATGGTGACAGATAATTTGATTTTAGGTGGTGGGCATATAGTGCAATATACAGATGATGTATCGTAGAAGTGTACACTTGGAAACTATATAATCTTATTAGCCAATGTCACCCCAATAAATTAGTAAGTAAATAAATACAAAGAAAAGGACCTCCCCCCAAAAAGCTCTTGTTTTTAAATGAAATGTTATTTAAAAATCTGTTTTAAAAGAAAAAAATAAAGACTAATATTCCCTTTATTTTCAAAATTAAGATTTTCTAGCTCTTTGTGTGTAGACTTCCACATTGGGTTTTCTTAAAAATGTGGTTGACATTTTAGGCTAACATTTGGTGCTTAAGTCAAACTTCAGTTCATTTACAAGAAAAGTTTTTAAAGAAGTCACCATCCTATAACAGTAAGAATTCTCTGTTGTAAATAATCAAAAATAACTCAAACTGCTTTAAGGAAGATGAGAATTCACTAAATGGTAGGTATGTCACAGAATCACAAGTAGGGTGGAAGAACCAGTTCAGGGTAATGAATTCGGTGAAAAAAGGAGGCTCTCAGTGGATAAATTACACATCCCTTTGTTAACCAGAGGCTCAGCAGAAGGGCAAAGATGCAAAGCCAGAAGGCAGAAATCCATTTTCTTCAACTGCATTAGATGCCTCCCCGAGCACTTAGGAGAGCAAACTACTTAATACGAACAGCAGGCCGAGGAGCTAAGCCTTGTAAAAGCATGCGCAGGTTTCATTTCCATTCAGGTTTTCTTGCTCTGCTCTTTCATTATATATATATTTTTTCACAACAGGAAAAAAGAAATGCCTTCCACGCTTTGTTTTGAGTAAAAGCCACATGTAAAGGTCTTAGGAGGAATTTGAGAGAGTTCTGGTTCCAGCCACTAGAAATATCTGACTCTCTTTCAGCTACAAGCACCTTGATGGGCTGGGTAAAATAGAACAAATATGCTTCTAAATCATAGCTAAGGGCATGAGAGCAAGGGAATGGCAGGAACTAGAAAGGAAAGGAAAACCCGAGAATAAGCTTGCAGGGGCAGCGGGCAGTGCCAGCGTCGGTGACCAGAGCGGCTTTGGTGTCTATATGGGAAATGACAGCGATGCCCGGGGCTCTTTTCAAATTGAGGATGACCTTCCTACAACTCCGGATTCTCAGAGCTGCCCCTGAGCAAAAGCAGAAAGCAGTGCCCCTTGCGGCAGAGCTGGGAACCACAGAGCTTGTATGAGTCGTCCTGGCTCTCCATGGGAATCCAATGCCACCCCAAGCCGAACAATTAACCCCAAAAATGGCTCCAAGTTCCTGACACCCCTCTGACCTCAGGCTGGAGCGCCCCCAAAATTGTTCCGGGGATTAGGCCTTCAACACCGGCTGTTATTTCAGGGACATATGTGCGTCATAGAGACTGTAGCCGAAACCGTTCGGCTCAGTGGATAGAATTGGTCTGCGGACTGAAAGGTCCCAGGTTCAATTCCCATCAAGAACATGTACATTGGTTGCGGGCACATTCCTGGTGTGGGATGTGCAAGAGGCAGCTGGTCGATGTCTCTCTCATTGATGTTTCTAGCTCTCTATCTCTCTCCTCTCCCTTCCTCTCTGTGAAAAAATTAATAAAACATATTTTAAAAGAGAGAGGAGAGAGAGAGAAAGAGAGAGAGAGAGAGAGAGAGAGAGAGAGAGAGAGAGAGAGAGAGGCTCTGAGTTTAGTAAATGGCATTGACCCTCTTCACTAATGTCCGTGTTCAGAATTCACCTTTGCCGTCTACTTTGAGTGAGAAGAGTCCTAACAACTTGCAGTGAAATCAGGTCTAGGGTATGATAAATGCATATGTTTGCCTCGGAATGTCTTGCACTATGAATGAGTTTATTTATCAAAACACCCTTTAAATGCTCTTTTCATATTCATTACTGATTTTTGTTACATGTTTTATCTATAGATCCATGCTCAGTCATGCTCAATAGTTGAAGTTGTACCATAAAGCATTCAAAGAGTTTCATTTACTAAGATGCTAACATGCGTTAACCAGGACTCCACTCAGCCCTGAAATATTTATTAATACACGAGTGAATTATTTATTCCCTTGTTTTATTCATTGCTTAACATCTCAGCACTTTCGACCTCCAATTTCTTGAGGAAAAAAATAACCTCCAAGTGGATTTTGCCAGGTTTACAGGGCTTAATGTCAAGAAAAAAACTTTTTCTCCAAAAGGTACGTGTTTTTAGGAAATCTGGTTTAGCTAGAATAGCTGCTCAAAGAAATATAGTCCATGTGCAAATATGTAGTGATGATGGGGAGAGGAGGGAAGAGGAAGAGAACAGACAAATGCAAATAGAATACAGATGGATGCTTAAGGATTAATAGTATGTGACTATGTTGGTTAATAAATGTAAGATGTTAAAAAAATAAATGTGGGTGGCTCATATCCATTCAAACTCTAGATTGGTTTCATACTATCATTAATGACAGGGATTTTCTAAATCGACAATTACGCATACCACATAGTCAGAGTCTATTTTCTAATTAAATGAAGGCTGGCAGATCATTTCCTCACGTCAAAGGTCAAGGGTACTTGGTGTGTGAGATTCCTAGAGTTACATGAAGCATGGAGTAAATAATAAACTTTTTGTTTTTATTCCTTATCTATATAAATCATCACTCTTTAAGCATTTGGTGGGAATAGCAATTCTGTTTCATAGCCACTGTTTGAAAGATTAGTAGATGCAAAGGAAATGGCTGGACAATTTAAAAGTCACAGCATCGGCCATGGCTGGTGTGGCTCAGTTGCTTGAGCATCATCTCACCCACCTAGAGGTCACCTTTTCCATCCTGGGTTGTGGGCTCAGTCCTCAATGTTGGGCATGCAGGAGGTAGCTAATCAATGTTTCACTCTCTCCCTCTCCCTTCTCTCTCTCTCTCACTCTTTCTCTCTCTCTCTCTCTCTCTCTCTCTCTAAATAATAATAATAATAATAATAATAATAATAAATAAAAACATCTTTTAAAAATACAAATAAAAGCCACACTATTGGTTTTTTCAAATTCTGCAACAAGTGTTTTTATTTTCCTGCTTACAAATAATTATTTTTCTGCTTACAAATGATATTTGTTTTTCTCAAGCACAACATTTATTCAGAATAAATGGCTTTCAGAATAGATTCAATGCTTCAGTTAGCTTTGACATTTGTTCAGGTCAAGTATATAAACCTGAGTCTCTTGACTCTTTTTTTTTTTTTAATATATTTTATTGACTTTTTACAGAGAGGAAGAGAGAAGGATAGAGAGCTAGAAACATCAATGAGAGAGAATCATCTATCAGCTGCCTCTTGCACAACCCCTACTGGGGATGTGCCCGCAACCAAGGTACATGCCCTTGACTGGAATCGAACCCAGGACCTTTCAGTCCGCAGGCCGACGCTCTATTCAGTGAGCCAAACCGGTTTCTGGCTGAGTCTCTTAACTCTTGATTCTATGAGTAGATCTTCCTGGGCAGAATCTCCTGCCTTATGAGACCGGGCCTTTCAAGGAACACCTTGATGTCCTCCAAACAAACAGCTGAATTAAACAGACGTTGACTGGAAAAGGGAAAGTTTAAAAAGGATTCACTGTCTCTTTCACCTTGCCTCTCTCTCCATGCCCTCACCTCCACCTGGTAAGACTCAGAATGTCCTTTTTCTTTTCTTCCTAGTAAACCCTACTCACCTTCAGAAGCAGTGCAATGTAGGCAGGCTTCTGTGACAACTCTGGTCACAGCGATCTCTCCAGATCTCACCACGTTTGCCCGCCTTGTTCTCTCCTGATATCAAACAGGACCTGTTTTGATTCCCATACTTTGACAGCTGTCTTGTCTGTCCAATGCCCTCAGAGGCAGGCACCATCTGTGTTCCATGTCATTTTTTAGTGTGTTTAAAAAATATATTTTATTGATTTTTTACAGAGAGGAAGGGAAAAGGATGGAGAGTTAGAAACTTCAATCAGCTATCTCCTGCACACCCCCCACTGGGGAGGTGCCCACAACCAAGGTACGTGCCCTTGACCGGAATCGAACATGGGACCTTTTAGTCCACAGGCTGACACTCTTATCCACTGAGCCAAACTCCATGTCATTTATATACATCCCTTCATTCTTTTCTTCTTTCCTCCCTTCCACAAACATTTACCAGCCAGCCACCTGTTTGTCATGCACTTCCCTAGACACTGGAGAAAGAGATAAATGTGTATATGCCATAGTCCCTGCCTTGGGTTCTTGTATGATTTCGCCCCTCCTATCTTACCTGCTTCATTGTAACACTTTTTTTTGAGCTCTAGACAGGTCTAAGGATACTCAGCTCACTAAATAAACTCTGTCCTCCCTTTTCTCTGTGTCTGAGAATACGGAGCCCCTCTGCTCCCATGACATCCTCCATCTGGTTTATATCTGACTAACACCTACTCGGTCCTTCTGGTCTCAGCTGAGATGATGCTAGTGCCAGGAAGCCCTCCAAAGTGAGGTGCTCTTATGCATTCCCTTGTGCTCTGCCCAACATTGCACTTTCAAAACAGAGTTATAACTGCCTACTCAACTCTGTGTGTCATTGCTATCTATTATCTGTTAGTAGAAATGTGTGTTTCTTTTGTGTATTGGGTATGAGCCATGTATACGTTTAGCTCCTGGTGCCTCGTAGGCTTTTTAAAAATACATATTCAATGAATGAATAAAGGTAAACAGGTTGCAACCCTTGCCCTTGAGGACATCACCATCTAGTGGGGGAGACAGATATGTGGTTACGCCGTCATCAAGGGGCTAAGTTTTAGAACAGATGCATCGTAAAAAGCTCATCTTGCCTGGGAATGTCAGGTCCTTCACCAAGGAGGTGATGTTGGAGCTGAGTTCTGAAGGACTGCAAAGGCAGATGCTCAGTAACCAAGTACCGTAGGATGTTCCCAGCATGCCTCTGTATGAGGACCAACAGGCACCCATGCCTCTGCATTTGCCAGACCTCTCTACATTTGTCTGTTTCCCAGCAAGGTAGTGTTTCTGGTGGGCTAGTCCCTCTCACCTCTCTGCGCTCACCACAGCGCCTCTAATTCAATAAAGCAGGTGGTACGTATCCTCCGTGGGTGTTTGGCAAATAAAACTAGCTGTTTATGGACCCTGCTTCTGCTCACATTTCAATTCTGATGTTCAGGATGGCCCGCAGCACAGTTATCATTAAGGCTGTCATTTGATTCACTTAGAGATGCTCAGTGTCCTCAAGTTCACTTCTGCCCTCCCAGCCTCTTCCTCAGGTGCCTACCTAGACACACACACACACCCACCCTTTGAGCAACTCCAACTCCCAGACCTTTTCCTTCCCAATATCTTACCAAACCTACACATTCCTGGAATGGACTTTAGAGTTCAATTTCTTCATTTTCTCTAGCCCAGTGGTCAGCAAACTGCAGCTCGAGAGCCACATGCACTCTTTGAGCTCCCAAAAGAAATCTCAATCGTTGTACTGTTGATACTTGGCTCTGTTGACTAATGAATTTGCCGACCACTGCTCTAGACCAAGACACTAAAGGTCCAGGAAGGTGACATGAATTGCCCAAGTTAATGTGACGATCTTAGCAGCCTAGCTGAGACAGACCGTAGGTCTCCTGCCTCCACGTCCATTGCTCTTTCTTTCACACGCTGCTGTCCATCTGAACACCTTCCATCTCTGACTGCTGGTCAAGAGTGGCAAGGACCTGCTGCTACTCATGCTGAGCAAGCATCTTTCTCTTTGCCATAGTGATCAGGGTTCTAACAAGGATAGATGCTGAAGAGAGTTCATGTTAACTTCCTCTCCTGATTATGTTGGTCACACCACTTTAGCTCCCAAAATCACACTTCGGCAAGCGACCCTGTCTGGGCCGGGCTGTGTACAAACCTGTTCGTTTTCTGCAATGTGCTTTCTTAGGACTGGGCAGTGAGCAACATTCACTGTCTAATCCTATATTCAAAGCCCGCGGGAAAGGCACACCTTCCCGAAACCATGGCAGCAGGACTCCAGGGTCATCCCCGGCAGCTTTACAACTTCCTGGGGGGAAGAGTGCAGATCATGAATGTGCTGTGATTTCTGTGAAGGGCATCGAAAGTCCTTCGAAACATTCATGAATGGGTCTTTTTTATACAGCTTGGACGGAAGTCAAGAACTTCACCAGCAAAACAGCCATAATGAAGCCCCAGCACAGAGATGCACGAATGCCTGAGGGCAGGACAAAGGCCAGCGTAATCAGCCAAGAGCAGTTACTTCCACAAAATGCATTTACCTGAATAGGAACTTGAGTGGCTTCCAAGAAGTGACAAGTATGCTTCCAAAAAGTGTCAGATGTCCTTTATCCATCCTGTAAAGCTGAGAGTCTAAATTTAAATTTTATTCTACTTTGGGATTGGGGTATATTTTGGAGTTTAATCAGCAGATCTGGATGATCTGAGGAAGCACTGATTTCTTTCTTTAAAATATATTTTAATGATTTTTTTTTCAGAGAGGAAGAGAGAGGGATAGAGAGCTAGAAACATCGGTGAGAGAGAAACATCGACCAGCTGCCTCCTGCACACCCCCTGCTGGGGATGTGCCCGCAACCAATGTACATGTCCTTGACAGGAATCGAACTTGGGACCTTTCAGTCCAAAGACTGATGGTCTATCCACTGAGCCAAACCGGTTTCAGCTGATTTATTTTTTTCCAGATGGAAAAAGGAAAATGGAAGGCTTGCCTTTTCTGCAAGCTTTGAATATAGAATTGCAGGTCTCTGTGCTCAAGGAACCCTACAGCACATCTCATCCAACCAGGTATTTTGTAGATGAAGAACTGCTCTCTGTTAACCTGATAACATAGGAATCCTCTATCCCAGTGGTCGGCAAATTCATTAGTCAACAGAGCCAAATATCAAAAATACAACGATTGAAATTTCTTTTGAGAACCAAATTTTTAAAACTTAAACTATCTAGGTAGGTACATTGTTATTAATTTAATTAGGGTACTTCTAAGCTGGCCTTTGCTGAAAACTCAAGGGGCCAAAGAGTCGCAGTTTGCTGACCACTGCTCTGTACTATTTTGTGAAATTCGTCCTGCTCTAGAAACAGGGATTAATGAGGAGGAACCTGGGCACTAAAGAGTATTTATATTATTGTAACAGCCCCGACAGAAATCAATGTTCTGGACTTTACCTATGTGCCTTCAGTTTATTTTATTTCCATCCCATTTTCTGTCATACAGAGTGGACAACCACTTGAGGTTTCTTTGAGAAAGCATATGAGTATCTACAGTGCTTTGCGTTAACTTTAAAGTAATTTCTTCAGTTTTTGTGTTTTAGAAAAATTATTGAAATGAACTTCAAGCGTCTGTTCAAAGACACTTACATTTCTTCATCGAAAAATTAAGTGAAGACACACTTTCTAGATGACCTTGTGACTACCCGATTGGACAATGTATGGAAAAGTACTTTAAAAAAATATAAAGTGCTTTGTAAAGAAATGGCTCTTTTTGTTTACTTTATGTACACTTTCTATTCCATTCATTCCTCCAGCAAATATTTGTGAAGCACTCTGTGCTGGATCCTATGCTAGACACTGTGGACATGAAGTGGCATTTATGAGACCCCAACTCCAGGAGTTCACAACCAAGTCTGTACCTGAGCCTGGAAACCGTCCACCCCCACCCTCACCCCCAATAAAACAGTAAAAAACTAGGCAAGGTTCCCTGCTACGTCCTGTCACATCACTTAGTACTTCTTTCTTTAGCATTATAGACTAAATCGTGGTGTTTTTTTTGTTTGTTTTTTGTTTTTTCCATTTCGGATAGTTAAATAATTCATGAATTGCTGACTACCTGTGCCAGTTGCTAGAATTTTAAATGGGAACAAGTGCTTAATCTTTTTTATTCTCTGCTCTGTACTGGAATGGAAACAGGGAGCAATGCACAGTTGCTGAATGGGTGGATGGGTGAATGAATGGGAAATCCAATGCAGGTCCCAAGCGTAAGCCAGTGACGGTGTAACACGCAGTACTGTATGGGGTGTGCATAGCACCCTGGGAATTTGCAGGGGGCGCATTTCAAGCTAGGAAGAGAAATCTATCTTTGCAAAATCTACCTTTACAGACACTTGCATGCTACCCTCGCCCACCGGCCTGCCTCTGGTTTCACAGGGATTGTCCTCTGCAACTGTCAGGATCTTGCCTACAGCAAAGCCCTCATAAGATCGCTTCAGCAGCCGAAACCGGTTTGGCTCAGTGGATAGAGTGTCGGCCTGCCGACTGAAGGGTCCCACGACCGATTCCAGTCAAGGGCATGTACCTTGGTTGCAGGCACGACCCCGGTGGGGAGTGTGCAGGAGGCAGCTGATCCATGATTCTCTCTCATCGATGTTTCTAACTCTCTATTCCTCTCTGTAAAAAAATAAACAAAATATACTAAAAAAAAAAAAGATCGCTTCAGTGACAGGGGACAACAGCCAGAATTAGCCAGAATGAATAAAGGGGTTCGATCCGGGGAGGAGCACGCGCACCGAGTCGGTGCCAGGCCTCCACGTCGGCGTGGGACCCCGGGGCCGCCGCCGGTCACGTGACGCGGACCTGGCGTGCCGGGGCGTTCTGCGCCTGCGCAGTGCGGGAGGGGGCGGGGCAGCCGCGTGCGCTGACAGCTTCCGGTGTGGTGCCCCCGCCCCTGCGTGGCAGCAGCTCTGGGGCTCGGCGGCGGCGGCGGCGGCGGCCACCGCGGGGCGGCGGCGGGGGGCAGGGGGCAGGGCGTGGTCGGGTCGGTCAGGTGAGTGCCCGGCGGGGCGGCCGGGAGCCATGGCCTGCTCCGTGGTCCAGTTCTGCCACTTCCAGGACCTGCAGGCCGCCCGCGACTTCCTCTTCCCTCAGCTGCGGGAGGAGACCCCCCTCGGCGCCCTGCGGAGGGACCCCAGTAAGTGCCCCCTGCCCCCGGGCTCCCTCCCTCTGCCCCGCGCCCTGCCCTCTCCTCTCCTCCCCGCGGGGACCCCTGCCCGGCGCGCCCCCACGTCCCCTCCGCCCGCCCGGCGGCGTGGGGGTCGCCTGCCTGTCGCCCGGTGTCTCCTACACACATCGCCGTCTGCCCCCAGCCTCGTCCTGCCTCCTCGGGGCTCCGTCCGGCCCGGCCCCCAGCCCCCAGCCCCCACCCCTGGCGAGTGTCCTCTCCATCGCCCCCGCCTGCCTGCCTGCCCACCCGGTGTGCCCCGCGCCTGATGACAGCTGTCGGCGCTACAACCCGATACCGCCTCACCCCCGGCTCCCTCTGGGTCCGGCTCCCCCATCCCTGGATCCGGATCCCCCCTCCCTGGGTCCGGCTCCCCCATCCCTGGGTCCGGCTCTCCCCTCCCTGGGTCCTGCTCCCCCATCCCTGGCTCCCCCAATCCTAGGTCTGGCTCCCCCTTCCCTGGATCCGGCTGTGTCTCTCCCCCCCCCCCCCCCCCGCCCCTCCCGGGTCCTGCTCTTCCCTCCCTGGGTCCTGCTCCCCCATCCCTGGCTCCCCCAATCCTAGGTCTGGCTCCCCCTTCCCTGGATCCGGCTACCCCCCCTCCCCCCCCCGGGTCCTGCTCTCCCCTCCCTGGGTCCCGCTCCCCCATTCCTGGATCCGGCTCCTCCATCCCCGAATTCGGCTCTCCCCTCCCTGGGTCCCGCTTCTCCACCCTGGGTCCCGCTTCTCCACCCTGGGTCCTGCTCCTCCATCCCTGGCTCCCCCAATCCTAGGTCTGGCTCCCCCTTCCCTGGGTCCCCGGCCTTCTGTTATTCCCCCTTCCAGAAGTGTTTATCTTCCCCCTCTTCTCCCAGCCCTCCTCACCCCCACCTTCAGATGTAGAGACCAAATGGCTGATTGACAAGTGAATGGCTCCTAAGGTGTGAGTAAGCGGCTCCTAAATCAGGGTAATAGCCTGTCAGGGAGGGAGCGAGAACCCACAGCAAGCACTAAAACCGCATGTAGCGTGGCATTCCCAGGTACTTCATTGATAGGGGAGGCCTCCCACCATTATTATCACCAAAGAGCAGGCAGCCTTTGCCCGCGTCAGGTCAGGTCCCAAGGCAGGTTTGTGAGTCACTGCCCGGCTCCTCGGCGTGTCCTCCGTGCCTCCTATGGAAAGAAAGGGCGTGTGTTGTGTGTTTTGTGTTGTGTTTTCTTCCCATTTCCAACCGGAAGTAGCACTTTGGGCTTGGCAGCAAGCGCCTGCTGTCACTTTGAGCTGTGCTGGGATGGTGATCAAAGGCCCACCAAATAAACCCTACACCCCCCCCCCCTTTTTTTTTTAATTTCCAGGCTATCAAATCAAAACTGTCTGAGTACTTATTCTAGCGCTACAAATCCAACAAGGTTGGTGGTCTCTGTCCTCTTGGCGCTAATAATTTCCTGGGACAGATACACTGGCAGCTACCATGCAGCGCAAGTGAGCTATGTGCATGGATGAATATACTTATAAATGCACACCTACTGTATTTTTATGAGGCCCTTGGGACACTTCCTGAAGTGGGAATATGGACGCCTACCTTTGAAGTAGCAGTTCGATGAGTAAGGGAGAGGTAATGACATGTGTGGAGGAAGGATGGCTGAAATAAATGACAGGGCATTTGAGAACTAAGAAAACCTAGAAGAGGAGAATGGGAGGGACTGGGGGGGGGGGGGGGGGTTGTGGGGGGGAGGACTGTGAAGGTAACAGGAAGGGAGCTGGATCATGAGAAGCCTCCCGGAAGTAGTGGGATGCCTCCGAAAGGTAGGCAGAGAAGCGACATGCGTGGATGGTCACATTGGAACTTGATGTAGTCAGCGAAGTTTTTGAATCGCTATGACATACTTCCACAGCCATGGGCAGGAGAGGTCGGAAGTTGAGTTGGTTGGGATTCTATTCCAATAATCCATGCAAGAAGTGATGGGAGCTTGAACCAAAGCTGCCTGAGCAGGACTTGAGAGGAAGGGCTGGATTAGAGAGCATGAAGGAAGTAGAATCTGCAGGACCTGGTGATGGGGTTATAGCCCATGAGTGAGAGGAAGTTGAGAATGCCTCTGGGCTTTTGACTTGAGCAAGGGAATATAATGAGAGAAGGAAGGAGGTAAGTTTTGGACCTTCTGCATTTTAAATGTTGTGGTACGCCCAAGTAAGGGGTCCAGTCCAACACCAGATATAGAGGTCAAAAGCTTAGTAAGGACTCCTGGCTCAGAGATGTTGAGAGTTAGCAGAGTCTGATGAGTTTCAAGGTTTATGCATACAGCCATGTCCCGTTAGGACCCAATGGTTAGGTGGTCATGTTGTTCTGTGAACAGCATAGAGTGTACATACACACATCTGGGTGGTACAGCCTGCTACTTTAACTGTATGTGCCATATTTCATACGACTGGCAGCACCACAAACACTGAGTAAGGCGTTGTACTGTGAGGTTAAGATGGCCACAAAGTCACTAGACAGCGAGGATTCTTCAGCTCCGTTACAGTTTTACAGAACACCATCATACATGTGGTCCATCATTGGCGGAAATATCTTTTGCAGTGGGTGGCTGCTTAGTTGACTTGAACTGAGTACTCAAGTTTGAGTTGGGTGGGGGTTACTTGGAAGAAGACTGAGCAAGAATAAGAGAGAGGGAAAGTAGGTGAGCTGAATGCCCCAGCAGCTGATGGAGGAGAGAAATGGATGAGAGGTCAGAGCAGTCAGCTGTTGCAAATGCAGCAGAGGTGAGCTGAGGTAAGGATAGAGACGTGCTTGTTGGTCTGGGGAAGATGGAGGTGACTGGGGTTTAGGACAGGAAAGGAGGTGGCAGAAAGTATATTTGCAGGATAACGAGGAGATACAAAAGGAAGTTGACTACTTCAAGGAGCCGAGGTGTGAAGGAGAGTAGACACGGGCCTATAGATGGGACGCAGAGAAAAATAACACAGTCTCTTTAGCTCACTCCCTTAATCCCAGCCACCATCTTGCTCTCACCTGGACAATGGCACCTGTCTTCTACCAGATTTGCCTGCTTGCACTCCTGGTTTCTTGTAACTAGTTCTCAAAGGCAGACAGAGTGAGTTCTCAGACATCGTTTAGATGGTAACATTCCCCTCTTTAGAAATCTCTGTGCTTCCGATTGCACTTACATATAAAATCCAACATTCTTGCCTGGCTTACAAGACCTCTGAGGCCCCGCCTCCTGCCACTTCCCGCACCTTGTGCTCCTCTCCCTTATTTCTTATGCTTCAAACATACTCTGTGTTGTTAAACCAGCCAAGCGTATTGGCACAAGCGGCCTCTGCCCTTGCCCTTTTCTCTGCCTTGGATGCTCCTTGCAGGTCTTTGCATGCCAGCTGCATCTTGTCATGCAAGTCTCAGCTCAAATGTCAACATCTCCATGAGGCCCTCTCTGCCATCAAATCTAAAGTAGTCACTCCTGCTCCCTCGGTCTCATTTGCTGCTCTCAATCATGTCATCTTGCTTGTTCCTGTCGAGTGTGGCAGTCTCTAGCCATATCAGGCTGTTGAGCCTTTGAAAGGTGGCAAGGGAACTATATTTTTAATTTTATTTACTTTACATAGCCCCATGTGGCTGTTGGCTGCCATACTGCATGGCACGGTTGTAGGTGCTAAAAGTTAGGCACGTACAATCTGAATAGTGGTCCAAGGTCACACAGCAAAGTGGTGTAGCCTTATAACTCAATCAAGGTAGTTGGGGATGTAATCATACCCCACACATCTAGGTTAATTTGCCTATGAGTTTGAAGATAATCAATTTATTACCCTTTTAAATCAAATTCTTAGGTTTGTGTTTGTTGGTATTATTATGGCTGACATCAGTTTAGGTAGAAAGTACCATATTTTTCGGACCATAAGACGCACTTTTTTCCCCCCAGAAGTGGGGGGAAAAAGTCCCTGCATCTTATGGTCCAAATATAGCCTACACATATACTTTAAAAAAAAAGTTTTTTTACTTGCCCAGCTCTGAAATGGTTCTAAATGCTGCTGTTTACTTTACAGGGTTGATTACATGTGTTTATGACTGTGATGTTGGGTTTTAATGCACATAAAATATTTTAGGACACTATTTGTTTCAGAATCTTTTTTTCTTCATTTCCCTTCTCTAAAAACTGGTGCATCTTATGGTCCAGAGCGTCTTATGGCCCGAAAAATACGGTAAATGGAGAAAGAACCTCTCACCCAGTGAGCCCCTTTGCCAAGACTATATTTTATAGTGCAAATGGTGCTTTAATTTATAAATAAAAACCAGGGAAATGGCTTGCCCTGCTGCAGAGAGTTTACTTGGAATTCTGGGAAAGGCTAGGGCCTTGGATTTCAGTAATCCCTCCGAGCCATCTTTTGCAAAACATCAGGTTTTGTAAAGAGCTCTATTAAAAAAAAAATTGAACCTAAATTTTTGTGAGGGTGAAATCTATAGAGTAATAATGAAGTTAGTTGAGGGGGGTAAATAGTACCTGTCTTGCTCTGGGTGGTTTGGCTCAGTGGATAGAGCATCGGCCTGTAGAATGAAGGGTCCCGGGTTCGATTCCAGTCAAGGACACATGCTCTATCCCCAAGATTGTGCAGGTGGCAGCCGACCAGTGATTCGCTCTCATCTTTGATGTTACTCTCCCTCTCCCTTCCTCTATGAAATCAATAAAAAATACATTTTAAAAACATAGTACCTGCCTTAAATTGCTGATGGTGTTTGACTTTGATTTTCTCCACTTTATTATTGTTATAAGTGATTACTTTACTGGGAAGCAGAAATCATGAGATTATTTCTTTTCCTAGCTCACATCGTTTTAATTTCTTATCTCAGCTAATGTCTAGAGTATCCGAAAGAGAACTTACTTGTCATGAACTATTGGTCCTAGATAAGTGATAATTTGGGAGGCTTATCAATTGGGTTAATAATTCTTTTATTTTAATGTGAGCAGCTGCCATAGACATAGCGCTAGCTGGTACCTGGGTATCTGAGTTATCAGAGAATAGCAACATGATGTGGTTACCTTTTATCTTCAGTTATAAAATGAGGCTGTCCTCTGTCGCTTTAAAGCAGACATCAAACCCTACTGTTTTCCCAGTGATTTACGTTAGTGATAATCTATCATAATTGCTGGTATTTGAAGGATTTAAGGGAAGCTTTCTCATAGGGACAGTAGTTGAATATTAGGATGGGTTTAATAAGAAAGATGTTGAATTGGCTTCGTTAGAATATTCAGAATTAGCCTTAGCTGGCAGTATTCACATACCTTCAACTACATTTCATAGTGGCACACCCTCCCTCGCCTGATTAGCTAGGCTTGTCTTTGCTGCTTCGGATGCAATAAATCAGTAACATAAGTATGAGGTTGTAGGAAATGATTATGAGAGATATATAAGTTCTTTCTAACAAATTATTGCCCTTCCTTTGAAAACCAAATAATACAACAGAAAAGAGGGCATATTAAAGTTCTTCAAGTCTGTTTTATTGTTTTTGTTAAGTCAGAAGATTTCACATTTTGGGGCAAAGGGAGCATATTTAATAAACCTCTTTCTGCCTAAAGATATTTTCAATTCTGTCACTTTGTGAATTGGCTATCAGAACATGTGTTCTTATGGGATGTATATGAGTCACATATTTGACAATATGAGTCATTAGAATTCTAGAACGGAAAGGGACCTTACAAATCCAGTCTGATTTAATCATGGGATTTGAAAGAGCTAAATCCCAGCTGTTGAAAATGGGATGGCCTCGTCATTTTAGATTGCTACACATTTTTATGTGCTGAAAGAAAATGCTAATATGAAATTTAGTTTATCCTTTCCATCTCCTTAGAAATAGAAAAATATTAATAATTCGGGGGCATAGGCAATCCAGAAGCAGATTCTCCATGATTTTAGTCTATTCTTTTCTTTTCTTTTTCTTTTTTAACTTTGTAGTGCTACATGATACTTTCCTAATCATGGCCTGGAAGGCCCAACTAAATGTTATTGGATCCCCTGAATTTTTTTTATTTTTATTGATGTTTTACAGAGAGGAAGGGAGAGAGATAGAGAGCTAGAAACACTGACCAGCTGCCTCTTGCACACCCCCTATCGGGGATGTGCCTGCAACCAACGTGTATGCCCCTGACCGGAATCGAACCTGGGACCTTTCAGTTTGCAGACCGACTCTCTACCACTGAGCCAAACTGGTTTCGGTGATCCCCTGAATTATTTACAAGCCATATTTTCTAGAGGTTCTTCCTCTTTATAGAAACAAGTATATAATCCCTCTTTTTCTTGTCTCCGGAAGAACGGAAATGAATTTGCCTCCGTGCTAATAAGCTCTTTCATTAGGCCATAGGGATTAAATTAAGTTTTTCTTTTCCTAACATTTAATGATTTCAGCGTCTCATTTAGTTCTCGATCTTGACATCCTCATATTGGAAAAAGCAAATGCTGTCAAATTAATTGCCCACTTCTAGAATTCAATTTCCTTTCCAGCGTCAGGTTCTTACTATATGACAAACATACAGGCAGTTTATGAGTTTTATGAGGACAGACTGTTCAGAAGCAAATCAGAATAATGTACTTTTGGAATTAAAAATCGTTATAGAAAGCAGAAGTTGAATTTCTTAT
Organism: Pipistrellus kuhlii; assembly: GCF_014108245.1. Classification (NCBI taxonomy): domain Eukaryota; kingdom Metazoa; phylum Chordata; class Mammalia; order Chiroptera; family Vespertilionidae; genus Pipistrellus; species Pipistrellus kuhlii. The sequence goes on from NW_023425524.1 coordinate 2,923,358, forward strand.
TTAAGCTTTTGTTGGTAGAATAACTCATTCATTGGAAATAACCCTAAAAAAGACATCAGTAATTTTTTTTTTTTTTTGATGGTTGATAAAATGTGTTTTCTCGGTGTGAAGGGTTCAGTGAGTATATCATTTATCAAGGGAGAGACCGAACAGTTTTTTCATGCTAGTGTAATCTGATCTATTCAGGGAAAAACTTCTCTCCAGAAGGAGGTGTAGTTACATTTTATATTTTGAAGTTATTGGTTTCATTTATTCAGGCAAAACATTTAACTTGATACGGGTAAGAACAAGGGTTTATGCTTATGTTACCAATTATTCTAATCTTCTTTAGTGCTGGGTACAAAAAAGTTAAGGACTGAAAAGACAAGTTACTAGTCAGTGAGGAGGTAGGTAGTTGCTTTTTGTTAATTCTCTTTTATTCAAAAATAGAGTAAGTATGATTTAAGATGTGGTATAACATCAAAGAGAAGGGTATTCAGCAAAGGAGTTGGACTAACAAAATATTTTAAGTGGACAGTCTTCTTACTTCAAATTAATCTTCAATACATCCTTGATTTTGGGTGAATTTCAAGGAAAGATGGCTAGAATATGAAAAGATTAGGTATGTGTGTGTATAAGTGTTGGCACACACACAGTATACCCACTCCCTGCCCTCCAAGGCTTAATCGTTAGTTGTATAGACAGGCATCTATATTTATGAAAAATCAGACAGGTTGACAATTCAACAGATGACCCACGCAGTTTGTAATTAAGTCCTGGGGGGAAAAAAATACAGCCAAATGCTGTGGTTTCACAAGAAAGATCATTGGTGGATGCCAAGCAAACTTCCTAAAGGATTCCTCTGAGCCTTTGAGTAAAAGCCGAATCTGGAGAGGTAGACACAGTGTGTGTGAGGCAGAGGCAGAGAAGGAGGAATCGAGGATGTTGTATTTGGAGAATGGTCATTTTATCAGCACTTAAGAGTGTCTCCGAGTGCTTTGTGTATATTAACTGTACATATGAGTAGATACAATTACTAACTCCATTTTGCTGAAGAGGAAGCCAAGGCAGTAAGAGATTAATTAAATGGTCCAAAGTCATATAACTCCTTAGGAGTAAAGGTGGTTATCCAAGCCAGGTAGCCAGAGACCTAACAGTTAACTCGATAAGGGTAAGAACTGGGCTGTGTTTCTCACACTGTAGCCACCACCACGGTGCTGGCAAGCCCTTGAAATGTGACTAGCCCAGACTGAGGTGTGCCCTAAGTGTCAAGTACACATCAGACTACGAAGCCTAAGAGTGGAATACACAGAAAATAATATCATGAGCCATTGAACATAGATTGCATATTCAAACGATAATACTTTCACTATTAACGTCACATAAAATACTATTACAACTAATTTCACCTAGTTTTCAAATACAGCTGCTAGTAAATTTTAAATTACTTGTGTGGCTCGCATGGTATTTTTCTTGGCTAGTGCTGCTAACGCCTGCCCACCAGTGAGGGAAGAGTCCAAGTGGAGAAAAAGAAAGAAGGGTGATGGATGGTCGGAAAAGGATGTGTAGGATCAGATTTTATTGGGATTCAAGTTTATCTTGGAAGCTAGCAATCTGCCTCTGATTTGTGGGTGGGGCCAACCCTGAAACTTCAGTCATCCCTCATTCATTACTTTGATCTCATCCTTGATGAGGTCTTAGGACTGCCTGGAGAAGGAGGGGGATCAGCAGAAGAGACCAGCTCTGGTTGTATGAAGGCAGTGCGTGTGAATGCCATTTTCTTAATTTTCTGCTCGGTTCTGTTGATTTGAACTTCAGCCGCCTGCAAAAGAGGGTCAAATGATTTTAACGGAAGTCAGGAGACTGCAGACATTCTGTCACTGGCATTGCACAGAAATAGCTACAAAGGCAGTGCACAGTTTGCAGACGGATGGATGCTTTAAATTGTTTCCCATTGTTAAAACGATTAGAATTTGGAGTGCATTTTCTTACAGTATTATAAAGAGGCTTGGGATTCTAGGGTGGCCTTCAAAAACATCTCGAGGCTGCCCGAGTGATAGCTTTGTTTCACCTTCCTTTAACCTCTGTTTGTGCTTGGAAAATGTATTCTTGTGACAGTGAGAGATGCCTGATTAAATTCTTTCCCGCTTAATAGAAACTCCCCCGCCAGGGGCCATGGAGAAATGGCTAGGCCGTCATAAACACAGATAGCTTGTATAAAAGAAAGCATTTTTTTTCCAAGGATGTGTTGAATTGTGGCATATAGAGATTTTGGGTCTCTGCAGGGGCAGGAAGTCCAATTTGCTGTGTTCTGTTTGATCGGATGAGTCATCTGTGAATTGAGTCAGGTACTCTTTATGCCAGGATGGAGGAGAAATAACACAGTCTCCATGGCTTGGTTTTGTACAGCATTCAACAGAGGTCATGTGCACAGACTAATCTGTTGGAAGGCTTATTTGCTTTTGTATTGCCAGCATTTAGCTCAGTCTCAAGACAAAAAAGATGCTTTGTTTTTTTTATTTTATATTTTTTTATTAAATTATTATTTTTGTACATATACCAATGCCCCCCCCCCCGTACATACCCTCCCTCCCCAGAGTTTTGTGTCCATTGGTTGTACTTATATGCATGTATACAAGTCCTTCGGTTGATCTCTTATCTCCCCCAGATCTCCCCAACCTCCCTGCTGTAATTTGACAGTCTGCTTGTTGCTTTACTGTCTCTATATCTATCTTTTGGTTCTTCAGTTTATAATGTTCTTTATCATCCATAAATAAGTGAGGTCATGTGGTGTCTCTCTTTCATTGACTGGCTTGTTTCACTGAGCATGATGTTCTCCAATTCCATCCGGGTTGCTGCAAACGATGAGAATTTTTTCTTTCTTTTTTTCCTTTCTTTTTTTTCTTTCTTTTTTATGGCTGCATAATATTCCATTGTGTAAATGTACCATAGTTTTTGGATCCAATCATCTGCTGATGGGCACCTAGGCTGTTTACAAATCCTAGATGCTATGTTTCTTGGATGGATGAATGGCTAGCTGACCTTCATCAAGTGCTGTAAATTCTGCATGGTTTTCAAAGATAGTGGTAGTTTGATAAATCCATTATTTTCACAACAATGTAAAAATTGGATTTCAGGGTGATAAACTTTGCTGGTTACTTTGCTTTCTCATACCAGAGCCAGTGAGTTTTCTCAAACGGTGTAAACGGATGGCCTAGTTGCCACTGGCCCCACAATAAGGCAGTTGTTTTCAGTGCAATGGAAAAATTAGCAGAATAGAGAGATTACCTAACCGAATTAGGTTGCCAGAGAACAAACTGTAATTTTCCAAGGCACACACACACAAAAAGACTCCAAATCTCAATCTCCAGGAAATGTTTCTATATTAAAACAATAACCATTCTTACTTTCGACCTTAACAGCAAGTCCCCCCTTCCTTCCTCCTTCCTCCTTCCTTCCTTCCTCCTTCCTTCCTTCCTTCCTTCCTTCCTTCCTTCTTCCTTCCTTCCTTCCTTTCTTTCTTTCTTTCTTTCTTTTCTTTCTTCTTTCTTTCTTCTTCTTTCTTCTTTCTTTCTTTCCTTCCTTCCTTCCTTCCTTCCTTCCTTCCTTCTTTCTTTCTTTCTTTCTTTCTTTCTCTTTCTTTTTTAATATATTTTATTGATTTTTTTACAGAGAGGAAGAGAGAGGGATAGAGAGTTAGAAACATCGATGAGAGAGAATCATCCATCAGCTGCTTCTTGCACACCCCCTACTGGGGATGTGCCCCCAACCCAGGTACATGCCCTTGACGGGAATCGAACCCGGGACCTTTCAGTCAGCAGGCCACGCTCTATTCACTGAGCCAAACCGGTTTCGGCTCCTGGCCACTTTTTAAGGACTTAGTTTAGGATGACTCCTCACTATGTTTTTTCATCTCTCTCCCTGCCTCGTCTGAGTCCCCATAGTAGTCAGTTACAACACTCAGTGTGTATTATAATTATATGTTTGTCCCCCACACTAACTACACTACAGATTCTTTAAAGAACATGTTTGTATTTGGCTCTGTTCCTGCTGCCCATGGTATTTAGCAGAACATTTGTTAAACTGCTTAAGGGACATGTATTTGGAAACCTTTTGTAAATTGTACGGCGTTAATCAGAAGACAGTGCTCCTTGAGGACTTAATATATACCTAGCAATGTGTATTCAGAACCAGTTACTTGGTATTTAAATCCCAGAGATCTAAGAGGATATTATTACCATGAAGCTAATTGAACACTGATTCCATATACTAGACTGTAACATTTTTTGCCATCTAGACCTAGTCAATTTTAGCAACTTGTAAAACCTCATAGATGGGAAAGATCTATTTCCTTCCTACCGTAGGCATACTAAATATCAGGTTCAGTCCATCTTTTCCATTGATTCTTCCCTTCAGATCCTTAAATCTGGTCCGTTTCAATACAGTATTTTGTTCATATTTTATAGTGTTGTAATGGCTAAATCTTGAGGACTAGCACTGCCAGCTTACATGACAGGCATTGAGGACATTAGTATGCGACATGGTTTTCATTATATAACAGCCCTACTAGATGTAGATACTGTTATTTTCCAAGCTTTTACAACAAGAGAACTAAAGCTTATCGATGTGGGTAACTTGCCCTAGATCACAGAGATGGTAAATGCTGGATCCAGGCTAAGAACCTAGGAAATCTGATTCTGGGGTCTAAATTTATAATTCATCTATTGTTTGACTCAGAATAGATGATTTTAAAAAATGATAGTTTTATTCATTCTTTCTGATAGGATACCATAAGAGATAAATGCAAAAATATTATATAAAAACATGAAACATGAACAATATAAGGAATCATACTCTCCAAACCTATATGGGATTTTTAATCCCTTGTGACAGTGTTTGTTGAATATCTTATTTTAATCCACGAAAATGTTCTCATGTGTCAGAAATCACAGAATATCAGAAAAAGGTGGAAAATAGTGGATCTGTCATTTCAATATTTAGTTTTCACTGATACCTTGTCTTATAAAAAATAACTCACTTTTTAAGACATCTATGTAAAATTTTAGGTGTTTTTGTCCGTGTGTATATTTAATTTGTCTAATGTCTTAAGTAACAAATGCTGTCATTTTGAGATTTCTTTTTTTTAAGTCACCATTTCAGTTTGGTTTAAATGTGGAGAAACTTGATGTCCAGTATCTTAAGATCCAAATAACATGCACCGTTATATTATGACATAGATTTGGAAATTTAGGACATAAGTTTCCTGGTTATTATTACATAAGCAACATCCTGATACAATACAGTTCACTATATGTCAGCATTATATTTATATACTGTACATCTATATGATGTTTACTGTATATCAGGGCTTGTCTTTATTATGTTTAGAGAAAATGTTTTAAAAGACTTTAAGCTCTGCATTTCCTGTAAATACTTTTCATCTGTTTTAAAACAGGTAAATCAACAAACTGGGAAGACGATGGGTGGGGAGCATGGGAGGAAACGGAGCCAGCACTTCAGGAACCCGTGAGTCTTTCTCAGTGTGTGCATGCTCTCTGACAATGGCCTTTTTCCTTCTGTAGTGATGGTGACACATTGCAGTGTTAGGTTGACATTTTAAAATCTTTGTCAAGAGCATTTTTGTGCTTAACTGTACTAAGTAGATACGTGTTGTGTTATTTCCAGTACTGTCTGTGACTATGAGCCATTCCAAAGGCGTAGCCAGCTCCAAAGACAGAACAAGAATAAGAGCAAATTTTGGCCCATGTATGAAATGCAAAAGTACATGCGGTAGCTAAGATGTAGCCACCTAATCAGAATGGAAACAGGTAGCAAACTCAACACCTACCTTCCCTGCATGTCTCGTTATTGACTTTAAGGGCTTATAAAGGTGGGCATTTTGCCATAGCTTTATGCTGATAGAGAGATTGAATGAATGAGCAAACAGAATTCTGTTAAAATGAGATCAGAGTATACATACAACTTAAAAATAAATAGTAATAGAATCGATCCTACTTGCATTGCCAATGGAAGTAAAACCGTAAGTTACTGAATTATCATTAAGTTCCTTTAAAATTAGGAGGGAAAATTGTTTTAAAAATTGAAATTGTAGGTTTATGTAACTAACGGTGCTTGTAAATTTTGTTCATTGAGTCACCTGTAATCAGGTTAGTAATGAAATTTAGAAAGAGCCTCTTGCCTTGCCCTACTTTATTTTTTTTTCAGACAGATTTTTTTTTTATTGTTTAAAATATTACATTAGGCCACATTTAAATAAAATTATACATTCTCTCCCCAAGCCCCAACAGGAGTTATGCTTGTAGCCAATGGGTGCATTTAATGTTACTTTAGTAATTGGTAGGGCTAGACTTTGTGGAAAGCCGAGGTAATCCTGGGTGGTGCTGTTTTGTTTTGTTTTTTAATTTCATGCTTCTCTTGGGAAATTAGCTAGCTTGTCCAATGATGGTGTTGTTGAACAATCAGTCCCCTCCAGGGAGCAGTATCGGTGACTGTGGGTCCCATTACTATGGGGGAAGTGTTCCGAAAACCGAACCGGTAGGCAGATGCCTTGATGGTACAAAGCAATCCGATGAGCTTGCATCTTGTCGGTGCCCCATTTTTTTCTGGTGCTCACCGATCATTCTCCTCTGGGCTTTCCAGCCTGCTCTCCAGCCTCAGCTTTCTTGACAAGTTGGAAATCCAGCTTTGTTGTTCGTTATGTAAGCAAATGAGTTCAACACTAGTTCACTGGGACCCGGACTGGCGAGGGGATTTCCTCATCTCGGCTGTTCCAGGATGTTGGTGGTGTTACTTGGACTTAGACTGGAAACATCTAAAACATCTGACATGGGACAGACCCACACTCTTGTATTATTTATTAGTTATTGTATTATTTGTCTTCTTCTGTAACCTATAATACTTCTGTGAACCCCTGTATGTACTGAGCTGCCGTTTGGTTTAGAAAAAGGGGGAAAGGTAATAAATGTATTTACTTGCATGTGCAGAAAGCCTCTCTGGAAATACACCCGGATCTGATTGTGTGGGTTGTCTGTACAGTGAGCAGGGCAGCTGGAGTACAGGAGTATGAGAGGGACCTTCCAGAGCATACATTTGAAGATCTGTTGATTTTTTTTCACTCTGGGAATTGACCTACGCATGAATAATTTCTCATTTGAAAAAATGAAAAAAACCTTTCAGGTCAAGTAAAAAGAAAAAAGTGTCAGATGTAGCAAATAGTTCACAGATCCTACAGCCGTAATTATCAGACAGCTCTTTTTTGCTATCTGGCTATAGACAGCCTGGCTTTCTCTGGTATAGGATTATTACTGCATTTTCTAATAGTCATTTTCGGAGTGGCCCTTATGTGGTATTCTTTTCATGTCTTGCTGGTTTATATTTGTTTGCATTAAAAATTTTTTGCATTAATATTCAAAGCTGAGGTATGTATGCAGTGGATATTTTGCTGGACACCTTTAACATGTTTTGATAAGAAATATTATTGAGACTTTATAAAAATAATTGGGAAGATTTCCTTTCCCTTTTTTCTCCCCCTCACCCTTCAGCATGGACAAGCTAAATTGAAATACTCTCGATATTTTTTGCATATACAGTCTTGGCAATTTTACCCACAGGAAGAAGAAGGAAATACTTGCAAAACACAAAAAACTTCCTGGCTTCAGGATTGCATTTTATCCTTATCACCAACCAATGATCTTATGGTGATAGCCCGGGAGCAGAAAGCTGTATTTCTAGTGCGTGAGTATCTGTTATTTTCCAGTGGCCTTAATTTTAATGCATAGACTAGAACGGAATATGTATTAAAAACAAAATATGTTATTTCTATTGGGTGCATTATATGGTGGCATTCAAAAGTTTATGTGATACACTGAGTGGCCAGATTATCATGATCTCTGGATGCATAATAATCTGGCCATTCAGTATATACCCTATATAATAAAAGGCTAATATGCAAATTGTCCCTTTGACCAGGAGTTCAACCAGCAGGCAGGCCAGCCAACTGCCCATGTCTCCTCCCCAGGCTGGCTGGACCCCATCCATGCACAAATTCATGCACCGGGCCTCTAAAAAAAAAAAAAAATATATATATATATACACACACACACACACACACACACACACACACACACACACACACACTGAGTGACCAGATTATTATGTGTTCAGAGATCATAATAATCTGGCCACTCAGTGTATATTGTATAAAACTTTGTATTTCCTTTTTTTATATTTCTTTGTCTTTTTTTTCCTTTTCTGTTTTTTTCCCCCATCTCAGTTGTTCTTTCTTGGCTGCACACACTTTAGCCATCTCTCTGTGGCACTTTGGAGACATTGCTGGGCATTGCCCAGTCTTTGCCAGGGCAGCCAGAGCTCAGAGGGCCACTGACCCTTTTCAGTAATAACAAGAGCAAGGAGATCGTCAACTAGTATTAAAAACTCACAGTACTGCCATTTCCTATTTGGGGCATAAGTTTTCAGCTCATGATGTTTGCTGAAGGTTAAAATTATGGTTTGGGCCCTCACTGGTTTGGCTCAGTGGATAGAGCGTCAGCCTGCGGACTGAAGGGTCCCAGGTTTGATTCCGGTCAAGAGCATGTACCTTGGTTGTAAGCACATCCCCAGTGGGAGGTGTGCAGGAGGTGGCTGATCGATGTTTCTCTCTCATCAATGTTTCTAACTCTCTATTCCTTTCCCTTCCTCTATGTAAAAAAATTATTAAATATAAGGAAAAAAATTTATGGTTTGGGTATACAGAGCATAGGAAAATCTCACTGATCAAGATAAGATCCTATGTTGAATGGCTGTGGGATGACCTTATAAAGCAGATTTACCCTCCGGTAGCATAAATCTAATAGGAATTATTTTTTTTTGTCATCTAAAGATAAATGTAGTTTTATACATAAAATAGGTTGGGTATATATGAATTAATAACTTTATTATATGGATTTAATTGGAGGAAGGAGAGACGAAGGGTAGAGTTTTATAAATACCTTATTAAAATTTTTGGACATTCTCTTATATTTATGACCCAAATCTGTTAATACAGAACTATTAAATTTTGTACTCATCCTTCTAAAGGGAAAGAGTGAAATTTATAAATTACTGTTTTAGTATATTATAGTAATTTTATATGATAACTTAATTTTTTCAGCAAAATGGAAATATAGTGATAAAGGAAAGGAAGAAATGCAATTTGCTGTTGGTTGGAGTGGCTCTTTAAATGTCGAAGAAGGGTAGGTACCGATTAATTTTTTGCCTCTGTGTGTGTTAAATGCGTATATGAAATTGTTTGAATTGTAAGCTCATCTATTAAGAAGTTTCATCTTTTGGAAAGTGTACATTCATTTCAGCTTTGAGGTGATAGAGCATGACTCAGTTAGCAAGTTTTAATTTGACTCATCATGTGATTAATTAAAAACACACACAACTGTTTGGAGAGGATGTCAAGAAGGGGTCAGAGAGAATTTTTTTCTTAACATCTTTTCTACATTTTGTGTCTTTTCCGCCATCTTTCAGTGCTAATTTTATTCAGCCAGAAAATCAAGGGCAATGATTGTCTTCTCTGCTTTGCTGGCATTGAACTTGGACTTAAGGGGGACAGTGCTACAGTAATTCTTTTTTTTTTTTTTCATTTCTGTTTTGATTTTTATTGAACTATTGGGGTGACATTGGCTAATAAAGTTATATAGGTTTCAAGTGTTCACTTCTATAACATGTCATCTCTACATTGTTTTTTGTGTTCACCACCCCAGGACTACATTAATTCTTAGAACTCACAAATAATTCAAAAAAGCAAGTTGGTGAATTCAAGGGTTCCTGCTGACCCAGTAAGAGTCATATAACCAGATCTCTAACATGGTTACATGATGGAGCTGCTAGTCTCAACCTGGAGCCAAAACTGTTTCGAATTACATTTTTATCACCCAAAGCTCTCTGATCAGAATGAATACGATTTTGTAGACTTTGAATTCAGATAAAAGAAAGCCAAGTGGAAGCCCATAGTACATGCCTGCACATTGTAGATAGTCTTATCAAAAAATGAAAATATTGCCGAAACCGGTTTGACTCAGTGGATAGAGCGTCGGCCTGTGGACTGAAAGGTCCCAGGTTCGATTCCGATCAAGGGCATATACCTTGGTTGCAGGCACATCCCCAGTAGAGGGTGTGCAAGAAGCAGCTGATCAATGATTCTCTCTCATCAATGTTTCTAACTTTCCTACTCTCTCTTCCTCTCTGTGAAAAATCAATAAAATATATTAAAAAAAGAAAGAAAATATTTCTTCTTAAGTCATTTAGTCTAAAGCATGTTAAAGACTCGTCATTTCTGTCCCGAATGCAAAGCGAACATAATGGTTGAATTCCTTTAAAGACAACAAGCAAAAAGATTGATTTTGTTCAGTGATTCCCTGGTTTATGGGAATCTAGTTTCTCCTAATGGTCCTGAGGTTTGACTGGTTAAATAATAGTCAGTCAAGAAGTTATTTTAATTTTGAGGTTTGGTCTCTGAGCTCCTGACAAATTTTCCAAGCCTACATGTCAGAGAAAAGAACCGTTAGGGACCATCCACCCTAACCTGTGCTTAGAGATAGGTTATCAGGGCCAGTTTCTGCAAAATCTGAAAGGAGAGGGGAGTGGGCTGTGGTGACAGCCTGGTGAGCTTTGATACGGTCTCAGTTCTGTGTACATAATCAGTGTGCCGACCGGTTTTGCTTTCTTTACTTTCATGCCTTGCATGACAACACAGAATGAAAAATGCTGCTTTTAAATTAACCTCAAGTGAATGTGGCATTGCCTTTCGTGGGAATGGATCCTATGGTCCTACTTACAGTGCAGTTTGTTAGTTTTAAATTTGTTTTTATTGATTTTAGATAGGAAGGGAGAGGGGAGAGAGACATAGAAACATCAGTGATGACAGAGAATTATTGATCGGCTGCCTCCTGCGCGCCCCACACTGGGGGATGGAGCCCCCAACCTGGGCACGTGCCCTTGGCCAGAATTCAACCTGGGACCCTTCAGTCCGAAGGCCATTACTCTTTCCACTGATCCAAACCAGCCAGTGCTTACTGAGTTTTACTGAGACGCTGAATCAGAGATAGGTTATCAGGGCCACACGCAGAGCTCAGCCCTTGAATGTCACATTAGAGAGAAGTAATAGCAGTTCATCCGTGAGATAAGCTCACAGTGTTGTCTTTGTTCTCAGGGAGCATGTCACCAGTGCCCTGTGCATCCCCCTGGCCAGCCAGAAGAGGTAAGGACGGACAGGAGGGGCTTGTGTGCTTTGCTGTGGCTGCTGGGCCGTTCCGGTCATGACTCTCCTTTGTGGCAGGAGTTCCACGGGCCGCCCTGACTGGACCTGCATCGTGCTGGGCTTCACTTCGGGCTCCGTGCGCTTCTACACGGAGGTGAGCCCCGGGCCCACTGGTTGGAAATGGCAGTGACTGGGACACCCAGCTGGGCACCACTATTCATTTGTGATTCATTCCTGCCGGTTGGGGACGCATAGTTGATGCTTTACGGGGGTGGAGGCTGGGCAGGGGAGGGGCAGTGGTAGAAAGTTCTCGAAAGAGCCATACAAAAGAGAAGCTGTGTTCTTCTGAGAAGAGAGGGCCTGGTGTCCATGGAGAACTTGTTGGAGATGTGGTGCTCCCTGCCTGGCCGCACCTGCTCAGGCATGTTGGTGAGACATCGAGCCAGGCTCTCCTCTGTGCTTCCTCCTAGAATGGCGTGCTGCTGCTCGCACAGCTTCTGAACGAGGACCCCGTGCTGCAGCTCAAATGCAGGACCTACGAGATCCCACGGCATCCGGGCGTGACCGAGCAGGTATGTGAGAGTTCGCATTCAAGTACCAGTGGCATTACCTGAAGTCGTGTCTTCCCTCTGCATCAGGTGGGAGGTAAAGCTATCTTTGTCTGGTGGCATAGTTACCTGTACTGTCACATTCTTGAGATGCAACCAATTTCCAGCTGAGCCAAGAGAATACCAGCCGTGCTTTTACTTACTTAATGAAGGTTTGCATGTCTGTTCTGCAGTAAAATAAAAAGACTTCAGTCAGAAGCCAAGAAAGGTTTCTTATTTTTAGAACTTAATGGTGACTTAAAACAAAAGTGTGATGTTATATAACTTTATACAGTTTTAATCGGGGTTTAGGTATCAAAATATATGTGCAAGGTGTCCCCCAAAAATGTATACACACCTTTTCCCGATAGCCCAATTGATGTTTCTTTCTTTTCAGATTTAACCCATTGGAATTAATAATTATTCAAACTATGTATACAGTTTTGGGGGACATCCCATATATTCGATCCTTCTTTGTAACACCCTTCTTTCAAAAGATTTGAAGTTAACAGGTGTATATATATATATGCCTGTGGGGACTTCACTAGCATCATAGATAGACTAAGGCTATAAGGACTGGAGCAATAGAAGAAAATTAATCTTATAAGAAAGACTAAATTAATACCCATTAATTCTAAGAAAGAGTTAATTAGTAATGTAAAGCAATGCCTAGTTAATTGCTGTATAGCCACAATGAAACACTATTTGTTCACTTAGCAAAATGGAAAGTCACTGACATATTACTGAATAATTAAAACATGTTATGGGATAATACATGTGGTATATTCTCACACAAAAGTGTATGATTATATGTTAGGATATGTACTGAGACCTGTCAGGGATTTCAGGTGAGTTTTCCTTTTTTCTTTCTTCTTTTATATAATGTTTGTATTTGCCCAATGACTATTTTATTTTTATAAAACATATACCTTTTTTTTGTTAATCTCACCTTGTATCCTGAAAGTATTATTCATCATGAACAAAAGTTTGTATTTGAGAAGTATCTTAATTTCTTGGCCAAAAACATCCTGAAATTAATTTTCCATTAATTTTTACTTTTCTTCTGCTTGTGTTGTTTGTTGTTGTTCTTGTTGTTTTTTTGTGTTGGTGGTTGATAGTTGTTGTCATAGTATTTTTTACTTTACATTAGTCATGACATTCAGCTCTAATAGGAAAATGGATACATTTATTTGGCAATGATGATTTATTATTTTCTTCTTTCTTTGGTAGAATGAAGAGCTGAGTATCTTATATCCTGCTGCCATTGTGACTATTGATGGGTTTAGCCTTTTTCAGTCTCTTCGTGCTTGTCGAAATCAGGTAGCAAAAGGTAATTTTTAGCAAGAAATAGCTAACTTGTGGTGATGTTTGTCTAATTTCATTTAACCTATTTAACCTATCAGTTGCCAGAGGTGAGTGTGACCAGCACAGGAACAACAGGCTTGTTCATGGATTCAGCAAAATGTGCATCTCTAATAGACACACTTTTCTACTATGTCAGAATTCAGTTGAATTTTTATAGCTGTTTCATAATTTTTGAAATTTAGCCCACTATAAACTTTTACTGTCTTGGGGACACTTAAAATAGTCACTATAGCCCAGCTGGTGTGGCTCAATGGTTGAGTGTCGACCTATGAACCAGGCCACAGTTTGATTCCCAGTCAGGGCACATGTCCAGGTTACAGGCTTGATCCCCAGTAGGGGGCGTGCAGGAGACATCTGATCAATAATTTTCTCTCATCATTGATGCTTCTACCCCTCTCTCCTTTTACCTTCCTTTCTCCAAAATCAATAAAAACATAAAATGTTATTACATTTTTAAAAAATATAAAACTTCATTGTACTCCTCAGAGTGAAGTTTGGTTTGTCTAACTTTTGTCTTTGACAGCTGCAGCTTCAGGCAATGAGAACATCCAGCCACCACCATTAGCTTATAAGAAATGGGGTCTGCAAGATGTTGACACTATTGTTGATCATGCTAGTGTTGGTAAGCATTACTAGTTCAGTTCTTTCGAAATTTACTTTTTATTCCTTTGGATCTCATTGATTCAAACTGTAGATTTATTCTTGGTTCAGACTTTTTATAGTTGGTTCAGACTTAGGGTTTTAACCTCAGTGGCAGGACTGTGCAGCATTGTCACAATTTGATTTGATTTTTCTGCAGACAAATTTAATCCATATAATTTCCCTACAGATTAGTGTTTTAAAAATGTAACCTTTAAGCCAGCAGAATATAGAGAAAAGCAGATTTCTCCTTGAAACCAGTATTTGAAGGCTCACCGTGCTGGGCATTGGGAATAGAGTCAGGAAGACATGGTCGCTGCTGCCAGGAAGTGTGAGTGTAGGAAGAAACCCGTGGAACAGGACCACAGCCTAACAGTCATTGGAGTGGACAGTGGACTGCTGCAGTGTAACAGGGAGAGACCCCAGCACTGAGGGAGTGAGGGATGGGGTGGACTTTAATCTGGGCCTGGAAGAAGAAGGACTTGACCAAGAGAACAGACACAGAGAAGGCATTCTTGCGTGTAGGCATGAAGGTGGAAGTGCATTGTCTCCTGGAAAAGCAGTGGGTGCCCAGGAGAACGGGCAAGAACGAGGTCAAGTATAGAAACAGGAGTCAGGTTGCGCTATGCAGGGTCCGGTGTGCTATGCAAGAGGCACTTGGACCTTGCCCACAGTCACACTGGGAGCCACTGAGGAACTGTGAGCAAGAGCACGACACTATGTCAGTCTGTTAGGACAGCCATGTTGGTGGGCGTTCAGAGGTTGTGATTGTAAGGGTCAGACGAGAAAATGAGTACAATAGGGAAGCTGTAATGATCATGGTAAGAAGTAATGGGCTCCTGAATTAAGGTGGTAGAAATGGGGTGGAGATGAAGAAAATGCTATTTTAATATTTTTTTTCTGTTTATCAATGTAATATTTGCTTGTTAAAAATTAAGTCATAAAGTGGACATCTACTTTATTCAGTTTCTTCTTAAGGTGAAGAAAACTCTTTGTAAATGTCCTACAGAAATATAGTAGCTTTCTGTTCACACTTTGCGAGTGAAAAGGATGGATCGTTCCACTACTGACATATTAAAAAAAAAAAGTGCTGCCAAATCGGTTTGGCTCAGTGGATGGAGCGTTGGTCTGCGGACTGGAAGCTCCCAGGTTCCATTCCGGTCCAGGGCATGTACATTGGTGCGGGCATATCCCCATCAGGGGGTGTGCAGGAGGCAACTGGTCGATGTTTCTGGCTCTCTATCCCTCTCCCTTCCCCTCTGAGAAAAATCAATAAAATATATTTAAAAAAACATTAAGTCATACATAAATATGTTAAAAGGAAAAAAAATCCTCTTACATTTTACCATCTAGAAATACTTGTCATTGGCATTTTGGTAAACATTCATTCAGAGTTTTATGTGTACCATAATTATGTTATGTAGACAGGCTTTCAAAACTAGGGTTATTCATACCAACTATTATAGCCCTTATCAACATATTATAAAGAGGCTTTCATATTAATTTTGCCAAATAAACATTTTTATCAGAGTCCTAATAGAAGACAGGTGACATCTTAAAAGAGGGTACCCCAGGGGGACCTGTGAGGAAAGGCCTGTCCAGGGAAGTGGCGTTCAGACTGAGACATGAGGGTGCGGAGGAGTCAGCTCCGGGAAGAGGCGCTGGGAGAGGGAGCAGCGAAGAGAAGATGGAATGTTTCATAGCTTAGAGGACTTAGGAGTATAATTTTAACCCTACAAGTACATTATGGTATCAATTTTGTAGCTTTCAAAAATGACTTTTATCTGTTGAGATGTTAGTGTCTTAGAATGGAATTGATGTAAACACTCAATGGCCTTCACTGACAGCATCCTTTCAGCACGCTCAGGTCATGCCTTGTTGTCGCTTTATCACTAGGTATTATGACGCTGTCCCCTTTCGACCAGATGAAAACTGCCTCCAATATCGGTGGATTCAACGCGGCCATCAAGAACAGCCCGCCTGCCATGTCTCAGTATATCACCGTGGGGTCCAACCCGTTCACTGGCTTCTTCTATGCTCTAGAGGTAAGAGCTGTCCCCCTGATCATGGGGAAGGCCGCAGACTAAGTTTTCAACTGGCCTGAACATGGATATGGTCCCTGAGCCTTACAAAGGTTAAGCAGTGTTATATTGCTGAGTTTCAGTCTAAGCTCATATGAATCTCAGCTCGCTTTCTTCTGAATTCTTTACATTAACTGGAAGGCACTGAAGTCAGTGTAAAACAATTGAACTTGGTTTCTGATGGCCCATGTTCATGGACACCGAGTTACTGTGGGGTGGTCAGAAGCTCGGGGTGCAGACCAGCCCCCGCGGGTTTGCGTCAGTGAGGATTGTCAGGACAGAACTGGCTGCCCGCTGTCGTCATCCATGTGGTGAAAATGGCTCCTTAAAACGGGGGACGATTAGATTTGGCAGCTCGTTCTTCTCGCTTGGAAAGCAGCCTTCTCAGAATTGCCTAACCTATCTTTTTACTTTAGTAAAATATGTAGGTATATATTTTTTAAAGAGGGCAAAGAGCCAGTTGTGTATGGTTGGGAAATCCACAGCCCTGCTACGGTAATGCCTTCTTCATATCCTAGTTTAAAAATTTCAACTCAGTTACACTTTAAAGAGGGAGCTCCTAAAGCTAAAATGCCAGTGGCTTTGATCTTGACACTGCCCAGGTAACACTATGATGATAATGAGACCTCCTGGAAAAAAGTTACTGTCATACTCCCATCAAGGAGCTGTACAGGTTCTTGCTATCCAGGCTTTACAGCTTTTTCAAACGTTATAGCAGGCCTCCTTTAGAAAGGTTTAGAAAGTGTATTCTGGCCGAAACTGGTTTGGCTCAGTGGCTAGAGCGTCGGCCTGTGGACGGAAGCGTCCCAGGTTCGATTCCGGTCAAGGGCATGTACCTTGGTTGCGGGCACATCCCCGGTAAGGGGTGTGCAGGAGGCAGCCGATCGATGGTTCTCTCCCATCGATATTTCTAACTCTCTATTTCTCTCTCTTCCTCTCTGTAAAAAAATCAATAAAATATATATATAAAAAAGAAAGTGTATTCTGTTCCTTGGTCAGCTGGCACGTGTTCTGTCTTCCAGGGAAGCACACAGCCGTTGCTCTCTCATGTTGCCCTCGCCGTTGCCAGCAAACTCACTTCTGCTCTGTTCAATGCCGCCAGGTAATCGCATAACAATTAACTTGAGCTGCATCTACTTTGTCAAGCTTGCTTTGGGCTTCTGATGTGACAGTCTGTACTTGGACACTCGGCGAGCCCTGGTTTTATCCTCACGCTCTCTCTTTCCAGCGGTTGGCTCGGTTGGAAAAGTAGGCATGAGGAAGAAGCTGTCCAAAAGCAGAAGCCGAAGGTGGAACCGGCCACCCCGTTAGCCGTAAGGCAAGTCGGCCATGCTCTTCTCAAATTGTGGTCATTTTTGCAAACAACCTGTGGGATTTAGGGTCTTTGTATGAGCTCAGCTGATTCGTTAATCCCATGAGTCTTGGGAGCCGCTAACAGTCTCTGGTGTGGGATGATTTTTCCAGTAGAAGGTAAACTCCATGAGGACAGCGGTTCTTGCCCATTTCATTCACTGCTGTCTCCCTGTGACATCACAGGGGCTCAGTATGTATTTGTGTGTGTGTGTGGTTGTTTTACAGACACCTATAAACTTAGCTTCTGAGTCGCAGGAACATCAAGTTTGTGATAGCTGATGATCTTGTTAAAAATAGTTTGGTTTGTCAGTAAGCTGTAAAACTATATTTTATAAAACTTAGTAATTTCTTAAAAAAAAAAAAAAGAAAAGAAAAGAAAAGAAAACAGGAGCCTCCCTGCATTCAGGTCGTCTTCAGAATGCCGGCTTTGGCTCTTAGCTTACCTCCATCCTTAGTGCTGTCAGGTTTGGGGAGGAGAAGAGGTGGTTTTTGCTAGATTTTATTTAAAATTTATTTTTTATTACTGAATATAAAGTACCACCATGAAGGGAAGTAGAAACACTCCTTTCCCCCTTTTAGATGTTCTTCACCTAAAGAGATATAGCTAATTATATTATCATAACTTATTGAAGTTTATCTCCTACGGGTTTTTTTTTTTTTTTTTTTTTTTTTTTTTTTTTTTTTTTAATCCTTACAGCTCTAGTACAATTGGTTATAGACCAAGAGCAGCTTAAAGAGAAATATTTAGAAGGGAAATTTTCCTTTCAAGCTAATTAACATTGGTATCAGCAAGATATGGGATATCTAGCAAAGAGAAAGCAGGTTAGGGATAAGAACTTAAATTAGACAGCATATGGCTGTGTTGGAGCCAAGTTTTCTAAAAGTGAGCTGGTTGTGAGGGTATTGTTTTCTGTGACACGTCTCTTAATTCAGGAGAGATCGTTCTGATATACCTGATGTTCTCTGAAAAACAAGGTTGTGGGTATTTATATAGAAAACCTATAAAATAAGAAATAGATGTTTTTATTTTATAATGGAGGAAACCTCTTACAGTTTTCTGTCATATGTGGGTAATTATTAGTCCATGCAAGGTTCGTATTTCTTTATGTAAAAATAGATTCAGCCTATGTCCTTTACATATTTCATTATCGTGGTATATATTTCTAGATTGGAATGTGATTTGAGCTTTTTGTTTTCTTTTAAATATCAGATTTGGGCTTCCAGATTCTAGACGCCACGGTGAGAGCATCTGTCTGTCTCCCTGCAACACGCTGGCAGCAGTAACGGATGATTTTGGCAGAGTTATCTTATTGGATGTAGCCAGAGGAATTGCAATACGCATGTGGAAAGGTACTTCCTTACAAAAATTTAGGGAAAAAAGCTCAATTTGTTTTTTACCCCAATAGTTGAGCAACGTTATCATTCTTTAGCTTCTGGTTGATAACACTGTTTAATCCTTTATGCTTTTTTAAAAAAAAACATGAACTCAGATCGGAACTTGTTCCAGAAATCCAATTGACGTGTCTTTAAGTTTGATGAACTCATAAGCCTGTTCTACCTATTTTTTTTCATGTACTTCTCAATCCTCACTGTCATGGTCAATTCCTGAACTCAGTTTTTTTGCCCCTGCTACATTTATTCCACTTCATGAGGCCATGTTTGAGTCAGAGTGTTTGAAAGGGAGGAAAAGAGGGAATCAGATAGGAAGCTCTCGAGGCTTCAATGATACCCGTTTTCTTCTTAAAGAAACAAGAGCGATCTGAAGCAAACTGAGCAAAATATAAGATTTAATACGACTTCATGGTTGATTCTGTATTTATTATAATTATTAATAGTTTGTGTTTAAGCTATTTCATAATTAGGAATAACCAAGTTTTATAGCTTTTCTTAAATTCCTTCCCCACCCCCCAAAAAATCCCGTAGTGCTTGAGAAGGCTAGTGGTAAACTTACCTTAATCTACTCGTTAGCATCCCTCTCTCCTGTCCCCAGGGTATCGGGACGCGCAGATTGGCTGGGTCCAGGTGGTAGAGGACCTCCACGAAAGAGTCCCAGAAAAGGGGGACTCCTCCCCCTTCGGGAGTCCCCAGGGCCCCAGCCGAGTGGCTCAGTTCCTGGTGATCTACGCACCGAGGAGGGGCATTCTGGAGGTGTGGAGCACTCAGCAGGGACCCAGAGTGGGCGCCTTCAACGTGGGGAAGCACTGCAGGTGAGCCCTGCACTTCTTCCTGTTTCCTCAGCCGAGTAAAAGCTCTCATTCAGTCTGCGTATTCGTTTGAAATTGTTTGAGACTCGGCATGTTCTTTATCACGGTTTTTCCTGCAAGTGTGTGATAACAAAGGAATCTTCTTGAAAAGGCGTGATGTGCGGCTGAAGAAGTTAGCTTCTGTGCTGCCTCCAGTCCTGTCCCTTCCGTACGCTATGCAGGCTCCGGAGGGAAGATGCCGTCACACGTCAGATGGGGCTGCTGCTTTGTTTGCCGTTGCAACATGGGCCTGTGCTCATTTCCTTTTCTTTCTTTCTTTTTTTTTTTTTTTAAATATATTTTATTGATTTTTTATAGAGAGGAAGAGAGAGGGACAGAGAGTCAGAAACATCGATGAGAGAGAATCATCCATCAGCTGCCTCTTGCACACCCCCCACTGGGGGTACATGTCCTTGACTGGAATCGAACCTGGGACCTTCCAGTCCGCTGGCTGAGGCTCTACCACTGAGCCAAACTGGTTTCGGCTCATTTCCTTTTCTAGCACATTTTCTAGCATATGTTTGTATTGATTTTTAGAGAGAGAGGAAGATGGAGGGATAGAGAGATTGAGAGATCGTTGTGAAGCATCTATTGGCTGCCTCCTGCATTCCCCCTACTGGGGATCGAGCCTGCACCTCTGGCCTGTGCCCTGACCTGGAATCAAACCAACAACCTTTTGGCTCATTGGTTGAGCATCAACCAATGAGCCACACTGGCCATTGCTAGCACATTTTTAACAGGCAGAAACTCCGCCAATCAAGTCCCACTTCTCTTCCGTTTTGGTATCCATTTGTATTATTTGCCTCATTGGTGACTCTGAATTGCGGATAATGTTGGGGTCCCAGGCTGTACTAGAAGCCCCTCCTGGCATTCCTTTCTCTGACGTGGTCACCATCTTGGCGTGTGTTTTCTTTGTATCTACAGGCTCCTGTATCCTGGCTATAAAATAATGGGCTTAAATAATGTCACCAGTCAGAGCTGGCAGCCACAGACCTACCAGATCTGCCTCGTGGATCCCGTGTCTGCGGGCGTGAAAACAGTGACCGTTCCTTTCCACCTGGCGCTGAGGTGAGGCTGCTTGGGGGTCCCTCACTCATCCCTCCCACATCTGCTAGCTGTTTGGCAGTTATTGTTTTCCTGTGTGTGTGGTTTTTTTTTTTCTTATGAGACCAATATCTTTAAACTTAACACATTGCAGACAGACCACGAGAATTCTCGCTTCATATCACACGGTATTTTACAAAGCATCACACTTTAAAAAGATATTAGCTTGTAAGAAGATGTAATAAACAACTTCAAAATGCACTGGGTATTTCATTTTAAAGCATGCCTCAAACATGAACGTAAAACGTTTTTTTGTACTTGTTCAATAGAGACTTACCTGGCCACTGGGTAAAGCTAGCAATGAAACGACTGGTCTGCGGTGTGCTAAGTAGGAAGAGGGTAAAGGGCAGGGCGCAGTCGGAGGGTCAGAATTAGAAGGAAGCAAGGTCACCTTTGTAAGAACACATTGTGTCCACTGTTTCAGCGACAAGAAGAGCGAACGGGCCAAGGACATGCACTTAATGAAGAAATTAGCGGCCTTGCTGAAAGCAAAATCTCCCAGTCTCGGTGGGTGTTTTGTAGTAAAAATACTAAAGCATACTCCGTTATTCCTTCAATTAATATTATTCTCCAAGTCGGGTGGGGCACGTGCGGCCCATAGGTTGTATAAGGCCTGCAAAATCCTCCGGTCTGGCCCTGCCAATGCATTAGAGGTGAGTTCATTAAATGTTTGGCCAAATATAGCAGGGTAATTTTTAGGTTGATAATTTTGTGTGGCCCACGAATGATGTTATAAATACACATGTGGCCCTTGGCAGGAAAACTATTCCCCACCCCTGCTCTACATGGAGCAGTCACACACTGGATCGTGTTCATGAGCTGTGACGGCTCCTCTTCAGAGGGAGGGGAGGCGCTGCTCACTGTGCTTTCCAGTGGGCCGCCCTCTCAGGGTGTGTTCACCTCTGTGACAGGAACCCAGAGACCCAGGAACCCCTAAGCAGACGGGCAGTTCACACAGAATGCCTTTTTCTTTCGGAATAAAATGTGCCCGCAATAAAAGAGGGAATTTTACTTCGCCTAATTTTCTCTTTCTAGATTCGGTTGAAACAGAAATAAAGGAATTAATTCTCGATATAAAGTACCCTGCAACCAAAAAGCAGGTGAGTGTATATGTGAAGTTTCCTGCTGAATAGCTATTCCAGTTCCCTCCGGAGAAAATCTTTATTTCCTTCGTTCCCCTCCAAGCACGAGGCCAGGCTTCCTCTTGTGTTCTTATTCATGCTCCTCCTTTTTTAATATTCCCCACTTGGCAGTTCCTGCTATCCCTTTTTTCCTTCCTTTTTTGAAAAAGTCAGTAATCCTACCACACAGGCAAGTGTGGGAGGAAAGAAACTAGTTTTGACTTGGGAAGACTGAATAGCAGAGAAGAAAGCAAGCCAGCTGCCAGCTTGTGTCAGAGTGGACAGAGCAGATGCAGATGGCATCTCCCGGGATATTTGCCACGTGTGGTCACTTCCTTTATGGCCTCCTGGCAGCTGTGTCATCATGGGCCAGGCCAGCCTTTCGAGCCACCTGCTAAGCCCGTTTCTCCCCCAACACACACACAGCTGGTGTTTGTCTCACACCACCTTCTCAGCCTAACCTTCTACACTCACCCCATCAACAACAATCCAGTTTACTGTGCTAATATGAAATGATGGTATGAGCTGTAACTGCTGTGTCCAACCCATTGGGGATTCTGATGGCTGCCTCTTTAGGCATGAAGAGAGATTTGGAAACTGGTAGTAGAGGCTCTTAAATTTCTACCAGGGGGAAGAAAGGGGAAGGTGCAGTGAGATGGGGGGAGTATATATATATGGTACCCAAAAAAACATGTATACACACTTTAACAGCTGATATCTCACTTAGTTTTCACTCCTTTTCAGTTTTGACTGATTTGAAATCATGGGTGAAGCCAGACTAAGCTTTGAACAAAGAAAATTTATCCTCTAGACTTTTTAAAGGGGATACATAAAAGATAAAATTTATGGTACAAAACCAGCAACAGCTGACGAATTGAGGGCCCACAAATACCCAATGAGATAATTCTTGATGTTTGACATCCCATTGCTTCACATTATCAGCAGAGGCTGGACTAGAAGGGTCATCCATGTGAAAACGCATTGACAAAAATATTATTCATTTCCGTAGGTTCTTTTAAGTTTTGAAAATGAACTGTATGTTAGTAAACACCAACTTTATAATCATTCAAAGTGTGTATACATTTTTGGGGATACCCTGTATATCTAGATTGGTCTAGATTCAGTCAGCCTCGCCCATATGCAGTAATTAAGTTGTCAGCTTTTGTTACTGATAACAGCCTTTACTTTTCATTGATATTTACATAATATAGACTTATTCAAACTCATCTTATAGTGAGTAGCTTAACTCTCTTTCTAATTGGTCCTGGCTATTCTGTTAAATACCAGTCCCTTTTGGTTATTTCATTTTCATCTGAACTTTTTGTCCTATCATGTTCAGCATGACGAGAAATTGATTACTACATATTACTTACAATGCACCCTTCACTCACAGGTGTGTGTATAAAAATATATAAAATAATGCAGCTTAAATATGAGCTTCCCTTTGAAATGTGGTGTAATGAAATCAACCTCAAATATAAACAAATAATTGCCTTCCGATGACTTGGATTGCTATCTTTCTTCTAGGCTTTGGAAAGCATTTTGGCAAATGAACGTCTACCATTTTCCTGCCTTAGAAATGTCACCCAAACTCTCCTGGACACTTTGAAAAGTCAAGGTAATCGGATTTTACTGGTTGGTGGTTATGGTCTCACTTCATTCTATCACTGGTCGTAGAAATAGAAAGCTCCCCACGGCTTATGATGCTTTCCTATTACTTTAAGGCGGGAATAAAATAGATAAGATAAAAGGAAACATTTCATACCTTTAGCACTTGGGGACTTTTTTATTCCCTGTTCTTTGAATGAGTTGTTCTTCATCTGAGCTTTCTTAATCTTGGGAAAAAACCCTAATGGATAGGAATTCTACTTTTGGTCTCTTTGCCAACCTTTCTTGAGGATCCATCTGGCACAATCCACAGTTTCTGGTTGAATCGTAATATCTGTGACCACCACAATAGCAGCTTTAATGGGGGTTATCTTCAGTGTGTAAGACAAATGGGCAGCTGATGAGTCATGGGCTGAGCGAGGACATTTTCAAAGCTGTTTCCAGATCATTTATCTACTAGACCAAGATATTTCCCCTTTCTTTTTCCTTTTTACTACTAGAGGACCTTATTTCGTTTAAACATTTAAATATTTTGGCCGTGATAGAAAAGTTATTTTTTTGCCTTATTAATCTTCTATAGCATAATCTTCCCAGTATTTAATAAACGAGAGCAGGGGATTTTGTACTAATAAGAGACTTAAGGAAGAAAGGCCCCTTAGGAATCTTTGAAACGTCTCTTTAATGCACGTTGCCTTTTAGGGGCGGAGTCTGTTGACGAAGCACTGCTCCAGTTCTGTGCCAGTAAGCTGAAGCTGCTCCATCTTTACGAGTCCGTCAGCCAGTTAAATGCCCTGGGTTCTCCTTCAGACACGTCCTTCTCTGATAACGTGAGTACCCCCATTCCCACTATACAAAATCATCTCCACGATCATTTTCAGTTTTTCAAATTGGTAGTAAAGGAGTGAAAAAATGGAAAAATTTTTATAAAGCATACAGGTGTATTTTCTTCGCAAGACCCTCTCCCTGCTGGTTCTCTGTGTCTTGCTGCTAAAGTTGTATTATTTATGCCAGAAAATTAAATTTTATTGTTAATTCATTGACACTACCCTAGACGCTTCTAATTTTTCTGAATAATTTTTTTTTTAAATCCTCACTTGAGGATATTTCTTCCTTTGCTTTCTAGAAAGAGTAGAAAGGCAGAAAAAAGAGGGAAAGAGAGAGAGAAATATCGATGTGACAGACATCGATTGGTTGCCTCCGATACTTGCCCTACCAGGGGCTGGAAATTGAGCCTGCAACCCAGGTATGTGTCCTTGACTGGGAATGAAAGCTGAGATCTTTCAGTCCATGGGCCAACACTCTAGCCACTGAGCAAACCAGCCAGGTTCTGAACTCATTTTTTGGTGTATGGAACAATGCTCTAACCAACAGAGCATCCGGCCAGGGCTGAGCTCATTTTTTAAGATTACTACTTATAATACAACTTCTGGACACACACACACACACAAAAAAAAAATAGTGTCATTTTACTGAAGTA
Organism: Pipistrellus kuhlii; assembly: GCF_014108245.1. Lineage (NCBI taxonomy): Eukaryota > Metazoa > Chordata > Mammalia > Chiroptera > Vespertilionidae > Pipistrellus > Pipistrellus kuhlii. The sequence continues at coordinate 2,948,181 of NW_023425524.1, forward strand.
GCAAAATGATTCTGCCAAACAGAGAACACATTTTCTATGTTGTCAGCAAACTCACGCAGCTCATCTGCTGTGTACACATAAAGAAATGTGTGTTTAAAAGATTCTATTGTACATCCAAGTGTTTGCGATAATTATAGTAAATGTTCTATGCTTTTATTCCATAAAACCAAAGTGACACCACCTGGTAATCTTTATTTATTGCAGTGCAGTATAATTCATTTCTGAGGCATGTGTATAAAACCCTTAGGTTCCATACAGAGAAGTGAAGTCTCTTCAATGGGGACTAGAGAGAAGTGTGTCCCTTCTCCCCCTCCAGTTTCTGTGGCCGTGGCCAGCTCTCTGGTTTTATTGATGTCATGTCACTGGTAGTTCCTTTAAGAAAACTATCTGGTGCATCTGAAATGTACTTTAAACATGCGTACACGAATAACAATTTCTTTTTTTAAATATATATTTTTTATTGATTTCAGAGAGGAAGGGAGAGGGAGAGATAGAAACATCAATGGTGAGAGAGAATCATTGATTGGCTGCCTCCTGCATGTCCCCTACTGGGGATTGAGCTCAGTGGGAATCGAGCCCGCAACCCAGGCATGTGCCCTTGGCTGGAATTGAACCTGGGACCCTTGAGACGGCAGACTGACGCTCTACCCACTGAGCCAAGCTGGTTAGGGCATGAATAACAATTTCTTAAACATAAAAATGAGAGAAGATTTTCTCTCTGTAATGGAAATAATCTCCACATTCTAGCATCTTTTTTTTTTTTTTTATCTTTGGGATTATAGATGGATTTTACAAAGCATTTGAGCAGTAATATATTCATAGTATTCTGTAGCTACCATTGCACATGACAGAGCCATTTTTTCAGGATCTTTTGTTTTGCTGCCTACGTCATCCATCACGTAAAATTGTTTCAAGCAACAGGAAAGTTCAGGTAGATTGAGTTATGTCCAGAGGACTGCCTAGGCATTTCAGATTCTCCAGTGGCTCATGTTTTCATGAGATCTCAGCTAACTGTCTCAGGCCCTGCCAAAGGAAGTTTTATCGATGGCTCTGCTAAGCTCTCAGAATGCATTGCCACCTGTTACTATGCAAAGAGAAAACAATTACAAATGTTTAAAAAGCAGTTGTCACATTGTTCTTTTTCTATTTTTAAAGCACTTCTTAGGAATGAAAACCTTATTCGGGGTAGACTTGTTTCCATCCTTTACACAACCTACACTCAGCCTCCAGGCTGACTGGCTAATTTTGAGCATATAGGACTGAAGTTCTGGGCTGAATTAATTCATGTTGCTGTCTCTGGGACACGGGCCATAAGCTCGTCTATAAACTCAGTATAGCATGGACTGCTGGCATGCATTCGGTAGCACTTGGTGGTTTACTGCTTGTTTGTAGAAACAACAGCCTTAGTCAATAAATAGATAAAGCTGCTCTGGTTTAAGGATGCAGCCTTACTCATGTCACATGGGGGGAGCAAGTTGTGCTTGCTATGGCGAAAGTATGTTCTGTAAAGTGTGTGTGTGTGTGTGTGTGTGTGTGTGTGTGCGCGCGCGCGCGCATCAGGGACTTCCGATCTTTGTACCCCCGAGAGCCACATGGAAAATTTATATGTGATACACTTAAATTATGCTGCTGAATATGAGGAGTCAGTTTCTTATTTAATAGTCCCTTAGTTTCCTCAGAATCACAAGAGTGGCAGTTGACACCCTGTTAAAAAATTTTTTTTTTGATTATACAGTAACACATTCATTAAAATCTGAACATTTTAGCCCTAACTGGTTTGGCAGAGTGGATAGAGTGTCGGCCTGGGTACTGAAGGGTCCCAGGTTCAATTCCAGTCAAGGAGCATTTACCTTGGTTGAGCGCACATCCCCAATGGGGAATGTGCAGGAGGCAGCTGATCGATGTTTCTCTCTCATCGATGTTTCTAGCGCTATTCCTCTCCCTTTTTCTCTATTAAAAAAAAAAATTAATAAAAAATATATTTTTTTTAATCTGAAAACTTTGGACAACTATAACCTCAGGAGAATGCTCTAAAAAATTGTACTTTTAGTTTACTTTATTCAGATAACTTCCTCATGAATGTGGGTCAAGTTTCACACAGAGTCATTTGAGAGTAAGGTGCTAAGCAGAGTCCATCGAAGCAGTCACATTAATTAAAAATCCATCTTTGGCTAGTGGTGTTGCATTTCACTGCAGGGGACGGGGGTGACACCCATAGCAGACTCGGAGAGAGCAGCGTGGTCTATTCAGAATTGCTCCCTGTCTTGAAGGACTTGGCTGTACTGCTGAGGCTGGACGAAAAGGAGCTCGGGAAGCTGCACGCGTTGCTAGAGAAATACAAGCAGGAGAACAGCAGGGCTGCTGTCCGCTTCTCTGAGGACCAGGACGGGGTGCTGCCTGTGAAAACATTCCTGGAATATTTGGAGTGTGAGAAAGATGTGATCAGCGTCAAGAAGATGAGCGAGGAGGAGCACGTGGCTCTAGGTGGGTGGACTCACCTCAGGGAGAGGCAGTGGCCCGAGGTGGGGGGAATCACAGACCCCTGTTGGAATCCTGCCCGCCCTAGAAGGAAGCCTGGACGAGCTTGTAGCATCTCAGAGACTCGGTTCATTTTGAAATAACCGAGGAATTTGTCATTTAAGTAAGACGCTCTGGGTATGTAGGCGCTGTGTCATAGAGCTATGTTGCATTACTGAGTATACTTAAGAAATGGTGTGAGACGTGTAAGGGTGTGCTTTCTGCTTTCCGAAGCCAAGCAGAGTGAACCAGCAGTTTCCTGCTCTCATGTTGCTCTCTGGGGGTAAAGGGTTAGGGTTGGGGTTAGGGTAGGGTTAGGGTTAGGGTTAGGGTCAGAGTTATGGTCAGGGTTATGGTCAGGGTCAGGGTTAGGGTCAGGGTTATGGTCAGGGTTAGGGTCAGGGTCAGGGTCAGGGTTAGGGTCAGGGTCAGGGTTAGGGTTAGGGTCAAGGTAAGGGTAAGGGTTAGGGTCAGGGTCAGGGTCAGGGTCAGAGACAGGGTTAGGGTTATTGTTAGGGTCAAGGTAAGGGTAAGGGTCAGGGTCAGGGTTAGAGTTAGGGTCAGGGTCAGGATTAAGGTAAGGGTTAGGGTTAGGGTCAGGATTAGGGTAAGGGTATGGGTCAGGATTAAGGTAAGGGTAAGGGGTAGGGTCAGGGTCAGAGTTAGGGTTAGGGTCAGGGTCAGGGTAAGGGTTAGGGTCAGGGTCAGAGTTAGGGTCAGGGTCAGGGTCAGGGTAAGGGTAAGGGTAAGGGTAAAGGTAAGGATAAGGATTAGGTTAGGGTGCTATTTAGAAAGCTTGTCCAAATGGGAAGCAGTCACTGGTTACTGTGTCTTGGTTCCGCCCACTAGGCAGCTTCTTCTTCTGGAAGTGTCTGCTCGGAGAGAGCTCCACAGAGGACATGTGCCGCACTCTGGAGGCGGCAGGACTCAGCCCGCAGCTGCTGCTGGTGAGCGTCCCTCCCGCTGATGCTGTTCTCTCTGCTCACGTCATCAGATCTGTCCATCTTTTTTTCTTTTTTCTTTTTTTCTTTTTTTTACCGTTGTGTAAAACGGCGGTTGCCAACCACTGGTTCCAAGGGAACTTAACTCGTATGTGTATGAGAGTCTACAGTAGAGTTGGGGTTTTGTTACACATCCTTTTGCTTAAAGTGGCAGGCCCTGGTGATAACGTTAGCTGAGGACTTACTGTGACAGGCACCTCCACAGACGCTCCCGCTGGAAGGCAGCGAGCGCCTTGCCCCGGGAAGAGGTGGGGAGGCGGGAGGTAGATCTCTCTCCACAGAGGACTAGGGATCCCTTGGGCAGACAGGGCGCCTCGTTCTGTCCTTGTCACGTGATGTCCCAGCCCCCACTCCTTTCCCGGAAACACTGGATCACGCGTGCAAGTGTGAGAGCGTAAGAGAAATGTTGTCTGGACTGAAGAGGATCTCCGTCTCTTTCAGTCTCTGCTCCTGAGCGTGTGGCTTTCTAAGGAGAAGGACATCCTGGAGAGGCCGCAGTCCGTCCGCTGTCTGCACACCACGCTGTCCCTCCTGAGCCGGATGAAAGGTGATGTGCTGGGGCCTGGGCCGAGTGGCCTCTGCTCTCAGAAGCCGAGTTTAGTGCTAGCAAAGCCGCAGGGAGAGCGTTTGTCCTGCCAGGAGGTGGCAGCTGCCACGTCTTGCTCCTTAAGCCTCAGACCCAGGACATGGCTTTGTGACAGTTGCATTTTGCGCTGTTCCCAAAAACAATGTCTTCTGAACAGCAGGATTGCTTAGCTCGGAGGTCAATCTCATGGTCTCTGCTGGAGGGTATTGTTTTTCTTAACGTTTGTTCTGCCGAGTACAACGATCGGTCCTTTTACACATTGGAGGGTAGATTGCGCAGTGACGAACTATTCCAAGCAGGGATTTAAAGTCTGTCCAGAGCCGAAACCGGTGTGGCTCAGTGGATAGAGCATCGGCCTATGGACTGAAGGGTCCCAGGTTCGATTCCGGTCAGGAGCCTGTGTCTTGGTTGCGAGCACATCCCCAGTGGCAGCTGATAGATGTTTCTCTCTCATCGATGTTTCTAGCTCTTTATCCCTCTCTCTTCCACTCTGTAAAAATTCAATAAAACGTATTAAAAAAAATAAAATAAAATAAAAACAAAAAATAAAGTTGGTCCAGAAGCAAGGGGACCACCACAGCAAAAGGAAATGGAATAGCTTGTTCTGACTCAGCTGGACTGTAGGCCCGTTTTCCAGCCGATGCAGCCGCAGGGGGTTGAGTTCTAACGCTGTGTTTGACCTGGAAGGCCGGGCCCAGGACTGGGAGACTGAGCTTCCTCTCTGACCTTGGCAGTGGCCCTCGACGACGCGTGGGACTCCCAGTCGGTGTCCCCGTGGTGGCAGCAGATGCGCACGGCCTGCATCCAGTCCGAGAACAACGGGGCCGCCCTGCTCTCCGCCCACGTGGGCCACTCGGTCGCCGCGCAGATCTCGGACAGCGCGACCGAGAAGAGGGTGAGTGGAGGGACCGCACGTCCTCGTGTGGTGCGGCATCGGGGGTCTGAGATGTGTGCCCGCATCCTTAGGGTCAGGAGGGCGTGAGGGGTGCTCTCCTGCCCCTAGTCTGTTCCTTCAGACGGCACCCACGTGTGAGCATAGCACACGTGGCCCGAGGGGGCACGTGCTAAGCTTACTCTGGCTCTGCCAGTGGCTAGTGATCGGGGCAGGTCCCTTAAAAATGAGTCCTGTGGCCTCAGACTCCCACGTGAAAGAGGCCAGGGTGTGACGACCTGTTTGCTCCTCCAGCGCCTGCAAATGCAGCGGTTGTGTTCGACCTCCCTTGTATGAGCACAGGGTGTGGGGGGCACGTAGTACCCAATGACTCAGGAGGTCCCTGCTGATCCTTTCCTGGTGTTTTCTCCTCACCTCTTTGAGATGCTTCCAAAACGGAGGGGGTGGGGGTAGGTGAATGGGGAGGGTGGGGGGGAACTAGCATCCACAGTAGCTCAGATTATTTCTTTCGGAGAGAAGCCACATTAACCTGGAGGAGACACTTAACTAGGTCTGCAGAGTCACTAAACCCTCAGACTCTGTAGTTCATAGCATCCGTTAATATCACCAGCTTGAGAGGTTTGCTATAATGAGGGAGACATTTGGGACACGTTTTCTGTGTTGGTGAGTGCATTCTAAGGAGAGGTCAGATCCTGTTACCGATAGGAAAGCAGGGCCCTCTCCAGCGTGGCCCTGACAGCCCAAGTGCGAAGGGGCGACACTCCATCATCCTCGCCCCGAGTCTCCCACCCTCTCCTGACCCTCATGTTGCATCCAGCTGAGTGATAACCTCTGTGCGATGTACCCGGCTCTCCATCAGCCCGCGGGTTCAAAGCTCCTTCAAGTTCGTGGTGATGCGGAATCCCCACCAGGTCGTCACCGGGCCCTGTCTGTCAGTTTTCCCAGACAGAGCTGGGCGCGGATGCCGAGGCCCTCACGGACTCCTGGGAGGCCCTGTCTCTGGACACCGAGTACTGGAAGCTGCTGCTGAAGCAGCTGCAGGACTGCCTCATCCTGCAGACCCTGCTGCACAGCAGAGCGGACACGCGCCCCACCCGGGCGCCCTCGCTGCCCCCCGAGCCACTCCCCCGGCTCTCCGTCCGGAAGCTCCTGGAAGGAGGGAGAGGTAAGGGGCCTGGGAGCATGTGTGTGTGCAGCTCTGTGGTGGAGGTGGAAGCATTTGTTGTGGCAGTGACTGAAAGAATGCGGAAAAAGCAGTGTGCTCAGATTTAAAATTAATAGCCCACCACACACTTCTTCTCAGAGCCTGATCTTGTCAGTTCCCTGCTCAGGGACCCCCACCCACCCACCCCAGCCTTGCAAAATAAGCAGTCGTTCTTTTTTTAAAAAATATATATTTTATTGATTTTTTACAGAGAGGAAGGGAGAGAGATAGAGAGTTAGAAACATCGATGAGAGAGAATCATCGATCAGCTGCCTCTTGCACACCCTCTACTGGGGATATGCCCGCAACCAAGGTACATGCCCTTGACCGGAATCGAACCCGGCACCCTTCATTCCCCAAGCCGACGCTCTATCCATTGAGCCAAACCAGTTTCGGCTAAGCAGCCGTTCTTAAAGGGCCTCCAGCGTGTCCCCCCTTTTCCAGCTCCGTGGCTGGGTGCATCCCTTCCTTCCCCCAGCAGTTCACCCAGCACAGCAGAGCCCAGCGGGTGGGAGGAGAGCTCAACAGAGACTCAACCGAGCCAGATGGAGCCACCCGGGAGAGAGATTTGCCAAGTGTAGCTAGCGCCTCTCTTCCCTGGAAATCCTGTTGGGCTTTGAGAATTATAGTCCTTTTCATAAAACATGAACCTGCGGTGGGTTTATTTTTTTCACTTTAAAATTAATTATAACATTCTTTACAACTTCTGCATTTTAATGTCTAATGCCATAGCTGTTGAGGTATCTAAGCCATAAGCTCAGGTCTTCGGGGCTGCCCAGGTGTTCACGCATTCAGGGACTAAGACTGAGACCAAGAAGTTCTCTCCCTGCCTCCCCCTTTCTCATTCTTCTCTCCTGGATCCTGAGTTGTACATCTTACTCAGCTCACGTGCCACCTCCTCCCAGAAGCTCTCATGAGACCAGGACTGCAGGTCTTCCCTTCTTCCTGCTGATTTCCACTGAACCGTGTACCTCTTTTCCGACACATGGGGTCCTGCCTCCCAGAGTAGTCAGTCCCGGGCTTCCACCTCAGGACCATAAGCATTTACATCTTGGTTGACCTTGACCGGCCCCTTTTCTTCCCAGCAGCTCCGTCAGGCTTGTGATGCTGGGATGACTATGTCTGGGTTTATAAATACGCGTGTATTTATAGGTTTTTATTTAGTTACCTTATTTTCTCATTCCTTATAAGACCTGTGAAGTTTTTAATTATAAATTCACAGCACTCCACGCTGCCACCCGGGGCAGGTGTGGGAACACCATTTTAATATTAACCGAAGCAGCAGCATCCAGGGCCTTGATTCCGGGAGGAAAATTTGCAAGTGATCGGGAAGCCAAACAGGAAGTGACATCGCCCAGCTCACTGCTCTCCCATTTCCCTGATGATTGTAATTTTACTGTGAGGCTTTCTTTTTGTGGGAAAGTGTACATTTGAGTCAAAATAGGAGGAAAGGCAGAGAAGACATTTCAGTAGTAAATGACAGGTATAATTCATTTTGCGTAAAAAACAGGACTCTTCATTGTGAATGCCTTTCAGTTTGCATTTATAAGCTTTTGGACTAAACTGATTGCAACATGGCATACAGCGTCATATTGTTGATTACTATAGCTACATTTTGCCCCTAATTATTCCATATAGGCAAGTTAGTTGACTCTTAAAAGTGATATATTGTCCTAAAAAGCCTAGACCAGTATCGTGCTAATCCGTGCTTTCACTTACATTTAAATGGAAGTGTTTTTCAAGGATGTAGTCATCTCTTTGTCTCCGTCGGATAAAGTATATTTTAATTGTGCATGTAGAAGGTATGCAGTATCCAGACGTGTATGCATATGCACTTATATTTGCCTAATATTCTAGGTGAGTCTAGAAGTGCCCTCAGCTAGCAAATGCCTTACCGTCCCAGGTGGAGTGTAGGTAGTAACTGCTGAGACTCTCCTGGGTTGGGGTCACTTTCAGGCTGAAAACTGAGCGTTGGCACTTAGACTCATGGTTGGCCAGGCGGGTCCTGCCCAATGGGACGCTTCCGCAGACGCTGTGCTGCACCTTTTCATCTTCTCTCGTCTCCACGTGGCAGGTGGCATCGCAGACAGTGTGGCCAAGTGGGTATTTAAACAGGACTTGCGCCCTGAGGTATTAACACTGGCCAACGGAGAAAGAGATGCCGAAAACCCAGACGAACCCAAGGAGGGCATCAGCCGAGGTTTATGTGAGATGTCGGAGGCGGACGTGGACTTGGGAGCCATACCAGGTAACACACAAACGTGGGGTCGTCGGCGCCTGGAGCAGAGGCCCCCCCCCCCCCGCCCCCCCAGTGACCGTGGGGGTGGCAGTCACAGCTCCTGCCTCTGCCTTGCAGACCTGCTGCGTGCGGCCCGCGAGCAGTTCCCGTGCAGCCTGGAGCTGGACGTGCTGCACGCACACTGCTGCTGGGAGTACGTGGTGCAGTGGAACAAGGACCCGGAGGTGAGACGCGGCCTCTCTTGGGGGCTGTCTTTCTGCGCTCACAATGTGCGCACTCAGGCTGTGTCATCAACTTAGAGGAACACGGCTTCTCCCCTCGGATGTCTCTGTACTGGGAGTGGGCATTGCCCTCAAACCGTGCAGGCATTGTCATCCTCACGCTAGACTTGGTCCACAGAAGTTGCGTTCTTTGCTAAGCACACACCGCTAACTCGGGATTTAGCCTCGGGCCCTCTGTACCTGAGACCAGTGTGATTTGCCTGTTCCTTGTGAGATGTGATAAGTAAATGTGTGTGTGTGTGTGTGTGTGTGTGTGTGTGTGTGAGTATTTTTATTGACTTCAGAGAGGAAGGGAGATGGAGAAAGAGATAGAAACACCCAGTTTGGATTTGAAACACTTATTCAGTTATATCCCTTTTCTCTCTTTTTTTTTTCCTCCCTTCATGTAAGGAAGCACGTTTTCTTGTGAGGTCAATAGAACACCTGAAGCACATCCTTAATGCACATGTTCAGAACGGTGAGTAAACAGGTGTAAAAACATAACTGACGCAAGGACATGAGCCTTTACATTCACGTCCCCGTTATGTTTCTAATTGATCATCTTACCCCCTGAAACCTTAGCGTGGATTGTTTGATTACAAAGTACAGTACTGGCTTTCTTAGAGAAATACCGTCCGGAAAAGGGAGGGGCCGGCAGCTATAGAGAATTTGCAAACAGGCTGCTGGTTCCACTTAGGTGAGTTCCCAGAAGAGTTGAGGAGCTGAGCCTTGGCTAGTGGGGTCACCGAAGGTTCGAGACGAGGTTTGGGGCTGGTCGGAGGAAGTATCACTGTCTGTCCCTGTGATCGAGTCTACAGAGCTGCCTCTTTCTCCTCCCAGACCACCTCCCTGTAGGTGGATGAAGTCAAACTGCAGAAATCCCAAAGGCCTCAGGAGAGCTAGACCGTTAGTTCATTATTCACCGTTTGAGATCACACCTTCTTTCAAGAAACAAAATAAGATTCAAAGTGACTCATCCGGGACTATGGTCCCCAGAGCCGTGTGTCCTCACTGATAAAACTGACAACTGTTTCGGAAATTTTCATTTAAATGCCAGAGTTTCTTAAATATGCAAGTATAAAGCTCCGGTGTGTTTTTTTAATTACAGTGTCTGTATTTTGGTTTTTAGTGGTTTTTTTTTTTTACCCATCACTTTACTGGATGACTCTACGTATGAGAACAGTCAGTTGATGGCCATTTGGTTTGTTCCCAGTGTTGGGCTGTGTGAATGAAGCTGCGCTCATTCCTGTAGCGGAATCGCTGGGTCGTGTGGCAGACGTGCTGTTATTTAGCTTTAGTTCAGAGCTGCCAGTTGTCCAAGTTCTTTTACCCATTTAACATCCCTCCCGCAGGGTCTGAGCACTCATTCCAGCTGTCTCCGCGACCTTGCCACACCCGGTATTGTCATGTCTAAGTCAGCCTTTCTTTCAGTTCTGTGATATCGCTGTCCTTTTAGCTCATCTTTGTCTTATCACTAAAGACGTGAGTCTTTTCTTATCGTTACTGGCCATTTGGCTATCCTCTTCTGCAGCCCCGTTCTGATTTTTAAAAAAATATACATTTTATTGATTTTTTTACAGAGAGGAAGAGAGAGGGACAGAGAGCTAGAAACATCGATGAGAGAGATGAGAGAAACATCAACCAGCTGCCTCCCGCACGCCCCAAACCTGGTTATGTGCCCGCAACTAAGGCCCTTAACCTGAATCGAACCCGGGACCCTTCAGTCCTCAGGCCGACGCCTTATCCACTGAGCCAAACCGGCGTAGGCCCCGTTCTGATGTTCATTAAGTGAAGGTTCTTGTTAGTTTGACACGTGTTGCCTGAGGCATAAGAGCTGATATCTCAGCACACAGCCTGTGTGGTGGTAGAAGCTTCAGGAAGCCGAGTTCGTCCGTGTGATGGGAGCGGAACCCCGAGCCTCCACTCACTGCGTTTCCTCCGCTTGCTGCAGGCATCGCCCTGATGATGTGGAACACGTTCCTGGTGAAGAGGTTTTCTGCCGCCACATACTTGCTGGATAAGGTAACCCTACGTTTCACCGCCGCCTGGCTTCCTGTTCACTGGTCCGGCGACAGGGGGAGACATATTGGAGTTGGGTGGGCTGAGCTTGCCTGTTCAAAGGCCGTTGCTGCCATCTCACTCAGCAGGAGCTAACGAGGCGGAGTCCTTTGTCCTGGAGTCCCCTCTTCCAGCATCACTGCCTCCTGCGAGTGGTCCTGTCACGTAACGAGTGGTCCTGTCACGTAACGAGTGGTCCTGTCACGTAACGAGTGGTCCTGTCACGTAACGAGTGGTCCTGTCACGTAACGCTACCTGCCACTCACCACCCGGGCAGTGCAGTGAGCAGCAGTCTTGTCCACGGCATCATGGAGTCAGCTGGCTTTCCGAGCTAGATGTGGGGCTTCTGTCTGTGTTAGATCGTCCCTCCTTCCCAACCATTTAGTCACTGTGTCTTCACCAGCTAACGGAATCCTAGCTGCTCCTTATCTGTAGCCTGGAGTTTGGTTCCGAGTCTCAAGGAAACCTAGTTAGTTAATTACGCAAAGTAAGAACCAGATGTTTTTAGTCTTCCTTAACGTAGTTCACAAATCTGTATTTTTGAAGAGGATTATTTGTGAGCCCAGCGTGATATTTTTTTCGCAATGTACTTTTACAGAATCCCACCACACAGTTAAATGCATTGCGTTCTGGTTGCCACCTTTATTTGTAGGTGTGTCTGTATTTTTAGAATGTGGTTACTTTTTACTTCCCGCACCAGAGTGATGCCCTGTGTGTGTGTGTGTGTGTGTGTCTGACGCCTTTTTGTTTAAGTCACTAAATAATTCAGCCTTTCTGTCCTTTGTCTCAGGTCGGAAAGGCACCCAAGGAAAGGCTTTGCCGGAGGGTAAGTGCATTGCCCTGGGCTGGATGTGCGGTTGCTAATCCCGCACTTGAACTGGAACCCCCCTCCCCCCCTCACCAAGGGGTGAGCTCTGCCTTGCACCTGCTCGTGGCGTGTCGGGAGATAGGAAATTGGAAGGTAGGGCTGAGGGGACCAGCTCTCGCTGGTCCTGACTTGTCTGTGCAGATGCTCAGGTGGCGTGGGCCAGCCAACCTTTCATGAGACACCTGCAGCCCTGCCCTGTGGACGGGAGGGTAACAAGCTGTTGCTGCTGCTTCGTGTGTTTGCTGTTGTTCAAAGTGAGAACTTGATCCCAAAACATCGAACTTCATCTTGCAGTAGATCTGGGAGTAGCGGTTTGATCTACCTGTATGTAATAACTTGTCCAGAGAGTTTGATAACATGCCTGCCCACGGGCACTGGCTTTTACTCAAACTTTGAAATATTATTGCACATAAAAGAACTATTGGGACCAACTCAACTATTACAGACCCTCGGTCCCCAGAAATCACCATGGCTGAAGAATCCTGGTAGGCGCTCGAGTGTCCTGTGGCTGTAGTTGATGTCACATACTCTCTCTCTCTCTCTCTCTCTCTCTAAACATCTTAGGGATGTGCTGACTGCTGGTTTAATAAATAGCCTGTGACTGCAGGGGCCCCCCGGCCAGGCCCTTTGAGGGCATCAGCAGGAACGACGGTTGCACACAGCATCCTCGGGTGCTTAGATCCCAGGCTTGAGGGTTTGAGTTTTGTGCAGAGGGTTCCGGTCAGTCCCTAAAAGGCGTTCTGAGGCCAGGCCAGGCTGTTTCCTCGGAACTGTCACGTGGGGCATAATGAAGTGGCTGTCGCACGGCTGTCCCCTGTGACTCTGGGGCAGTGAGCACTCGTGGCCCGTCCATGGTGACGGATACACTGTGTCCGTGCAGTGCACCGGGACACCAGCCGCTAAAAATGAACCACGGTGCCATCTTCTTTAAAGCCAGTGAGACCTAAGGAAGGAACAGAAAGGTGCTGGTGTCCCCATCTGTTCAGTGTGGAAGGTCGTTTCATTTCTCGGAGAGCACCCGGAGCAGCTTTGCTGCAGGAACTAACTCTGTCCCTTGTTGAAACCAGGACGTGGGGATGAGTGACACGGCGATGACCTCTTTCCTCGGCTCCTGCTTGGATCTCCTTCAGACTTTGTTGGAGGTAAAAGGTGTCTTTTCACTCTAAACTGTCTGAGCTGCTAATTATTTTGAAACTCACTGGACTTACAGATATTCACTACAGGAATATTTTCATTGAAAGTTTTTACTGAAACCTAAAAATAGTGATATTTCTTACTAGAATTAGATTTGTTTTTTTTTTAAATGATAATTTTGGGATGGGGAGAACTAGAGGTTTGCACTTTCCTACTGGTGAGCTCTTTTTTTTTTTTTTAAATATATTTTATTGATTTTGTACAGAGAGGAAGAGAGAGGGATAGAGAGTTAGAAACATGGATGAGAGAGGATCATCGATCAGCTGCCTCTTGTACACCCCCTACTGGGGATGTGCCCACAACCCAAGTACATGCCCTTGACCAGAATCGAACCCGGGACCTTTCAGTCCACAGGCTGACGCTCTATCCACTGAGCCAAACCGGTCTTGGCTGGTGAGCTCTTTTTTAAAAAAAATATTTCTTTATTGATTTCAGAGAGGAAGGGAGAAGGATAGAGATCGAAACATCAATGATGAGAAACATTGATTGGCTGCTTCCTGCACGTCCCCTACTGGGGATCGAGCCCACGACCGGGGCATGTGCCCTTGACCGGAATCGAACCCGGGACCCTTCAGTCCCCGGGCCAACACTGAGCAGCACCAGCTAGGGCTACTGGTGAGCTCTTTAGATGAGATGCGTGCACGCTCTGACTTGTCCTATTCTGAACGCGGCTCTCCATTCTCAAACGCGCAGGCAGACGTCGGCCGGGATGAGATGCAGGCGCCTGACCTGGAGACTGAGGACGCGTGGCTCGCCGTCGAAGGGCCCATCTCCATCGTGGAGCTGGCCCTGGAGCAGAAGCCCATCCACTACCCGCTGGTGGAGCACCACTCGGTCCTGAGCTCCATCCTGTTCGCCGTCATGCGGTTTTCTCTGCGGGCCGTGAAGCCGCTGTCGCTTTTCGACAGCAAGGCAAGTGCCTCAGGGCCAGAGCCGCCTGGGGGCTGGGGGAGCGGGCAGGAGCGGGACCACCCCGGTGGGTCCTCTCTCCCCCATCAGACTCCCGGGACAGAGCGGGTGGCTGGGACGAGAGCCCGCGGCTGCCGGCTCCGCGGCCACTCTGCTCCTGTGGTCCATTTCCTTCCAAGTAACATGCCATTCGCCACAGGATTAGTTTTAATCCATATTCATGTGTTCTTGGTCTCTTCTTTCTCTTTAGGGGAAAAATGCATTTTTCAAAGACCTAACTTCCATTCAGTTACTACCCAGTGGAGAAATGGACCCAAATTTCATTTCTCTACGACAACAGGTAAGTCAGCTCTCGGGCTTTGTTTCTTGGGGAAAAGGGTGTTAACACAAAAACCTAGCTGGCCTTAAAGGCTGACCACTTACTTCCGCAGCATGCTGGAGAGCTAGTTTATCTTTACATTGCATCGCTTCTCGAGAAGCGCACAGTTTTCACGGGAAAGCCCCCCTCACGGGTATGTTTCACGGAAACATACTAACGGGGTGCCACTGTCTCCCTTCCAGTTCTTGCTGAAGGTCGTCAGCGCGGCTGTCCAGGCTCAGCACGCGGGCGCCAGGGAGAAGGACGGCTCAGACGCGGCCCCCGCCCCTCCCCCTGGGAAAGACCTGGAGTGGCCAGTGCTGGCCGTGGACCTGGCCCATCACCTTCAAGTCAGCGAAGACGTCGTGAGGAGGCATTACGTGGGGGAACTCTACAACTACGGAGTGGACCACTTAGGGGAAGAGGTAACAGCCTCTCAGGGTACTCACTGGGCTCCGGTGAGAAAGTGGTTGGTTGGAGTCAAGAGCCAGTCAAGTCTCCGTAGAGCTTTTTTGCTTATCCTTCTGTTAGAGCTTCTAGGCACCACAACGGAACAGAGTATTAAAATATTAACATTCCTGCTTAACGTTGAGTACAGTCCAGTGTGCAGGCCTGCTCTCTGCACAGGCCTCGCGGTCAAGAAAACACGCAGAAGCTTGAAAATGACTCTCACAAGTTGCAGTCGTACCAAATTGGAGAAGTGGAAATTTGAGTTGTAAACACTAAGCTTGACTGGGATGATATGTTGCTTGTACAGCTGACCCTTGAACAACGTGGGGGTTGAGCTGGCTCCACACGGTTGAAAATCTGCGCCTACTTTTTGACTCCCCAAAACCTAGCTACCAATAGCCTAGTGTTGACTGGGCGCCTTACCAACAACAAACAGTTGGTGAACACATTCTGCGTGTTACACGTATTACATACTATATGCTCTTGCCATACAGTGAGCCAGAGCAGAGAATTGTATTTCTCATGTTGTTCAAGGGTCAACTGTACACACGTGTAGCCACAGATCAGAACGGAGTGAGACCCCCGCCGGCTCTTACCTGGTTGTCCGTGTCCCCCCCCGCAGGCCATCCTGCAGGTGCATGACAAAGAGGTCCTGGCCTCTCAGCTGCTGGTGCTGACGGGCCAGAGGCTGGCTCACGCGCTGCTCCACACGCAGGCGCGGGAAGGCAGGGAGCTGCTGGCCCGGCTGTCCCCCACGCTCTGCACTTGGCTGAAAGCGATGGTGAGTCTGCTCGGAAGGAGGCCCCGGAAGTCTGCTTCCTTCCATTACCAGTTCAGGAAACAATCTTCATTAACTAGCTGACTTCGCTCTGAAGAAAGTGCTTTTTATTCAGGCGTGGATCACTGACGGGTTATTTTTGTGTCCTCTTTTGTAGGACCCCCAGGATCTTCAAAACACAGAAGTGCCAATTGCGACGACAGCTAAACTAGTGAATAAAGTCATCGAGCTTCTGCCGGAGAACCACGGGCAGTACAGTCTCGCCTTACACCTCATCGAAGCTGTGGAAGCCATAGCCATTCCTTCTCTATGACCCCCGTCAGCCTGTGTGACTAGACGTGACGTAGTGCATGGTTATTTTATAGTCAGAGCTGGGATTTCATGGAGGGAGTCTGTCTTTTTTTCTTTTTCTTTTTTTCTTTTGTAAAATAAATTTAAAAATATGTATATTACTTTTTAAAAAGTACAGTCCTGGCTCGGTTCCACTCCTTTGGTTAACACCGAAGTTAAAATATAAACAGATATCAATTATGGCAAAATATGAACAAATATCAATGATGCTATTAACTCCTTCTACAGATGTTTTAATGTTTATATCTAATTCAAGCACTTACGTAGCTTTATTGTTAAATTTTGCTATTTAAGATGGGTTATAATTTACAGATTATGTTCTTATTCTAAGATACTATATTTCATATGCAAATGTTACTGTTCTTGAAATATTCGTTGAAATAAGTAAATTTCAACGGTCATGTAAATACAGTCCCGTCAGTACAACTAGAGAAACGTCCCACTCACTCTCCTTTCATAGCTGTTAAAAAGATGTTTTTGTTATAATTTCTCACGGGACTGCCACCCGGAGTTCTGGAAGCTGACAGGTTCTTTTCCCAGAGGACAGCGACCTTGCAAAAGAGGAACTCGTTCAAGGTCATCATATCCATCAGAAGAGATGTTAGATAGAACCCCTGTCCTGGTACCAAAAGGACCTGCCTGTACTTGCCAAAATTGAGAATCTGAGATGTGAGAGCCACACACCAAAATTAATCATAACACAAGGTAAGACTCGCTTTTTGCCAAGAGTCAAAGGCATACCCACATCAGGTCATTGTAAAAATGTATTATCTTGTAAAACTTATGTTTAAAAAAAAGGGGCAAAGATGCTAAAACATTTAAGTCTAACTTTATTTTTCTTACAAATGTCTGGAAATGTCTGCTGCCGGTCTTTTGATCTGTTCTCGGGAACAGGGAGAAAAATGCTTCGTGACATTACAGCTTTAGCAAACCTACCTCAGAGCTGGTTGAGAGGATAAAATGAACCTCGTACCCGACAGTGCCTCGAGCAGTCCACGTGCTGAAGAGCTATTTGAGTAAAACCCAAAACATTAGCCCAAACTCTAAAAAGTGCTTTGAGCTCTACAGATACGGAGCGCTGACACTGGTGTGTCTTGGAGAGGAGCCATACAGAGCAGTTAGTGGTACCTGTCCCGGGTCACTGTTATTCGCGGCAGCTCATAGTGACAGAGGTCAGCGCTTCTCGTCCTTGTAAGAAACCACTTAGAGCAGCTGGGCAGGGCAGAGAAATATGTGCTTCAGGGGCGTGAAGAAAACTGTCCGATATGCCGAGACCGGTGTGGCTCAATGGATAGAGCGTCGGCTTGGGGACTGAAGGGTCCCGGGTTCGATTCCGGTCAAGGGCATGTACCTTGGTTGCGGGCACATCCCCAGTGGGAGGTGTGCAAGAGGCAGCTGATCGATGACTCTCTCATCGATGTTTCTGGCTCTCTATCTCTCTCCCTTCCTCTCTGTACAAAATCAATAAAATATATTTAAAAAAAAAAGAAAGAAAAAAAGAAAACTGTCCAATATGAGGGCATCCCAGTGTAAATGCTCTGAACTCCAGATCACATCCAAATAGGAACGCCCCTGTCAAAAACTCAGCAACTACCGCTCCATTGGAAACCTTGCAAAAGAGCAGTGCAGGCTGCTGGGCAGGGGTGCGGGCTGGTCAGTCTGAGGAGGCGCTGGTGCAGGGTGGCCCCGGGAGCTAGTCCAGCCTCTGCTTGGGTCTCCCCTGCCCCATCCAGATGCACTCCTGTGGTTTCCTGTGAGCAGGCAGCGTCACAGTCACTGTTAACGTTTAATCTAAGACAGGTTCTCCCTGTGATTTTCCTATATATTCTGAAAGTAGTGATACATTTTGGAAGCTGGTTAAAAATCTTGGAATTCTAGGCATTTTTAAAGATTCCATATCACTTTGGGGGGGTGGGGGAGACATAACCTAATAAGCCTTTAAGCTAATAAAACTGCTTAAGCTTATACTGGAAGGACACACCATCACACAGAACCGTAACAAATCGAGTCTCTAGTTAGACGCGCAACCTAAAACCCACACTCGGAATTGCAACGTTGAGTGCCAAGTTGTATGGTTAAGAAACAGGTATACAGTGTACTATTTCATCAAGGGCTTTTCACATCACCCTGATAGGCAAGGAGATAGCTAGGTGCAGGCCGGTCTGGCCTCCTGCACTTCACAGACACCGAATGTGTGCAGACTGACGGCAAGACCATCAGCAAATCGGTCACGAACTGCTTTACTGCCTCGGCCTGGACAGAAGCCATTGCCGCAGAAGTCTGCCTGCACACGGTCTGTAACGAGGAAAAGCCCCAAGTCAAGGAGTGAGGTTTGCTGTCAAGTGGCTGGTTCCGAAACAAAGGGCTTATTGCACTTAGCGCAGTTACTGATGGAAGCCAATAACCAGCAGCTTTCCTAGATACACGCCTGCCCCGCTCCCCTCCACCCCCCACGGCATTAAACAGGCCGTGTGAAGTCCCACTGTGATGCTGAAAGAATTAGCATTCAGTGATCACAGCATCTACATCCCAGGCGTGTTTAGACGCAGACTCCCAAGAGCCGGGATAAATGTAGAGTAAGAGGAACAGCGAACATCAGGCTTCTAAGCGCTTCCTTCTGTTGCACAAAGAAAAAAAACTAACAAACAGGCTCTTCTCCATTTCACCTTTGTTATAAAAATCGATCTTAGGTCAAAGTAAACACCGTTAATAATTAACTAGCTTCCTTTTTATATATATATATTAAAAAAAGACAATTAATTGCAATTTAAAACCACAAAAATCTCAGATGTTATTATACCAAGCTGATAGGAATATGACAGCCATCCGGTTGGAAGTGGCTGTGACTCACGTGGCTGCTAGGAGAAATGTCTCTGCAGTGCTGACAGCAGCAGGGAAAGCCCCTCGGCTGACAGGAATGGACCTGCTGGACTGAGCAGAGGGAGGAGTGGCTGAGTGGTCAGCCATCCTGGGGGTGTGACGGTGCCGAGTGGCGGGGGAGCCCTCTGTGGCCTGGCGTCATGTGCTGTACGTGCCAGTTTGTATGTATATGCAGGTCTGTACATACCGCTGCTTCCTGTCTGCTCCTTGTTGTGAATTTATGTATGATAGTGAAATAAACTTCCAGCTTTCATGATGTTTCCTCAGCATTCACAAATGTAAGTACGTACCGTTAAGGTTTTTCCCTCGTCTGTGGGAAGAACAGATTCACGGATGCTTCCATCCCAATTCAGCCACACAAACCAGCTAGCTCCACTGGGGAGGTGGAATGCACAATCTGTGCACCAACACCACTCCTTTTCCAGAATGCCTTTATTTGTCGACACTGTACAGCCTGAGTGCTGAGTCAGGAAGATTTGTACAATATAAAACGTTTCCTGCTCAGCTCACTTGAAGGTAAGCGGACTCAGTGCCCGTGTTCTGAGCGAGTCCACCCTGGATACCCCAGTCCCCATCTGCACATACGACTCTGCAGGTGTGTACACACTGTTTATCCAGCGATAGGAAACCTTAGCTCCCTTAACTCTGGCGCTCACCCTCCACCTAGCGTTGCTCCCCGGGGTTGTAAACAGTCCACCTGACCCGCGGCCAGGCCTGCCGGGCCGGGCCGGGAGCAGCTGTCCGCGGAGCGCGAGGCACTACTTCCCCCCGACGACGTCAGCGCAGCGGGGACAGAGTGTGTTCGAGGACTCGGCCGTGAACTTCCAGCAGCGAGGGCACTTCTCTTTGGTCGTGGGCGTGACGATCACCTTATACTCTGACTCCTCCCGGATGTCGCCACCTGTGGAGGGAAACGCGTGCCTGATGGGCCGTCACCGTTGGCTTGGCAGGTGCTCCTTGATGGAGCTTTCTCCTCCTGCCCTGGGGAAGCCTGTCACATGACATACGTATGTAGCCACGTCAGGATCGCACAGCTGCCGGGAACGGGAGGCTAACTGATTGCTCCCCAGCTCAGCTCCGGGTTCCACACCTAACTCAGGCAGGCAGCCCTTCCGGCTCCCAATCTGGGGTGGCGCTGATTGATTAACGTGGCTGGAAAGGCAGCGGATTTAAGAATTTTAAAAAGAGCCACATTAGAGACGGCTGCAGCGTCCCCACCTTTCTTGGTCTGGACGAAAGGACACACTTTCTCCAGTATGGGTCCACAGGACTTCCTCCCCTCCTCCAGGACAGCTAAGCAGTGGTGTGATTTGGGGCTACCCTGGACGTCTTATGCTGGGACGGGTGGGAAGGGCCGGGCAGCGCTCGGATTCCAGGTTATCACAGGACGGGGGGACACAAGCCAGACGGGAGTGAGGGTGCTGACAGCCACTGTGTCACAGGCAAGAAGGAAGCCCCTTCCATCCTTGGCGCCGCATCCCCAAGCTCATGGGACGGGACACTTGCAAGAGCTGCTTCAGAGCCTGCCCGTCGCCATGGCAGGTGCCTTCGGAGCACCGGCCCCCGCTGGACGCCAGTCCGTGCTCCCGTCACACCAGTCCTCCCCACCCTCCTCACCTTCCAGGTTGATGAGGAAGGTCCCTTTCAGCTCAGTGGTGTCGGCAGGCATGTTGGGTGCGTCCTGGGAGAGGAGTGTGGTCTGGGAAGCCATCATGAGTTCATTCAGCTGGGAGGTGCTGGACGTCTCCTCCGACTGCAGCATCTGCAGGAGCACGGGACAGTCATGTCTGAGCTCATGTCACCGCAGGCCGGGGACAGACACTGCGTGTGTGCGTGAGAAGCCCTCTGGTACCACTGCCTCCTGACGCTCCTCGGCTAAAGCACGTCAGTTCTCACTAGTGTGGAAGGTCTGAACTGGAAACGTCCAATCACACGGAGAAGCAGGCTCCTCCGAGAGAACCGCTGCCCAGCTCTCAGCCCCTCGGGCACCTCACCCTGCATCATGCTTCTGCCTGTAGGCACGAGGTCAGGGCACAAACTGACAGCACCGTGTGCACACGAGGACACTAACTGGGGCGTATGATGCCACTTCACCTTTTTCGTGGTGATTTCGATCTTCAAAATGCCTGTGAGCTAACACATTCCTTTTAAAAAGCTCATGAGAAAACAGGAGGCTCAAAGAGACTAATTTGGTTTTAGCAAATCATGCTGTTAGTAACTGACAGAACCAGGACTTCATGTGACAGTTACTTAGTGTAATTTCCAAGGAAAATATATTAATTTTTTTTCCAATATAAACGATCCAGACCAGCTGTATTTTCAGCTAATTACTCAGAGCTACTGAATCAAAGGACACGTAGGGACAAACCTAGTTCAGGCTGTGGGGCCTCGGCCTGGTCACAGCATAAATAAAGCGAAAGAGCCAGAACTTCCCAACCACAGAACGTGAGAATGTGGGCATATTCTCAATCCTCTCATCTTACCGACAATCTCATCTACCAGCTACTTCAAGCCTCAGTTCCTGACCAAGTCCAACTTTAAAAATTTAAACTGAGCTTACCAACCAAATGAGATGGTCATTGTTTAGAAAATTTGACAGAACTTTGGAGATAAAGAAAAAAAACAGGGTGAATGCTCTGAGATCGCATGACAATCTGCTGGAACAGATGATCTTTCTCCCAGAATTCAAGAAAAAAAATGGAAATCTTGTTTTGCATTTGTTTTGAATCTGAACCACATGGACAGAAATTCTCAGAGAACTACACCATTAACACAAACTCCCGATTTCTGTGTCTTCTTAGGCCACTGCCCTGGATTTACATGTCATCTGTCATCTCAATAGCCCTGCGGGCTGCATTTCAAGCGAATCTTGATTATACCTTCCCTGTCCCAATATACAGATTTTTTTTTTAAAGAACAAATTTCCAGTGGAAACTGATACCAACACCATTTCAGAAGCGACAAATGACTGCTCACCTCGATGATCTCGAAAAGCAGCCCCGGCTCGATGACGATGGTCACCTGGTACTCGGCGGCATTCTTGCCTGGGATGCTCCCGAGGAACGAGTCCCTCATGGCGCACGCGCTCTCCATCGCTTCCTCCAGCCCCGGCTTCTTCCAGACGGAGCTGGTGGTGGTCCAGCCCGTGCGGAAGACACTCTTGGGTTCTTAAAACAAACACACACACTAATTTGCATCTGTTCTAGACCAGTGTTTCCCAAAGTGCGGTACGCGTACCCCCAGGGGTACAGGAAGAGTCTGGTGGGGGTACGCGTTGCACCGGAGTTTGGTGGGGGTATGCACTGCAAGGTGCTTAGCTGCGCCTAATTCTACGATCTCATGGGGACGAGGGGGACTCAGCGTTACGAAAATTACAGGAGGGGATACACATATGTCAAAAGTCTGGGAAACACTGTAATCTAGACTAAACCACTGAACACTAATCATGGGAAATAAGAACTGTTATTTAAGTAACCATGGGAGGAAATAGTACGGAGCTATCCTAAATGTTTGCCAAACATTTATTTACATGAACATTTGGAGATCATGCTAAACCTAAATAAAAGATAAAATATACAGTGAGATCTCAAAACAAACAAACAAACAAACAAAAAACCATGCCTAGAAGCAAAGAGAACTATCCCAACAGCAACAGTTGTTGTTTGGGGGTGGTCCTATTTATAGTTTCTGATTTCCTATAAGTTTAACCCATTCAGAGGGAAAAAAGCTTATAAAAAGCACTATATACAACCTTAACTGGTTTGGCTCAGTGGATAGAGCGTCAGCCTGCGGACTGAAGGGCCTCAGATTGGA
Organism: Pipistrellus kuhlii; assembly: GCF_014108245.1. Taxonomy (NCBI): domain Eukaryota; kingdom Metazoa; phylum Chordata; class Mammalia; order Chiroptera; family Vespertilionidae; genus Pipistrellus; species Pipistrellus kuhlii. The sequence goes on from NW_023425524.1 coordinate 2,970,539, forward strand.
TTCTGGTCAAGGGCATGTACTTTGGTTGCGGGCACATCCCCAGTAGGAGGTGTGCAGGAGGCAGCTGATGGATGTTTCTCTCTCATCGATGTTTCTCTTTCTCCCTCTCCCTTCCTCTCTGTAAAAAAAAAAAAAATCAATGAAATATATATATATATATATATTTAAAAAGCGCTGTATTTTGTTGTGATAAAATTTCATGTTTCTGACCTTTATAAATATTTAAGGGAAAGTGATTTCTCAATGCCACTGAACTGCTAAGGTTTCAGAAAGCATGTCCGGGCCCCCGAGTACTCCCCCCACTCCCGCACCCCCACCCCACCCCTCCACAACAGGTTCCGAGGGATAGGTGTGCCACCCCGTCACTCACTCGGGGGGCCAGGGCCCTCAGGGGCAGTCACACCCACCTCAGCCCCTCTGTCGTGCAGGGAGCACACGCTGCCCTTACCTTGAATGTAAGGCACGTGCTGGAACACCTCCTCGGCCAGGTGAGGGAGGATGGGCGCGAAGGAGCGGGCCAGGACATCCAGGATCTCCGCCAGCGCGGTCTGGCAGGAGCGGCGCTTGGGATCGCTTGCCTTCTCACAGTAGAGCCTGCGCGGGCAGCCTACTCAGCGGCCGCGATGCTGTGGCTGCCCGCGCGACCTGCCCCAGGCCCCGCTCACGCTTACCGCGGCTAATCCGAGGGTCTAACCACCTTCGCATTCGAGAGTCACAGCCTCTGTCCTGCACGTTTCCCCTAACACCCTCCACTGCGCGCTCCTCCCCCCCCCCGGGGTGCCCAGCACCTCAGAACCCTCTCAGCAGCTCTGCCACCTCCAACTCCCTTTTCCAGGCGATAGAGCCTGGACTGCTGCGTTCAAGGACAACCGAACTAGTAAGTTACCTGGGGTCTTTGAATGTGGCCCCTACAAGGCTGCCTGCCCCTGTGCTTTATAAACCCCAAAGATGAGCATCATATTCTTGACCATGTATATCCCACACGTCCCGAGCACGTGACCGCTGCTCTTTCATTGTCATAACCACGCCAAGGTGGCATCAGCCGCCCCCTGTTAGGTAAGCAGATTCGGGGACAGGCTGCCCCAAGCCACAAAGCTAGGAGGAGGCAGCCCTCACTCTAGAATCCACCTTGGTAGCCGCCCAGCTGCCCTCCTGCTCCCGCTGGGACGCCCAGCACTTGCCAGGCGGAATAGGCGAGCTGAGCTTGAGTACCTGACTGCCCGGCCGTACGTACCTGTCCTTGATTATGCTGAAGTAAAAGTTGGAAAGTTCTCGGGTGTAAAAGGCTTGTAACAGCCGAATGACTTTCCCGAAATCATACTGTTTATAGGAATCGTCGATCTAGGGAACAGAGGCAGAAACATTCAAGCTGGGATAAGCAGGTGGACGTGCAAGTGGTTAGTCAGATGTGTTCCTTCTGGAAATACGTCTCAGACAAATACAAAAAAGGGCGAGATGCAGAAGCTCTTGGGGGGTGGGGAGCCTCCCAAGCATCGTTTCTGGTTCAAACTCCACTGCTCCAGTCTGTTCTGGAACTGACAGAACACTCGGTAAAGGGAAGGACCCGGTTTTAAACGTTGAGACCACTTACAACAGCAGCGTGCAGCTACCATGGCTGCCCCATTGGTGCCTGAAAGTGAAACTGGCCAAAAATCTGACCTCGGGGTGCGTGGAGGCAGCCACATTTCTAGCTTCTGATTAAGCACAAACTATCTGTTTCTATACAAATGACACGATAGCTTAGAAGACACAGCAATATTCGTTTCAGTTATTTCTAGACATTGAGGGGTGTATCTACAGGTAAATACAGTGCAGGCCTATTCCTTCCTGTCATAGAAACACTGGTCTGGGGAGAAGATGTTGTTTGAGGATATGTCTGGGCCTACTGGAAAGAAATCGTAAGATTTAGGACCGTAGGTTCAAGATAAACCTAGGAGCGGGTGGGATTTATCCAGGGTACGTAGCTTTTCTCAGGGCTGCAGCGACAATTTCTAGCAATTTCCTTGCCTGCGCCTCGGATTTCACCGCATACCAGTGCCAGTATTTCCACTTCCCAAACGCTGAGCGATGCCCACTCACCTTCCTGGCCAAGCCCTGCAGCAAGTGCAGCACGTACTGGTCCACGACGTACATCTTGTCCACGGGGACGGAATCGGTCTCCGGGTTGAAATCAGCCACGTTCCCCAAAAGAAAGCGGAGTGTGTTCCTGAGCTATTGGAAACAATAAAAAAAAAATGTCTGAGGCTTTTACGTTCTCACTGAAAAGTTCTTTTACTTCTATTTCTCTGCAATTAGGTTTTATCCAACTCATGTTCCTTGCTCAATGGGATACTTTTTAAATGGCATTCTTAAATAAGACTACAAATGCAGAAAACATGAAACTCATTTGAAGAGCCCAGATATAGAAACTACCACTAAGATACACTCAGCATGTACCTTTTAAATAAGGGGAAGTAATATCTCCTTTTTTAAATTTTATATATATATATATATATATATATATATATATATGTATATATATATATATATATATGTTATTATTATTATTTTTTTTTTTACAGAGAGGATGAGAGGGATAGAGAGTTAGAAACATCGATGAGAGAGAATCATCGATCAGCTGCCTCTTGCACACCCCCTACTGGGAATGTGCCCGCAACCAAGGTACATGCCCTTGACCGGAATCGAACCCGGGACCTTTCAGTCCGCAGACCGACGCTCTACCACTGAGCCACACCGGTTTCGGCGGGAAGTAATATCTTCAATGTCCAGACTAGAGTCTCCTTAACGAAGAGATGAACTGTGCTGTGACCAGCGCCTGTGTAAGGCTATGTTACGTAACATGTGGGCTGAGCGGGGCTTAGGGGCAGTTTGTTGCAGGAATGGATTCTGTGGGGGGGGGGGTGAAGCACACTTGCTGCATTGTCTCGGCAGATTCTGTCTTTGTTTACAATGTTAGCAGGCCTGTTAGCAAAAGTGGTTGCCATTTCAAATAAAATGCAGCCTCCACAAAAACTGGTAGCACAATTTCGCATATTATGCTATATATTTAATAAAAAGAGTGTGTAAAAAGGATCACTGTTTCAAACAAACTGTACTGGATATTTGTCAATGCCCATCAGACTCGCAGTGCCCACAGAGCGTGCCTGCCTTTGAAATAACGGTCTGGGGAACGTTTCCGGGGGGAAATAGGACGCACGGGCTCTGACCTTGGAGATGTCCTCTCGGGCGGCGTTCAGCGCGGAGGGGCCCAGGGTCACCTCGGCGAAGACGTTGGACTCGGCGACCCACCAGCGGAGGACGTCGGCACCGTAAGGAGGCTCTTTGCTTTGGTCCTTTCCGTGGAGGGAAAAGCACGTTCAAACATAAACATGGCTTTTATTTCAGCCCCAAACCTTCCTGCTATTCCCACGCACAGTGTCTGAGCACAGGTGAGCGTAGAGACCTGTGCTGGAATGAAAGGAGGCTCCCTCTCAGGGGTCAGGCTGCCTCTGAAACAACACAGGGAAGGGGCATGTCTCCTGCAACCCCATTCACCATGCAGATGCTGACTCCGCCACTTCCCGGTCACGGTCACGGTCACGGTCACGGCGAGGGAACAAAGGCAGCTGCTGCCCAGACACAGAGCCGCGCCCGGATGTCTCCGTGATGGGGGAGGGGAAGGGCTTCTGTGCCCCTCAATGTTCCCTAGCAACTCCGTAACCAGGGAAATGACTACTGGCCATTAGAGGGACAGTGGAAGGCCAAAGAAACAACAGTCAGTGATTTCTTTTATGCAAACAACTTCAAAATAAACCAAATTAGCAGCAGCCCCAGATTTCAAGTTCATCAATGGCGTGCTTTAAAGTGGAGAATTTCCAGGAATAATGAAACATGCATTTAGAAGTTGCAATTTCATTTTTCTTTTCTTACATCATTTCCATTTAAATGAAAATTACAGTTCAGAGCGCAGACAATTAAAAAAAAAGGTAGCACGGTTCAGGATCTACCTAGGGATTCAGACCAGATATGGGTCTAAAAATGCCAAAATGCCAGCCCTTCCCTTTTTAAAAAAAAATCATATTACTTCAGAATCTAGTTTTAAGACACGGTAAGGCATCCCCTATTCGTATAAAAGACAGGTTTGTTTTTTTTAACATTGAAATGACTACATTAACGGTTTTGGGCCTTAAAACCATATAAATTGAATGTTGAAAAGCCACCTACTTTTCCTCCATTGATGACAACATCAGGATCAATGACATTCCCTAGAGACTTGGACATCTTCTCTCCCTTTTCTCCAAGGGTGAACCCATGGACCACCACTGTCCTAGGAAGGCAGATCGGCTGTTATAATAACCAGCACAACTATCACGATCATTTTGAAGATGACCTATCGCTTAAAAAGAATATATTAGTTTAACCCAAAAATGGGATTTTTCTGGACAGATTATGTAGGAGAGCTTTTCTTGAAAGTCGAATTTCAACAGCTCGTTTATGACTGTTAAATAGTAAGCTCTCTACTTATACACAGAAAAGATCTTGATGTTTACATTCCCTAAGTAAGCATTTCCTGAGCATCTATGATGTGCTGGTTTTGATCATTAAAACTAACCGGGGGAAAGTATGTCTTTAAAAAGAGCAGACAGCACATACATAGCAGTAATGAAGTGAAACAGTAAAAATAATAAGTAAATAAATAAAAAATAAAAAGAGCAGACTACCACCACGAATTATCTTAAAACAGGCAATTTAAGAGAAAAATACCTGCTCTTCTATTGACGTAGAAAAGCACGTTATACAAGAAGCAAACATTTAAATTTTATGGAACGATTTTCACAGTAAGATAGCAAAAGTGTTAAGCTCTTTAACATTTCTGGCTAGAACCTCTATACACATATTTGTACAAACAAAAGCAATGATAACTCTGAGTTCCTAATTTAATAAACAGCACTAATGGGATTTTTCAGATCAGTAGCCACTTCAGCAGATTACGAATGTAAGGACATCTGAGCCCAGGCTGCCTTCGATCGACCTAGGATGCCCTTGTTTCCGTCCCCCCCGAGTGGAGTCCGACCACACTGGAGGCCTCACTCTCCGCAGTGCCGGTAGTTCTGTATCGCTGACTAGACTTTTCTGCATTGTTCCCTCCTTCCTCTCTTCCTTTCCTCTCCCCTTCTCTCTCTCTCTCTCCTCATTCAAACTCTGACTTCTCTTCTGAGACGAGAGACTGTAAGCTCATGAAAGGTGGTGTTTGGCCACATGTGACAATTCAAAAGCACAGGCTTCCCGCCCTGGCATGACCAAAGCATGTGGTGTGTCCAACTCGGGGGTCATACTCACTTAAAAGGGGCTCTTTTCCTCACGGCTACGCTTGTTAATAAGGAAGACTGAAACCACCCGCCGAGCTGGTCTTTTCCTTCCAAGTATAAATCTGCTGTTTGGTCCGTACCTCAAAACAAGTATGACAAGAACAGGGATGTAATTAATAGGAAAACAAAACAGGATCTGTATGCAAACACTGAAAGGACAGAGTGATCGCACTGTTTATTTCATGTGCCATGCAGTAGCCAACGGCTATTAGCCTCACTGCCAATATTAATCCAGATGAAGGAAATAAGTCCTGCGTGTGAACTTCCAAACCATGGGTAATTCCTTTATGGGTTAATTCATTTGATGTGTACCGCAACTCGGTAAGACAGGCATTACTATCATACCCATTTTACAGATGAGAATGGTGAGACCCTGAGAACAAGGCCATGCAGATCAGCAGCAGCAACAGATAAGGGTCCTGAACCCAGACAATCTGGAGTGCATGTGCTCAACCAAGAAATTTAATCAGGAAATAAAAAAAAGAACTCTTGATAAATGACATTATTATTAATTTCTAATTTGACCAATGGCCTGGTAAAAAGATGGGCAAACTATAAAAAAGCCACATGAACCAGGGGCTGGGGTAGGAGGTGAGGGGGTGGGGTGGTTGGGATGAATGGTGGAACATGGAAGATTTTTAGGGGAATGAAAATACTCTGTGTGACCCTATCATGATGGACACATATCATTACACGTGTGTTCAAACCCCAGAATCTACATCAGGAAAGGTACCCGGCTGTCACCTGTGGACTCTGGGTGGTGGTGATGTGTCAATGTAGACACCCACAGTAACACATGTGTCATCGGGTGGGGGATGTTGACGGGGGAGTCAGAGGGGGAGGGGGACAGAGGTTATTGGACTCTGTGTTTGACACTCCATCTTACGGTGAAATTGAACCTGCTCCAAAAAATTAGTCTACTTAAAATTTAAAAATAATTCATACTGGAGGTTTTTTGTTTTTTTTTTTATATCACTGCAATAATTAATGCCTTTGGCAAATGTTGAAAGAATGTTTTAGAAATATAGGTATGGTTTATTACCTATATATGATTCACTTAAAAATACTACTCCCTTTCAGGAAGTTTTCAAGTTTCCATTTCTTAAATTCTACTGACCTTGAACTCACAATGAAACCGCACTTGACCTGGTGTTAAAATTGATAAGCCAAATCTCTTTCACTGCTATAAAATCTGTCCGCGAAAGCAAAACCATTTGCCATGTAATCACCGAATTTATCTCATTAAACATTAGCAGGTACTGATTAAGTCTGGTAAGCTAAAATTTAGCTCAGAATCAGGCTGATTTTATTTTTCAATAATGTCCTCATATATTTCCTATATGCAGACACCGGTAATAATCAGCCATTTCACATTGGACTTGATACCAACCACTTGAGAATACCAACAAGCCTGAAGTCACCTCAGGAAAAGTAGGTGACTTCTTATGGTGTCTTTTTTTAATGAAAGTCACCTTCACTTTATGGCCTTTTGAAGTCTGACTTCACCTAGTATCTTTATTTTTTATTTTTTAATTATTATTATTTTTTAAATATATTTTATTGATTTTGTACAGAGAGGAAGGGAGAGAGATAGAGAGTTAGAAACATCGATGAGAGAGAGTCATCGATCAGCTGCCTCTTGCACACTCCCTACTGGAGATATGCCCGCAACCAAGGTACATGCCCTTGACCGGAATTGAACCTGGGTCCTTTCAGTCCCCAAGCCGAGGCTCTATCCATTGAGCCAAACCGGTTTTGGCTATCTAGTATCTTTGACTCCCACTTCATTTGTAATGCCTATCCAAGTTTTGGTTGTTGTTGTTTTTTGTTTTGTTTTGTGTTTTTGTTTTTTTGTTTTTATCATAAAAGAATAAAAGGGAAGAAAATAGGGTAAAACATAAACCAATAATCTAATTCTTACTGAGTAATCTCATTAGATTATTTTACTTATTTTTTTTGAGGAGAGAAGGAATATAAGATCTGAGTAAAAAAGCAGAAAACTATAGTCTAAAATTAGACTTTATGTATTATCATAAAGGTAGTTCATATTCTGGCAGCCTCCTACACATGCAACATACATCTTTAAATAAATTAATTTCCTTCCTTTGAATTAATTACCCAAATGTGACAGGGAAGGAAAATATGGTTTGCTAGCCAGGTACATTTTTACCATAAATTTCATTTAATAAAGTATTCCTGCATTTCTGCCACAATTATTTGATTAAGAATTTCACAAACTGGGGGGGTGGGGGTGGGGGGGAAAGAACTTCACAAACTAGAAACAGAATGACTAAACGCCATCAGCACCATGGACAGCAGAATGGGGGTGGGGAGTGGGGGAGTCTTAGGTTGAGAACCCCTAGCAGCGTCATCTAAGACCATTGGAAAACACAGATATTTACATTACTATTCATAACAGTAGCAAAAATTACAGTTATGAAGTAGCAACGAACATAATTTTATGGTTGGGGGTCACCACAACATGAGGAACTGTATGAAGGGGTCGTGGCATTAGAAAGATTGAGAACCACTGCTCTAGATTATGTGACCAGCCCCCAACTGGCCTCTAATGCAGTCTCGTTGCCTCTTCTGAAAAGTGCTGGTCTGATCGTTTCAGTTCTGTCCACACTTTCTTTTATAAAACTGGGTGCCTCGGGGTTGCCAGGTGAGCTGGGAAGGTTAAAGGAAGGAGAAAACCCCCATTTCCCTCTATCTCATGCACTGAGGCTCTGTATAAAATTTCATTTGGAAGAACGAAAACTAAGAGTACAAATCCTCAGACTGAACCATCTCCAAGGTCCTTCCCATCTCAGAGTACATTAGAGCAGGTTTTCCAAGTAAAACAAGAGGGATCCTGCAGATAGATTTCTGCTAAGCAAGTCTGCATAGTCTCAAAACTGCTGACCGGTGTGTAGACTGCAATTTAAGTCACCTGGCAGCACGCAGGCCCAGGAGGTCCCACTGTCAAACCAGATGTCTAGGATGTCCCGGCCCGGCTCGTACTCCAGCGCGTCGGGCCCACCGACCTGAGGAGAAAGGTCAGAGCACTTCAGTGTCACGGGAACGCACACGACAAATCCCCCAAAAGCCCAAAGGACAGGAAGCGCTTGCAACTATCACACTCACATCTTCAGATTAAATTTAAAACACTTACAGATATTTCACAATTACGTACCACTCACTCATTTGCATGTCAACATTAGCATAGCCACCTGATTTACACATTGATAAATGCAAATTTAAAACCGTTTGTAATTTTGCTATTGTTTTGATTTTTCTCAAGATCATCTTCCAATTCGGATGTTTGCTGTATGATGCCATTGGTTACCCCTAATTCAGGTCCTACAAAGTCCTGGTGTGCCGATGTCAGGCCCTGTTCTCGCAATGACGGCTACTTAAGCAAGTCCGTTCAAACTTTGGTGCTCAATGAGAGGACAAAAACCCTCACAGGCTCAGCTATGTTCAATACCAAGCTTCTCTAGCTGAACAAAATGCCTCCTCTCCATGCACTGACTTCTATTTACAGTGAATAACTCCTTCACTTTACATCGGGCATGTCGAGCTCATGGCCCGTCAGCAGCCTGTTTGACAAGCTTTGCTCCTTCTTTAACTCCCAAGAATTTCTTCTGTTGTTGGAAAGTCATGCATTGCACACAGAGGCTGGTGACTGGCAGAGGGGCTTTACCTGAGATAAGACTTCCTTTGGAAGGAGCTGCTCAGGGGGCAGAGTCCACCAAACATCACTGCCATGCTCCTCCACCAGCTTAGCGAGGTGCTCGATGGTCTGGCTGTTTGACGGGGACAAGGCAGAGTTGTTCCATTAACTGTTGTGATTAATGCCAACATTTTAAATGTTTTAAACAGTAATATTTTTCCCTATTGCAGGATATTTTCCTATCTTTTCCCCAAACTTTAGTGATATTCTCTTCAATTACTTGTTCACTCGGCTGCTAATATCATTTTAAATTCAAATCAATAATATCAATATATCTCAAAAATAATATTAAATCCTATGGATCCCTAAAAAAAAAAAAAACTTCTCCTGAAGTACTCATTTCCCTGTTTCTATCCATCTATTTCCTATTCAACTACTTATATTCAAAACCTCTTAATTATCTCCCCCCCAACCCAATTTCTGCCCTAAAGCACACATCCCGACAGTCCTTCCTTTGAAATATTGCTCCAACTTGTTTTTGATTTAATACTGAATTCATCTGAGCTCCCTGCCACAATTCTAGATGGATGCAATGGTCTGCCTCCCCAGTTCTCATCCCTTGAATGTCACGATACATCTCTGAGAACCATGCTCCTGAGACTGCCTCACCAATCCCCTCAGACACTTCCAGTGCCCGTCACAGCTCACAGGCCCGAGTCCAAGTTCATGGGCACGGGCAGCGCCACACCAGAACACCCCCAACACCAGCACGTCCCCTTGGACAACAGGTACCCAGACTGCTATCCTGACTCTGCCACTTTTTATAGGACCATGCTCTAGTACCAATATGCCTCTAAGTCCTGGCTGTCCTCTGTGTTGCAAATAGTAAACTTCATTTGTTCAAAACTATCTACTGAGCACCGGAGACAAAGCTGTTAAGGATGACTGCAAGCTGACCGAGCCGAGCCACGAACACTCAGCACAGTGCCTAACACCCAGCAGAGAGCCAAATGAAAACTGGTCAAATGAAAACTGAAATTGAGCATATCTCTGGGGAGACACAGTTATAAATTATTTAAAAATTAAACTCAGGGCCCTGATTGGTTTGGCTTAGTGGATAGAGCGTCAGCCAGGGGACTCAAGGGTCCTCAGTTCAATTCCGGTCAAGGGCATGTACAATACCTTGGTTGAGGGCACATCCCCAGCGGGGAGGTGTGCAGGAGGCAGCTGATGGATGATTCTCTCTCATCGATGTTTCTAACTCACTCTCCCGTCCTCTCTGTAAAAAATCAATAAAATATATATATATATATATATATATATATATATATATATATATATATATATATATATTTTTTTTTAAATTAAACTCGGGGAAATTTATACTAAATTTTCTCACAGGAGCAACACACTTTTAATTTATTATCACAGCTTTATGGACTTTACAACTTCCTCTAGTTGCTTTCTACTGAGTCACAGTGCATATCATGGTCAAGAGCATGGATCCTGGACCCAGACAGCTTTGGTTTAATTCCTGGTTCTATCACTGTCTAGCAGGTGACCCTGGGCAAAGCAATTAACGTTTCTGTACCTTGGTTTGTGAAATGCAAATAATAAGAGTATCATTAAGCAAGCTATTACAGATACTAATCAAGCTTATATATAAAATGCCTGGACCGATGTCTGGTAACCCTTCGTAAGAAGTAGAGAAGCTGTAGCTATTATTCAAAGCGATTCTCTGAAAGTTGGGTAAATTTAAACAGTTCATTTTGTTACCAAAACACATACCCACATTAACAGTCAAATTAATTAAAATATAGACACTAAAGCCGACTTTTCTGTTATCCTTTCTACCACAGTCCATCAACGCAAGTAACTAAGAATTAACAATAGGTCCACGAAAGTCAATGACACTGGAAAGAGTAGTGGGTAGGAAAAAGCTTTAAGTTCTTAATCTGTATCTACGGTTTATAAATCATTTCACCTTTCGGGGTCTGCTCATCACCGACAGATGACATGCTTATTAAAGAAATGTGGGACGCAAAAGTCAAATGGATAGTATAAATTAAATACCTTATAATAGCAAAATATGACTATGAAGCAAAATATGCTATGAAGGGTTAAAAAGTATAATGCTACCAGCATCTATTTGAAAGAAATTATAAAAAGTAATAATGTTAAAATGGGCACAAGTCCATAAATCTAACACAGTCACACATTTTATTTTTATTTTTATTTTTAATATATTTACTTCAGAAAGGAAGAGAGAATGGAAACATCAATGATGAGAGAGAATCATTGATTGGCTGTCTCCTGCATGCCCCCCACTGGGGATTGAGCCTGCAACCCAGGCCTGGGCCCTTGACTGGAATTAAACCCAGGACCCTCCAGTTCGTAGGCCGACACTCTATCCACTGAGCCAAACCGACTAGGGCAAGTCACAGATTTTAGATGGACTTTAACAGTAAAGATAAACTTTTGTGATGAGACCATAAAACGCTTTGCAATAACTAATTATATGACAATATTTAGTTACTTATTACTATTTTATGCAGTTTGCACGGAACATTTTATCAGTTAAGAAAATATGAATATGCTATAATAAAAAATATCTGAATTAACCTAAATAAGAGAGAGACTGGAAAAAGTACACTTACACTATACACAAGTCCAGCAGCTATGCTGTAAAAACCAGTTGCAATTTCAGGTAAACAGTAAAATAAAATAGAAAACCAGTCTTAAATGTTAGAAATACACAGATTAAACAAATACACAAGAAATAAAGTAAAAATAAAGAATAGTACAAAAGTAAAAGCAAATGGTTCAAATGTCACATTCACTTAGAAAATAGGATTGAAATGTTGGGATCAATATATTAATCAAAACAAACATGTATGTGTCCACCATACACTATACTTGTCAAAGCCCCTTTAAGCGCTGATTGATTCACAGAAAACACATTTCGCTATGCTCTGTGCCTCCTGGCTCCTTAACAAGCATAAGCCTAAGCCAGTGAGAGCCAAGCTTTTGAAACCGTGTCTTGTAAGTCATGGTTCAAATGTTTTTACTTTGCTATCCAGCCTCTCTAGCTCATCTAAAAGACCACTTAGAGTAAACACACACTCCTTATCTCTCAGCTTTGCTAAGCAGAGGCCCAGGACTAGCCATGAACCAGGTGAAGGAGGGGCACCAGGGCGTCCCGGGAGATGAGTGCTGACAGTACGAGCGCCGAGTCCAGCGATCAGAGTCCACCTGCGACTCGGTAGATCCTGAGAGGAGCACAGCATATTCCTCCCCTGAGCGCCCGTCTCCATGACCCTGGGAAAAGCAACTTACAACCACAGGTGACACTACATGTCCCCCCACTTTTTTTTTATTGACATGTCCATTTTAGAATGCCAAAGTCAATGCTTTTTTACATCCCTAAATAGCAGGTTAACTCAGTGAAGATTTAATATAAGTATTACTGAACTATGCTCAATTACTCTACCTCATCGGTAACTAGAAATACTAAACAACGAAAGATTCTGAGTTTGCAGCTGGCATGTTACTAAGAAATTATAAAAACCCAACCCCTCTAGATGAACTAAAAGTCCTGATTTAATTGCTACATTTTCTCAATTCCATTTTGAGACCGTAGACAAACTATTACTTACATTTTTAAAACAAAAATAAATTAAAGACAATTCTGGAGTTAGAGGATAAAAACTGAACCAGACTTCTAACACATCAGAATGGAGATTTCAAAGAGAACAACATCCTTGTATTCTAAACAGATCACAATTTAAGTTCACAGAATTGGTGTCACAAAGTGAAAATTGTCTTGTTGACTGAGACTCTGGCGGTCTGAATGAACCTAAGAAACTCTGGGAGAGAGTTTTAAGAACAAAAGTTGCAATAAAAATAAACACACACATCCAACCTACAGACCTGAGGCTTGCTGGATTGAAAAATAAAAATAAATTTAATGTTCAAACAAAATCCGGTAAGATAATTTTTGGGGGGAAAATATAAGCAAAGGCTACACAACCGATGGAAAGATACTCACAAATCTGCAGCAAACCCTAGAAACAGCCATATACTGGATGGGCGCCATTCATGTGATTTTCACACACAGGGAGCGAGGCATCCCTTAAGGGCTGAGCTACCACCTTTAATGACTGCATTCATTCTCTGAAATGGACTAACGTTATCTCTTTTCTACACTATTATGTTCTTTTATAAACAACTACTGTATGGGACCTCCTTACATACACATCATTGCACCTTACATACACATCATTGGACAAGACATCGGTCCCCTTATGTCCCTCGGATAAATACTTAGAAGTGTAATTGTTTTTCTAACAAAACTGAGATCATGCTTTAAAACACCTTGAAACGTTTTGATAGGCATTTTTTTAGTGATATCAAACATTCTTCAGGAAAAAAAAAATACAAGGAAGAAGTCAAAATTTATTTTTTGAAATTTCAGAATTCCCTCATTTTGTGAATAATAGCCTCTATTTAACAATTAACTTATAACCTGAAGATCAGTGTAAATTACTGTCGACGGGAATGGGTGGGACCTCTTATCAGTACACAACCTATATGCTTCCATTTTAACGCTGTTATTTCATAAAGCGATAAGTCCGTCATAAAACTTTGAACTTTACGCAAGAGCCTTATCTAAACACAGGCACTACGTGCCCCTCAGGCTTCAATCAGCGAAAATGCCCTGGCAGTAAAAGCAACCACAGCACCAACCAATCCTCCTGGACTTTGACATCAGCCAGGCTGGGAGCTTATTTAGCGAGTTATTGGAAATTAAGCAGCATTCGGATTGCTAGGTAATGAAGGAACGGTTGCTGTCCCAGTGTTTCCTGCGTTTTGTCTGCATAGAAGCAGAAAACATGAAGGATTACAAGAACTTTTCTTCTTCTGTAAGTTACCAGATGAAGGTAAGAGATTAAATATTTCCTGTTTATGTACTAATTTTCATTCTAGAACACTGAAATTAGAGAAGGAAGCTATTTTTTTAAACTTAATGCTGTGCTTATGTTTGCAAAGTGAAGAAATCTTTCTTTGTTTAATACACATTATAATTTTTCACCAAATGGTCATGAACCTGAGTAAAAATTTGAGGTAGCCAAAGCTTACACCCAACCTATACTAGAAATTTCTTGCCTGTTTCTAGGAAATTTCTCATAATTTCTAGAGATGAGGAGCTACTAAGTTCCTTAAATGCACTGGTTAACTATTGCATTAATACTGTTCAATTAATTATAATCATCTGAAATTGTGAAAGGAATTTAACAACTTGTTTTCCTTCTTAGGTAGCGTTTCTATAGTTTCTTTTTTTTTTATGCTAAAAATACACTTATTTTATCTTTGTTAACTAGGAATAGATATCCACTTGAATTATAATGGCATTAAATTACAGTTTCAGAAAATGACTGATGATGTTAAAGACAGAAATGGAATTACTTGAAACTCTACAAATATAAATACAAAGTGCAGATGAGAAACTTAATTCAAATCAAAATTAAACATCAGAGTTGCAAATATGCCAGCCTCTAAGCTTATTTAGAATATGAATTCATGAAGATTTTCTTTTATGAATTAAATGTACTTAAGAGATTATTTGTAGACTTCCATCAAGAGAAGCTGAAGACATCTTTTGATACACACAGTGGAGTTATCAAGTGTAACAGCAACTCCATGTGGACTGTGTACCAATTTCCAGTGGAGATGCTGTTACTTTTGATGGTTACCAACTGGCTACAATATAAAGGCGCATCCAAGAAAGACAGCAGATCGAAGTCACTGCAATTCTCATCTCGGCTCAGTTCCTGGCTCAGTCTGGAGTGGGCTGCCTCTTCTCCCAGTCCCTCCCAGCCCACCGTGCATGGGGCCACGCTGGGAACTAACAAATGGTGTACAGGAAAATGACCTATGAATTGACAGACAGTGTGGCTAAGTATGTCTGTCATTTCTGTAGGCCAATATTCTGTATATCTCTGCTACTTCGGAATCAGAAACCAGGTGGGACCATGCAAACAACACACACACAAAAAAGAATCTGTAACAACCATGTAAATGTACTGACTATAAATAAAACTAAATGGTGCCTGATCAATATCTGCTTGTGTTTTTCTGACGAGGCTCACATTTATTTCACCCAGCTTACTGACAAATCAACCTATGTACCATTTAACTGTCGTGATTAAATGATAATCCAATAAATCAGTTTACTCTACTTACTAATATATACACAGAGTCTACCTCAATCAACCCAAGAAAATGCCCTAAAACACTTGTTCTGCACTGGCTGGGTCGCTCCATTAGTTGAAGCATCGTCCTGTGCACCCAAAGGTTGCGGGTTCGATCCCCGGTCGGGGTGGCATACGGGAGGCAACTGATCCATGTCTGTCTCTGTCTGTGTCTCTCTCTCACTTGTGTGCATTTATTTCACCTTTAATTCTTAATAGAGGTAATAAGGTATTAGTAGTTTATATCTGATCAAGCTCTCAATTAAAAAACAAAAAACACATAAGCAACAACATTTAAGTCAAAGAGTCTTAGCTCCAAATTTTAATAAAATAATAATTGTAACAAAAAGCCTTATAATGACTTCCTGGTCTCCAGAATTTAGTTTCTTTTCCTAAAACATATTCTCACTCTTCATGCCTACTTGAAAGCTTAAATTCCTTAACCTAGTACTCAAGACTCACTATAATTTGCCCCAACCAATGTTTCCTAGAGTTGATCTCTCTGAAATTCCCTCACACTCAGCACATTATGGCTCCTAACCACACATTCTACTCCTCCCAGCTCCTCGGCTCCTGCTGATTCCAGTACTTCCCCAGATGCCCTAGCTCAGTGGTTGGCAAACTCATTAGTCAACAGAGCCTAATATCAACAGTACAATGATTGAAATTTCTTTGGAGAGCCACATTTTTTAATCTTAAACTTGTTCTAACGCCACTTCTGCAAAATAGACTCGCCCAGGCCGAGGTGTTTTGTGGAAGAGCCATACTAAAGGGTCAAAGAGCTGCATGTGGCTCGTGAGCCGCAGTTTGCCGACCATGGAATAGAACATCATCTCCTATGAGCAGGGACCACGGGAGTCTTGTTCACTAACTCAAAGGTCAAGTGGCTTGGGGAAAAAATCTCCTCTGCACTGAATAAGCTTTTCTGCTTCAAACTGTTTACTATGTCCACGTGTTATCTTTCCAAATGAAAAAAAAAAATTTTTAAAGAAAAAATTTAGCTTCAATTGGGAATGTAATCACTACAACAAATGTAATTTTATACATTGAACTGTATTATAAGTTTCTTAAATTTTAAAGCATCTACACAATCACATGACATACTTCCCACTGAAAGGGAGGAGGGTAGACTGAATAAGAGAGTGACTCTAATTCTTAAAGAAAAATTACACACTGGGACTCCCCCCACCAAACACTGTCCATCTTTGGATTCCCAATAGCTTGCTCTATCACACGGCCTGGCCCACAGGAACAATGAATTCTTATACAAAAAAAAAAACCAAAACATTGGAGCTTCTATTCTTATGTATAAACATTGAAAAACACAGCTGTACAAAATTCAATCATATTGAAAGGATCTTGCTGAAATTTGTATTTTATCCCGTCCTAAAAGATAATTCTTTTAGAATATTTCATTTAACATCTATTAGGAGTTCTCAATAATCCACTATTTTTTCCATTTCTGAGGAAAATACAACTCACTTTAAAGTGTTGAAAATACTGAGAAAGTCCTACCTGTTGATCAAGAATTCGTCTTTTGTCTTATGATGGAACACGGGAATCGGAACACCCCACACTCTTTGCCTGGAAATACACCAATATGGCCGCCTGTCCATCATTTCAACCATGGCATTCTGGGCTGATCCAGGAATGAATTTCACCTTTTTTAACAATTCCTGCAATTGAGTCACAAATCAAGTCCAGTGAGAGAAAGCAGAATAAGTTTTCTAGAACTGTCATTATTTATCCTAACACAGCTCTTTTCCTTAGATATTTATACTCATTCACATGTCCCCTGCCAACTCTCCTTCCCCCCAAAACTAACTTAAACACCCCATATCTCAGAGAAAAAAAGGCAGCTGACCCAGAGCCACAAAGAACTTCTAAAGAGCATCAAGACACTCCCTTCTTCTTTGAAATCAATAAAAACCTATTTAAAAATAAAATAAAATAAAATAAAGAGCATCAAGAGCAGATGGCAGCTTAGAAATGGTAATAAAATATTTTATACCATTTCTAAGCACCAGACCAAAACTCGCAATAACAGGCTGAGATAACAGGTTTATTTATATTATATTTCATTAAACTACAGTTAAAATCAATTCAAACTTGAATTCAATCATTTTTTAAATGCTTAAGAAAAACTACTGTCATAGGTTGACAAATAAGGATTGCAAACTAACCTAATTTACATATAGTACGGTTAAAACATAAAGACACCTTCTCAAAATAAGTGACTTCCCTTTTACTTTCTATCTCTCATTTCTCAAGAAAGTTCCTTCCTTGCCCCATTCCACTCCATGCCCCCACCCCACTCCATCCCCTCACCCCCCACCCCACAACTCGAGAGCTGCAAATTACAAACATCTTATTTCATTTGTTAATTACAAAAACACACAAATTATATAGCAAAAATGTTTGGTAAGAAGCTCAAACAAGGCCAAAGTATACTGACTTCATTTCAAAAATCTCCCTACCCATGAATAAAAGCATTGTTATATTTTCCGTTTCATGTTTAGTTTCCTTACTTACCTGAAGCCCCTCCCCCACCCCTCACCCCAAAGCTGTTTATAGCACCACCTACTGACAGAATGACAGCGCCTGCCATTCAATTTAACATCCGGGTTAAAAATCCAAGAAATGTGAATGCTGATATTTGATTATGTTATAGAATAACTATTACTTATTTAAGGTGGTGATGATGCCACTGGAATTATGTTTTAAAGAGTCTTTATTGCCCAAACCGGTTTAGCTCAGTGGATAGAGCGTCGGCTTCGGACTGAAGGGTCCCAGGTTCGATTCCGGTCAGGGGCATGTTCTTTGGTGGCGGGCACATCCCCAGTGGGGAGTGTACAGGAGGCAGCTGATTGATGTTTCTCTCCGCCTCACACGGAGAATCCTAACAGCAGCCCTCCCGCATTGAGAACGTGGGAGCCAGCCTGCAGCAGGACGCCTGCCTACCTTGGCTGTGGCCTTGAGCTCCGAGATGTTTACAAACCACTGCTTGCTGGCACGAATAACCACTGGCTTCTTAGTCCTCCAGTCGTAGGGATAACTGTGTTCCAATTTCTCCTCTAGCAACAAATTCTTTGAAGCCTGAAGCATCTTTATAACTTAAAAAAAATAAAAAGTTGGTAACAATTTGCGTTAAGACATATTTACAAGTACTATGAAAATCCTAGTAACTCTCTAAACTGCCAGGAGACCTAAGTCTACACCAGCAGGTGCCAGGAAGAGCAGCCACCTACCAAGTATCACAGGGGTAACCTAGGAATCTCCTGGCCAAACACGCAGGGACTGTAAAACCCTAATCAGACTCAGGATTATCCCACTGCCTTCCCTTCAAAGGAAAGATGAACAAGAAACACTTAGACTCCTACACTTGAAATTCAGTCACAATCTTACATGTCTAGGTTCTTAAAACAGTGACCACGTATTCTGGCAGAAACCAGGTACAGTGGGGGAAAAAAAAAAAAAAAGATACCAGGTACAGTGGGGTGAATTTCGTTCCCCAAAAAGAGATGCTCACTCCCAGACCCTGAGAAGGTGAGCTTATTTGGAAATGGGGTTTTCATAGATGCAATCAAGTTAAGATGAAGTTACAGGACTAGAGTGAGCCCTACCCCAATGACTGTCCTTACAAGAGGAACAAACACAGTCACACAGAGCAGGAGGGCGGGTGACACTGGAGGCAGAGACTGGAGTCACAGCTCTACACCCAGGACTGGTTTGACCCAGGGATTACTAGGAGCCTCCGGAAACGGAAGAAGCAAGAAAGGATTCGTCCACAGATCTTTCAGATTTAATTTGCTTAAACTGGGCATCGTCAAAGCAAGGGATGAAAAACTCTAAACTCTATTTAAACCACGTAGCAAAATAAGATGTCGTTCTAGCTTTTTGTTTTTGTTGAAAGTATAAGATGCGAGCATAAGTCAAGGTTGCTGCTGGCTACTTTTCAGAAAATACAGATTCATGGCATCAGCATACACAATACTCACCCACATCCGTCCCCTCGTCAAGGACAGCCTTGTTTTGAAGTTCAGGCCCTGCAGCTGCTGTGAAAACGCCATCTTCATCCACTAAACAATCCTACAAAGTGTCATTTGGAAAATTAAAGTATCGAGGCATTTTATCTTTATGACAGTATCTGGCAAGACAATACCGATAAGACATCTCAGTCTAATAATGAGGCGTGTGGCCTGCCGGCCACGAGTTTGACATGCTTGGTCTAGTTTCTCACTATGTTGAAATGTTGAGGATTTATTTAGTGACTAGGAAATGTAAATTTATACATTCACACCACTGAAGGCAAAATGTTTTATTAAAGCAGAGACCTAATGTTTACTAAAAAGTAGAACATCACTTTTAATATGATCTCTATTAATTTATGGATCTATGTCAACGTACATACATAGTGATGATTTTGAAAAACTCACCTTTAAATGGAAAAACTTGCTAAGTAATTGGTGTGTGTAAAATTAATTTAGAGAGGACTATAAAAACACCTGTTCTTTTCTACTAGTAAAACTAATAAAGTTTTTAAAACAAATGTTTTAAAAACACCTGTTCTTTTCAACTTGTAAAACTAGTAAAGTAAAAAACAACAACAACAAAAAACTAGTAAAGTCAACTTGGCAATTTTCAGAGAAAGTAATTCCTCTATGTGACTTCATATTTGAAAGAAAAAGCTGCCCCCATTTAATATACATTCTTCAATTTTAATTTTGTGCTGATTTTGTGTTGTCTGGAAAATCTTTCTCAATTAGGGTGAATTAAGGAAGCTCTAGTATTGCACAAATTTCACAATTATGATGATGAAAGTGATTGCTCATTATATAAAAAAAAGATGTTATTAGATTTATCACTTTAATTCTACGAAAGCAGAGATTAAAAAGGAAGGAAGAGGACCAGTACCGTGGACAGGTTGTGTTGGGAAGCTACACTGTAATCTTCCATACCATGAGCGGGGGCTGTGTGAACTAGTCCCGTCCCTTTGGTCATGGTCACATGATTTGCAGGGAGAAGAGGAGAGACTTTATCAGGAAGTAAAGGATGAGAGCAAGTACCATTTTCCAAATCGGCACCTGAAGGCAAAGAAAAGCACAATGAACGGAATCATCTCATATGGCAATTCTTCTACCTCTCTAAGAGCAAAGTACCTCAATCAACCCAATCTTTTGATGACTGAGATAGTCAGAATATCTATAAATCTTCACCTGAAAATGTTGAAATAACCTCATATGTTGTTTTCAAAGCAGAAGCCACAAATGTCACTTTGTCTTCAGCCAGTATGTACAGCTCTCCAGACGTGGAACATTTCACAAGGGCATACCTCAAATAAAAGTTTAGGGTAAAGTTACTGACAATGAGGGAAGAGAAGCCACGACTAACATTTAAAATGTGTTACTGCCATTTTAGAAAAACTAACTTCAAAATCCCAAAAGTACTATTTTCTTTTCTTTTTTGTAATAATAATAATAATAATAATGATAATAATAATAATATATATATATATATATATATATATTATTGATTTCAGAGAGGAAAGAACAGGGAAAGAGAGATAGAAACATCCATGATGAGAGAGAATCATGCATCAGCTGCCTCCTGCAAGTCCCCCACTGGGGATCGAGCCCACAACCTGGACACGTGCCCTGGACTGGAATAGAACTTGGGACCTTTCAGTTCACAGGCTGACGCTCTATACACTGAGCAAAACCGGCTAGGGCCCAAAGTACTATTTTCAAAGGACTTCATCCCTTACATCTGTTTTGTTTTCCAAAAAAGCTGGAAATAATATCTTAAAAAAATCTATATGAACACAGTTAAGTTATAACTCCTTAAATTTTAAGAGAATAAAGAGGATGAAATAAGTTCAAAATAATGGTAATAATCCTACTTGTGGATTAAACAAACAAACAAACAAAATGCAATGCTATACCTACTTTGCATCTGGCATATAGCAAACAGCCTGATTCGCTGGAATCGTCCATGGCTGTGTGGTCCAGATTAAAATACTAACGGGAGAGGAACCGTCTGTGAGAACAGAGTTTCAAATATGTTAGCAAAGGTTCCCATTCCATGACTGCCATAAACTCAAGCAATGAAGAAATCGTACCTAAGAGAGACGCCAACTTGGGAGCAGGTTTCAAGAGAGGGAATTTTACATACACGGAGCGACTGACGTGCTGGGGGTTATACTCCAGTTCAGCTTCAGCCAAGGCTGTCCTGAGGTTAAAATAGGTTAGACGTAAGGACCTGGAAAGCTCACAAAATTTCTCCTTTAGTGAGCAAAAACACACAAATACCTCGATGAGGGAGACCAAAACACAGGTTTGTAAGACCGGTAAATCAGGCCCTAGAAAAGACAGAGAGTCTATGAAAAACTGGAATTCTACGATGTAACACTCGCAGAGGAAAAAGGTATTCCATTACCTTGTCGTACATTTGGTAGAAAATTCTCAACTGTTTGGCTTCGTAACTGCCGTCAAACGTATAGTAGCAATTGTCCCAGTCTGCCATAATTCCCCACCGAATAAATGCCGACTTCTGTTTCTCAATTGCTGCTTTGGCAAATGACCTGGCTGAACAAAATACAGACAAGAAAACACTTTGAAAAACCGGTAAATTCCCATTCTTAAAAAAGGCTTAGGATGTATCTCTCTAAATGCAGTTATTGTACACAGTTAGATGGTAGAGTTTACTTAACAGGAAAGTTACTTTGAAAGTTAAAGGTGTTCAAACTCTAAAATTAACTAGAATTTCAAAAGTTGGAGTTTTGTTACCATCTTCTGTATCTAGACTTTGTACAATGACCTCACATTTAGAAAACAATATCCTGGAAGAATTCCTCAAATTTCTGAACTTAAGAAAAGATCAGGGAATATATTTCATTATACAAAAGAAATTAAGCAGTACATATAATCAATGATAATAAATTTCACAAGGAAGTAAGTAATCTTCGCAATCATATCCAAATATACAATAGCTTAACATATACAAATACAAGATTCCTTGCCGACTCAATGTACTGAAGAATCAAATAAGAGATTAACGTAAAATATATTTGTATTTTAGAATTTACTTTTGTTTTATCCCTTGAAATAGGTCAACAGCCCTTTCGAGGAAAAGAAATAAAAACAATGGTCAAAATAATAATCTCAAAATATGGAGACTAGGCCTAGCCAGTTTGGCTCAGTGGATAGAGCATCGGCACCCTGACTAAAGGGTCCCAGTTCGATTCTGGTCAAGGGCATGTACCTCGGTTGCAGGTTCGATTCCTGGCCTTGGTAAGGGGTGGATGGGAGCAAACCAATTAATGTCTCTCTCTCACATCGATGTTTCTCTCTCTGTGTTTCCCCCTCCCTTCCACTCTCTCTAAAAATCAAAGGAAAAATATCCTCAGGTGAGGATAACAAAATAAATATATATATATATTTTTTAATATAAAACTTTCATTCATATATATATATATATATATATATATATATATATGGACTCAAGAACTGAACAATGTACTTGGAAATCTTTCCTTCAATCTCTGAACATAAGTTCTCACAAAGGTCACTTCTCAAAAATCTGAATTTTCTGTGACAAAGTGGTTTCCAACAGCTCACATTATAAATACAAACAAAAACAAAATAAACAGGTCCCTCTAACAGGTCCAGATTTTCCAAAGAACCAGTGTTGACAAACGCCATCTCCAAACAGAAACACGGGTTGCTTACCTTTCTCTCTGATCTCCATCGCTGACAGATTCTGAGCTTTCCCACCGAGCTCCGATAGGACTTTCACTTCGATGGGTAGCCCATGGCAGTCCCAGCCAGGCACAAAGTGGATGTTGGAGCCTTTCATCATATGGTATCGATTGGCTATATCTTTCAAAATCTGCAAAGAACATGCTAATCATCACTCGTACATGAAGCATGTATCCAACAAGTTACCTTAGTTTCTTAATATTTTACAACACTGAGAAACCCCAGATTTAAAAGGATTTATCTATATAGCCGAAACCGGTTTGGCTCAGTGGATAGAGTGTCGGCCTGCGGACTGAAAGGTCCCAGGTTCGATTCCGGTCAGGGGCATGTAACTTTGGTTGCGGGCACATCTGCAGTAGGGGGTGTGCAAGAGGCAGCTGATTGATGATTCTCTCTCATCAATGTTTCTAACTCTCTATCCCTCTCTCTTCCTCTATGTAAAAAAATCAATAAAATATATTAAAAATAAATAAATAAAAGGATTTATATAAAGTAACCTATTAAATCTCCCAATTCAAGTTCTACATAAAAACAAGAATAACAGATATTTGAAGTTATGCTTTTTTTTGGGGGGGTGGGAGGGCCGGCTCATGTAAAAAGTGCAATAATTCAAAAATAAGCTTTTAAGCAGCATAGTTTGTCCTCTGTGAAACGTGCAGTATGTATAACATATCTCAAATGTTAAGAGTTTTTCAACACAACTTACTTCTCTAATACAATTATACCATCCATATTATAATGCTGCTCTAAGCTGTAGGACCTGTTTCGTGACCAGATTCCTGGTTTTGAAAGCAGAGACAGACAGCCAAGGCCACACCCACTCCCATTTTCCCATGGAAGTATAAACAATTCAAGAAAACAACAACAACTGATGAACAAATTGTGGTATATCCTCTCAATAGAATGCCACTCAGCCATAAAAAAAAAAAAAAAAAAAAAAAGCAATTACTGATTATCTAAAACAACATGAATGAATTTCAGAAATACTACATGCATGGTTGATAGAAGCCAGACATTGAAAAATACTACTATGTGCTTTTATTCTGCCTCTCTGAAATTTTAGAATAGGTTAAAAAAAATCTACAGCAATAGAAGCCAAAACCTTGATTGCCAAATACCACCCCATTTAGGGATTAGGTTTTAACATATGAATTTGGAAGAAGAAACAAGTATTCAGTCTATAGCAGCTCTAACATGTTTTATTTATCTTATTGATTATGTCTTCCCTGACTGAAGCATAATAAACCCCAAAGGACAAGACCTATTTTTATTTTGTTCACTGATTATTTCCAATCCAGAACAATGCCTAGCACATAGTAGGTGCTCAATAAGGACTTAACTGACTAAAACGATATTTACTAATGCAAAATAACAAGCTCAAAGCAAATGCCAGTGATGTTATTCATCACGCAGGACCGAAATGGTTTACTGCTTTCTGTCAAGACATTCATTTTATGTGTCAATGCAAATTTACATAATTGCCATAGTATTCGAGTACTCTTTAGTAAAGTGTATTTAAATATTTTCCCCTCAAGTCTTACAAACTTAATTATGATTACCTTATTTAAAGCATGTCCAACATGAGGGTCACCATTTGCATAAGGAGGTCCGTCGTGAAGACAAAATTCTGTTTTGACTTTTCTTTCTCTCTGCCACGAATAAAGTTCTGAAAATCCACATTTCTGTTTAAAAAAAAGAGCGATAATGTCTGAACATTGTATAAACACATACTCCTGAATCATACCATGAGGAACAGCCAGCACTTACTTCCTATCTCATTCCAATGTCTTCAGCTCTAAAACACAAACTGCAATGTTTTGTAAATGCACTCTGAGTACTTTTTTTTAATTGAATTTTTTAGGGTGAGAGTGGTTAGCAAAATTATATAGGTTTCAGGTGTACGATTATATAATACATCATCTGTATATTGTCAAGTCTCCTCCCATCACCATTTATCCCCCCTTTATCCTTTTCTACCTCCCCCTACCCCCCTTCCTTCTGGCAATCATATTGTTGTCTGTATCTATGAGTATTGATTTTTAGATAGAAGGGTAAGAGACAAGGAAACATCGATGTGGGAGAGATAGACACACTGTTTGGCTGTCTCCCCCACACCCCTAACTTGAGGCTCAGATGGAGCCTACAACTATGGTACATGCCCTTGACTGGAATCAAACCTGAGACCTTTTAGTCCAAAGACCCACGCTCTATCCACTGAGCCAAACTGGCTAGGGTGAGTTTGGGTGTTTTGTTGTTATTGTTTTTGCTGAATCCTTTCAGGTTTTTCACCAGCCTCCTTAAGCCCCTCCTCCTCTGACAGCTGAATCCTTTTTTCAAACCTTTCAACAGCCACCCTCGCAGCCTTCTGATTAAACCTAAGCCCTTGCTACTCTCTTAAGTCTGAGACAACACGCAGTGCAATCTACTACATGACCTTGGCCAGCTCAACTTTGCCCTAACGGACCTGTTTCCTCCTTTGAAACAACGCTAACATCCACTTGGTGTGAAGATGAAATAAGAGAACATGAGAAACGGCCACAGTTCCTGGAGTACAGAAGGTACTGGATAAAACACTTTCAAAAATTAGGTGCCAGAATGGGCCGATGAGTCTAGAACTCTGATAACTGTCATATTTAAGCTAACCGATACTTAACCAACATATCCTGAGTGTCATGGGCTTTAAAGACTAGAAGGAGAGAAACTAACATGTGAGTTTCTGCCTTTAGAATATTCTATTTAATACAGGAAGCAGTCACATAGTTTGGGAAGCAACTCACAAATTAAGTATCACAACTCTGTCCTGCAAACAAGTCATAATTCCAACTAGGGATCTATTAACATCAAAGGTGAGCTTCCACTTGTCCTCATAACCACAATTAAAAAACAAAAACAAAACTTTATTGATTTCAGAAGAAGAGAAAGATAGAAACATCCATGAAGAGGGAGAATCATCCATGACTTGCTCTCCTGTACGTCCCCTATTGGAGATGGAGCCTGAAACCCAGGCATGTGCCCTGACCTGGAACAGAAATGTGACCCCCCCGGGGTTCATAGGTCTAGAGTCAACCATTGAGCCACACTGGCTAGGGCGCAATAACCAATTTTTTTACTTATATGTGACTATATTAATTTACTTTTTACAAGCCACTGGGAAAGTATCTAAGCTGAAAATGGGACTTCAACCTGCGCTGCTATCTGGGCGCCGCACGATTCGCCCTGAATATTCTGCTGGGGAACCTGCTGCCCCTGAGGGATTTTCCTCCAGGTTCTTCACTGAAGTTTCAGGCAGAAAACCCGTTAAGTGGATGGTTTCCACTCATCTGATCTCTCTCTCACACACACACACACACACACACACACTCACCAAAGAGGTTTCCACTCATCTGATCACACACACAGACATAGACACATACATACACACACACACACACACACACACACACACACACACACTCACACACCAAAGAGGCTTCCACTCATCTGATCACACACACACACACCCCAAAGAGGCTTACACTCATCTGATCACACACACACACACACACACACACACACCAAAGGGGCCTGGAGCCCGCGGGCCTGTCGCACGCCCTCCCCGCCCGTGTCCCCAGCACCCGCCGGCCCTGCCTCCCTCCCGGCCCCCCGCACCTGCTGGATCTCCAGCTCCGTGTCGGGCTGCTGGCGGCCCAGCAGCTTCATGGGGAAGCTGGTCTGCGGCAGCAGCACCGTGTCCCGGTACTTGCCGTCGCTCGCCTTCTGCAGCTGGTTACTGGCCCCGGCGACCGAGCGCGCCACCAGCCCCCGGGTCGCCCCCCGCCACCCGGGGCGACAGGGGAGGCGGGGCGGCCCCCACAGGTTCCAGGCGGCGGCCAGGGCCCCCGGCCCCGGCCCCGGCCCGCGAGGTCGCAGCCCCCAACGCATGCCGGGCCGCCCCAAGCTCCCGGGGATCGCCGGGGCCTCGGCTCCCACCCGGGACCGGGAAACTGGGACTCCAGCGAAACCTCGCGAGTCGAGAGGGAGTACGCACGCGCACGCGCACGCGCGCGGGGCACGGCTGGGTAGGGAGCGCAGCCTTCCCGATCCGAGAGAAGAGGCCAGTTCCGGGTGTCCGCGGGAGCGGATTGGAGGCCTGATTCCGAGGGGCGGGGCGGGGCGGGGCCAGATGTGGCCACAGCTGGGGCTTTGATTTCAATCACAGCGCCCAGCCCTTAAAAAAATAGCAGTAAAATTATATATATATATATATATTATATATATATTATATATTATATATATATACCATGTTTCCCCAAAAATAAGACATCCTCCGAAAATAAGACCTACTTACAGGTTTCCTTCTGAGTAAAATATAAGGCACCCCCTGAAAATAAGGCCCCCCCTTAGGCTCTGTCTCAGAATGCTATTGCTAAACATGAGAGATTTGGGCCACTGATTCTGAAACTCACCAGGAAATTCAGGAATTGGATTGTTAGGATGATGTTCCAGAAGACGATGACATGATTGTCATTGAATAAATGAGTCAATTCTTGATACTGTAGGATTCACAGTTTGTCTGGTTTGTGTTGACAACTACCGTACCACCGTACCGTATACAGGTAATAAATTTCCTTTACTTTCATTTAACAATAAATGTGTGCCGTATTCTTCTTCATGGAAAAATAAGACATCCCCTGAAAATAAGACCTAGCGCATCTTTGGGAGCAAAAATTAATATAAGACACTGTCTTCTTTTCGGGGAAACAGGGTGTATTTAACCCAGTGTATCCAAGATAGTATCCCTTCAACATGCAATTCATATAAAAGTATAAGTGAGATAGTTTGCATTCTTTTTTTTTTTATGCTGTCTTCCAAATTTTATGTATTTCACGCATACAGCGCATCTCAGTTTGAGTTAGTCACTTGTTCGTCCAGGTCAGTGTAGTTCACGCCTGTTCCCCTTTGGGGATGGCCTTCCTAATCCTAAAAGACAACATCTAGAAGATGAAATGAAAAGACGGACGGGTTCCCTACAAAAATGAAAAAGGAAATGTTATTTGGAAAAAGACACCTGCGGGCAACTAGCACCAACCGAGAGCTTCAGGAAAACCCGGAGAAGTGGAGTTTCGCCGGGTCGGGAGTCGGACCGGGGGGCCTTGGCGACGCAGCTGCACTGCGCCTGCGCGGAGCTTGCCGCATGCGCAGTAGCTGCGGTAGGGTTGTCCTCCGGCCCCTGACGTCCCGTGGTCTGGGTGACAGCGGTACTGGACGCCTCGAGGGACCTGTTGCTTAATAACGCGGTTTTTTTTTTTTGTTTTTTTTTTTTGGGAGGGGTGTTATCCCTCAGTGTCTTTCGACTAACTCTGTTTTCCAGGCCTGTTCAGCGTAAGTAAGCTTCTCCCCCGAGGGTCAGGGGCAAGGGCAAATCCTGGGCAGATGCCCTCACTCCACCCCCTTTGCAGAGATTTGCGGGGATTCGAGGGATTTCTGTGCAGAAAAGATTAGCGTGGATCCGTTTCGGACCCGGGTTTGTGAGTGTCAGCATTTCCATTGTGGAGATGAGATTTTTCTTTTTCTTTTCATGCTCCGGGGTCTTTATGAGGCTCTATTTTGTGAAAATCACAAGGCAAACCTAGACTGTTAGTGGGTTTAGAGACTGTCTTAACACCTACAATTAAATTTCATAAAAATAGCAGGCACTCCTGCTGTCTTCCCTACACCTCTGTAGATGTGCTTGATTTATTTGTTTCCCTGAAAATAGACAGAATTGCTAGTTCGAAACCTGTGCGTTTGGCTTTTAATGCGATTTTTATAATTTATTTTTTAAAATATATTTTATTGATTTTTTACAAAGAACAAGAGAGAGGGATAGAGAGTTAGAAACATCAATGAGAGAAACATCGATCAGCTGCCTCCTGCACACTCCCCACCAGGGATGTGCCCACAACCAATGTACATGCCCCTGACTGGAATCGAACCTGGATACCCTTCAGTCCTCAGACTGACGCTCTATCCACTGAGCCAAACCAGTTTTGGCTGATTTTTATAATTTCTTATGTGTCCTCCCACTCTAGCCAAATTTGGGCAAACTCTCTCACCTGTGCCAATCTCACAAATGATAAGTCATTTCTCATGGTTTTTGCTTGCATTTCTATCATACATAGTGAGGTTGAGCATTTCAGGCATTTACCAGCCATTGCTTTTCTTTTTTTCTAGGAATTGCTTGTTCGTGTCCTTTGCTCCCTTTTCTATTGCATTATTCATCTTTTACCTATTGATGCATAAGAGCTCTTGTGTAACAAAAATGAGCTCACGTGTCTAGTATGTTATACAAATTTTTTGTCAAACATCTTTTCGCATTATTTGTGGTGGTGTGACTATACAGTCAAAACTGTATGTGCAGTCAAATGTATCAGTACATTCTTTTATGGATTCTTGTTTTTCATCATGCTTATAAGCCCTTTACCAAACTTATAAAACATTCCATCCGTTTTACTCCCATACTTTTAGAATTTCATTGTTTACTTTTAATGCTCTGATCTGGAATTTGTAGTGATATAAAGAATGCAAAAAGGATCCAGCATTTTAAAAAAATTACCAATTGCCCCACCATTTATATCTAATTAACTTTCCCCCAGGATTTGAAATAGCTTTATTGTGTTTGGTTCTATCTCTAGGATTTATTTGATTCCCTTAATTTGTCTAATTCTGCCCAGGACTGAACGGTTTTTAATTACTATAATTTTATAGCCTATTTTGGTAACTGGTAGGAGAGTTATCTCTGCTCGTTGTTCTTTTTTCAGAATTTGCTCCGTTGTGCTCACGTTTTTTTATATTTCCAGATGACCTTGAACTTTAACATCATTTGGTTGTGTTCCAAAGATAAATCAGTATTTAGATCGCACAATCATTAATCCACATATACTCGCCAACTTTATACAGAATTCAAGATACTCTCTACTTTCCCAGGCTATGAAGGGAGGGCGGGAGACAGAGAGAGAGAGACAGAGAGAGAGAGAGAGAGAGAGAGAGAGAGAGAGAGAGAGAGAGAGAGAGAGAGAAAATCGTTGGAGGTTGTAAAGATTTCTTAACAGATGGGATGTTAGATTGATTGTTTTCAGTGGTCATACAACCTTTTTTTATACCCAAAGCCTTTTCTTTTAAATCATATTCAAGCCCAGAATATGATTTAAAAGAAGCTGTCCTATGATTCAGGGTCATATTGATCATCACAGAATATCCTCGGGGTTAAAATAATGTTGCAAAACCTATAGGAAGTTTTTAGCCAGCATCATTCAGTGCTTACCTCATGCTGGGGACTGTCTTACGTGCTTTACATGTGCTTCTTGTGTAATAATTACAGCTCCGTGCTTTTAGTACCATTGTGAGCTCCATCTTACAGATTGAGGCACAGAGAGTTTACGTGGCTCTCCTAAGGTCACACAGCTTGTATGTGCCAGAGCCTTGATTTGGACACAGGTAACTGTCTCCAGTGCCTATAACCACTATGCTGGTTTTTGGTAAACTCGCATATAAGACAGATCAGGCTCTCTTACTGTATGGTGTTTTCTAATTGTTCACAGTTACTAGTATCACTTACCTTTGAGCCAGGTAAGCAAACGGGAGTGTTTTAGGACCCAGAGGAGTACAAATGGTAGAGAAGGAAGTAGGGTGAGTTTAATCTGAGCTGCTATAAGGAAGTTAGTTTATTTGCATTTTGGCCTGGTTCTCTATCAGCTGGTACCTGCTACAGGTAATTCTCATTTGGGGTCTGGGTAGGGTCCCTATTAAAAAGGCTAAGAGGAACCTCTGTTACAGATTTTGCATTTTGATCATATAATTAGCTATATTTTCTTTATGCAAAGAGACAACATTGTATTCATTTGTTTAAAAAATATGTAAGAATAACATTAGGATTAGGGGACAGTAACATTTTAAAATATATATATTTTATTGATTTTTTTACAGAGAAGGATAGAGAGTTAGAAACATCGATGAGAGAGAAACATCGATCAGCTGCCTCTTGCACACCCCCTACTAGGGATGTGCCAACAACCAAGGTACATGCCCTTGATTGGAATCGAACCCAGGACCTTTCAGTCCGCAGGCTGATGTGCTCTATCCACTGAGCCAAACCAGTTTCAGCAGTAACATTTTTATTTACTAATTCAGTTTGGACCGAAGAAATTCTTCAGAGGAAACGGTAAACATGTTTTCCTATTTGCCAATTGGAAGAGATTTACAGGATCTCTTTGTAAATCATAGTTCGCTTTGCACCAGACCCGATTTTCTGCATTCGCATAAAACTGATGTTTGTTCCTAGGTGGTGGTTCGTATATATACATTTTCTGAATAATATAGGAGAACGACAAAGCCTACAAGTTTTTCTTTGGAAGAAGTGACCGTGAACTTGGAAAAAGAAAGGGAAGTGGTTTGGTCATATAGGAAGCCTGGCAAGGCTGTAGTGCCTGCTCAGCCGGCTCAAAGGTAAACAATACCTGAGAACAGTAAGAACCACCACCTGTCAACAATTAGAACGACACCATTCAGTAAGGGAGCCTGATCTGGCTTATGTGAGTTTACTGAAAACCAGCATAGTGGTTACAGTCTTCCTCAAGGCCGTCTTACATAAGACAGGGACTGAGTGTTCAACACATTAAAATAGCCTCATGGCCCTACCCGGTTTGGCTCAGTGGATATAGCGTCTGCCTGTGGACCTGTTGCTTCCACGTGTCCCATCTGCAGAGAGAGACAACCTAGAGTTTATTGAGAAGTATTGCTGAAATGGGGTCTTTTCTAGGTCTCTCCAAACGATGTCTATGGTTAAATGGGGAAGTCCCATGCAAGCATGCAGTATACACTGAGTGGCCAGATTATGATAATCTCTGAATGCATATAACCTGGCCACTCAGCCAAAACCGGTTTGGCTCAATGGATGGAGCATCAGCCTGCGGACTGAAAGGTCCCGGGTTCGATTCCCGTCAAGGGCATGTACCTTGGCTGCGGGCACATCTCCAGTAGGGGGTGTGCAAGAGGCAGCTGATTGATGATTCTTTCTCATCGATGTTTCTAACTCTCTCTCTTCCTCTCTGTAAAAAATCAATAAAATATATTTTAAAAAAATAATAGTCTGGCCACTCAGAGTATATCCTAATAATCTGGCTACTCAGTGTATAGCCTATATAATGAAAGGCTAATATGCAAATTATCCCCTCTCCCAGCAGGCAGGCCGGCCAACCTCCCATGTCCCCTCTCCCTGGCCAGGCTGGCTGGACTACCCATGCATGAATTCATGCACTGGGCCTCTAATACACACACACACACACACACACACACACACACACTCAGAGTGGCCAGATTATTATGCGTTCAGAGATCATCATAACCTGGCCACTCAGTGTATACGTACTGAATTGAATTCAAATAAATAAAAGCCAGTGGTTGGCTTTGAAAGTAACAAAACCTTTCTCTCCCTTTCCCTTTAGGGCTGACCATGGCTTCCGGTCCCACCGTGCTGATGCGGTTGGTAGCCTCCGCATATTCCATAGCTCAGAAGGCAGGAACCATCGTCAGACGTGTGATCGCCGAAGGGGACCTGGGAATCGTGGAGAAGGTACTGAGAACTCATCGTATTTCGTACTGACTTCGCTATTTTGGTCCTTGAGGTTTAGCTCAAGGATGTATTAATGTGGACAGACTTTAGTAGCTGAAATCATCAACGGCTCCCTTCTGGAGAGTGCAGAATGGTGAGGTCTGACACTCTTATCAGTAGGAAGAGCAGGAAATACTCGCCCTAGGGCAGTGGTTGGCAAACTCTTTATTCAACAGAGCCAAATGTCAACAGTACAACGATTGACATTTCTTTGGAGAGCCAAATACTTTAAACTTAAACTTCTTCTAATGCCACTTCTTCAAAATAGACTCGCCCAGGCCATGGTATTTTGTGGAAGAGCCACACTCAAGGGGCCAAAGAGCTGCATGTGGCTCGCGAGCTGCAGTTTGCCTACCACGGCCTTAACCTGTTTAAGCAAAAAAAAAAAAAAAAAATCTAGAGGTCTTATGAAAGCAATATTCTTTTTGTAAAATATATTTTTATTGATTTCAGAGAGAGGAAGGGAGAGGGAGAGAGAAACCTCGATAGAGAGAAACATTGATCAGTTCCCCACACCCCCTACTGGGGATGAAGCCCATAGTCCATGCACATGCCCTGACCAAGAATCCAACTTCTACCTCCTCATGCGCGGGAGGACACTCAACCCACAGAGCCATACTGGCCAGGCGTGACAGCAGTTTCTGAACTGGGAAGAACATCTTCTGATAATTTGAAAGTTCCTCTCCAAACTTTTACCACTTTGAATCCCCTGAGAAAAACCAAGACAAGAAAATAGTTGTCCCTTTGATGTTAAGTCCCATGAATCTAACAATAGACGGTGTCATTTAAAGGATATAGACACTCATGCCTTAGGCATTGGAGGGTGATCTTGCATACGAGCTCTGCTAACACGTGCTTCTCTGTTGCAG
Source organism: Pipistrellus kuhlii (assembly GCF_014108245.1). Lineage (NCBI taxonomy): Eukaryota > Metazoa > Chordata > Mammalia > Chiroptera > Vespertilionidae > Pipistrellus > Pipistrellus kuhlii. The sequence goes on from NW_023425524.1 coordinate 3,004,047, forward strand.
ACCAGTCCAACGGACCTGCAGACCAAAGCCGACCGAATGGCACAGATGAGCATCTGCTCCTCCCTGGCCCGGAAATTTCCCAAACTCACAATCATAGGAGAAGAGGTGAGAGTTGGCAGGGATATGTTATTTATTTATTTATTTATTTATTATTGATTATGGTATCACATAATTGTCCTCATCCCCCCTATGGTATTTATTTAAATGCCTCTTTACCATATGGAAGTCCAACTGCCACTTTAGTGATTTAATACCACTGTTATGATCTCAAGCATTAGGTCTACTATTATGAAAAATATATATATTTTATTGATTTTTTAAAAAATATATTTTATTGATTTTGTACAGAGAGGAAGGGAGAGAGATAGAGAGCCAGAAACATTGATGAGAGAGAGTCATCGATCAGTTGCCTCTTGCACACCCCCTGGGGATATGCCCTCAACCAAAGTACATGCCCCTGACCGGAATCGAACCCGGGACCCCTCAGTCCCCAAGCCAATGCTCTATTCATTGAGCCAAACCGGTCCCGGCTGATTTTTTTTTTTTTACAGAGAGGAAGGGAAAGAGAAAGAGATTTAGGAACATCGATGGGAGAGAGTCATCGACCAGCTGCCTCCTGCACACCTCCTAACTGGGGATGTGCTCGCAACCAAGGTACATGCCCTTGACTGGAATCAAACCCGGGACCCTTCAGTCCGCAGGCTCTATCCACTGAACCAAACCAATTAGGGCTATAGTTTCAGCTAGGTCTATCATTTTAATGCAAACATAATTATATTCCTTAAGACTTGAAGGAAATGTTTGATTATGCAATATTGTGGTCCATTTCTAGGCCAGATGTCTCAATTCTTGACCATCAAAGATATGGTGTCTGTTATAATATTCAGCATCTGAACTGGAAGATGGGGAGAGTTCTAAAAGTTTAGAATAAGATAGATTTTGTTTATGTTTTTTTTCTTCTTTCCAAAATGTATTTTACTGGTTTTAGAGAGGAAGGGAGAGGGAGAAAGAGAAACATCCATGACGAGAGAGAATCACTGTTCGGCTGCCTCCTGCATGCCCCACACTGGGAACCATGCCTCCATCCCCAAGCATGTGCCCTGACCAGGAATCGAACCATGACCTCCTGGTTCATAAGTCGACGCTCAACCACTGAGCCATGCCTGCAGGGCGTCTGTTTTTCTAGTTAGGCTTACTTACACACTTATCCGAACACCCTACCACTGGGAAAGTAAAAGAATGGATGTCTCGTGTAACTGAGCGAGAAGTAGCTGATATCAGAACCACTTCTCTTGAAAAGTCTAAAAGTTCTTTTCCTCCTCACTGTTGAGCATAATGAAGTTGGCACTCTCTGTAGTCAGCTTTGACGAGTCCATCTGGCCGTGTTCGCAGTTTTCCTCGCTTTGCTTTAAAGCTCTGAACCTCTGGATGCGGAGAGAGTAGGGCGCCTGAAGAATGGCTCCTTCGTAATAAACACATCCAACAGCAACTTGGGCTCCCTCCTCACAGGTGGCAGGATACCATGACCTTCCTGTGATTTTACGCCATATACATATATATATAATAAAATAAAATAAATAAAGCTCTGAACCTAAATGGTAGGACCAGGGAAAAGATGCTGCGATCTCTTCCGTCACCGACACCGAAGCGCTCGGTAGACACTGGGCAGCGGCAGTGACCCGTGTTCTCTGCTGCAGGACCTGCCGTCCGAGGACGTGGATCAGGAGCTGATCGAGGACGGCCAGTGGGAAGAAATCCTCAGGAAGCCATGCCCGGCCCAGTACAGCGCCATTAAAGAGGAAGATGTATGACCCACGTCATGGCTGAGCTCTCTGTGCACCGTTCTTGGTGGTCTTTATGTGTTTGTTTCTTGCCTGTGATGATGGGAAGTTGGTAGTTAGACAATAGGGACAACCGGGCCTTGGGAAACTTTCAGAGCCAATGCGGAGTGTCGGGCACCACATGGAATGCCTGGCCTGTTCATTTAGAGTTCGGTTTCTCATGCTGTTGGTTTCTTCTTCTTCACTCTAAAGCTATTATTAAAACTATTTTTAGGGAGAAAATCTAATTTTTAAAAATATATATATTTTATTGATTTTTTTTTTTTTTTACAGAGAGGAAGGGAGAGGGATAGAGAGTTAGAAGCATGGATGAGAGAGAAACATCAAACAGCTGCCTCCTGCACACCCCCTATTGGGGACTTTTTTCTAATGTAGGTATTTTTTCCATGACTGCAAAACAATACGATTCTTTTTACCGCCACGAAGCTGATGACGCTGGCATAAGCCATCCATAATACAACTTCAGAACTGAAATAAAAAGGGAGTTGTTTTGGTCACTCTATTTAAGTCTTTTCTATATATATATATATATATATATATATATATATATATATATATAGAAAAGACTTAAATATATATATATATATATATATATGTATGTATGTATATATATATGACAATATTTCCTTGTGTCTTTTAGCTCGTGGTCTGGGTTGATCCTCTGGATGGCACCAAGGAGTACACGGAAGGTTGGGACCTCTTTCCTGTTTATTGGAAGCAGAAGGGCCTGTGATATTGAGTGTAAACATTTACTGTTTCTCATGTTGTGTGGAAAGCCGGTGTTACGTGTCATGTGTGTGTTCTCAAGCTCTATCTGTGCCCATCCTAGCTAACTGAGGTTATACATCAGTGATTGTCATAAGACAAGAAAGAAAATTCACCTAGAACCCCCAGCCCCCTCCCTCCACACACAGTCTACCAGCTCCACAATTCTAATGGCCTTTACGTGAGAATAACTAACATTGAACCAGTGTTACCAGATGGAACCCCAGCTTTGTTGGTGTAGAACCCCAACACACACACACACACACACACACACACACACACACACACTGTCCCCTCCCTGTCTTTCTGTACAGCCTCCCCTTTACAGATAGGTTTGGAAACAGAATGCAATATTTCTCTCTCCTGAAATGACTGAAGATGAGGAAAAGAACAAAGCAGCAAATTAACATAAAATGGGCAACGTTAGCGTAAGCAAGACCAGGCTCAAAGCCCAAGTTTGAGATTTTACGAGCATAACGTAAGTGTTGAGTTTTATTTCTGAAATAAAGATCTGCCTGGTTTTTCTTACATTGGTTCTCAGCTTCATGCCTTGAAAAAAGAACATTTCTCATAATTACTAGAGAAAACTTCTCTGTCCTTGGAGGTGACGTATCTGCAGTGAGTGAGTCCTGCAGAGTGTGTTCATGTGTGTGCATGTGGATGTATGTGTGTGCACTGAATGGTTCTCCACTGAGAAACGGGGAAGCTCTGGACAGCTTTCGGGTACACACAGCACCTACACAGCTTGTCTAGATCCCCACCTCCCCCACCTCTGGAGATTTTGATCGCTGGTTCTGGGAAAGGGTTTAAGAACCTGCATTATAAAAGCGACTCCAGCAAGCAGGAGTGAACTGGAAGGCAGGGATACAGAATGACGGCTGTGGAATTATGGCCACTCAATTGAATTGGTTTTTAGAGTTTCCTGATGAGGCCAGGTGTAGCAAGCCAGTGAAGTGGTCCAAGACCCCTCCTCTTCTCTCTGGCCAGCTCTCCTACAATTTGTACATTTTGCCAGAAGTTGGATTGGTCATAGATGAATCCCTGTGGATCCCATACCTTTCCTGCAAAAATAACTGGCAGCAATTCATATGCTGATGACGAGTCATAACAGGAAAAAGTTACAGAGTAATTGATACTAATTTCTTCTCTATAGGTCTTCTTGACAATGTAACCGTTCTTATTGGAATTGCTTATGAAGGGAAAGCCATAGCAGGAGTTATTAACCAGCCTTATTACAACTACCAGGTATGACTCTAACTGATACGGTTGTGTGTGTTTTTTGTTTGTTTGTTTTTTGGTGTTGCTTTGTGTGTGTGTGTGTGTGTGTGTGTGTGTGTGTCAGAAGTGGGATACAGTTGTTTATTTGTTTGTTTTATGTGTGTGTGTTTTTTTAATGCAACCAGGACAGAGTTTATTTCAAGAGGCAGCCAGATGAGAAGGGAGGAAGCCTGACCTGCTTCCCCCAGGCAGATGAAGGCTTTTAGGGAGCTGAAAAGGCGTCTTTTCATGTTAAGGGAGAGGACCCAAACAAGTCCAGAATCAGATAAAGGGAGTTAGTGATTTGGCTTGGAGGGCAGTTTTCACGGGGCTCCTGTGCTAATTCTTCCTCATCGCCGTGGTGCGTGGTGTCTGAGGAGCCGTCCCCTGTTAGGACAGACTTCTTGGACTCTTCTGGGTTTCCCTCCACATCATCTTTAGATTCACTCTCCTGATTCCTGATGTTGCAACAGACAAGCCACGTTTCAGCATCTCCAAGCCTCAATGGCACCTGCTCGCCTTTCTTTCCCACTGGAATCACTTCTGAGGGAAGTCAGATGCCAGGAAGCAAGGCCCCTCGAGCAGGCTATGGAGGGGTCCAGGGGGGTCAAGCAACGGAGGACTCTGGCCAGTGACCAGTGAGGACGGAACCCTCGCCATGCACCTGGCTGTGCTCTCCTGCTCTCTCATGCAGACATGGGAGCTGAGCTGAGGTGGCCAGCAGGTCGACGTTGCCCACACATGGCAGCCCCCACCAGCAGGGAGAGCCACACACAAATATTTTATTAGGTCAATAATAATAGTGTTATGTGGTTCCTGATACTATCCAATCTAGTGGTTTCTAGCTTGGTTGCACATGCATTCATCTTTTCCAAATATACCCCACACCTCTGGAATCAGAACTTCCGGGGGCATTGGTACCAGATATGCATGAATAAGGCACACAGCACATGCCTTAACGCTCAAATTCAGACGTTTGGGAATTACCGATGCGGTTCTGGACTAGCCTGGTCATTGAGACACCTGACTTACAGGCGGTCCTTCCAGCACCTTGAAGAAGTGAGCCATTAGAACCGAGAGAGATGCTAGCCATGATGTTTTCCAGGTGATACTGCTTCGCGCCTAGACTGTAGTCAGCGGTGAAGCAGAACTAATTCATCTTGCACCCTTCCTTCCTCTTCCTTTCTCTCTGATGGAGTTGGGCTTTCTGCTATCTTCCCAAGAAATTGTCTTCCTTAGAAGTGGGCGATGAATGTGCTTTCGAAGCAGGAATAGATCATCAGATTCCATTAAAGTTAAAGGATGTGATTGAGATAATTACTTGAGGTATTGGCATGAGTCTGACCCTGAAAGAACTTTGGAGAAATGAAGTATCAGAGTGAGGACTATTCCTTCTGAATTTCCAATCTGAGTTGAGGGCAAGCGTAACCTCTACTTCTAAGATAGTTTTATTTTATTCTGCCATTTGCATGATAATAACTATTTGTAATCATGTTCTTTTTAGCATTATTTCGCAAAACTAGTTATGCATTACGGGTAAAGTTTCTCCTATTAAGTATCCATTAATTACTTTACTATGGCTTTAATGATTATGGAATATTTTATACAAATACAAGTCTGTGGCCATTATGGAAACTTTAAAATAAGTTAACACTGTGGCTTGAAAGAGACACTTTAAAAAAATATATACATTTTATTGATTTTTTTTTTACAGAGAGGAAGGGAGAGTGATGGAAAGTTAGAAACATTGATCAGCTGCCTCCTGCCCGCTCCCCACTGGGGATGTGCCCGCAACCAAGGCGCATGCCCTTGACCGGAATCGAACCCGGGACCCTTCAGTCCACAGGCTGACGCTCTATCCACTGAGCCACTCCGGTTAGGGCAAGAGAGACACTTTTATTCCTAGATTACATTGTAATGCATGGCACCTTTCATCAAAAAAGGATCTGAGTGCTTAGAAGTTGTTAATAATGTCCAACCCTCCCATCCCTTCTGAGATGAGAAAAATTGTATTCGTTTTCCACAGACCAGTGACAAGCAGAAGTTGAGGGAGCACAGAAAGGAAGCCAAGGTGAGCAGAATAGCTAGGGTTTGGCTCCACTAGGTGGCAGCAAAGATAGGAAACCCGTGTCGCCAGCCTGTCCTCATGGAGCCCAAGCAGCTGCTCCTCTTCTGTTCTGCTTCTCCCCTTTGTCCCTCCACCACATTCCCTTCTGTATGCTGTCTTTATCCTTCCTTCCTTCCCTTCTTCCTAGAGTCCTTGGTCAGGCTATTTAATGGTTCCAATCTCTTTTTTTTCCTGGTCTGTAAAATAAGGATGATAATACCTACTTCATGGGATTGTTTTGGAGATTAAATGAGATACTACATGTAAAGCACTTCGTATGTGTCAAGTATTCAGTAACATACTTATGTCTGTATGCCTTCCATATATATATATATATATATATATATATATATATATATATATATAATCTATAATAATAAAAGCATTAATATGCTAATTAGACCAGACAGTTGAATGACCTTCTGGACGAATTTGCATGAATTTTTGTGCACCGGGCCTCTAGTGTTCAATAATGCTCTTTTAATGACGGCATTAATCATTTTATGCATCAGTTTTACTTGGCATGAAATAGCGGTTATGTTTTTCTGCGTGAAGTGCATAGTCATAAACAATGTGGTGGAAAATGCTTCGAGCACTACAGAGGCAAGTACAGATTCTAAGGCTGCGTCGTCATTGTCATTTTACAACCACCATTGGCAGTGAAGTCTATGACCTTGACCTCCATTATCCAGCATTATCCTGGCTGCTCTTAGGTATCAGATTGTTCAGCTGTTCTGTCTCTGTAGCACCAAAATGCATTATCACCACCGCCTATGTCAACGTGATCCCGCCTGCTTCTCAGATATTGAAAAGTACTGATCAATGCATGCGTTTCATTTCCTGGGGACTTAAATGCCTTTTGCAAAGAGCTATTTCAAATACGATAATGAGCTTATTTTACCATTCAGAGAGCAGCAGGCATTACCCTATCTCCTTTCCCGGGGACTCCAGGGAATAACCAGATGTTCCCTTCTGTGCCTTTGAAACCAAATTATCCACCAAAACAGCAATGAGAACAACCCGTTGCTTCTCTAGGGGAAATTTCTCTGTCGATGATGCTGTCTTTGTGCTCTGGTATAACATGATCGTGTTTTTATGATCTAAAGTTAAGATGCTACACTAGCTCAATGTTCTATTTGTGGCTGCCATGTTCTCCCGGTAACCACAGGCCATGCTGGTGTTTCCCCATTCCTACAGGCAGGGCCTGGTGCTGCGCTGGGGAGGACAATCTGGGGAATTCTGGGCTTGGGTGCCTTCGGGTTCCAGCTGAAGGAAGTGCCTGCCGGGAAGCACATCATCACCACCACCCGGTCCCACAGCAACAAGCTGGTCACCGACTGCGTCACTGCCATGAACCCTGATGACGTGCTGCGTGTGGGCGGGGCGGGAAATAAGGTACGAAACAGTCCGACACCCCCTCGGCGGAACACAGTGGAATCCCTGAAAGGAACACAGCTTTTAACAACTGTCCAAGAGGAGTTTGGGAGGAGAGATTAAAGGTTGTAATTTACCATATAGAGCACATTTCAGCAACATTTTTGAATTTTTTTTTTTTAAACGTGAAGGTTCAAATCTCTTGTGAAGACAGTTAAGAGAAAATATGTCAACTGACTTGTGTGCTCGGTGGTTAGAGCTTGGCTGGCCAACAGAGGGTCTCAGATTTGCTTCCCCCCAACCCCTTGAGGCTCATGTGGGAGGCAACCAGTCATCGTGTCTCTCTCACATAGATGTTTCTCTCTCCCTCCCTCCTTTGTAGCTTATTGACTACTTTTTCCGTCTTGGATGTTATGCTGTATGTATTCTGTGTGTTTCTTCATAATAGTCTGGTCACTTAAACCTGCCGAAGGCTTTCCCCTAAGTGGAGTCTAACAGAGGAGTTGAAATGTATTTCATAGAAGCAAGCAATTCTCTCGTGGTCGAGGGATAATTACCATCGTTGACTTTTTACAGATCATTCAGCTGATTGAAGGCAAAGCTTCCGCCTATGTGTTTGCTAGTCCTGGCTGTAAGAAGTGGGACACTTGTGCTCCGGAAGTTATCCTACACGCTGTGGGAGGTGAGTCCATTTTATTAGTGGGGATTATAGTTTTTGCGGTAATGCCACTTTACCTAGACTCTCAGGATATAGGAGCTAGAAGGAGAGTTAGCAATTATCTTCCTTCTCCAGAATTAATTGGGCATTATTGCACAGGGAAGCAAGGGGCGCTTACACATAATGAACTGTAATGGTAGAATCGGCCATTAACGTCCCGTGTTCTTTCTGTAGGCAAGTTAACCGACGTCCATGGCAATGCCCTTCAGTACGACAAAGAAGTGAAGCACATGAACTCCGCTGGGGTCCTGGCCTCGCTGAGGAACCATGACTACTATGCCAGCCGCGTTCCCGAATCGGTTAAAAACGCACTCGTTCCTTAAGGCACATCTCGTTGCCTTAGCTAGGGGGACAGCTGCAGGAGGAGAGAGAGGAGAGAGGACTGCGTTCCCGAAGTCTCAGCCTTGGATGAAGATGTCCTAGAAGTTGATCCTGACACTAAGGAAATGCTGACACCCTTGGACTTGGGCAGTCTGTCCAGCCTGCAGGTCACTCAGCTGACCATTGGGATGAATTTCAAGACATCACGTGGAGCCGTTGGACTCTGCTGTGCTGCAATATTATCAATAAACCAATTATCAGAGCTCCACCTTTACTTTATTCTGCATTGATCAGTGATCTGTTTTTAGGTACTTAGTAGAAAATAGATTTTAAGAACTTGGATGATTAATTCATCAACCAGACCAATTTTAGCATCTGGAGAATCTATAAAGTCTGTGACATTTCCGTCCCTCCTTTTATTGGGAGAAAAGTTTAGTTCCAACTGACTATCCTAGTCAGTTGTTTAATCAACATTCCTATTGTATGAACCAGATTTTTTAGGGCACAGAAGCACAAGCTGTTACCTGAATCTCATTCTTCTTTTCATAGTGATTTTTAAAAATTTTCCAGTTACGAATATACTAAAATATAATGTATGTTGGTAAAACAGATTTATGGAAAAATGGCTTCTTTATAATAAATTATTTCATTCTAACTTGTCTCTGTCCAGTGCTTTTATTATTTTTTTCAATCTAAATGGCAGTTGACATGCAGTTTTGTATTATCAATAGTTTCAAGTGTACAACATAGTGATTAGACATTTATATAACTTAAAAAATAATCAACCCTGTAAGTCTAGTACCCATCTAACTGCTTTTAAATAAATTGTTCCGTTATTGGATTAAGCAAGTGGCTGAAATTAATTATTCCCAACCCCCACTGCATCTCAGAATCAACGTAGGAAGCTTTGCAAAAATAGTCACAGGCTCCATCCAGCAATTTTGATTCTGAATCATTTAAGAAGACTCCTCCAAGAATTCACTTGGCATTAAAATTCAGAACTCCCTTGATGAGGTAGTATCATTTTACGGAGAGCATCTGTAATCGAGCCTGAAGAGGTCCTGTCTTTGGCACCTGTGGTTACCTCTCTTCTGCAGCTTTCCTCTCTTCATCCTGATATTTTCCCTCCCTTTTCTACCAATTCCTTCTCAGTTTCCTATCTCAGATTTTCTTTATCTTCCTTCCCTTAAGTGTCAATATTCCCACTACAATCAGGAATTAGACAAAAATGTTGTTCAACATCATCATGCGTCTTATTCAACATTATATTGAATTCCTAGACAAGGAAAAAGATGGCCTATAAAGGATACAAATATTGGATAGAATCCAGCCAGTGTGGCTCAGTGGTTGAGCAACCAACAATGCCTGGTTTGGGGCTCAGGCCCCAGTAAGGGGTATGCAGGAGGCAGGTGATCAACAATTCTCTCCCATCCTTGATGTTTCTATCTCTCCCTCGACCTCACTGAAATCAATAAAAATATATATTTTTTAAAAAGATATTGGATGGAAGGAAAAATTATCCAGAAAATGCAACCTAACTAGAACTCTTGGAACTAATTAATAAAAGAGTCCAACAAGATCACTTATCACTAAGTCTCTTGCTGCTATGGTAGAGGCCGGAAGCGGGGCAAGGAGTAGGGGACGCGTTGCGGGACGCAGAGGGCGCGCGGCGATGACGTCACAGCGTGCGCCGGGACGCGGCGGCCACGGCGCAGGGGGCGGGGCGAGGGCTGCGGCGGCTGCGGCGGGCGTGCGCACACCTTGCGGCTTCTCCCCGTCGGCGCGTCCGTGTACCGAGTGGATTCGGCGGCCAGGCCGGCGCAGTGACAGGTGGACCTGCGGACCCAGGGCGATGGCGACGCTGTGTCTGACCGTGAACTCAGGGGACCCTCCTCTGGGTAAGGGCCCGAGGCCCCGGCCCGGCCGGGTTGCATCAGCCGGGGAGGGTGCGGGGCGGGAAGGTCGCGGCGGCGGCGCCGGGCTGCGCGGTGGCGATCGTGGTACTCGGAGGCCAGGCTAACCCTCCCCCCCTGGAACCCTCACCCCCCTACAGCCCTACCCCACACCCCTGAACTCGGAGTCGGCTCCACGCCCCTCGCCTCTGCCTCGGCGAGTGGATCTGCTCCTGAAGCCAGATCTCTCGGGCGCGGAGGGAGGCTCAGCCTTTTCTCGGTCCGAGGGACCACTTCCAGCCGACTCCCTCCCTCTTTGAAGTGGTTTTCCCTGGAGAACCGAGAGCTGCTCCTCGTAGGAATAACATTTCTAAACTTCAAACCCCAATATCTTCCCCCTTCCCTTTTGGATTCCCCCCCAGGAGTCTCTATCATCTCTCCTTTCCTCGCTTCCTCCAGAAAAGCTCTTCATCCCGCTGGCTTTGACTTCTCTTTACGTTTCGTTGGGTTCAAAGGGACCGGGGCAGACGGTCACAACAGCATTTACAGTGTCCACGGAGGAGGTTGCATTTATTTTTTAACTGGAGGTGACGGGGCCAGGACTGGAGCACCCCCGCACGCTGAGGCTGGCGGGGTTGCTTGGCTCCTCGCCCTGTACGTGGAGGAAATGTGAGGAGCTGTCATCTTCCTGATACGCCTCAAGTTCAGTTTGGAATTGCATTTTTTTGTGTGTGTGAGTGTGTGGAGAGAGCGCTTAGAATTTCTGCTTTTTTTAAAAAATTACTCTGGGAAAGTTGCACGAAATAATTTAGCTTTTTGATCTCGTATTTGTTAATGCCTAGGTATATAGAGAGAATAGACACATGGGCACTTTGCGAATGTTTAAGAAGCCCAGATCCTTTAAAAAATTATATATATATATATATATATATATATAAATAAATAAAATTGATTTCAGAGAGGAAGGGAGAAAGAGAAAGAAACATCAACGATGAGAGAGAATCACTCATCAGCTGCCTCTCCCACTGGGGATGAGCCTGAATTATGCCCTGATCTGGAACCTAACCGTGACCTCCTGGTTCCTAGGTCCACGCTCAAACATTGAGTCATGCCAGCCGAGCCAGATCTTTGGCTACAGTTGGTCACAAAGGGCTAACGAAGTATGCATTACATTTACCCCATTGGTGGTGGTCTGAGTGGACTGGAACAAACACCACAATTGAAAAGCCATTTTAAACATTTTTTTTTTTTAATGCTATTGCTTTAGCATGTTGGTTCCAGTCATTATGGGCTAACCGCACGCGGATCAATGCACTCTGAAACAGGTGGGTTTGATTCCCGAGCTGAAAAGCACTAGGCAGTGTGGTCTCACGGTTGAGAACAAAGACTTTGGTTCCTGGAGACCTGAGTCCAATCCTGGCCGCCACTTGCTAGTGGCAGGAGCATGGCAAGTCCCTGGTTTGGCTGCCCCCACATTTTCCTTGAGGAAGGAGAAATGCTATTTTCCCCATGGGGTTGGTTGCCAGATCTAAGGGACAAAGGATTAATGAATCCATTTAGTAAACTTTCACATGTGTGGAGAGGCAGATGACACCGTGTTTTAGACTTTGAATTCTGGACTGCCTTAGGCCTGCATTCACATACCAGTAGCCACATAGGTAGCCAAGGACTGTGGGCTAGAACTCCTCCAAGCCTCAGTTTCCTCTCCTGTAAAATGGAGATTCAAAGGTATCTATCTCGTAAGGTTACTACGAAGATTAAAGATTTTAAATTCTGTAAAAGATTTAGCACAGTGCCTGCCACATAGTAATCACTCAAATACTGTTTACAGTAGCTTGTCTGTAAAACACTTTCCATTTTTTCTTGCCTCCTGAAGGAGGGAAAGATTAATTGCAGAGTCCCTAATTTGAAGCTGAACATCTTCAAAAGCAGTTGAGCTGTGCTAGGGAATGGTTTCTGGTTTGGTTTTTTTTCCTCCAAAACCAGAAGACTAGTACTTTGACTAGTACTTTCCTATAGGCTCGCAGGAAAAAAAGATTATCCTTTGCAAGACTTACTATTAGTGAGTTAAGTCATCTTTATTGCTTTATGATTCAGGTTTTAAATACACAGTATTTATGAAGAGAAATCTTTCCATCTTACTATTTATAGGTGCTTTGCTGGCAGTAGAACATGTGAAAGACAACGTCAGCATTTTTGTGGAAGAAGGGAAAGAGAATATTCTTCGTGTGTCTGAGTAAGTGCTTTGATATCTTTGTTTTCGGTACTCAACAGCATTTTAAAAACATTCAGGATTAGATGATGTAGGCTTGTTTTACATGCTAATTGGTAGATAGTCCCTAGAAAAAAGAATACTTTTCTTCATTCTAAAAGAACTCTGTTTAGAGACTTATATAATATTTGTAATCTGTTTGAAAGAAAGTAAAAAAATAAATAAATACATATATATATGGATTTTTTTAAATTATTGTTGAAAGTATATATAAGGATTTAAAATCCCATTATAATTTACTCTGGTGGGAAATTGTAAGAATTTAAAGTCAATGGTAATAGGAAATGAATTTAGTAAGAATTATTTTATTATCTCATCTTTTTTTCTTGATGGTTTTGGATCTTTTAAAATACTTCTTAAAAAAACAACTTTGATGGGGTTTGATCTTCTATCTTTACCTGGAAGTTGATAAAATTAGCTTCTCTCTGAGGATATATCCATGGCATTGTTGCTTTAATTTATCTTAAACCAGTTATTCTCAATATTCCAATTATATTTTCATATTTGCACCACTGGATAGACATATAGAAACTAATAGGAGGAGGATGCATCATATAGATAGTCTGCTCTGGAATCAGTTTGTTGGATTCAGCTGAACATTTCAGAACAAATTGGAATTTGACAGAAACAGAGTAAAGAACAAATTACATTTTTTGGCTGTGGTAGAAAATACCTGGTAAATGGGAGATGTCTATCTTTATATTTCTTCATAAGTCTCATGAGTCTTACTAATTTGCTAGAGCCCGTGATATGTTGTCTCATGCTTATGTTCTAGAAATGTGGTCTTCACCGACATCAATTCCATTCTCCGCTACTTGGCTAGGGTGGCACTGACAGCCAGACTCTACGGCTCTAACCTGATGGAGCACACTGAGGTTCGGAATGCACGTTTTCCTGGCGTGATTTGCTTTGATTTATGCTTCTGCTCTTTTGAGAACTTCATTTTCTTGTTGGCTTATGTACTGCCCTTCTGTTTAAGGATATATTGACAGACCAAGTTATAGACCAAGTTCAGGAATTCTGAGCCCATTTTTATTTTCAGAAAAAAAACTTAGCTCCTAACTTGAAACATTTAATCCCATAGTTGGGTCATTGAGTGCTTTGTACCTCTTCCTGGATTTCCAGAATTTCGTAGAAATTGGGTGTGACCATGTCGGTCATTTTATGCAATTCCCTTACTTTACAGATGAGGCAACAGGTCTAGGAAAGTTAAAGTTAAGTTTTCCCAGTCACACACGTAGGTTGGACCCCATTTTCCTTCCTAAGTATATACCTTATTAATTACAGCTCTGACTTTTCTAATTCTTATAAAAATCAGAATACAAAGAATAGTTTCCAAGTGTTTACTTTTAAACCCTGCAAGTGGACGAGTCTGTTTCATCTAGCTACCACCTGTTGGGTTCAGTCAGTTGGTTCTTCTCTCCTGTTGCCAGTTCTCTTTTTCATTTTCTTTCCTGAAAAAGGGTTCCTTAATGTCCTGCAGGAAAAAATAGCATAGAAAAAATAACCACAAAACGTGTTTGTAAACACCAATTTAGATCCCACGCAATTAGAATTAAATCCACAATTTAATGGTAAATTCTATCACTTACAAGAAAGGCATGGTTCTAACTGAGGTTGTTTGTTTGCTTTTATTAAAATCTAAATTCCAGGATGCATTTCTTTTATGTTCACAGATTGATCATTGGATGGAGTTTAGTGCCACCAAATTGTCTTCATGTCATTTGTTCCCTTCTGCCATCAATGAGCTCAATCATTGCCTGTCTCTGAGGACATACTTGGTTGGAAACTCCTTGAGCTTAGCTGATTTATGTGTTTGGGCCACCCTGAAAGGTATCAATAATTCTTGAAGAATGTTGTGTTTAATTATTTAATGTTTTTCTGGATAAGAAGTACACTTGCTTCACTGTATTTGAATAAACATCCATTTATTAATATCTGTCTTATCGGCAGACACTTAGGACTTTCTTAAAAAGAAATGACCACCCCAGCTATTTTATCCCTGTCCAGTTACGGGGTTTCCAATCTGGGCCCCTGGGGGTCAACTCTCTCACTACCTCATTCCTTCTTGTCTTTGGAGTTGGCCTGTTCCTGCTAAAGATGCCCTCATTTATTTCTAACATTTATGTGATACCTCTCCTGTCTCGGCCATTACTGCACTCCAAGCACTGTTGTCTCATTGCTCAGTAGGAGTGTGAGTGAGGGGGTAAGCTGGAGCTGTCTGTCCCTCATGTGACTAGTTTGTGACAGGTAAGGATATAGGATTGAGGAGCGGTACAAAGGGGACCTGAGTTTTGTTAATTTACTTTCTGTAAAAACAAACCTGAAGGAAATCGCCATTGTATTTTATTATTCTTTGCATTTGGGTTATGTGGGTTTTAAAAATGTTTTGTATTCATTTTTGTGGCTTAAACTTTTCTCCAAATTAAATTGTTGTTACAATAAGCAACATAACCTGAAGGAGTTTTCTAGCTAGACATTTTCATGTGTAGGTTTGTCGTGACATTTTTGTCTATATTGATTTTTGACTTAATGCTTATGAAAGAAAGATATCTTAAGGCTATAATTTTGTGATGTTAAAGTTAAATTTCCTGCAGTACCTGTTTTTAGTATATCTGAGGGAATGAGCTTCTTCTTGATCTTAATTTTTATTTTGATCTCTAGTTGACTTCCTTAAAGCTTTTCCTTATGATGAAATATAGCAATGGCCTTACAATGGGCGTGAGGCAGTGGTGAGGGCATGGTTTACTATTGATTTCAGTTACTTGACTTGAAAACATTTTTCTGTTAGGAAAGTGGGGGGAGGGAGAGACAGACAGACAGATAGATTGCCTCTCGCACACTCACAGACAGTTCATGGCCTTGACTGGAATCGAACCCCTGACCTTTTCATTCCATGGGGTGATGCTCTAACCGTCGAGCAAAACTGGCCAGGGCCTGAAAAGGTATTTTTAATTAACTTATGTGAATTCTGTAAAATATATTAAAGTTTTGGAAAACAATTCAGTGCATACATTGATTTCATTCATTAAAGAAGCACAGCTCTGAGCCATCTCCTTTCCTTAAATTAACCCCGATTAGAGTTTTGCTATTGAAGTTGCAGGCTTACTGAGTGATGTTAAAACTATGTTTGCTGACAGGAACTGCGGCCTGGCAGGAGCAGCTGCAGCAGAACAGCGCTCCGGTCCATGTAAAGCGCTGGTTTGGCTTTCTCGAAGCCCAGCAGGCCTTCCAGTCAGTGGGTACCAAGTGGAATGTCTCAGCCACCAAAGCTAAAGGGGTAAGCCTGTCTCACTTGTACAATGCCTACGTCTTTGCTGTCAGAGACCCCAGATCGGAAAAGAAAGTTCTTCCTAGTCATAGTTCATTTTCTTTTCACGAATAAAAAAGATCTTCTTGGAAGAATCTGCCATTGTAAGTCTTGCTTGCCTCTGCAGCTGGTTAACCAAATACAGCATCATCCACATAATTTTAGGAGTAAATGATGATCATCTAGCGTGTGTCCCTCAGGAGTTTCAAACTCCAAGTTACTTTTATGTTTACCATCTTTTCTTCCTCCCTAATCTCCTCTTTGGTTTTTGAACCTCTGACCATTGAGTGCTGGGCTTCTGCAGAGCCTTCTTGTCATTTTTTTTTTTTTTTTTGGCGGGGGGGGGGGGGGGAGCAGGGAGAGAGTGTATTTGTTGAATTAATATATTTCTAAACATTTAACCATATGACTATTTTGTTGTTTGTTTCAGGCACCTCAGAAAAAGCCAGATGTTGGGAAGTTTGTTGAGCTTCCAGGTGCTGAGATGGGAAAGGTTACTGTCAGATTTCCTCCAGAGGCTAGTGGGTAAGAAAATAAAACTTAAAATTACAACAGTGGAAAATCTTTAGGTAATTCTCAAATATTTTTAACATGCATAGGTTAATATAGAAGAAAATAAGATTTTAATTGTGGGAGTTAACATTTTAAGTATTTTAATCCTTTTTTAAGTTATTGACAGTTAATGATTTAAATGTGTAGTTTTCGTTTATTAATTCCAGAAGAGAAACAGTGTTTGTGTTTTACCCCAGACAGAATTTTAATTATGATAGAAAAATCTCCATAAGCAGAAAGGCTTACGTTTTACTTGCATTTAGAGATTTTTAGGTTTTCATTTAATAAAGACTTATATATTTGTGTCATTAGTAATAGAAGTTATGGTAGGATTATTTTCAGTTACTTTTTCCCCAAATGAAGAGGGTCCTAAAAATTATTAACGGGTTTCCCCATCCTTTTCACTCTTGGCGCCCACAGATAATAATAATGTTGCTAGCTCATTAGGAAAAAGAAAAGACCGTTGTGGCTGGAGGTCAGCAGCCTGGAGCTGCTTCGGGCCTTGCCCAGCATCCCCAAGCCTGGGGGAGTCTCAGCTTTCGCACATCTGCCAGCCTCTTGGCTCATGGGAGACAAGCTTTGTAACGAAGCCCTTCACTGATACTAATATTAATATGGTTCATTGTCTCTTGTTAAAGCTGTTAGCCGCGGAGCCTAGCCATTAGGAAGGTATTATATACATTTATAAGTGAGAAAATTATTTTCCCCCAAAGAATTTTATTTAATTTCAGGTTTTGTATTGTATAACCAAATTCTTCCCCACCTGTGGCAAATGGGATGTGTAGACAATAGAAAGTGGCAGATACACAGTTTTTTAGCCATCCATTCTTGATAGTTCTTCCCAACCTATTTCATAAGCGCCATTAACGGCAAAGCCAGTCTTAGAATTCCCCTTTTTCTGTCTGCTTTTCTAAGTTTGCTGATTTAGGTGGTGAGATAATGGGTGGGTAGAGGAGATGAAAGAGAAATAATGATTCTGGAAAATTCACAGGCTAAATCAGTAAGTGATTGATTGGTAGTCAACTGGGTGGAATCAGTCTCCATTACCTATCTTACATGGTTTAATTCCCACGGAGCCTGCCCTGTTTTCTGCTCCTGTGTCCCTGGGGTGAGAGGTCATGGATGTCCTGTTGGGTAGTGACTTCTGTGATTTGTTAAAACCCACTTTCATAGCAGTTGTTTATAGCGATGCTATATAAACATTTGTCCTTTTTGAATCTTTTATATTTTCTGTCACTTGGAGTAACAAGTTCCTCATTTGTTGTAAATTATGTCAGTGTCAAAGCATGGTCTTATCTGAAGACAGTTTTGGGATCCGAGAATATAAATCAATGTTCAGGTTTTCCATATTTTTTTTTTAATCATATTTCCTTCTATTGCTAAAGAATTCTTTAATTCTTTTTTTAATCACTTTTTGGTCTTGCTTGGAAGGCCAGAAGGGTTGATTCTTGCCCTTTATTCTTATTCTTAGCAGACGTGACGTGTACTTTTTTGTGCAAATGCTACTGAGCACTTTACATACAGTAACTTATTTAATCCTAATAAGCCTGTGAGAAAGGCACTGATAGAATCTCCATCTTACAAATGCTTTCCGAGGCTGATTCATACGACGTCTTAGTAACTTGCCAGCTCAAACCTGTCTGGCTTTGGAGTCCCTATGACTTAAAATTATATGCCTGTGTCTGTCACGTGTGGCAGGACCCCGCCCAATCCAGCGTCAGTACTAACACAGCATGAATCGTATTTTCTGCAGCTATTCTAATACAGGTTGTCTCTTGGGAATGAAGGTTTTACAGTCCTGTGAGCTTTCTTGAGGTTTGAATTGTTAGAACTGCACACAGTATTTCAGAGTCAGAAATATCTTAAAGTTTAAGATAATGGTTTGATTTTATCACTTCTAAATTAATCCCTGTGTGTAATGCCTAACCCATTAACTGCCAGAAGCAAGTAGTCAGTGGTTATTAATCTTTTTTTCCTTAACAGTGGGGTGGGGGGTAACATGTTATGGGGTGGGGGGGTAACATGCTTTCAGTGGAAACTTAACACAGTATTTCTGTTTGTATCTTGAAACTCAGTTCTCTTATTTTATTTTTAATGAATTTTTTTTATTTTAAAATAGTTCTAAATTTACAGGAATGTTGCAAAAAAGTTCCCATATACCCTGCACCTAGTTTTCCCCTATTATTTATGCCTTATATCACTGTTGTACCTTTGCCACAACTAATGAGTCAGTATTGATCCATTATTATCATCTAAACTCTATATCTTTTTTATTAATTTTATCAGTTTTTTCCCTAGTGTTCTTTTTCTGTTGGGATACTGTTTATAGCCATTTATTTTATGCAGGAACTTTTGAATAACCTTAAATGTATTGCATTGTACTTCTCTACATTAACCTGTCCATATAAACCCTTAAAATGGAATCATTGATCTAGAATGGTACATGAATTTCTAAAAAGGGTTGATTTTTTAAAATGATATAGGGGCATACAGGGTGCTGTATTTTTTTCTTCCTTGTTGATATTAACCAAGATCAGACGTACGCATGTGACATTAGGTAACTGTGGAACAACGTGACTGCAGCTGCATTTATCAACTGATACTAGTCAAAAGGAGTGAGAGCCGATTAAACTTCCATGCTGCATGCCTTGTTGGCTGGCAGATAAATTATATTTTCAACAGCAACAGTGTAGGTATTTCTTTTTACTCACTTCATTGATAGAGGAGGGAGTTGATGTGTGTGCCATTATCAACATTGCCTCTGATCTATTTTATATCTTATAATTGTCAGCTGCCCTTAGGAGCAGTCGTGTTTGCATAGACCACATGTGTCAAACACAAGGCCCGCGGGCCAAATCCGTCCTGCCAGGCCTTGCAATGTGGCCCGCACCGCGCTGTCATCACTACACTCCGCTGCGTTTCCATCACAATGACAGTTTATGACTGTTCAGTAAACCATTCGGCCCGCGATTTAGGCTGGATTTTAGATTTTGGCCCCTTCTCTGATTGAGTTCGACACCCCTAGCATAGACTGTGGTTTAAGGAGTGAGACCTTAGTACTGGACAAGACCCTTAGTGAGAGACCTTTTGTAAAGTTTGGTGAGCTTTTACATATGAAATGATTTCTTAAGGTCAGAGTTCCTATCCCAGTACTTAGTGATCGAAAAAAAAATGATGCTGGAATACCAGCTAGAAGCAGTTTCGTTTAGTTCTCATCTCCTCAGAAAGGTTAAGTGTAAGTCTTCAGTCAAGACGTGTTAATGAGTGTCTCTGTGAAATGTTTTTGTTTTAGTTACTTACACATTGGGCATGCCAAAGCTGCTCTCCTCAACCAGCACTACCAGGTTAACTTTAAAGGGAAACTGATCATGAGATTCGATGACACAAATCCTGAAAAAGAAAAGGAAGATTTTGAGAAGGTAATTAAAAGTGTAGTGACAACCCTTTGTCAGAAAAGTTAATTTCCAATTAGACGGTGACCTTCATATACCTTCATATACCTTCATGGTATATGAATTAAATAGAAACTTAATTCCTGACACTAAATTAAGTTTTATTTCTCATATATGCTTTTTTCTTCATCTGTGTATTCTGTCTAAGACCTGAGCTCTGATACCAAAACCTTCAATTTAATTGTTCTTCCTCAATTGTTGAAGAATTTCCCCTTTTTCTATAAGTACCAATTTCTTAAATGAATGGGTAACTAGAGGCAGGTTTCCTTTCTGTCATATAATTTTAAGTTTATGGCTGAAACACACACCGACCGTGTATCGGGAAATGGGAAGGTTTCCTCACCTCTCATACCATTTTTATCCAGAAAACACTGCAAGGTGTGCAGAGAGGGCACGTAATTGTCAGAACGGCCAGTTATAACCAGCTTTTCCAGAATCAATGGAAAGCTCCATCAGGAGGCCACGTTCTCAGCTGACCATTCAGAAGTTAGTAGAATGAGTCTCTCTCTTTCTTTTCCAATCTAATGTAACTTCCACAACCGTTTTCAGGCTAAATAAGACTGATGGTGTGTGATGATTACGTTTTGCCCAAATACAGTATCGAGGAATGAAAAGACACACGGAAATGTGCAGGATAAGCTGATGGTGATTCTGGGTCCGTCTTGCAGGTTATCCTGGAAGATGTTGCGATGTTGCACATCGCGCCAGACCAGTTTACGTACACCTCGGATCACTTTGGAACTATAATGAACTACGCCGAGAAGCTGATTCGGGAAGGGAAGGCTTACGTGGATGACACTCCTGCCGAGCGGATGAAAGCCGAGCGAGAGCAGAGGACAGAATCCAAACACAGAAACAACTGTAAGGCACAGTCAGTGTGTTATGTGTTGTTGATGTTCTTGAGCTTTGCGCCTTTACTAGAATGTGGTTTCTTGTCTGTGAAAGACACTGGTTTGAAACACATTTGGGAGAATGATTCATACGTTAGTTCATTTCTCCTCTATCTTTTTGCTTTCTCTGTCATCTTTATTTTGTTATTTTGTGAGCATCACAACTGCGCATGCCCTTTGCATCTCACCTACTACCTGCAGCCCTGTGCACTTCATTCATTCTATTTGAGTGAGTCCTTCTGTGGCATTTCTGTATTTTCCTCAGTTGAAATGCTCAGCCTTTGTAAAGTGTTGGGTGATAATGTTATTCATGCCTTAAACCTTTCAGCAGGTGGGCAAATGTGAACATAATCTATAATCTTGGTGTTGCCCTAAGTCTCAGAAATAGCACTTGACAAAAAGGCACATCTTTCTTACTACTTGTTCTCGGGCTTCAGAATTGGTCTATATTCATTCTATAATTAGGTAGCCAGAACTTCCACACTATTATAGTTAAATCTTGAATGTCACATTTGGGAAGTAAAGTAGAGGTCTTTTATCTAAAAGTTATAGAAGTCTATTTTTCTTTTTAAGCTTTTCTCAGTTACCAACTGGACTTTTAGACCTTTGTGAGCAGGTCACGTGTCCACCGTGTTTCAGTAGTTTCCCCAGAGAATCATTATTTAATGGGTCTTTTTATCCAAAGGTTTCCGTATTCTGACATAGGTAAGACCATAGTCACTTGGGATGTAGCATTCTTTTTTAGGGTTGAACTTGTATCGCTATCTGTTTTCTATCATCTCATTTTCTCGGATCCATGGGTGTCCTGCTTCCCACTGGAATGACAGAGGGACTTTTAGGGAGTCCCCAGGCTCAGGCCCTCAGCCAAGCCTGTTCTCCAGATGGGCCCAGGGACCCGAGCCAGAACGGGCTGTCCCTGGGCAATAGTTGGCAATGGAACAGTGTGTCCCTCAAAGGGTTAATTGGAGGGGGGCTGGTGTATTGGGTCATGATGAGAGAAACCTGCAGGCCTCATGCTTCTTGCCCTAGCCTTCATCAGTGCTACATGGAGAATGTTTGACTTCTTCTCAAAGATGTATATAGAGGGCAGTTTCTAAAAAAACCAAACCTGTGCATTTACTCTTGGGACCAGATATTGGAACTATTATCGTACTTTTAAGAATATAAAACCAGACTAAGAAGACTCATCTAAAATTACAGTGCTCTTAAATTTGAATTCAACCCGATTAGTAATATGCTAGATAAACTAATATCACTCTCACTTTATAGCTGTTGAGAAGAATCTGCAAATGTGGGAAGAAATGAAAAAAGGGAGCCCGTTTGGTCAGTCCTGCTGTTTGCGAGCAAAAATCGACATGAACAGTAACAATGGGTGCATGAGGGACCCAACACTGTACCGCTGCAAAATTCAGCCTCACCCCAGGACTGGAAATCGATACAAGTAAGGTGATCGCCTGCCTGGCTCTGCTTGGATGCTCCCTATAAACTCGGAGTCAATAGAGAATAGAATACTGATTATTCCTGATCTTTGTTCACCGTGGATGAACTGGGCAAACACTTACAGCCTGTTGGGCAAACACTTACCAGTTAAGGTTCCACATTATGTCTAAGATGCCTGGTATTTATAAAAGTCCTCGAGGCCACCTGCCGCTGCTTTGTAATGAATTGATTAAATACACTGTGGTATCTATTTTTTATTTCTCTTTAAATAAAGATACTAGGTACAGATTCATTCATAAATGTGATAGAATTGAAAGTTTACAGAAATAGGAACAGTAAGAGAAAGGATCATGTGTTTTTAGTTTCTATTAGTTTTCCGTGTGGGTTTTCAGGTTAATAGAATTTTTTCTTTCAAATGTTCCTCCTTCATTAGTTTACTTCATAAAGAAATCATAGAATATGTTTTCTTATACTTTGAAGAAGCCTACTGCATACTTATACTGACTTATAACTTGAAGAGATTGTTGAATACAATGATTACCTGGTTGGTTAGTGTGACTTTAAGTAAACTTGGGCAGTGTTAAGCAGATGCTTGGAACACACTTGGAAAAGTGAGTTTGCATCCACATTTTCAGTATCAAATAATTGTGAAGCCTAATGCAGGAGCATCTTCAAGAAGCTGTATCTTAAAAATTAGGAGCCATAACACAGTAATATGTTTTTTAAAATTCAAATTAAAATTGCTTATGTGCTGTGTACATTTTTTTAGGCAGAAATTTATTTTAGGTGTATTCAATCTTAAATGGAATTTTAACTTACCTCTTATCTCTTCTTGAATACAATTATTACAAAAGTAATTTAGTTTACTTGAGTGTGAGATTATTAAGATATTGAAAAGCTAAATTCCCTCGAAATGATTATATCTTGCTTCCTACCACAATGCACATTGGTCATTGCAGAAATAGGTTGTACAGTTGATTGTTCCAATACTCAATTGTCTATTAAATTGCAAATTTGCTTTTTTGTTTGAATATTGAGTTGAATAACCAATTCATTATTCTCAAAATCTGATAATGTTTTGATACACTTTGATTATTAATAGTCATAAAACATGTTGGGTTTTAAGACCTTCCTTACTTGTAAAGATTATGTTTTAAATTAGTATTGCTGCTTAAAATGTCTAGTCTAAGACAGAAAGGCTAAAATGCTTCTTGTTGATTAGTTAAATATTCCCTTTTTTTTCCTAGTGTTTATCCGACATACGATTTTGCCTGCCCCATAGTGGACAGCATCGAAGGGGTTACCCATGCTCTAAGAACAACAGAATACCATGACCGAGATGAGCAGTTTTATTGGATTATTGAAGCCTTAGGCATAAGAAAACCGTACATTTGGGAATATAGTCGGCTGAATCTCAACAACACAGTGCTGTCCAAGAGAAAACTCACGTGGTTTGTAGACGAAGGACTGGTGGATGGATGGTATGTTTACTGTTACTTTGAATTGGGGGAAGCCAGGGCGTGGTATCGCAGTGACTTTTTAATAGCTGTGCGGGCTGGGCGGGCTGGGAGGAGGTGGAATGCGAGGCCTGTGGGGTTTCTGTCCTTGACTTTGTTTGCCCCAGCGCATCAGGTCCCCCTTCCCCTTTGTTTCACTGCCACAAACATTGTGTGTGCCATTGTGCGTGGGAATGAAAAGCACATGGGGGTACATCCCCTGCAGATGTCAGCGTTTCATAGCAAAGTACTTGTGAGTCTGGTCCTTCGGAGACCTGGTTTCCTGGTCATATGTACAGCAGGGACCTTGAGTGTTAAGTAAAAAGCACCTGCTCTTTAATGCTCGGATTTCCTTAGTTAAGATGTCACCCGGTGTCTTTCATCAGATGTACTTGTGCCGTTCCCAGTAGGTGACTGGTGAGCAGCTTTCCTCTTCCATGCATGTGGGCTCTGGGCTGTGATCTGCCCGATTATTACAACCACCTCTCAGTCCAAATATTTAACAGGCTGAATATAGTATTACTCGTTAAGGTATTTTGTACTCTCTGCATCGACACATTAAAAAAATCTCATTCTGAAAAATGTCCTTTTCCTAGGGATGACCCCAGATTTCCTACCGTTCGTGGTGTGCTGAGGAGAGGGATGACAGTTGAAGGACTGAAACAGTTTATTGCTGCTCAGGTGAGGGATGGTTCCTTTCCCAGATTGTCTGCTTGGATTTTCAAGGGTCTCTTAATACCTCCTTGTCTTTACTATTTTTTCCTGTTCCTTGATTGTTCCTTATAATGCGAGGGCAGAATGTTTTTTTAAAAAGAGTATGTTTAGTGCTGTGTATACTTTGAAAATGGGAAACTGAGAATGTCCTAAACTCCTAAGCTGGGGTTGGACAAAGGCAGCTGGAGTATTTTTACCCAATGCAGTATGTGACTGTTGATTTTACCTATTGAAGATACCAAATTAGCTTTAACATAATACGTTTATATTTCAACGGAAATAAACTTGCAAGCAATTATTTGGCTTATTTTTTCTAACGTGCACAACTAAAGTTAAAGGGAATATTTTAATTCTTAAGTTATTTATTGAGTCATTTTATTACTGTTTTTCTAGGGTTCCTCGCGTTCAGTTGTGAACATGGAGTGGGACAAAATTTGGGCATTTAACAAAAAGGTAAATGTTCTGACTCTTAGGCCTTTTTTCTCATGCCTAACTCCTACCTGTAGAATGCATTAGTGTCTCCTGGTGGAGCCAGTTTTGTGAAGAATATTATCATTTTTGCAGACTTACAGGAAAATGGGATGTTTTCCTTTTTTAAACATGTAAAGAGCATTAAGCCTATTAACTGTACCAAACAGTGATTCAAGCAAGCAACTTGGAGTGATGGGGAACAGTAACGGTTTTTCCTTAAATCATTTATGAACACTTTGCATTCATTTTTCTGCTTTCAAGCTGCGAGCTCTCTGTAAGAAGGTATTAATGCTTTTATTCGCCTTACTAAGCACAAAGCATCTAGCATATCTTATAACCTGAGCTGTTGTACAGCCTTGAAGCACAATCACATTTAAGTAAGACCTGTTTGTACAAAACCTATTGAAAATGCACTATTCCTAGATTTGACTCTTCCACTGTTCCCTTGTGAACTGAGAGAACAGAGTTTTAAAGTTACAGATTCCATTGAGTTGTATTAACTATGATTCCTGTGTATTACTGAATCTAGCTTTTTAAAAAAGCATTTTTTCAATGAACTCAAATGAGGAATACTGCATATTGACACTGTTAATAATATTGATTGGAAGCAGATGCTTGGACACTATAATAAGGCAAATCATTGAAGTGCTGTGTTTTAGACTATGGTTTCTGTGATTGTGTTCTGTAAACTCTTTCGTGTTGCTGCTTGATTTGCTGATGCCTGGCCTCAAGAAGTAGCTGCTTGTCTTGCATGTGTCTTGAATTTATTTTATTTAGCCTTTTGTGTCCCATCAGTTTTTTGATCCATAAAGGAGTGATTAATTGGCTCTTTCTGTTGCTGCAGTTACTAATAATAAATAAAGTAGAATTTATAGGCAAAGTTAACATTGATGTACTTTTATTAATAGTCCAAATTTTAAAGATTTTAATAAAGTTGCAGATGTGTATTTTGTTTGAATATATGACATGCATTTCACGATAGTCATATAGTTCTCTATATTCCTCTGTCTTCCTTCCATTTTCTGTCCCTGGACAAATCACTTTCAGCTCCTTCAATAACGCTTTTGGTATTTATTGCCCATTTCTCTAAGTGATGTGTGTTGCTACTTCTTGACTTTTTGGTTCTGGGCCTCATCAGTTGACTTCTCACCATGCAAAAGGAGGTCTCTTTCTTTTTCTCATAACTTTGTTGGTGTTCTTGTAGCTGATTGTTTTGGTCGGTGTGTGTTCACGGCTTCCCGTATTTGTTGAATGTTCTAATTCTGTCTCACACTCTGCATAAATTGTCCAGCTTTCCTACCGAAGACATCTCTGCCCCAACCCCGGTGCTGCTGGGCCTGATCCCTGCTCCATCAGGCTTCCTCCTCTCCCTGCAGTTCCCTTTGCTTTTCTTGTTGGTGGATCGTCTGCTTTGTGGATCTTCCTTCTCTTTGACCTCAGTAGCTCTCTGAGAAAGGGGCCTGGGATGAAGGTTTTTGAGACCCTGTCTGTGGCCTCTGTGTCCACTTTGAAATTTCATGATGATGTGCTGTGGTTTGGGTCTGTTTTCATCCATATCCATGGAAAGAACATGGGGGCTTCCCGTCTGCAAATTCATTCCTTCAGTTTTGGGAAATATTCTCGTATTCGGTCCTTTTTTCCTTTTTTCTTTTTCTTTTTTCTTCTTCTTCTTCTTCCCTTCCCTATAGTAAGTTTCTTCTCTCTGGAACTCTTCTTGAGCAAATGCTGAACCTCCTGGACTGGTCCTCTGATTCTGATTCTATTTTTGATTTTTCCATGTTTGGCTCTACTTTCCATGAGATCTATTCAACCACCCTCCCTTCCGCTGAGTTGTTTATTTATGTTCTCATAGTTCCAGGATTTCTCTTCTCTGAATTTTCAAAATAACTTCCACTTCCTGCTTCATGGTTATAATATTTATTTATTTTTAGGATATATTTTGATTGATTTCAGGGAGGAAAGGAGAGAGAGAGAGAGAGAGAGAGACATTAATGATGAGAGAGAACCATTGCCTCCTGCATGCCCCCTATTGGGGATTGAGCCCACAACCTGGCTTGTGCCCTTGACCAGAATCAAACCCGGGATTTTTTAGTCTGCAGGCTGACACTATCCACTGAGCCATACCAGCTAGGGCTAATAGTATTTTTTCACTTAGAGCATTTGTTTCCTCCAGGTTGTTTATTTTGGTTTTTCGTTGTTATTAAAGGCATTTTTTTCAGATGTCTGGTTAGCACTGGTTATCTGCTCCTGGGAGACTAAAAGAGTGATTGGAGGCCTTAAGAGAAAGAGTTGGGTTTGCCCAGCCCATGTTGCTCAGTGGTTGAACATCATCAATACATGCACTGAAAGGTCACTAGTTCCATTCCCAGTCAGGAAATTTCCTGAGTTGGCTCGATCCCCAGTAGGAGGTGTACAGGAGGCAGCCAATCGGGATGTTTCTCATCCATCTTTCTATCTCTTTCCCTTCCTCTCTCTTTCAAAATCAATAAAAACGTATTAAAAAAAAATAGATTTCCGCATTCAGATCCTTAGAATCATAGTCCTTTATGCTTAAGTGGCCTGGAAGTCTGTGCTAGCCAAGGCCTAAGGGGTGATTATAGCTCGTTCGTGTGAGAAACAGCTGCAGGAGACAGCAGTAAGTTTCTCAGGTTGGTTTTAGCTTTAAAACAATTGCGTCTCACTGTCTAAAACACAGAATCAAGTGATCACACGTTCAATCTCTGATCATATAAGAACCCTTCACTAGGAAGAATGACCTGGAAGTCTCTAGAAAGGCAGGGCTGAAGCTGTCAACCTTAGAGAGGCTGGTGCTGAGTTGGTACGGGGGACGGAGAAGCAGTCAAGGGAAATGAACTAGCTTTTCATGCACTTGTGAGTGACCCCCTGAGCATGGTTTCCTCTCTGAGTTTATTCAGTTTCCACAATGCCGTGTTTTCCAGAATACTTTTAAAGCAGAACAACAACAACAAAAACAAACAAAAAATGAGTAAAAAATAAAGCAATCATAACCACTATTTCCCGCATCCTTCAAATGGGAAGAAATAATTTCTGTTCCTTTTAGACGTATTTGCTTCTGCCCACGTTTTTCTCCCATGTGCTTCATTTAGTGTAGGGGTGTCGAACTCAATCAGAGAAGGGGCCAAAATCTAAAATCCAGCCTAAATCGCGGGCCGAATGGTTTACTGAACAGTCATAAACTGTCATTGTGATGGAAACGCAGCGGAGTGCAGTGATGACAGCGCGGTGCGGGCCACATTGCAAGGCCTGGCGGGACGGATTTGGCCCGCGGGCCTTGTGTTTGACACATGTGCTTTAGTGTTTTAAACACGGCTCTTGTGATTGGTCATCATGGAAAATTCTCACGTGAGCAGTGAAGTGAGAAAAGGACCTCGGACCCTAAGGCCATGCTCCCGCTGTGCTGGAGGTAGAGTAGGTTAGAACACGGTGATGAGGACAAGTCATTCAGTTAACCTGCAAATACTTATTGATTCCCTGAATGAGCCAGGCCCTTGCTAGGACTGGGAATACAGTGGTCCCTGTATATAGAGCATGCAGATACGTAGAAATATATATATATATATATATTTTAAATATTTTTAACCTACAGAATTGCCTTATTATAGTGACCTAATGCTATTCTGCTTTTGATGGTGATGCATTACCTAAACCGGATTATAGAAAATTATACTTAAACACATATTGATATTCCTTCAAAATGGACTTTTCCAACAATACAGAATTGAAGATCGTATCTACCTGTAGGATTAATATATAATCCTGCAGGATAATCTTTTCTTCTAATTGCAGAGTTAAAAATTATTTTCTGCCCTAACCGGTTTGGCTCAGTGGATAGAGTGTCGGCCTGTGGACTCAAGGGTCCCAGGTTCGATTCCGGTCAAGGGAATGTACCTTGGTTGCGGGCACATCCCCAGTAGGGGGTGTGCAGAAGCAGCTGATCAGAAGGCAGCTGATCGATGTTCCTCTTTCATGGATGTTTCTAACTTTCTATCCCTCTCACTTCCTCTCTTTAAAAAATCAATAAAGTATTTTTCTTTCGGCTTATTCATTTATTTTTTAAAATTATTTTTCTCCCTGGCTGGTGTGGCTCAGTTGGTTGGGCTTTCTCCTGCGCAAAGAAAGGTTTCGGGTGTGATTCCAAGTCAGGGCACATGTCCAGGATGCTGGATCGATCCCCAGTAGGGGGCGTGCAGGAGGCAGTGGATTGATGTTTCTCTCCCTCTAAAAATAATTTAAAATTAATAAAAATAAAAAAATTACTTTTCAGAGTATTATTATGCTTTAAGCAGTTGGTTTCTTTCCACCTGTCAGTCCTCGTTCTTGGAAAGGCGGTCTCAGTCCTTCCTATGGTCTTTATGTACGCTTGTTCCTCTCTTTTCTACTTCACAGTCAAAATGCTAGAGTGAGTTGACGAATGAAGAAATTAGTAAATGCAGTAACAAAGGAAGCCAGTTAGTATTCCTGTGCTGCTGACGAAACGTGAAGAAATATCTGCATGTTCTCACACGAGGGCACATTTGTTGCAGGTCATTGACCCAGTGGCGCCACGCTACGTCGCGTTACTGAAGAAAGAGGTGATCCCCGTGCACGTCCCTGACGCTCGGGAGGAGATGAAAGAAGTGGCCAAGCACCCCAAGGTCAGCCTGCCCGCTCAGTGCCGCCCTGTCCAAGAAAAGGGGCAGGAGAGTAAATAAAGGAGAGAATGTGCTTTGGAAAAACATGCCACCCGTTTTACTCCCATACTTTAAGAGTTCCATTCTTTACTTTTAAAATCATCCGCTGATCTGGAATTTGTAGTGATATAAAGAATGCAAAAAGGATCCAGCGTGTTGAAACTGGTTTGGCTCAGTGGATAGAGCATCGGCCTGCGGACTGAAGAGTCCCAGGTTCGATTCTGGTCAAGGGCATGGGTTGCGGGCACATTCCCAGTAGGGGGTGTGCTGGAGGCAGCTGGTCAATGTTTCTCATCGATGTTTCTGACTCTCTATCCCTCTCCCTTCCTCTCTGTAAAAAATCAATAAGATATATTTAAAAAAAAAGAATAAAATGGAAGAATATGTACATTTCCACGCGGTTCAACTGTCGTTTTAACCAACACTTTCCTTATTTATCAGAATCCTGATGTGGGTTTGAAGCCCGTGTGGTACAGCCCCAGAGTTTTTATCGAAGGTGCCGATGCAGAGACATTTTCAGAGGGGGAGATGGTGACATTTATAAACTGGGGCAACATCAACATTACCAAAATACACAAGTAAGAACTTCTGTTTGTTTTCAAGTAAATATGGAATAAGAGTGTGCTGTGTTTATTCACTTATTAAAAATTACTTGGTTCAGCCGGGACCGGTTTAGCTCAATGGATAGAGCGTCGGCTTGGGGACTGAAGGGACCCGGGTGCGATTCCGGTCAAGGGCATGTACCTTGGTTGCGGGCATATCCCCAGTAGGGGGTGTGCAAGAGGCAACTGATCGATGACTCTCTCATCGATGTTTCTAACTCTCTATCTCTCTCCCTTCCTCTCTGTACAAAATCAATAAAATATATTTTTTAAAAAAAATTACTTGGTTCAGATATGTTTATCTGGCTGAGTGGTAAATATACCGAGGCATAAGTACTGCAAATTCTTGGTACTGTTTTTTCCATACATGTTCCAGTTTACTAAGAGTATCAGGATAGCTTTTGCTCATGATGCTGAAATTTATTTCATCTAGATATAAGAATAGTTTTAATGTTTTAGAGTCCCTGTAGATCATTTGATTCTCATTTTTTAGTTACCTGGTGGAAGGACTCTTTGGACAGAGTTTAACATATTCTTTATACAGAAATCAGCTTTAAGATGAATTATTTAATGATGAATCTGAGCTTTACAGTGGTTATAGTGTGCTATTCTTAAAATTTTAAGAATTTCATAAACGGAACAAAATATGCGAAGATTGATTTATGAATACTCTGACATCTTAATTGCCCACTCATTGCATATGGCTTTAAGTAATTGCTAAATGTTTTAAAATATATTATTTTAGAATTTTTTAAATGCTAGGATGGCTGATTTTAAAATTTGTAAACATGTTCATGGTCTTCACCAGATGTATGTGGGTCTGTTGTCCAGTGGATCCTTAGTATCTTGATAGCAGGGATTATCTTTTATTTATAACGAGTTATATACCTGCCACATAGGAAAAGCTCAACTAAGTGTCTGGTTTGAAATTTTTACCAAGAAAATTCTGTTACAGCAGTTAGAGCTTTATGTTTAAAAAAAAACACTTTGAATCTTATGCCTAGAAACGCAGATGGAAAAATTGTATCTCTTGATGCCAAATTGAACTTGGAGAACAAAGACTACAAGAAAACCACTAAGATCACCTGGCTTGCAGAGACGGCGCACGCTCTTCCCATCCCAGCTGTCTGTGTCACGTACGAGCACTTGATCACGAAGCCGGTGCTGGGGAAAGATGAGGACTTCAAGCAATATGTAAACAAGAACAGTAAGGTAGCTAAAAGAAACCGTGCTTCATCTTTCCCTGCTCCGTAAGCTTCTTTTTGGAATGTTTAGAATTAGTTTTAAATATTTGGTTCCTCAAATACAGTGGGAGAGATCTGTAGAATTTTATTAAAATGAGAAGATGTGAAAGAGTAATGATCCCATTTTACAGACGGTAGTAAGGCGCGGTGCGGTTAAGCGACTTGCTTGAGGCAGACGGTAAGTGGTAGAGCTGGGGTTCAAACCTAGGCCTCCTGGCTCCAGAGCCCTGCTCCTTAAGTGCTTTTTCGTTCATATTTATGGTGGGAAACTTTTTTATACCTGCAGGGACCACCAAGCGAGTTAGTGCAAAGGTTTTCTGAAGCCAGTCTGTTTATAAATGTTAACTTCAAAAATGACAATAAATGTAATTGTTATTTACTTTAATACTTCTCTGTTCTGTTGTGTATGCTTAAGTAGTGAAGTTTTTAACATCTGTGTAAAATAGGAATATCCCAGCTCTTGGAAAAACTGTTGCATTTAGTGCTCTGATTTTGAGAAAGTGTCTTTTCATCTTATATCATCTTTATAGCACGAAGAGCTGATGCTTGGGGACCCCTGCCTTAAGGATTTGAAAAAAGGGGACATTATCCAGCTCCAGAGAAGAGGGTTCTTCATATGTGACCAGCCTTATGAACCCGTGAGGTAGACAAATGTAGCTGAACAACTAAATGAAAAGGCTTAACGTTCTTATCGTAAATCATACTTTAAAAATTGTACTAAACAAAAATGTTGTACCTGGTAATTCTCTATTCAATTTGTTGTTCTTCTGTATTTACTATTTCAGATTTAATTAGTGATATATTTGAAACAGCATAATATTCACAAATTCATTTTTAAAAGGAAACCATCTTATTATTCAATTTCATGTATTCCAAGTATAAAGAAAAAAATTCTCCAGAGCAGATACACAAATGACCTGTATGCACACACAAGCTGCTAAGCATCATTAGTTGAGACTTACTTTTTTACCCAGCGATTCTACTCCCAAGTATATACTTAAGAAAAATAACGTGTTCACACAGAAACTTATACTCATAGCAGCATTATTCATAATATCCAGAAGGTGCAAACAACCCAAATGTTCATCAGCTGATGAATGGATAAGCAGAAGGTCGTTGGTTTGTGCAAGAGAATTATTATGTAGCCATAAAAAAGAAGGAAATGGGTATTGACTTATGCTAAAATTTTCATGACCCTTGTGAACTTATGCTAAGTAAAAGAAACTGATCAAAAGAGACCATATTTATGTGAGGTGTCTAGAATAGACAAATCCCTAGAAAATATGCACATAAAAAATACTAAAAAAACAAACTGCACATTGGTTGTTGTCAGGGTCTAGGAATGGGAGTGGTAGACAAAGGGTTTAGTTTCTCTTTGGAGAGTGAGAGGCATGTTCTAAAATTGGATAGTGGTGATGGTTGCACACTTCAAATCTAGTGGATTTTTAAAGAGTACATTTTTATTTTATTGATTTTAGAGGAAGAGAGAGAGAGAAACAGATGTGAGAGAGAGAAACATGGATCGATTGCCTCTAGCACATACCCCTACTGGGAATTGAACCCACAGCCTGCATATGTGCCCTGCCCAGGAATCGAACCCGCTGCCTTTTGGTATGTGGGACAATATCCCAATCAACTGAGCTTCCATCTAGGGCAAAGGATGAATTTTTTGTTGTGTAGATTGTATCTCAGTAAAGCTGTTACTAATGAATATTGAAGAGATGCACAGATCCTATTGTTACTGCATTCTTTCTCTAGTTTTACTTTGGCATGTACTACAAAATTTGAAGAAATTCTTTGCTTGCAAATAGTCTCAGGGCAGTGGAGTTTGCTAATTACCCTTTAGAATTGAGAAATTTTCATAAAATAAATACTTTGCAGGAATGTTTCTGCTTCTAAGCCAATTATGTAGATGAATTACCTTTTATGTCAAGAGGGAGACCCTTAGCATTCCCTCAGCCCTTTCTGGTGCCATTTGCAGTAGATGCACTTTTGTCCTGGGCTTAGCATGCTCCCATTTATGAACGTTTATAAATTGGAAGTTTATAATTAGCACGGTTGATTTTTATTTATTTATTTTTTTTTTTATTTTTTTTTTTAATATATATATATATTTTATTGATTTTTTACAGAGAGGAAGGGAGAGAGATAGAGAGCTAGAAACGTCGATGAGAGAGAAACATCGACCAGCTGCCTCTTGTACACCCCCTACTGGGGATGTGCCCGCAACTCAGGTACATGCCTTTGACCGGATTCGAACCTGAGACCTTTCAGTCCGCAGACCGACGCTCTACCACTGAGCCAAACCGGTTTCGGCTGATTTTTATTAATGTAGTTATTTTTAAACTACTCTGAAGAACCTTTGATTTGAATAGGAAAATGGACTATTTATATTGAAGAGCATGAACACAGTGCCATCGACTCAATCTAGGAATTCAGTTTTAATTGCTGTTGAGAGAATTCGGTTCAAATGCACTTTTTCCGGCCCTTCCTGTTCTCTCAGCCCACATAGCTGCAGAGAAGCACCCTGTGTGTTAATATACATCCCTGACGGCCACACCAAGGAAATGCCAACTTCTGGGTCCAAGGAGAAGACCAAGGTGGAAACAGTGAAAAATGAGGTAAATACTGTCTCTAGTAAGTTGTTAAGCGCAAACAACTACATACATATTATATATCCCAATAACTTGGTAGTCACTTGGAAAAATAATACATGTAAGTTGAAAAAAAAGAAAAACATTTTAAAACTTTGTTCTTAAATGTTTAATATTTTTATTTCACCTTGGTTATGTGTTCTACCTTTTGCTTATTTTATTTTTTAAATGTTTTTATTGGTTTTAGAGACAGAGGAAGGTAAGAGGATGGAGAGATAGAAACATCAGTGGGCCGAAACCGGTTTGGCTCAGTGGTAGAGCATCGGTCTGCGGACTGAGGGGTCCCTGGTTCGATTCTGGTCAGGGGCATGTACCTAGGTTGCGGGCACATCCCCGGTAGGGGGTGTGCAAGAGGCAGCTGGTCGATGTTTCTCTCTCATCAACGTTTCTAGCTCGCTCTCTCTCTCTCTCTCTCTCTTCCTCCTCTCTGTGAAATATCAATAAAATATATTTTAAAAAAAGAAACATCAGTGGGCTGCCTTATGCACACCCCCTATTGGGGATCAAGCCTGCAACCTGGGCATGTGCCCTGACTGGGAATCGAACCAGTGACCTTACAGGTCAACACTCAGCCACTGAGCCACACCGGCAGGGCTTAATTTCACTTTTAAAGTGATATACAAAATGAAAGAAGTACTTTTATTCTTCCTTCAACCTTGGACTCAGATTGGACACTACCATTTCCTGTTCCACAGTGATTTTTCCTGGCCTTTGATTTTTGACATAGCAGCTGTGAAAAATCCAGCTTTGCCAAGATATGACGTCATTGAAAGAATGTAGCATGCTCGATTGTTACAGCTGAAACACCTTGAGCTTGTAGTTCACACAGATGTGGGCATATCGCTCTGTCTGCCTGAGACACTTACAGTGTCCACGGCACCTGGAGCACCTGATGCATAGTTTGGATGTGGCAGTTGGGTAGTCACTGAAGAGTTAGCATCTCAGTGGGGAAGACACTTTGGAAGGTGGGTGGGATATAGGACTAGAAGGTGTTATAAGTGGTTAGCACATGTGTCAAACACAAGGCCCGCGGGCCAAATCCGTCCCGCCAGGCCTTGCAATGTGGCCCGCACCGCGCTGTCATCACTGCACTCCACTGCGTTTCCATCACAATGACAGTTTATGACTGTTCAGTAAACCATTCGGCCCGCGATTTAGGCTGGATTTTAGATTTTGGCCCCTTCTCTGATTGAGTTCGACACCCCTAGGTTAGAGGATGAGAGTATGGAGGATAGAGTGTAGGACATAGATCCTGGGAGTAGAATTGTTAAGACAGTAACTTCTAGTTTTGTTTTGGTGACTAGGTAAGTAAGGGCTAAAATATCTGAGCTAGGGACGGCAGGAGCGCGCAAGTTCTTTAGGAGATAAGAGTTTGAAGCTATTTGCAATGGGGATGTCATGACTTGAGCTTTCGTTTACACCGATTAAAAACTGGTCTCTGATTGTAAAGTTTTAACTTGAAACGAAATCAGTTTGATTTAATTGGGGGGAGACATTTACCATGAATTCATTATCATGCTTTTGGTCTTCTGCCTCCGTAGACGGTCACTCCTGCGAAGGACAGACCAGCGCCCCCTTTGACCAATGCCAGTGCTGCCTCTGAGGACCCCTCGGTCCTTTACAACACGGTGGCTGCCCAAGGGGACATGGTTCGGGAACTGAAAGCCAAGAAAGCAGCGAAGGAAGAGGTCGATGCAGCTGTCAAACAGCTTCTGGCTCTGAAGGCCCAATACAAGGAGAAGACAGGCCAGGAATACAAGCCCGGAAGCCCTCCCGCGGCCTCTTCCTCTCCATCCTCCACCGGCTCCCCAGGAGGCAGATCTCTGTACAACGAGGTGGCTGCCCAGGGGGAGGTGGTGCGCAAGCTGAAAGCGGAGAAAGCCCCGAAGGTCAGTGCTGGGGGTCGGGGGAGCCCAGCAGCCCTGGGAGGGGGCCGTGACCTCCAGCTGCTAGCGCAGACTCGGCTTCCTGTGGGACGTGCTGTTTGTAGGCCGTCTGCTTGGACATTTCCTCATCACGGTCAACATTTACTGACACCTGCCGGCTGCCAAGCCCTGGAAACATTAACAAGCTGCAGTTGGCCATCACCTGGTGGCAGGGGGAGGGCTGGGGGAGACGCAGGCTGGCACAGTCCTGTGCCGTGTGACCAGGATGTCTCCATGGCTGAGACATGCAGGGAAGGAGGAAACAGTTCCTAGCGCCGGGCCTAGCGGTTCGCTATGCCTCTCTGTGGGGGGACATCCTCTAGTGTTAGAATAGAATTTCATTCTCCTTTTACTCTGTTACTGGATTGTCTTAGTCGTAATGAAGTCTTTTGGCCGTCTTAATTTTCTCCTTTATAACATTTCAAGATATAGTCTTGCCACACAAAGGTGTGGTTCTGTGGTGGTGTATCCCAGTGTGAAAAGTGCGCCTTCTGACTCTAAATTCAGTGAATCCTTACCTTGCAGGAGTGGAACTTCCTCCAAACAGGCCTCTGTCTGTGGACGGGATTGCAGGAAAGCCCCTTCGCTTTCCCCATTTCCTTTCTTTTAACGGATGGAAGTTTCTGTTGTTCTTGAGTCTTGTATGTCTGATGAACTATCTCCTTTTTCTTAGAACCAGGTAGGCTTTGCTGTGAACATACCCTGGATTCTAAAGTCATGTAAATGAGAGACAGGTCGGGAGTATCAGTCAGACAGCCTCCCCATTCTCTGTGTGTAATCCCCTTTTCCTTTCCCTGTGCTCGCTCCGTTGTGTTGCTGTGACAGGCGCCAGGTCTGTAGGCCGCTGGACACTGTCTCATAAAGTAGCTGCTGGCCCCTGGAGGCCCTTTCTTGGAAGACATACCCATGCTTCCTTCCTCCTTGGCCCCACATGAGTTTCCTGGCTTCCGATGGGTGGCTCTCCGCTCTGGTAAAATTGGCAGTAAGACTTGGGTAGGGTGAGTTGGAGGTGCTTTTTCTCCACCATGGCTTCCCAGTGGCATGTTGGTTTGTGGTTGGACAGTACGGTCATTAGGTAAAGCTTGAGGCCTTGGCCTGCATGCTGGCCTTCCCTGCTTGGGCTGTTTTATTCTTTTTCATGATGACTATGTTGAAGTATCAGAGCGAGTGATGTAATTGTTCTTAAAAGGCAGTAGGCTCTTTTAAAAACTCAGTGTTCTTCAGTTGGACCCAGATTGTGTATTTTTTATAGTGTATTTACTGCCTATTTAAAATGGAAAAAAGGTTTATATTGGCCAAGCCATTGGGGTGGTTTGTGCTTCGATTTTATAAATTCTGACTCCTCTCCTTACCCAGGGCTGGGTCGCTGGCAGTTTGATTGGCTGTCCTGCCATTTATTTGTTTAGATAAGGAAGAAGGAAAGTTACAGTACTGAATGTTTATCTCTTTCTCCTTGACCGCAGGCTAAAGTCAATGAAGCTGTGGAGTGCTTGCTTTCGCTGAAAGCTCAGTATAAAGAAAAGACCGGGCAGGACTACGTGCCTGGCCAGCCCCAGTTACCTCACGGCTCAGGTTCAAGTCCAGCCAGGAGCTCTGAGCCTTGTGGTCCAGAAACAGCGGAAGCCAAAGTGCTTTTTGATCAAGTAGCTTCTCAAGGGGAAGTCGTTCGCAAGCTTAAAGCTGAGAAAGCCTCTAAGGTGAGTGTGCTATTCTGTGTGTGTTTGTTTTCCACGTTACCCGCTATTTTCTTTGCCTGGAACACTTCCTGCCCCATGGGATCTGGCTAACTTCTCATGTTTCCGTTTCCAGCTCTTTGTCTTGTCTGCTAGAGAAGCCTTCAGTGGTCCTTTCTCCCCCAACTGGATCTGACTAGACAGTCTCCTAGGACACTGCCTTTCTCTGACATAATACTTAACTGCCCGTTACTTTAATTGTTAAATTGTCTGTTTCTCTCTGGTCTGTCAGAATGGAGAATAGGGACCTAGACCCCAGCAGTGCCTGGCACATGTAGGCCCTGACATAGTCCGTGCTCTCTGTTGGACTCAATCTCCTAAAGATCTTCACTCTAGAACAAGATGTCAAACTCATGGCCCGAGGGCCACATGCCTCTTTTATTTGGCCCATATTAACCATTGAGTTTGACATGGTTGGTCTAGAATGAAAGTTTTATTTTGAGCCATGGTGTGGTTTTGTGCTGATTGTATTACCTTTCTACAAATAGGACTTTTTGGTACACATTCATTTGAGTGGAAGACAGACAACATTACAGGTTTTGAAATTTGATCAGTAACGTAGCAACTTGACTGCTGTCTTCTTGGTAATGTGCACCTGTGTGATTGGGTGGCTCTTAAGCTGCGGTGGGCCATGTGCTCTGCACCAGTGCCTTCTCAGAGGCATGCTCCGTGCCAGCTCTGTCCCCTACAGCCAGTGTGGCCACTGTGACTGAGGAGCCGGATTGTTAATTGATTTACTTAAGTTCAATTTAGAGGTAACTAGCCAAGGGGGCTAATGACGACTATTTGGACGGTGCAGTTAGAGCACGATTTCTAAGTCACTCTTCTTGCTCGGCCCTCTCCCTCTTCCTCACATTCACTTATTTTCAGAAGTTAGTACATACAATACCACACCCCCCTCTGCCTTTACTGGTGTCCTCAGCTCTGCTTCTAAAGCTCCGGGCAGGGCTTTGAGTTAACAGATCCTGTTCTCTTGCTGAACTGAAGGACCAGGTGGACGCGGCCGTGCAGGAGCTCCTGCAGCGGAAGGCGCAGTACAAGTCTCTGACCGGTGTGGAGTACAAGCCCGTCGCTGCCACCGGGGCCGAGGACAAAGACAAGAAAAAGAAAGAAAAGGAGAATAAATCCGAAAAGCAGAATAAGCCTCAAAAGCAAAACGATGGCTCAAAGAAAGAACCCTCCAAAGGCCAGGGCGGTGGTGCTGGGCTGCCACCCAGCGGAGCCGGCGAAGGGCAGGGCCCCCGGAAGCAGACCAGGTAACCACCTCGGGAGCTCCCTTC
This sequence comes from Pipistrellus kuhlii, assembly GCF_014108245.1. NCBI lineage: Eukaryota > Metazoa > Chordata > Mammalia > Chiroptera > Vespertilionidae > Pipistrellus > Pipistrellus kuhlii. The sequence goes on from NW_023425524.1 coordinate 3,043,048, forward strand.
TGGGAAGCAGCGTTTGCAATGCATTCGACTCTTACATTAAAGGGGTTTACTTGTGGTTAGTTTGACTAAGTCAGAGAATGCTAAAGGTGTAGTGTCAGCAGGTAGCTTTTGTTAAGTTTCTGTTTATTTACTTAAATGGGCAACACATTCACTTGCTTGGTTCAAGTTCAGTGAAGTCTCCATCCTACGCTTGTTTTCCATCTTCCCAAACATAGAGTGAACCTCGTGCTTGGTTCCTTGAGCGGCTTAGTAAGAGGAAGGACTGTTACTAACAGCTTCTGTCCAGAGAGACTGTGTTTTAGATTGTTCAGCTGAAGTTTAAGTTCTGCCTCTCATGCTCACATCAAACAGTCTCTTAGACAACAGGACACAGCAGTTGCTTTTCTTGCCTATTGACGGGGTGATCAGATGCACAGAATAGTGGAAGGAAGGCTAGCATTTCCATCTTTTACCTTAAGACTATTTGTGAAGGGGCAGGTTTAAGATAGGCATTTTTTGGAAATGTTTCAAATGGAGAATTCAAGTATAAATACACTAAGATTTTAAGCCAAGAAAGCCTTGTTTACAAACTCTAAAATGATGTACTTTTTTTATAAAATAACTCATGGGCAGATTTTTCTGTGTCCATCATAAGACGGTTCCTGAATAATTGTTCGTGTTTCAAGAAAAGGATTATTGTCTAGAATAGAATGAATATAGAAGAGATATCAATACAGAAATGACTTATACTAAAGAAAAATGAATATTTTGACTTTTAGAGGGTTCGTTCCGTTCAACCCAGAAGCAATTGCTGAATGAAAAAATTTATATTTCACTGTTTGCATCTGCAGGTTGGGTCTTGAGGCAAAAAAAGAAGAAAATCTTGCAGATTGGTATTCTCAGGTGAGTATGCATTTACTTGATTTTTATGTATTAAATTTCTCAAAAGGCAACTTTATATTTCGGTTCTGAAGTCCAGACACACAATAATGAAGTATAATGCCTTTAATAATACATAATATAGAAATCTAGCATGTCACAGTTTTCAAAGCATCTTCACATAAGTGTGGCATCACGAAGTAGCCCTATGAAGTAGTCATTATTTTTATTTTTGTATGTTGAGGTGACGGTATAGTCCAAAGCCACAAAGATAGGAAAAGCAAGAGCAAGATTAGAATTCAAGTCTTCTGACGGGTCTAGGGCCCCGTGTTTCTGAGGATGGAAAGGTCTGTTTACCTGCATGTGAAAAGGATGTACCAGCACTGGCAGCCTCCGGGGGAAGCGTGGCTATTGTGCTCTCAGCACCTGTACTGTGATTTTGGTTCCGTTTCGGCCTCACAGACTGCATTTTTCTTTACAAAGGTCATCACCAAGTCAGAAATGATTGAATACTACGATGTGAGTGGCTGCTACATCCTCCGTCCCTGGGCCTTTTCCATTTGGGAGTCCATCAAGGACTTCTTCGACGCCGAGATCAAGAAGCTGGGCGTGGAGAACTGCTACTTCCCCATGTTCGTGTCTCAGAGTGCCCTGGAGACGGAGAAGACACACGTGGCCGACTTTGCCCCCGAGGTGGGTGCGCTGGATTGATTTTTGCCGTGTTTTCTCTATAAACTCAAAAGTGTATTTTCAGTTCACACTTGAATAGTAATTTAAAAGGCAAATTATAATAGCCAACTTAGAGAAAATTTTTTTTAATTGAAAGCCACTTTTAAGCAATTATGTTTCTGCCTTTAGGGCAAGTTATATCTGATTCTGTTTATTACATTAAGTAATTAACTGGCCAGCATTTGTGTAATTGCAGAAAACCTTAGAAGAACAGAGCAATACTTAGAGAGATGGAGTTACATTTATTACTCGCGGGTCCAGAGGAAAATGCATCTCAAATTCTGGGCGCCTACATGCAGGAATTCTCCCTGTTTATTTGATTTTACCTTCTTTGTCTCCCAAATATGGAGTGCCCCCTTTTGCAAGTTCTTAAAGAGCCAGTGTGTTCTGGGGCCTTGTGACCCCAACCAGAGGCCTGGCTTGGCGCCAGCACTGATGACCTTGTCTGGGGAAGGTTAAATCCACAGAAGCCAAATAGCAGGGTTAAAATTTCAAACAGCAGTTTTCGTACAAGATGGATGCTTTAGTGCTGCTTCTCTACGTACTGCTGTAGAATGTATGAACAATGATTTCTCTTACTAGGTTGCTTGGGTTACAAGATCTGGCAAAACAGAGCTGGCAGAACCCATTGCCGTTCGTCCTACCAGTGAAACAGGTGAGGAGTGGCCTTGGTGCAGGAGGAAGTGCATTGAAGTGTTAGAGACAGTGTGTAGAGTGGGTCTCCCCTTCGTTCTGTGCCATTCATAATCCTTGTTGCCAACAGGTAAAGTTTAATGAATGTGTATGCCAACATGAATGAATGCGAACTGAGTTACAGAATTTTATTTCTGTACAGTATTCATCACAGAACTCTTCAGCATTAGGATAAAGGTTTTTTGTTTGTTTTTTTTAAACACGCCACTGGCCTTAGCTAGTTTAGCTCAGTGAATAGAGCGTTGGCCTGCGGACTAAAGGTCCCGGGTTCAATTCTGGTCAAGGGCACATGCCTAGGTTGCGGGCTCGATTTCCCAGTAAGGGCATGCAGAAGGCAGCAATCAATGATCCTCTCTCATCATGTTTTTCTCTCTCTGAAGTCAATAAAAATATTTAAAAAAAAAACAAAAAAAACACCACAGTTTTATTATTTTATTTTTATGCTATAATTTTTCAGAACTTTCCAAGGAATTGTATTCCTAGGATAATTTTTATTCTTTAAATTAACTATAAAATTGCCAACACAAATGTTTAATGTCATATTTTCAAATTTTGTTACTTTAGTATGACATTCACATTCATGAAGGGTTTCTATAGGTTCCTAATTGTTATATTTCTGTCTTGTATTACTCTTACAATGAGTAGTGAGGAAGGATGAGGCAGCTGCTGTTATCTCCAGGTGGTAGGTAAACAGGTCTGAAAGGTTAGGTGACTTTCCTAGAAGTACACATAGCCGTGAAGTTTGAGCCTTTGGGCTTGTCAGTGTCTTCCACTGAGATTATCCATCTGTAGTTCATGGTGATTGGCTATTGGAGACTTCTGGTGAAGCTCTTGGGTGATATTGTAATGATGTAATGATGCATTATTGAAATTATGACACCAGCTGTTTTTCACATACTATATTGGCCAGGTTTTTTATTTGTGTGTGTGTGTGTGTGTGTGTGTGTGTGTGTGTGTGTGTGTGTGACAAACTATAGGCAGTCCTGAATAGGCCATGATAAGACAGGCGCCTCACTCAAATTAGTAGTTAAGGCGAGAGCTTTCACACTCCAGCTAGATGCATCAAACCCAGATTCACCCAAAATTCTGGTTCTCCCGTAACTGCTGACTTAGCAAGCTCTTCAACATCTTCAACCTCAGTTTCCACGTCTTTAGTATTGAGGTTGTGATAGCAACTTCCTGGATTGAACATTCAGTTGAACAGGATAATGATTGCACATGGTATATACTATATACCTTAAGTGTTGTTTTTTTTAAATGGCAGAAAAGCAAATTAAATGTTAAATGTAAATCTCATTGCTAAGAACACAAAATATGGTCATGTTTAGGTAATGTTCTTGATTAACCCGCTTTATGAAATACATAATAATACCATTCACTGACCATTACAGACGTTGGAAACACATTTACACAAACATGATGCTCTCATTCCTGTTAATTATGTTGCAGTTTAGCTCTTAGCAGCCCTTGGGGTGAAAGAAAACTCTCAGTGACTAAGCTGCCTGTTTCCCATGTCTTTCAGTCATGTATCCTGCGTACGCAAAGTGGGTGCAGTCACACCGAGACCTGCCCATCAGGCTCAACCAGTGGTGCAACGTGGTGGTAGGTGCACACCTTCCCCTCTGCTCCCAATGTCCTGCCTACTCATTGGTCTTTCCTTACGTGAATATTCAAAGGCTTGGGAGCATGGAAGCTTTCTGAAGTCCTTGGATCACATTATGACCTCTGATTGCTTACACACAAATTGCTAATGAAAACAGCAAAGCGCTCTCTAACGACCGCACTGTCCTCCTGCCTTCGCAGCGCTGGGAGTTCAAGCATCCGCAGCCGTTCCTGCGGACCCGGGAGTTCCTCTGGCAGGAAGGGCACAGCGCCTTTGCCACGTTTGAGGAAGCGGCGGTGGAGGTAGGAAGCAGGGTCGTCCTTGCTCAGTTCTGTGTGTGTGTCCTTTGCTTTGTCCGCTCTGTGCTGCCTTTTCCAGCCGTGAGCACTGCAGGATGTCTGTGACAGTGACCATTCAGTATATCGCTCTAAGCTGAGACTGATCGGATCCAAATAGCATTAAAAGGATCTCTTGGTATAAATTATTTTGTTATGATTGTATCACCTTAATGTTAAGAGAAAAAACTATTGAATGCAAATATGCATGGAATTTAAGAAACTGCTTATTGAAATCTTTTTAGGAAATGCTATTATAACTTTTCAGATGGAAGTCTTTTTGGACTTCAGGATGTAGCAGAAATTATAATCCTGTGGATAAATTGATTTTTCTTCAGGAGACTTTCATCCTAGTTACTGTGCATCTTTCAAAAGCATTTTTAAAAGTAACTAACTTCTTTTTACACTGCTTTGTTGAAATGTCTTCCTTAATAAATTCCCAGACTGCTTTAACTTTTCCACAAAAGAAGGTTTTTATTGTTTGAAATGCTTTTCCCACCACAGTTAGTTTTAAATAGCACATGCTTATAGGTTTGTCATACATAAGTATACCAGAGATGTGAACACTTCTGCATTTAAAATGTTGTTACAGGTCTTGCAGATACTTGACTTATATGCTCAGGTATATGAGGAACTCCTGGCAATTCCTGTTGTAAAAGGAAGAAAAACGGAAAAGGAGAAGTTTGCGGGAGGAGACTATACCACCACCGTGGAGGCCTTTATCTCTGCCAGCGGGAGAGCCATCCAGGTACCGGCTGCCGCCCCGGGTTCCAGGGCGACTGGAGTCAGTGCAGCCTGTGGGCAGAGCCAGCGCCTTTCTCTGTCCTCAGGGCCGTAGGCACTTTTGAAAACTCAGTGCTTCATGAGCACCCAGCCCACATGCTCATCACAGGCCTGTCTGCCCTATTTCTCTAAGTCTCCAAGGTCAGTTATTAAGTCAAGGCCTGCGTTCTGAATTGCCAAAGTGTGGAATCCCATTTAACCTTTCTTAACTGAAAGGGATTGCCCAGAGCAGCACTCTTCTTCAGCACTTTTTGATTAAACCTACTCTCTCTGGCCAAAACTGGTTTGGCTCAGTGGATAGAGCGTTGGCCTGTGGACTGAAAGGTCCCAGGTTCGATTCCGGTCAAGGGCATGTACCTTGGTTGTGGGCACATCCCCGGTAGGGGGTGTGCAGGGGGCAGCTGATCGATGTTTCTAACTCTCTATCCCTCTTCCTCTCTGTAAAAAAAAAATCAATAAAATATATTAAAAAACAACAACACAAAACCTACTCTCTCTGGTGTATCAGCTACACTTTAAAAATGTTATATAAATAAATCAAGGAAGACTAAACAGGTCATTTCAAGGCAAGTGATTTTATAACCATTTTTGCAGGCATAATAGGTTATTACAATTAAAGCTCCTATTTTTCTTTATTTCAGGGAGCGACATCACATCATCTAGGGCAGAATTTTTCCAAAATGTTTGAAATCGTTTTTGAAGACCCCAAGACCCCAGGAGAGAAGCAGTTTGCCTATCAGAACTCCTGGGGCCTGACCACGCGGACCATTGGCGTCATGACCATGGTTCACGGGGACAACATGGGCTTAGTGTTACCTCCCCGTGTAGCCTGCGTTCAGGTAAGAAGGTATTTCTGTTAGCGCTTAAAATACAGGTCATATTTATTAACAAACTCGAAAGGGCAATTTTCCGAATATCATCTGGGTAGATTTTGACAATAGAGAACATAGAATTCAGTCTAGACTTCAGTTGTGTAACTATAATATATATATATCATTTGTGTTCTTGTTTTTTACTCTTAATTTTTAGCTGCTTTATATAAAACCTCTTTAGAAATCATTTTTTAAAATGATTTATTTAGCACAGATAACCCATGGTACACATTTTATATAGGTTAGAAATCATACCAGCAATTTATTGTTTGTGTATGTCTTTGGTTTTTTTTATTTTTTATTACTTACTAGAGGCCCAGTGCATGAAATTTGCCAGCCGTGAGCTCAGCTTCTGGCTCAGCAGTGCTCCCCTTGTGGGAGCACACTGACCACCAGGGGACAGCTCCCGCCCCCTTGTGGTCAGTGCACATCATAGTGGCCAGTCATTCCACTGTCAGGCCAAAACTGGCTCTCTGACATCCCTCGAGGTGTCCCGGACTGTGAGAGGACTCAGGCCAGGCCCAGGGGCCCACCGATGCATGATGGGGGCTGGAGAAGGATGCAGGTTGGCTAGCTGGGGAGGGACCATGGGAGGGCTCCAGGGTGTCTCCAGCCCATCTTGCTCAGTCCCGATCGGCTGGACCCCAACAGCAAGCTAAGATTAGGGCGTCTGCGCCCTGATGGTCATTGCATGTCATAGCAAATCGTTGAGCAACCTTAGTATATTATTAGCATATTATACACTTTGATTGGTTGAATAGCCGACTGGACAACTGGACATTTAGCATATTATGCTTTAATCATATAGGATTGTCAATAAAGCCATGAAATGAGTCTACATAAGCTGGGCAAAAGTAGGTTTAGAGTTGTAATACAAATAAACAGTGCTATAATTAATAAGGGGTAATCAGGAATAAACTGTTTCGTGAACTCACAACTGTAAGCCTACCTTTGTCCCCCCTCCTCTTCCTTCCCCCCACCCCGACCCTGTGCAGATTTGTGTCGAGATTTAGACCAGTGTTTTTCAACCTTTTTTGGGCAAAGGCACACTTGTTTCATGAAAAAAATCACGAGGCACACCACCATTAGAAAATGTTAAAAAATTTAACTCTGTGCCTATATTGACTATATATAAAGTAATTCTCTTGAATAGGAATCAAATAAACACAAAGAAAGTATTTTATAATTACTTTATTATGAAATATTAAGTAAACAAAATAGTGAAAAATTATAAAATTCTTGTCTTGTCTGCACCTACGGCACACCAGGCAACATCTCGGAACAGCGGTTGAAAAACGCTGATTTAGACTCACGTCTGAATGCTATGTCTTTGTGTGAACATAAGCTGTTGTGCTGGGTTCCAGGTGGTGATCATTCCTTGCGGCATCACGAACGCGCTCTCTGAGGAAGACAGAGATGCTCTGATCGCAAAATGCAATGATTATCGCAGGCGGCTACTTAGTGTTAACATTCGCGCTCGAGCTGATTTGCGAGACAACTATTCGCCGGGCTGGAAATTCAACCACTGGGAGCTCAAGGTAATCTCTTCCATTGGATTTACGTGTGTGTTTATAAAATGTAAGTCTTTCTCATGACTTCCTCTGTTTATTTATTTATTTATTTATTTATTTATTTTTTTTAAATATATTTTATTGATTTTTTTTAGAGAGGAAGGGAGAGAGATAGAGAGCTAGAAACGTCGATGAGAGAGAAACATCGACCAGCTGCCTTTTGTACACCCCCTACCGGGGATGTGCCCGCAACCAATGTACATGCCCCTGACCGGAATCGAACCTAGGACCTTTCAGTCCGCAGACCGACGCTCTACCACTGAGCCAAACCGGCTTCGGCTCATGACTTCCTCTGTTTAGATCGTTATGAGTTCTTCACTGAAACTGCGTGTTCAGCACAGTTGCTAAATTTGAACTCGATTTTGAGGAAGCTTATTTCTATTTTGTTTTAATAAACCTCAGGCAGTACAGTTTTCTCTTAGTTTTATGCCTTATTGGAGTGGGTTTTTGTAATGGCTCAGGAATATTGCCTGCTTTTTCTTACTGTTTGTGTGTGCCTTTGTTCTGTTTCTTTATTATTTATGTCAGTAAAAGCCATGAAAGTGGTCTATAAAGGGTGAGCAAAAGTAGATTTACAGTAGTAATACAAATAAACAATACTGTAATTAACCAGTTAACTGCCACGCATCCAAAACGGGACAATACTGGGATATCTTCCATATGTGCTGGAATACTTAGAATTTACTAAGTGACCATAATTTTCTTCACAAATCCAGAGATGTCACTAACAAGTGTGGTTTTAAAATTGGGCAACCAGTGTTGAGGTGTGAGGTTTGCAGCTACAGGCGTGTGTGGCGTGTGGGGAAAGTCCTCTGCTTGCGTCTTTAGACTCTTAGGGCATACAAAGGGTTAATAAATAATAATAATCATACAAGAATAAACTGTTTTGTGAGCTCACAACTATAAGCCTACCTGTTGTCTCTCCCCTCCGCCCCCCCCATGTCCAGTTGGAGATGCGCATGTCACCTTGGCCACCTCTTTTGTTTCCTAGGGAGTTCCCATTAGACTGGAAGTCGGGCCACGTGATATGAAGAGCTGTCAGTTTGTGGCCGTCCGGCGGGACACTGGAGAGAAGCTCATGGTTGCTGAAAATGAGGCCGAGACTAAACTTCAAGCTCTTTTGGAGGACATCCACGCCAACCTCTTCAGAAAGTCAGTTCCTCAGAATGAGCGCCTCGCGTCTCTCATCCTCCAGCCCTAGTAGATCCGTCCCAGGAATTCTTTGTCCCGACTGGAAGTCCTCCTTCTAAATGCGCCTTTCTCTTTGTGTTTTAACTTGTATCATGAACGTTTTTCTAAGTGCTTCCTGTGCCCTACCGCGTTTGCAGCAGTGGACTGGATGGGCCAGGCTTTTATGACATAAATCTGAGGAAGTGAGACATTGATTCTCACCTGTGGATACTTATGAGCAGCCCCTGGGAGGCTTTAGAAACTACCAGAGCCTGGGCCCCTCCCATGTGATGTCAACGTAATTGGTGTAGAGCTGGGCTGGCACCTACAGCAGTGAAAGCTCCTGAGTGATTGATGTGTGGCCAAGGCTCAGAACCGCCTATGGGGATTGGGGGGGGGGGGGGGGGGGCGGGACTCAGGGCAGCCCTAACCTATGGGAAGAGATCTTAGAATCGCAGGTCTCATGCGGAGGCACTAGAAGATGGGAAAGGAAGATGGCGCCTTCCTTTCCTCATGTCATGCATGACTTCCAATGCAGAAGAGAATAACATTTATTTCCATTTCTAAAAGAATTACCTAGTGGATGGAAATAGCTTGAATAATGGATATTTATGAGTTTTTCCTTTTCAAAACATTTTTATGCCTTCGTGTTTGATTCTCAGAATCCTGTATGGGTAATTAGACTTACTTGAGTATTTTTCCAGCTTTATAAAAACTTAGAAAAGTAAGACCAGAGAGGTTTAAAAAATAACACCCCCATTTCTCCCCCCCAAAATTTTCTTCTTTTTAAGACAAAAAAACCCACAACCCAGACTCTCAGGTAGTCAGTGGTATAGCAGGAATAGAATGTTGATCAATAGAGATTTAACAACAATAACAAAAGTAAAAATGACCTGTTGTGTGCTTGGCAAATTCACAATCATACAATGATGAGTTCACTGAGGTTTACTGAATGTCACTGCTAGTGACAAATTCGAGGTTCACATTGAGTTCTCACTTCCAGGTTATTGTTACTTCATTAAGCTATGCTTGTTTAAAAATAACATATTATCAGGAGAAATGATGTGTTCTTTTCTCATTATTCTTTGGTAGGGCTTCTGAAGACCTTAAGACTCATATGGTGGTGGCAAATTCAATGGAGGACTTCCAGAAGCTGCTGGATTCAGGGAAGGTAAGAGACTTCTGAAAACAATTGAATATAAAAATATTTCAGTAAATGGTGTTTTAAGACCCACTGAACTTAAACATGGTATTAATCCCCTTTGCAAGGCCAGTCACACGGAAGGATTACATAGTATTCAGCATTTTAAAAAATATATATTTTTATTAATTTCAGAGAGGAAGGGAGAGGGGGAGAGAGGTAGAAACATCAATGATGACAGAATCATTGATTGGCTGCTTTCTGCACACCCCCCCACTGGGGGTTGAGCCCACAACCAGAGCACATACCTTTGACTGGAGTTGAACCTGGGATCCTTCAATCCACAGGCCCAATGCTCTACCTACTGAGCCAAACCAGCCAGGGCCATTATATACTCTCTCAACTGGTTTTCCTAAAACTTGATAGTATATCATTTTTGGATAATACTGTAAACTGATTATACGAAAGCTTTTTCTCATGCTTGATAGGCAGCGTTTTAATTGGTTATGATGAAAACCTCAGAATGTCTCAGTGCATGAGCTGGGAGCATGTTAATCTCGCTGGCTCAGCTGACTAACTTATAAAGTGAGTGCAAAATAGTTCGTCTCAAAATGCCCTTTAGATCCATTATTCTCCCATGCGTTCCCTTACACTTGGAATATTGCTTTCCATCCTCCCCGCTCTGGTTTCTGTAATTTGTCATGTGACTCAAGCTCCGTCCTTCTGAGAGAAGGCTAGAGAATGGGTGACCACTGATGCCATGTACATTTCTCCTTTCACTGCAATTTGTGATTATTTTACTTTTGCTCCGTTATTTACTGAATTTTAGAATTTCCTGTATTATAGAAATATGGAGTCACAATATGGAGACTGTGCCAATACAGTCTGTGAAGACATTGCATAAGAGTTAATAAATCGATAGAGTCAACACTAGTTAGTCCATTGCTCTAAAAAAAAAAATGAGTCTCACCAGATATTAGTGGAATCATAGATTTCCGCATCTGTTCTAAAGCAGAATACATGTTTTAGTTGTATGTCCAGAGAGCACAGAGGCCAAAGCATGTTTTGTTTTTTGAATTCAGTAGCCAATTGCATCCGCATCTCATCTTATATTGCTCAGCTTAAATATGTTGACTGGCTCTCCAGCAACCTTTGAAGTTACTGTAAATAAAATGGTATTTACTAAGAAGGGAGAAGGTGAAAGGGATCTTTGGAACATGAATGTAGGTGAAAGTTTGATTTTCTACTTCCCCTGTTGGTATAAATGAAAAAAAAAAGAAAAAAAAGAAAGAAATGTGTAGGACTTGATTTCAGGAACTTTTCCAAGGGAATGGTCTTAGTTAAATGAAAAATAAATGTTATTTATATGTGTAACATATGTTTACTGTTGACTACATTACTAATCTATTGATCATCGTAATTTTAGAGTCTCATTATTTGTCATTAACATTTTCTGCTACAAAATGCAAGATATTGTGTGTAGCAAAAAATTGTATCTTTTAAAAACATATAGAAATTATAAAGAATAAAAATTAAGAATCTTTCCATGGCCGAATAATTAGCATAAAAATGTATACCGTACTTTCATGTTAATGACATATGCATAAATAGAAATTTTAGGTCTAATTATCTATACTTTGAAGCTAGGAAGAATTAAAACATGGTGTTTTACAAAATTATCATTTATGAGTCCAAATATATTTAATGACTTCAGTTGAATTTTTTACATGCTACATCATTTTAAATTTTAAAAATTATTTTAGGAATACCTTCTCAAGGCTTAATAATGTTTTCTCATGAGAAGAAGAAAATAAGACTATTTACTGTAAAATGTGTTAGTTATTAAAAAATATAGCTATATTGTGAGTTAAAGTAAAAATTTCTAAGAAACCAAATTTAGTACCCAAAAGCATTTTTTGTAATTGTCTTAGTATTCTTACCATTGCTTAAATAGTGACAGTAAAGATTTCCCCGCTTTGTTTTTTGTAATGTTTTAAACAATACTGTAAACATACATTTTTTTCATGCTCTGAGATTGCACAACTGCTAATGATTCCCAAGTCTCAGGGCTGTCACGTGGTGTGATTTCAGCTCTTATCCCCAGGCTGGTCTTTGCTTCAGTTTGCATTGCACAATTTCTCTATTAGATTTTTTTCAGAATATTTATTACTACCAGCCCTTCCACCTTCCCTTTACTCACTCCTTCCTTCCCTCCAGGATTTGCCTTGAAATTATCACCTCTTTATTATTATCTCAAGGCAGATGATCAAAATGACATTTTACCAAGTTGGAGACTCAGGTTAATACACTACATTACTAATCTATTGATCATCGTAATTTTAGAGTCTCGTTATTTTTTGTCATTAACATTTTCTGCTACAAAATGCAAGATATTGTGTGTTGCAAAAAATTGTATCTTTTAAAAACATAATAGAAATTATAAAGAATAAAAATTAAGAATCTTGAGAGACGTAGGTAACTACCTGTCTTACCCCGCAGTAACGTTCATCTGATGGATTGCTCAGATTTTTATAATTTCTTCGTCTCCATTTCACTTTGTTCTTAGAAAAACCTTTGGGAACATGTTTTAACCAAGTCTCAAGTACAAGGAAGAGTTTGCAGGAGGGACTCAGTTTGAGCATGGGATGGGTGGCTGCAAATAACTGGTGTCCTGGAGTGACACACACACTATATATTGTCCTTTCCCCATTAGATTGTCCAGATCCCCTTCTGTGGGGAAATTGACTGCGAAGACTGGATCAAGAAGACCACGGCCAGGTAAATGCAATGAACAGATAAGACGTGGGAGGCGAGGCCGGGAAAAAGAAGAGGCTCGCACAGCTTAAATGAATGGAATTCTCATCTGTTTGGATTTCAGGGATCAGGACCTTGAACCTGGCGCTCCATCCATGGGAGCCAAAAGCCTTTGCATTCCCTTCAAACCGCTCCGTGAGCTGCAGCCTGAAGCCAGATGCGTCTGCGGCAAGAACCCTGCCAAGTACTACACCCTGTTTGGGCGGAGTTACTGAGGACAGAGCCACGGCCTACCTCCAACCCTCTGCACTTTTAAAAAAATTGCTACTACTATCTTCCCAGATACAGAGTTTTATGATTTTTTTAAAAAAATAAAACTTCAAAAAGGAGTTCACAAGATAAACACCTATTCTTACGTCTCAAGTTAACAGTGGGGAGAAAAAAAAGACTATTCTGTAAACCACCCCAGTAATAAACATCATGAATTCATTCGTTTTATGTATTTGTTCGTTTCTGAAGTATTGGAGTTAACGTACTATAAGGCCATTCCTATTCTCTATCCCTCTTGAGATGAAAATAACCTCTATTCGTAGGAATTTCCTGAAGCTCCCAATGAGAACTAACTGCAGAAAAGCTCAAAGTTGGCTGCTTCAAAGGAATTCATTATTTAAAGGAACCCCACAGTAAGTAAGCATGTGAAGGGCAGGAGTCTTTTACCCTAAATCTACATGTGATGGGGGAGAGACTTTTCCCTTTAAATTGAGATTCAGCTAAGATATCCAAACATCTGAGAAGTGGCAGTGCTTTTTCAGGGGATGCAGAAGCCTGAGGCCAAACACGGTCCTTTGGGAAAGGGTCACTGTTTTGCTTGCAGGTGACAGCCATTTAAGATACATGGCTGGCACTCATAGGCGTGAGTGTGTGCCTCTTCTTTCATTGCAGTAAAAACAAAACAAAACCATAGGCCAGGTATCTTTGCTGGAATTGGACAGCAGCACATTGAGGAGGAGACAGATCATTAACAAAGATGTCACAAAACCTGTTGATGCATTGGCAGAGGAGTGAAGTGGGCAGGGTTCCCTGGCATGGGTGGGCCTCGTTCAATCAGTTGAAGGACTGAGCAGACCCTCCGAATCCCTCCTGCTGATGGCCTTCTATAAGGGAGAGGCTTGGAGCCTTGACACCAGCAGCAGAAAACACTCCATAAAACAGCGCAGAGAAGGCATTTGCCTGGAGAATCTGGGGTGTCTCTCCCTCTTCCTTCCTCTGAAAGCAATAACGATGTATTTAAAAAATAAAAGAAACTCCTGCTGAGTGAGGGAGCTCCTTACCTCCTTCAGCTGTTCACTCGAGCTTCTCAGTAGATTCTTCCCTGACCACTTTATTTAAAGTTACAGCTCCACCTCTATGCCAACACGCTATCCTCTGCTTCATTTGTCTCCCATCTTATTACCATCTGACATTCAATACATGTTATGACTTATTTTGCTAATGATCTGTCTCCCCACTAGACTGGAAGCTTTCATAAAGGCACTGGTTTTTGTCTTACTCATGGCTATCTTCCCCGGAGCCTATAACTGTGTGTGACCTGTAGGGACTCAGTAAATATTGGTTGCATGAATGGATGAATGAGATAGTCTGGGTGCAACTTGATACGCAGCCTGATTGTATTACAAGTCTGCAGATGAAGTGGAGGTGATGTATGAGATGCTAAGGAAATGATTAGGGCTACATCTGAGTTGTGAGGATTTAGGCATAATTGAATGTATTAGAGTTTTCCAGGTAAACAGAACCAAGGCGTATAAATAGAGATTATACAGAATTGCAGTTATGGAGGCCGAGGAGTCCTGAGATCTGCAGCGTGAGTCAGCAAACAGGAAACTCAGGAGAGTCTATGGAATAGTTTCGGTCTGAGGGCCACTGGCTTGAGACCCAGGAAGGGCTAATGTTTCAGCTCAAGCCCTACATCTCAGTCAGCAGGAGGAACCCAGAGGGTCTGTCTCTTCAGGCCTTCAACTGATTAGATGAGGCCCACCCACACTGGTGGGCAATCTGCTTTATCCAGTCTTTGGACTCAAATGCTAATCTCATCCAAACACCCTCACAGGAAATTAGAGCAATGTTTAATCAAATGTCTGGGCACCTGGCAGTCCAGTGAAATTGACACATAAAGTTAACCGCAGAATTTAAACTCAGAAAACACTGGGAAGACTCATTTCTTTAAAAAATTGACTGTAGGCAGGCTGCTGGAAACAATAGAGGCCGCTATTTATTTTATTTTTGTAAGGAAAGCCCCATTTTTAGTTGCTTTTAAATATATATATTTTATTGATTTTTTACAGAGAGGAGAAGAGAGCTAGAAACATCGATCAGCTGCCTCCTGCACACCCCCACCTGGGGATGTGCCCGCAACCAAGGTACATGGCCCCCCGACTGGAATCGAACCTGGGACCTTTCAGTCCGCAGGCCAACGCTCTATCCACTGAGCCAAACCGGTTTCGGCAGAGGCCGCTATTGTTTTACGAATTTAGGACCCAGCAAACCTTCGAGTGTGAGTGACAGGTGATAAGATTAAAAACAAAAAAGATTTCCTTGTCTCAGTGAAGTCGTCATAATTTGGCTTTCTTCCTGAAATGACTGGGGTCATGTCTGTAGCTCCTCCAGCTTAAAGTGTTTTATCTTCCCTGACCATGAGGGTTTATTTTTTTATTTTTGGGGTCTTATTTGGGAGAATAAATGTGGAAGCAGGTGCTTGTGTATTCTTCATCAGCATTCAGGCAGCGGAAAACTCCCCCTGGCTTCACGTTTAGGTTTCACTTACGGGAGCTGTGATCCAGAGTGTCCCCTGACCCAGGCGGTGGACAGCACTCAAAGCTTTGCACACCAGGTGGACAGGATCGGACGGCCTTTGTCAACCGACTTGTGTCCCCCTTTCCTGTGTGTGTGGAAGCTGGGAGGGCTGGAGCCACTGGTGAGCCACGGTGTGACTTCTGACTTCTGGGACGAAACACACAAACAAACAAATTCCTCCAGTCCGCATCCGTATCTGAACCAGAGTCCCAGCTCACATGACATCTCCCGCTTAATTGCCCTTTACACTGCTTTATGGCTTTATGGCAGCCTATAAAGGGTGATTTCTAAGTCTGACAAGCGCGCTGAACGGCTGAAGGGGAGAGTTTTCCAGGAGCTGTAATCTCAGGATCTGTGGCTGCTCCCTTCGGAGCGCAGCCTTCTTCCCCGGGAGAGGAAGAGGGAACGGCCCGCCAGCTGGAGGGAGCCATGGGCCGATACTCCGGGAGGACCTTCCGCCTGGTCTTCATGTGTGTGGTGAGCATCATTCTGTTCGTGATGGAACTGGCGATCGCCCACGTCGGCAACTCCCTGTCCTTGGCCTCAGACGCCTTCGCCGTGCTCTCCCACCTCCTGTCCATGGTCATCGGCCTGTTCGGCCTGCGGGCCAGCACCATCACCTACCACCCGAAGAGCACCTTCGGCTTCCTGCGGGCCGACGTGGTGGGGGCCTTCGGCAACTCCATCTTCGCCGTGGCGCTCATGTTCAGCATCCTGGTGGAGGCCATCAAGAGGTACATCAGCCCCCAGAAGACGGAGGAGGCGCTGCTGGTGCTGGCTGCCGGGATCATCGGGCTGTTCTTCAACGTGCTCAACTATGTCATCCTGGACTGCTGCTACTGCTCAGCAGGCCGGCCCCCGGAGGACTGGGCCACAGGTAAACATTGCAGGTGGGCGGGCAGGTTCCTGGTGGATGCATTCCCCGGGGGAGACCTACTCCGATGGGGTCATGGAGGGGCCTCTTGTCCCCATCATTTTTGCCAAAGAGTCACCTCCAGGCTGAAGTCTCCTGTGAGCAGGGTGGCAGCAGGCCACTGCCATCATGAGGGTCTGCTTTTGCTTTTGGTGCTTTCGCTTTCAGGGACAGAAAAAAGGGTGCAGGCAGGTAGAGAGAGAGAGAGTGGGGAGGTGCTCGCTGCAGCCACGGAGGGAGCGATGAGAAGGAAGGTGGACGTGGCATTGAGAACAGTCTCCTTTAATGACTTACTTCTGTTTACCCAGATACGGCCTGGCTCTGTTTGGATTTAAATTAGTGTCCCCATAAAGTGTGTTTAGAAAGTCCTGGACTCAATAGCCAGCTCAGGTAGAGAAAAGCGTGGAACAGTTGGCTAGCATGGTACACTCAGAACTAGATTCAAGGAACGTTAAGTAACAAGGAGAGGGAAAAGAAGGAGAAGACCTAGTAAACTTAGTTCCTTTTTGGATGGCACGATCTGTACGTATTTCTAAAGCTATGCTGTTTGAGAGGAAGGAGAACAGAGCGGGTTCCAAACTTACAGGATCATCGGTCAAAAAGTGGGATTTTAAATCCTGTAAGAGCACAATAAACCTAAAACAATCCACAAGATAAGTTATCAGCTACAACCATGTGTTTACTGCCATGAGGGGATGTTCTTTTAGAAAATATACAAAAGCTCTGGCAGAAGAGAAAATCCCAGTGCTTTTAAAAGGAGGCCTATGGCCGAAACCGGTTTGGCTCAGTGGATAGAGCGTCGGCCTGCGGACTAAAGGGTCCCAGGTTCGATTCCGGTCCAGGGCATGTACCTTGGTTGCGGGCACATCCCCAGTAGGGAGTGCATAGGAGGCAGCTGATATATGTTTCTCTCTAATCGATGTTTCTAACTCTCTATCCCTCTCCCTTCCTCTCTATAAAAAATCAATAAAATATATTTTTAAAATAAGAAAAAAGAAATAAATAAAAGGAGACCTATGGCGTGAACAGACCAGGTTCAAGACACGGCTCTACCACAAGGCAGTGGTCCAGTTTCATTGCCAATGTAGGTGCCCACCGGTCGTGTGGGGGGGTCATAGGAGTAATGAGATTCCAAGGCGTTAACACTTAATAGGCACTTGATAAAGAATAACAATTGTTTTTCAAAAAATCAAACAATGCAAGCCTTTGATTAGGTGATAATCCAGTACTGTTGGGTTTTAATGGCTCATCTGGATTTTAAGAAATTTTAGTATTTTCCTTAATGGGTGCTGGTCAGTTTTCTCTCATGAGCCGGGGCATTAACTCACCTTGGGAACCTGAGTCCATGTTTGCATTTTAAACTGTATTCCTCCTGTCTTTGCTGCTACTGTAAGTCACGTCGGCTGGGTCCAGTCCTTTTCCTATTTCTGTCTAAAATTTCCCACTGGTGGAATGCATGTTTTGAGAACACCTATATTATGTGTTAAGTATAAAAGGGAACAAACAAGAAACTAGAGTCTATATCTTTATTCACACTAAGGAATCCGTCAGGGCCTGTCTTTTAAAAAAGACAATAATTAGGTAATGTGAGACCCTATGCCTTGTTTACATTAGTCGTAGAAAGAATTACTACTTGAGGTTCCACATCATAAAATTCACATATTTCATACACACACACACACACACACACACACACACTGAGTGGCCAGATTATTACAATCTCTGAACGCATACTAATCTGGCCACTTAGTGTATATCCTATACAATAAAAGGCTAATATGTAAGTTGTCCCCTCAACCAGGAATTCGACCATCAGGGAGGCAGGCCAACCGCCCATGTCCCAACACCCTGGCCAGGCTGGCCGGATCCCACCCATGTACAAATTCATGCACCAGGCCTCTCATATATGTTGATGCTATACAGTATTCTACTTTAAATAACTAAGTGCACCCTGCCCGTTTGGCTCAGTGGATGGCCTATGGACTGAAGGGTCCTGGGTTCGATTCCAGTCAAGGACACATGCCTGGGTTGTGGGCTCTCGGGTTCGTGCAGAAGGCAACTGATCAATGATTGTCATCATTGATGTTTCTATCTCTCTCACTCTCTCCTTCCTCTCTGAAATCAATAAAAATATATTAAAAAAAATAAAATACCTAAGTGCAATAAGAACTACACACATCTAGCTAGTGCTTTAAGGTTCATGTTCATTTTGGCAGCCTTTGGTATTGTTGAATTTTTCTATTAGGTATCTTAAGAGTATTTAAACCCCGCTGAGTAATTTTAGGATAGCTAGTTAGCTTCTTAGCATTTATTTATGTCTCAAGGTATTTATCACTTTTACCAAAATGTACATTTTTAAATATATCTATTTTATTGATGTTTTACAGAGAGGAAGGGAGAGGGATAGAGAGTTAGAAACATCATTGAGAATGAAACATCGATCAGCTGCCTCCTGCATATTCCCCACTGGGGATGTGCCTGCAACCAAGGTATATGCCCTTGACTGGAATCAAACCTAGGACCTTTCAGTCTGCAGGCCGATGCTCTATCCACTGAGCCAAACTGGTTAGGGCCAAAACATACATTTAAAAAAATATTATTTTAACCACTAAAGAAGCTTATAGTAAAGAGTAAACATTTAGGTTAGATGGATCTCAAAAACTGAAATTAACCCAATTCCAATTGTCTTCTATCCCAAGAAGAAATGTAATTAATTCATACATATTGATTTCTACTCAAAGGTTTCAAATAGGAGGGGAAAATGATTGTTGGCTTCAAAAGACTTAACGTAAATTTAGGATAAAGAACTTCTATAGAAGTTCTTTAGAAGTTCTATAGAAGTTCTATAGAAGTCTAGAATCTTGGCTTGAAACATTGGTGAAATGCCTCTCAAATAGAGCACTGTGGTTCTCCTGATTTAATGATCAGAGTCAGGTAATCATCATTTCTGTGAAACCCGTGGCCACGGAGAGTCTGTGACTTAGCAAGCCTTCTGCCTTCCCTGTTTCTGTGGACGTGGACCGTGTATTTGTCCTGCCTTGTCTGTCTGGTGTAGGAGTTGGTGACACTGGTTATCTTTCATGTTTGTGGTCCTAGAAAAGTAAAAAATAAGACCACCAACTTTGAGTTAAATATTTACAACACAGACTGTACACTGACTGGCCAGATTATTATGATCTCTGAACACATAATAATCTGGCCACTCTGTGTGTGTGTGTGTGTGTGTGTGTGTGTGTGTTCTCTCTCTCTCTCACACACACACACACACACACACAGTGGCCAGATTATTATTATTATTTTTTTTTTGTGTGTGTGTGTGTGTGTGTGTATATACACACACATTTATATATAATTACAGTATATATTAGAGGCCTGGTGCATGAATTCATGCATGGTGGGGTCTGGCCAGGGGGAGGGGACATGGGCAGTTGGCCAGCCTGCCTGCTGGTCAAACTCCTGGCCGAGGGGACAGTTTGCATATTAGCCTTTTATTCTATAGGATATTAGGGGTGTCGAACTCAATCAGAGAAGGGGCCAAAATCTAAAATCCAGCCTAAATCGCCGGCCGAATGGTTTACTGAACAGTCATAAACTGTCATTGTGATGGAAATGTAGCAGAGTGCAGTGATGACAGCATGGTGCGGACCACATTGCAAGGCCTGGCGGGACGGATTTGGCCCTCGGGCCTTGTGTTTGACACATGTGGGATAGACACTGATATAATAATCTGGCCACTCAGTGTATATACATTCGAGACTTTAAACATCCCTGGGACTCATGGAATAAAATAATTGGAGAATCAGACAGACCAGCCAAACATTTTTAAAAACACCTGGGAGAGCCCAGCCAGTGGGGTTCAGTGGTTGAAGATTGACGATTTGATTCCTGGTCAGCAACCATGCCAAGGTTGTGGGTTTGCTCCCTAGTAGGGGGTGTGCAGGAGGCAGCCAATCAATGATTCTCTCTCATCATTGATGTTTCTATCTCTCTCCCTCTCCCTTTCTGAAACCGATAAAAACATATTAAAAAAAAAAAAAAAAAAAAAAAGAAAAGAACAGCAGGGAGAAAAGAATGTCTACAAGATTTGCCTGAGATGAGAGAGCCTGAGGTTTTGGCTTAACATCCAGTCAGTGTGAGTTCATCCTGGACACACAGAAATGATGGCGAAGCAGGAGCTTGGGGCTAACGGGAAGGAAACATAAAAAAAAGCAAACATTGCAAGCATGAAAGAAAAAAAACAAACAAAACAGATTTACAGTCCAACATGCGGGTGACTGTGTGTGTTGTGTTTGGGGAGGGAAGGCGGGGACCAGCATTCCTAGGATTCAGATCCTGGAAAGGAGGTGGCCCAGTATTTTCTCTCCCTGGGCTGAAGGACTGGAGTTGCTTGAAGTTTGTGCTTTTCTCCTCCTTGTTTACTTTACTTGGATTTCCTGTTGTTGTTTTTTTATGTTTGTGTTTTATTTTGGATAATTTTCCAGGCTTGGGCTTTATTTAAAATGTCACTGGGAGCCAGGACCGGTTTGGCTCAGTGGATAGAGCGTCGGCCTGCGGACTGAAAGGTCCTGGGTTCGATTCCGGGCAAGGGCATGTACCTTGGTTGCGGGCACATCCCCAGTAGTGGGTGTGCAAGAGGCAGCTGATCGATGATTCTCTCTCATCGATGTTTCTAACTCTCTATCCCTCTCTCTTCCTCTTTGTGAAAAATCAATAAAATATATTTTAAAAATAATAATAAATAAAAAAATAAAATGTCACGGGGAGATCTCTCTGTTAATTGTACCTGAACAGACACCTTGCTGTGCCTTGGCTTTTATTTTAAAACAAAAGTATGTGTGCAGTTCTGTAGGGGATAGCTCATTTGTCGAATTTATAAATGACAGATGGACAGCGGAAATATCTGCTTATTTTATTATGTATGTATGTATGTATGTATTTTTACAAAATGCCTTTCCTCCGATTTCATTTAAGTTACTTTTGTTTTGACTCCAAATCTTTTTTTTCTTTATTAAGGTATTACCTATGTGTCCTTATTCCCTCACAGCCCCCCCACCCGCACCCTCTCGCTCACGCCCTCACCCCCCTGGTGTCTGTGTCCATTGGTTAAGCTTATATGCAAGCATACAAGTCCTTTGGTTGATCTCTCCCCGTTCCCCCCACCCTCCCCTACCTTCCCTTTCAGGTTTGATGGTCTGACTGATGCTTCTCTGTTTCTGGATCTGTTTTTGTTCATCAGTTTATGTTGTTCATTATATTCCACAAATGAGTGAGATCATGTGATATTTTCTTTCTCTGACTGGCTTATTTCGCTTGCCATAATGCTCTCCAGGCTCATCCATGCTGTTGCCTTCTCTCTCTCCATGTCTGGTAAACACAGCACATTCTTTATCCAGGAGTAGCATTTACCACTCTCTTGCCTGCTACATAGTTTGTAAATTTCCATGATATTCTAGGCTTGAAATTAAAAAAAATATATATGTACATGATTTTATTGATATAGGAGGGAGAGAAACATCGATGTGAGAGAGAAACATTGACTGGCAGCCTCCTGCACCATGCCCTTTATTGGGAATCGAGCCAGCAACCGGGCCATGTGCCCTGACCGGAATCAAGCCAGTGACCCTTCTGTGCGTGGGATGATGCTCAATCCACTGAGCCACACCGGCCAGAGCAGGGCTCCACATCTACTGGTGACACCTTCCCTGAGCTGCTTAGGCCCGTGAGTCCTGTTTCCTAAAGAGGTTCCTGGTCACTCTTCTCCTTGTCAGGGCCTGAGGGGCAGCCTTGGCCGGTTTCCCAGCTGAAGCTGTTAGGAATGTTGGACGCTTGTTGGGGGGTGCTTGTCGGGGGCGCCTCTAGATGCTGTCTTTCCACAGCTGGGCATCGTGGACCTTGAGCAGCACATCATCCCGCATCAACCTTCCAGTTGGAAGCTGGGAGACGTTTCCAGTGCTTGCCCCCTGGGCGTCCGCCTCTCGGGAAGGCTCAGCGGCCTTGTTGACGTTGAAAGGGTTAACCCCGTTCCTAAGGCTGTTTCCTTCCATCTCCATCGCTTGGAGGGCTGGCGTTTCTGGTGGACTTTTCCCCTTTTCGCCATTGTTTTCTGGGTCAGACATTTGTTTGCCAACGTGGATGCTGCTGCTGTGATCGCAGTGGGAGGGGGGATGAAGTCAGTGTGTCGAGGCCTGCCAGCAGCAGCTGGTGTCCAAACACATCTTGTCAGTCTCACCTCTCCCAGCTGGACCGTCTCCCTGGAAAAGCATCTCCAGCGAAAGCGAAGGTCGGACCATCGGATGCTCTCCTTGACCACCCTCAGCGTGGCTCCTTCTGCCTGCCCCTTCTAGAGCCCAAACTCTGCTTCTTGTCCTGTTCCCATGGGACATAGGCATGCCCCTTTACCCACACTAGTTGTTGTTGTTGTTGTTGTTGTTTATATTTTTATTGATTTCGGAGAGGAAGATAGAAATATCAATGATGAGAGAGAATCACTGATTGGCTGCCTCCTGCACGCCCCTTACTGGAGATCGAGCCCGAAAACCCGGGCATACGCCCTTGATCGGAACCAAACCTGGGACCCTTCAGACTGCAGGCTGATGCTCTGTCCACTGAGCCACACCGGCCAGATCCTGGCTCTCATCTTGGAAACATTTGCACAGTCTGCCCTCCAGCTTCACTTCAGGTCACTTCCCAGACGGACACGCTCGCTGCTCCTCAAGGCCCCTAACATCTCACTGCCTGGGCATCAGCCTCACACCCAGGATCACGTCCTTACTCCGGCCTGAGCCAACGGGGCTCCACGGGTCTGTCCCCAGGTCCGGCTCCTTGAGTCTCCCCTCCACCCGCAGTTCTGTGAGCCGAAGGAACAGAGGACCTGCTGTCCACATACCCAGCGTACAGTGGCCGGACAGACATGGGAGCTGCCACTGTCCCCAGAAGCTTGTATTTTGGAGTATTCACAGCTTTAAGGGGGTGATTTTCATACTCCCTGGATCTGACTTCCTGTGATGGTGGTGGAGCATGGCGGGGGTGGGGGGTAGGACGGTGGTGTCCATTCTGATCTCAGGCAGCTGCAACTTGCCTTCCTGTCTTGGATAATGTGTCTGTATCCCAGCCCCTGGTCTGATCAGCTCTGATTTACTCTAATCTCCTCTTTAAGAATATTTCCTTGCCCTAACCGGTTTGGCTCAGTGGATAGAGATTCGGCCTGTGGACTGAAGGGTCCCAGGTTCAATTCCGGTCAAGGGCATGTACCTTGGTTGTAGGCACAACCCCAGTAGGGGGTGTGCAGGAGGCAGCTGATCGATGTTTCTTTCTCATCGATGTTTCTAACTCTCTATCCCTCTCCCTTCCTCTCTGTAAAACATCAATAAAATATATTTAAAACAAAAAGAATATTTCCTGGGTTGCAGGTTTGATCCCCAGCCCCAGTTGGAGGGAATACGGTTGGCAACCAGTCAATGTGTCTCTCCACATTGATGTTTCTCTCTCCCTCTCCCTCCCTCCCACTATCTCTAAAAACACAATGGGAAAAAAAAATTCCATAGATGAGAATTAACAACAAAATAATAATTAGATATCTGAACATCTCCTTCCCTTTTCCTCCCTCCCTTTCTCCCCCTCTTCCTTTTTCTCTTTTTCCCTTCCTCCTTTTCTCCCTTGCTCCCTCCCGTCATTCCTTTCTGTCTTGCATCCGCCTCCCCTCTGAAAAACTAACTCTTCCTCCAGCTCCATCTGTTGCTTCTGACTGCAAACTATTCTCCCTCTCCTCATTTCTTTGCACAGTTAAGACTGAAGCATATAGTAAAACTCAGTCTTAAAAACTCGCACTTATAGAGGCCTGTTAAAACAGCCCTCTCTCACAGGAATCAGTTTGGCTCAGTGGATAGAAGGTCGGCCTGCGGACTGGAAGGTCCTGGGTTCGATTCCAGTCAAGGGCATGTACCTTGGTTGCGGGCACATCCCCAGTAGGGGGTGTGCAAGAGGCAGCTGGTCAATGTTTCTCTCTCATCGATGTTTCTAGCTCTCTATCCTTCTCCCTTCCTCTCTGTAAAAAATCATTAAAATATATTTTAAAAATAATAAAATAAAATAAATCCTTTCCCTTTAAAACAACAACAACATAAAAGCCCTCTCTCTGTAACAACCCCATTCTTCTGAAGGGAGTCCAGGAGAATTGCTTGCTATGATCTGCCAAGGTCAAAATACTGCCCGGCTCACCCTGAGATAGGTATACGGCTTAGGTGTTTCCCAAGGTAGCGATCAGACCCATGTGCCAGAAAAGGTATCCAAAGATATAATAGAAGAATTTATTCTGAACTGAAGGGAGATGAAAATCTGCCCATCAAAAGGGAAAAGGGATGTGGAGCGGTCGATGCATACATTCTAGAAGTTTCTGGGGCTTTAAAACCCACAGCTTGTGCCCATGCCCTGGTGGTAACCGGAAGCCTCAATCTCCATGTGTTACTTTGGCCTCTGGCTTCTCACCTTTATCTTCTCAAGGTTCCTGCCAACTCACCAGTGTGCCAGAGCTTCAGGGACTCATAAACAGCACAGGGTGGGGCAGAAGTGGGTGGACAGCAGTGAGTATGGAGAAGAATGCAAAAATTAATAACTAATAAGGATACAAGAATAGCCGAAACCGGTTTGGCTCAGTGGTAGAGCGTCGGTCTGCGGACTGAAAGGTCCCAGGTTCGATTCTGGTCAAGGGCATGTACATTGGTTGCGGGCACATCCACGGTGGGGGTGTGCAGGAGGCAGCTGGTCGATGTTTCTCTCTCATCGACTTTTCTAGTTCTCTATCTCTCTCCCTCCCTCTCTGTAAAAAGTCAATAAAATATATTAAAAAAAAAAAAAAACAAGAATAAACTCCAGGTTTCACATGCTCACAACTGCAAACCTCCCTTGCTCCACCCTGAACTCTTTTCTTACTCTCTGGCGTTTGGAAGCCATGGATAGGTAAGATCTAGATGCCAGCTGAACATAAAATGCCAGCTTTATGACAGGTACTGAAGGCTGTAGCCTAGAGCTTTTTTTTTTTTATGATCTCTTAAAAATATATATATTTTAATCTATTTCAAAGAGAGAGAGGAAGGGAGAGGGCGAGAGAGATAGAAATATCAATGAGGAGAGAGAATCATGAATCGGCTGCCTCCTGCATGCCCCACGCTGGGGATCAAGCCCGCAACCCGGGCCTGTGCCCTGACTGGGAATCAAACTATGACCTCTTGGTTCACAGGTCGATGCTCAACCACTGAGCCACACCAGCCGGGCAGCAAAGAACTTTTCAATAGTCCCTCCCAGAATTAAATTCATCCAGTCCCAGGCCTCCCTCCCTGCACAGGGCCCAGCTGCCCATCTGGGTGCCCTCATGGACACACACACCACGAGTTCAGGGCACTGTGGCAAGCACATCTGGGAAAAAAGAAAGCCTAGAACAGTGGTCGGCAAACTCATTAGTCCACGGAGCCAAATATCAACAGTACAACAATTGAAATTTCTTTTCAGAGCCCAGTTTTTAAAACTTAAACAACTTCTAACGCCACTTCTTCAAAATAGACTCGCCCAGGCCGTGGCATTTTGTGGAAGAGCCACACTCAAGGGGTCAAAGAGCCGCAGGTGGCTCGAGAGCCGCAGTTTGCTGCCACGGGCCTAGAAGAATTGCACTCCATTCTCTCTCCCAGGCTCACTGACCTGAGCTGTTACCCTGCCTCTCAGTTGTCAGGGAAGTGACAGCAAGAGGCCAGGCTGGTTGCTCCTGTAGAGGTGCCTGAGGAGAAATAAATGGGAGCTTGCAGAGCCAAGTGGAGGGTCTTCTTCACATTCACACAAAACTGACCTGGGTCCAAGCCGGTTTGGCTTAGTGGATGGAGCTTCAGCCTGGGGATTGAAGGGTTCCGGATTTGATTCCAGTCAAGGGCAGAAACCTGGATTTCGGCCTTGATCCCCAGTAGGGGGCGTGCAGGAGGCAGCCGATCCATGATTCTCTCTCATCATTGATGTTTCTCTCTCCCTCTCCATTCCTCTCTAAAATCAATAAAAAAATATATATATATTTTTAAAAGTTACGTGATACTGATGTCAGAAGACTCGTGGAAATGGAACTGGCATACATTTTTTTACATAAAGGGGAAAAAATAAAATTGTCTTTATTTGCAGATGATATGATTATTTGCCTTAAAAATACCAGGAAATTTATGAAACAACAATACCAAGTGTATTTAGCACCCTAGCCAGTTTTGCTCAGTGGGTGGAGCGTTCCAGGTTGGATTACAGTCAAGGGCTTGATCGATCCCCTTTAGGGAGGGCATGCAGGAGGCAGCCAATCAATGAATCCCTCTCATCATTGATGCTTCTATCTCTCATTCTCCCTTCCTCTTTGAAATCAATAAAAATATATTTATTTTAAAAAGTGAATTTAGCAAAGTCAGAAGGTTAATATTAAAAATCAATTAGGCCCTGACCGGTCTGGCTCAGTAGATAGAGCATCGGCCTGCGGACTGAAGGGTCCCAGATTCGATTCCGGTCAAGGGCATGTACCTTGATTACGGGCACATCCCCAGTGGGGGGTGTGCAGGAGGCAACTGATGGATGTTGCTCTCATAGATGTTTCTAACTATCCCTCTCCCTTCCTCTCTATAAAAAATAAATAAAACATATTAAAAAAAATCAATTAGATTCTTATACACTAGCAATAAGTACCTGGAAAATAAAGTGAAAATACTAATTGCATGCATTTTTTATAGAAGTTTGTACAATGTTCATGTAGTAATTTGACCCACTACCCATACCAATAATACTCTTTGACTTAGTATTTCTAGGAATTTATACTCCAAAAAGTGAAATGATATATACACAAGGATATACATATACTATAGATTCTTTATTATCTAATCACAATAATGACCACAATGATGAAAAAGTACAAGTGGATTAAAATGAAAAGGAAATATCCACCTGTGGACATGAGGGCTGCTTAAATAAACTGTAAATCTCTACTACCACATAGCAAGAGCAGTGGGAAAGAAGGAGGCAATCCTATGAGGGTTTTGTAATTACGAGGATAACAGTGCCTTTTATCTGTCTGTTTGTTATTCCTCACCTGAGGATATTTTTCCATTGATTTTTAGGGATAGGGGAAGAGAGAGGGAAAGCAGAGAGAAACATCAATGGGAGAGAAATGCATTGATTGATTGCCTCCTGCATGTGCCCTGAACAGGGGTGAGGCTGGGGAAGAGCCTGTAGTCAAACTGAGACCCTCTGGTCCACAGGCCAACGCTCTATCCATTGAGCCAAACCAGCTAGGGAACTCCTGACTTTAAGAATGGCCCACAGCTCTAGCCAGTTTGGCTCTGGATAAAGCATCAGTCTGCAGAATGAAGTTAGGTTAAAGATGCCCAGGTTAAGGGCTTGGTCCCCAGGAGGGGGTGCTTGCAGGAGGCAGCCGATCCATGATTCTCTCTCATAATTGATGCTTCTGTCTCTCTCCTTCTCCCTTCCTCTCTGAAATCAATAAAAACATATTAATAATAAAAGTCAGCAGCAAGGCCTTGGGCACAGCATGGAAGACACAGCTCCCTCCTGTGGTCCCCCAGCCACTGGGTTTCCAGTTCCCTCAAAGTCCTCCTGGGGCCATGACGTCCTTCCTGTTATCTGCTCAGATTCCTTTCTGCTGACCTCAGGCTTTTCTTGCTGTTGTGAATGACGAAGAGGAAGAAGTGCCAATGGCAGGGGCTGCTTGAGCCTCCCAGTCATGCCATGCCCCTAAGGCTTCCTCTCTCCTTTGGCTGTCCTGCTAGCTGTCCTGTGGCATGTGTCCTGCTAGCTGTCCTCTGCATGTGTGGGAGGTTTCTTAGTGGGAGGACAGTGAGAGGCAGAAAGGGGGAAGTGGGCGGTGTCCGGTTCACCTCTTCCTGTATGAGATCAGTGTGCCACCTGGGACTCCTCGGTAATTCTCTGACACATGTGCTGTCATAACACTAGCCCGCTAATGATAATGGGGGGACCTCTGGACCTCTGCCCTTCCCTTCTCCCGCCCAGCACCTTCGTTTTCTTCCTGTTGGCTTTTTTTTTCTTCCTTTTTTTAAATAAGCAGCTAGCATGTACTGAGTGCCTCTTATGTGCCAGTTGCTGTTATAATCACTTTACCACTATTAACCCATTTGATCCTATTACTTATTCTCTCTCTGTCCCTTTTTTTTTTTTTTTTCAGTGAAGACTAATACACACACACACACACACACACACATTTATTTATTTATTTATTTATCTATCTATCTATTTATTTATTTATTTATTTATTTTTTACAGAGAGGAAGGGAGAGGAATAGAGAGAAACACTGATGGGAGAGAAACAATCAGCTGCCTCTTGCACACCTCCTACTGGGGATGTGCCCGCAACCAAGGTACATGCCCTTGACTAGAAGAGAAACATCAATTAGCTGCCTCTTGCCCACCTCTTACTGGGAATGTGCCCGCAACTAAGGTGCATGCCCTTGACCGGAATCGAACCTGGAACCTTTCAGTCCGCAGGCCGATGCTCTATCCACTGAGCCAAACCAGTTAGGGCAAGACTAAAACTATAGCTCAATTGGGTTCCAGCACAGCTGTGAGGTGGCCCGGGGGCCAGGCCCCTCTAGGGCTCTGCTCCTGGCCGGCCTGGTTTGCATTGTGCAGGTAGGCTCTGAGCTGTGCCAGTCTGCTCCGGTCTGCTCCCAGGAGACCTCTCTAGCCGTGTTTCAGCTCAGCAAGGAAGAGAGTCTTCACTCCTCTGTAGAAAGAGAAAATATACTCCCAGAGGCAGAGAGTGGAGCTGCTTTTATGGACAAAAGTCCATGCTCTTGCTCCCTGATTGGTTAGTCGCCATGTAAATGAGGACTCCAAATTCTTGCAGTTTGATTGGTCTAAAAGGCAATGTCCTGATTGGTCAGATTAGAGCTGCTCTGATTGGTTGAAGCTGCGGAAATCAGATTGGAAGGGGAAAGCCTCAGTCCTATTGTTTGAAATAGGATTTCCAGAACTTTTTCATAAGGGGCTGGCTTCTCCTTGAAGTACAGTTTGCATGAATGGCTGGTTGGCTCTGTTATTTTTCACACTTCCTTATTTTGTTCAATGTTTGTCTCACCCTCTTTAGAGTGTAAAATCCATGAGGGCAGGGTTTTTATCTGTTTGGTTCATCTCTGCTCCTAGATATTTACTGCCTTTTAATAGCAGTGAAAACTGGCTCAGATTCTTCAGGGTCTTGGACCAGACTACACAGCTCCAAAATGTTCATCTCCTTTTAAATTATTGATCATTTTAATACTGATTTTTAGAGAATGCTCTACATGGCCAATTTTCTCAGGGCTATTTTCTTTGAGGTGGGGTAGAGGGATGCTTAGAAGGCCCCCTGATTGGAGACTTAACTGGTAAAAGGTGAGGCCCTCCGATCAAGGCTGGTTTAGCACCGAGAGCATTAAAAAGTAAGACTCTGCCCTAGCTGGTTTGGCTCAGTGGCTAGAGTAGGGGTATCGAACTCAATCAGAGAAGGGGCCAAAATCTAAAATCCAGCCTAAATCGCAGGCCGAATGGTTTACTGAACAGTCATAAACTGTCATTGTGATGGAAATGCAGCGGAGTGCAGTGATGACAGCGCGGTGCGGGTCACATTGCAAGGCCTGGCGGGACGGATTTGGCCCGCAGGCCTTGTGTTTGACACATGTGGGCTAGAGTGTCGACCTGCGAACTAAAGGGTCCCAGGTTCGATTCCAATCTGGGGCACATGCCTGGATTGTGAGCTTGATCTCCAGCTGGGAGCGTGCAGGAGGCAGCCGATCAATGATTCTCTCTCACCATTGATGTTTCTATCGCTCTCTCTTCCTTCCCCTCTGAAATCAATAAAAATATATTTTAAAAAAACACACACACACAACAAAACAAACAAAAACAAGACTGTGCTTTCTAAGGCTGAGGCCGTGAGTGGGGCTAGAATCAGAACGTCCTGCCAATGCATTCTGTGCTTTCTTCATTTCCAAGCCCAAATGCAATGTGTTTTTGCAGGAACAGCTCAGGTGCAGGGGTTGGGGATCGGGGAGAGAGAACAGAAATCGCCAGACATCACCTTCAGATCAGATTGGAAGGGGAAAGCCTCAGTCCTTTTGTTTGAAATAGGATTTCCAAGCAGCCTTTTGTCTGTTTGCTTCACTGCCGTAGCCTCTCCGAAGGCTCCTTTCCCGGGTCCCCCACAGTCCCGGGGTGGGACAGTCTGAGTTAGGATAACTTTTACTTGGAACAGATCCTTTTGTCAACACCAAAGACTCTGTTTGGACTAAACCTTCGTGGAGGTCAGTCGATTGACCTGTGATGGCAGGTCGCGCTGTGAGGGACATGTGGGGTGAGCGGAACGTTCCCTCTGGCAGAGAATGGCACAGGCACTTAGCCTGCCCTGCCCTGGCTTCTCTGGTGGCCCAGGGCCCTGAGCCTTCCATGGAGGCCTTGGGTTCAGGGTGCTGGGTGGCAGAGCCATGCTTACAAAAGTGACGGGTGCCGTCCCCCAGGGCTGTCTGTAGTTCACCTGGGAGAGGCGGCCTCGTGAATGAATATCCTAAAGAGGGGTGAGGCCTCCCTCAGTGGGTTTGGCTCAGTGAATAGAGCGACGCCGTCGCCTGTAGACCGAAGGGTCCTGGGTTTGATTCCGGTCAAGGGCATATGCCCAGGTTGTGGGCTCGATCCCCAGTAGGGGGTGTGCAGGAGGCAGCCGACCCATGATTCTCTCTCATTATGGATGCTTCTATCTCTCCCTCTCCCTTCCTCTCTGACATCTATATCTATCTATATATCTCTGTCTATTTATTTATCTATATCTATATCTATATCTATATCTGTATCTGTATCTGTATCTATATCTATATCTATATCTATATCTAATGAAAGAGTAATATCCTAATTAGACAAGATGTCCCTCCGGATGTCATTCTGGATGCCTTCCTGATAAGGTCAGGGCCGGAAGGAAGCTAGCCTATGTCCCCTGGTGCCTGCAGGTGGCCAGAGGGAAGCCAGCCCGGGTCCCAGGTGCCTGCCAGCGGCTAGAAGGGGGAAGCCCGGGTCCTGTGTGCCAGAGGGAAGCTGGTGCTGGCAGCCAGGGGAAGGAAGGCCTACTCTTGCATGAATTTTCATGCATTGGGCCTTTAATGTGTGTATATATATATATATATATATATATATATATATGAAGAGGGGTGAGGGGGAATGTGCCCTCTATGAGGGCTGTGAGCCATCAGAGGATAAAATAGCTATACCCCAGGTGGGCATGGGGTGGGAGTGATGCCTGAGGGATCAGATCAAACCTCACCCAACAGGAAGCGCCCTGGATGGCAGGGCTGGCCAGCTGGGTGCCCCGGCCTTCCCCTGTTAATGAGGAATCCTGGTGTCTGGGCACGTAGGCCCAGGCAGCCACATCCAAGGACATGCATCACACCCAGCAGCCCCGGCCCTTATCAATGAGGGTCAACAGTCAGGCTTCTTTAGTGCTGGAAAGCGCCTGGAGGAGCCAGTGGGTGGTTGGGTGCATCCAGGACTGGGGGTCTGGGGGGGAAGTGACATCCAGGCACGCCCCCTCTTCTCTGCAGCTCCCAGAGGGACAGACATCGGCCTGTGGCAGCAGAAGGACAGACATCGGCCTGTGGCAGCCGGCCAGGGGACAGGAGGGAGGGAGGGGGAGAGGGGGAGAGGCCAGCCACCGCCGAGGCGGCATGCGGGCTCTGTAGATACGGCCGCCACCGCCCGGCCCCCTCCTTTAGACTCTGGCCGCAGCGGCCAGGGACCCGCCTTATAAAGCGCCGGGCGCAGGGCAGGGCGGCGGGGAGCCGGGGCTGTGCGGGCTCCTCCTCGGGGTCCCGGGGCAGGAGGAGGCGGGGGCACCACCATGGGCCGCTATTCCGGCAAGACGTGCCGCCTGCTGTGCATGCTGGCGCTCACCGCCGTGTTCTTCGTGGCCGAGCTGGTGTCGGGCTACCTGGGCAACTCGATCGCGCTCATCTCGGACTCGTTCAACATGCTGTCGGACCTGATCTCGCTGTGCGTGGGGCTGGGCACCGGCCAGCTGGCGCGGCGGGCGCGGCGGGGGCCGCGGGCCACGTTCGGCTACGCGCGCGCCGAGGCGGTGGGCGCGCTGAGCAACGCGGTGTTCCTGGCGGCGCTGTGCTTCACCATCGCCGTGGAGGCGGCGCTGCGCCTGGCGCGGCCCGAGCGCATCGACGACCCGGCGCTGGTGCTGGTGGTGGGCGCCCTGGGGCTGGCGGTCAACCTGGTGGGGCTGCTGGTCTTCCAGGACTGCGGCGCCTGGCTCGCCTGCTGCCGCCGCCCCCCGACGCCGCCGCCTCCAAACCCGCCGCCGATCCGGGCCCAGGGCGCCTGGGGGGCCCCCCCGGGAGCGGCCATCGGGGTCCCCGGCCCGGACGCCGGCGTCACCGCGGAGAAGGGGGCGACCGTGTTCGCCAACGTAGCAGGTGCCTTTCGGGTGCAGCCTCTTTGGGCTTGTCCTCCCCGTCGGCCCCCCCCCCTCCATCACGTGGTCCCCTCCTTCTTTCTCTCTCTCTCTCTCTCTCTCTCTCGCCTCTCTCTCTCCTCTCTCTCTCTCTCCTCTCTCT